>NC_059359.1:4230000-5430000 GCF_019703515.2 Myxocyprinus asiaticus
TGTAAGCGATTTAAGCTGTTCTAGAATTTCCACAAACTGAGCTGATGGATTAGCCACGCCCCCTCTTTCCAAAACGCCACACTCCAAATATACCAAATGAGCTTTTGAGACCGACACAAGCAGAAACGGTTGTCAAAAACAACAGTAGTTAAATAGCACCCTCAACTGACAACTGTTATGAGCAACATGCCATAAAAATGGCATTATGCCTCAATAATTTGCTGCAACTACAACACAAACGCACAAAATGATTGACAGCACAAAATGATTGACAGGCAGAAAGCGTCATTGTCCGCAGCCTGCGGACACATTTGTGTTTGCTGTATACAGAGTCTAGAGCGGTCACAGAGACCAGTGAGATATCTCATGACACTTATTTCATTCATATCTTTCAGGGAGTAGTAAAATGTGTTGCATTAGATTTTCCTCAAAAAGTGTAAACACTGTGGCTCTGTCGCACTTTCCAAATAGCTCTGTTTGTTTGAGAGGCCCGCAGAAGGGGAAGATTAATTCATATTTATGGGGAAAGCTCTAGCTGATTTGTTAGTTAGTAGGTTATAGTTTCTCAGACCAATCAGGCATCGCTTTTTCTGAGGAATATTACTGAATCGTCTAATCAGGTATCACTAATCTACTTTTTGGAAACAATTATGAGCAGCCCCAGAACCCCTCCCCAGGGGAAGCCTTCAAGGTTAGTAAAACAAAGCGTAACATGGTGGTACATTTGCAAGGAGACCAGAGGTCGTTCTTTTTTAATGGGTGTCAATGGAGGAGATGCTTCAGTACGCTGAATAAACTGCTTTGTGAGGAAAAAGCTCATCACTTAATGAATTGACTGCCTGTACGCTACTCTTCAACATGCTTTATATGAATCAATCCCTTTAAAGTGAACTATATTTGGAGTTTACTATGATAAAATTGCTGTTTTATAAGAGAAATCACAATTTCGCCACATGTAGGGGTCAGTTTACGGCTCTCCCCACTGATTTGGATGGTATCCTCAAATAGTGATTTACTGTTGAAACACTCGCAAGTTTTGAGTAGTAGAAAAGGCATTATTAGGCAGTTGCTAAGATGTTCTGTGTGGTTTCTATGCCATTGCAAGGGCGATTGGACTGCAAAGTGTCTGGAGTTAAAGAATGGCCCACATAATAACTGTTGCCATAAATATGATTTGGCTATTTTCAAGGCAGTAAAATGACTTTATACATGACTCTAGCAATATGTTTTTATGGGGTCAAATAAAATAATGTGCAGTAAAATGACTTTATATGTGACTCTAGCAATATCTTTTTATGGGGTCAAATAAAATAATGTGCAACACTGACTTTTTCAAGTAATTAGGTCTCCACAGAAGAGAACACTGGAACTTGGAGAAATAAAAGTATGACAAACGGGGTGTGGTTAAATATACCAGGTGAAATACCAAAATAGCCATATAGTTTAGTAGGTCTATCACATTCAATTAAACCACAATCTATTAATCATTCACCAGATCTTGATCTCTCGCTTAGATAATTGACTTACTTAATCGAAGTCTCTCAGATTGCTGGACTTGAACCTTACAGAGGATGGGTATCATTATACAAGATGGAAAGGTTTAAATATACTTCTCTTTAAATTTTTTTAGTATGGTTAAATCTATGAATAGAGTGCAAATGGAGCACCTTTGAGATGGTGGGTGTAAATGTAGCTGTTGATATTCAAGACAGTCAACTACTGACATCTAGTGGAATAACTAGCCACATACAGTGACAAGAAAAAGTATGTGAACCCTTTGGATTTAGCTGGTTTTCTGCATTAATGTATAGACAAACACAATGTGCTTAAGCTGACAACACGCAAACAATTATAATATTTCATGTCTTTATTGAACACATCCCATTAAACATTCACAGTGCTGTAGAAAAAGTAATTTAACCCTTGGATTTAATAACTGGTTGATCCGCCTTTGGCAGTAAAAACCTCAGCCAAGCGTTTCCGGTAGCTGTGGATTAGACCTGCACAATGTTCAGAAGGAATTTTGGATCATTCTTCCTTACAGAACTGCTTCAGTTCAGCCATATTCTTAGGACGTCTGGTGTGAACGGCTCTCTTGAGGTCATTCCACAGCATCTCTATTGGGTTAAGGTCTGGGCTCTGACTGGGCCACTCCAAAAGGTGTATTTTCTTTTTTTGAAGTCATTCTGTAGTGGATTAACTTCGATGTTAGTGTCATTGTCCTGCTACTACACAGCTTCTACTGAGCTTCAGCTGGCGCACAGTCACCCTGATATTATCCTGTAGGATATCTTGATAAACTTGGGAATTAATTTTTCACTCGATGATGGCAAGCGGTCCAGCCCCCGAAGCAGCAAAGCAGCTCCAAATCATGATGCTACCTCCACCGTACTTCACTGTTGGGATGATGTTTTAATGTTGGTATGCGGTGCCCTTTATACGCCATACGTAGTGCTGCATATTCTTCCCAAACAATTCAACCTAAGTTTCATCAGTCCACAAACATTTTCTCAGTAGCATCGTGGACTGTCAAGGTGATCTTTCCAACAAGAACATTGCTGTGCGCCTGAAGTTTTCCAAAGCAGCGGCTTCTTTTATGGTGGCCTGCCATGGACACCATGCCTGTTTAATGTTGTCCATATAGTAGACTCATGAACAGAGATGTTAACCAGTTCCAATGATTCCTTCAAGTCTTTAGCTGTCACTCTAGGGTTCTCTTTTACCTCACTGAGCATTCTGCGGTGTGCCCTTTGAGTCATCTTGGCTGAACAGCCACTTCTAGGGAGAGTATCCACAGTAATAAATCATCTCTTCATTTATAGACAATTTGTCTAACTATGGACAGATGAATATCTAAACTCTTCAAGATAACTTTGCAACCCTTTCCACCTTTATGCAAAGCAACCATTCTTGATCGTAGGTTTTCTGAGATCTCTTTTTTTGTGATGCATGGTCCAAGTCAGCAGATGCTTCTTGTCAAGCTCCTGAAGCTGGCAGACGACACCACTGTCATCGCCTCATCCGAGATGACGATGAGACCAGAAAGGAGGTTAAGCAGCTGGCTGTCTGATGCAGTCAAAACAACCTTGAGCTGAACACGCTCAAAACGGTGGAGATGATTGTGGACTTTAGGACACCCCAACACTGTCCCCCCTCACCATTCTAAACAGCACTGTGGCAGCAGTGGAGTCATTCAGGTTCCTGGGCACTACCATCTCACATGACCTGAAGTGGGAGACCCACATTGACTCCATTGTGAAAAAGGTCCAGCAGAGGTTGTACTTCCTTCGCCAGCTGAGGAAGTTCAACCTGCCACAGGCGCTGCTGATACAGTTTTACTCAGCAGTCATTGAGTCTGTCCTCTGCACTTCAATAACTGTCTGGTTTGGTTCAGCTACGAAATCGGACATCAGAAGACTACAAAGGACAGTTCGGACTGCTGAGAGGATTATTGGTTCCCCCCTGCCCTCCCTTCAAGAACTATACACTTCCAGAGTGAGGAAAAAGGCTGGAAAAATCACTCTGGACCCCACTCACCCTGCCCACTACCTTTTTGAACTGTTGCCTTCTGGCTGACACAGTTCTGAGCACCAGAACCGTCAGGCACAGGAACAGTTTCTTCCCCCAGGTCATGAACAGTTAAAACTGCCCCTTTGAGCAATAACTATGTGCAATACACAGCTTAGTCTATTTATATTTATCCAACACATCCTACCTCTTCTGCCATTACATTCCCTTGCACTGTATATAACCAATTTGTATTTAGATTTGCACTACATATGTGTGTATGTATATATGTATATATATTCATATATGTGTATATGTATGTATGTGTATATATATATATATATATATATATGTATGTGTGTGTATGTGTGTATGTATGTGTATATATATATATATATATATATATATATATATATTGTCTATTGTGTATTCTATATATACTTTTTTCTTTTCAATATTTATCTATTTTTTATTCCATTTTAATTATTTTTTTAAAAGTCTTGTTGCTGTTTTTGTATTGTTGTGTACTGGAAGCTCATGTCACCAAGACAAATTCCTTGTATGTGTAAGCATACTTGGCAATAAAGCTCATTCTGATTCTGATTCTGAATAGCAAACTCAAAATGTTTGAGTTCTTTTTATAAGTCAAAGTAGCTCTAACCCACACCTCCAATTTTGTTTCATTAATTGGATGCCAGGTTTGCCAACTCCTGATTCTAATTAGCTTTTGTTGACGTCATTAGCCAAGGGGTTCACATACTTTTTCTAACCTACACTGTGAATGTTTGAATGATGTATTTAATATGTACAAGAACAATACAATAATTTGTGTGTTATTAGTTCAAATGGATTGTGTTTGTTCATTAATGTAACTTGGATGAAAATCCAAACCACACTTTAAGGCAAATTTATATATAAATGCAGGTCATTCCAAAGGGTTCACATACCACGTACAACCATCCTCACATCAGTGATTCAATATGTTGTTTGAACAGGAATAAGGTGTAGATGACATGACTTTTTTTTTTTTTTTTTTTTTTTGGTCATTCATAGGTATCTCCTATGGAAATTATTGTATCATGTTAAATATGAATAACTCCTGACTGATATAAAATATCAAATGGACTGTTTCCACAAGCATCTTATCTCTGTGAACGGGATATAGTGACATAATAATTTACCAGCTAATAAACACAATTTGGCCTAAGCTGAAATCAGACAATGTAAAGTTGAAATCAGACAATGTTTAGTGGGTTATTGTTCAGTAAAGCAATAAGCCACATGGAGGCTGTAGCACAAGCCCTTTCAACACTTATTAAATGCAGGATATGAATTATAGAGAACTACAATTACATTTTCACTAGTGAATTCTTGATATCAGTACAATTACTAATGCCAATGCAATTAAATTTGCATTAGTAAAAACGTAAATTCTTGAGATAAAAAAAACGCCATCACTCGCAGAAATACACATTCTTGATATCAAAAATAGAATTTCAACTAGTAAAAAAACTAATTCTTGATATTTGTAATTGCATTTTAACTAGTAAAATTTCACAATGATCTCTCATTCACTCCCATTCAACCTCAATTACAGATATATAAATATATATTTCTTACTAGTTGAAATCAATAACTAAATTGCAACTAGTGGAATTGCAAATTCTTATATCAGTAATTTAGTTTTCACTAATGTTAATGCATTGTTAATTGCAGATATCTGTAATGTGGTTGTTACTAATAAGAAAGCCTTTTTAGATATATTTAGCTACTCTCCAATTTATTGATATCTGAAATCCATTTCCAGATATCTTAAATACCAAATTTAACACGCTGAAATACATTTAAAAATATACAAAAATTAGCATTTGCACTAGTTGTAATTCAGTTGTTGATATCAGGAATGTATTTTTGTACTAGTAACAATGTAATTAATGATATAAAAATGATCTTTTTACTAGTAAGAGTTTTGTAGCTGATATGTGTACTTATCACATTTCAATTAGTCAGAAACTAATTGTAGATATTAGTCTTGCATTTTGAATGGGAGTGAATGAGAGATCATTGTATTTTTACTAGTAGAATTGCACAATTACAGATATCAAGAATGATAATTTTTACTAGATGAAGTTCATTTTTTGATATTAAGAATGTGCATTCCTGCGAGTGATGTCATTTTTATATCAAGAATTGCCATTTTCACAATTTGAAATTACATACATTCCTGATATCAAGAAATAGCATTTTAATTAGTGAAAAATGTATTGTTGGTATCAGCAATTCACATCCTGCAAATGATTAAAAGTCAAAAGGGCTTGCCATACATGTGAAGTAGTAAAATATATATATATATATATATATATATATATATATATTCTAGATATAAAAAAACAAAATGACATCATTACTCACAGAAATACCCACTCTTGATTTAAAAAATTTGAAATTCAACCAGTAAAAACATAAATAATGGTATCTGTAAATACATTTGCACTAGTGGATGGAATTTCTCTATTATCTGTCATGAACTCCTGATCAAAATTAGATATCTATAATTAATCCCTTACTAGTTGAAATTCTGATTTCACATCAGAAATGTATTTCTTACTAGTAAAAATTATAATTTTTCACATCAAAATTTACATTGTTACTAGTACAAATATACGTTCCTGATAAACAATTGAATTACAATGAGTGAAAATGCCAATTCCTGATGTCTGGAAATGGATTTCATATATCAAGAAATTGGAGAGTAATTAAAGGTATATTAAAAGGCTTTTTTACTAGTTACTAGATATCTGTATCTGTAATGATATCTGTATTTGTAATTCAGTTTTTTATATCAGGAATGAATGGACATTTGCACTAGTAACAACGTAATTACTGATATGAAAAAATATAATTTTTACTAGCGAGAAGTGCACTGCTTATTTGCTACATTTAGAATTTTTCAACTAGTAATACATTCATTATAGAACCCTTTCATTGCATTTTGAATAAGAGTGAATTACAGATCTTTGAGAAATTCTACTAGTGCAAGTGCAATTACAGAAAAATACATATGTATTTTACTAGCTGAAATAAAATGTTTGGTTTCAAGAATTGGCATTTCTGCAAGTAATGACACTGTTAACGTTTTTACTAGTGCAAATGTAATAATTGATATAAAAAATGTGCACTTTCCTTAGTAGTAATCCCATTTCTGATTTCATGAATGAGCATTTTAATTAGTACAAATTTAATTGATGGTATCTACAATTCATATCCAATGATTAAATGCCAAAAGGGCTTGCGATAGAGGCCATGCATTATAGTGATTTTAAGTTTGCGGTAACAACAAAATTGGAGACAATTTATACAGTAAATGACAATTCAGCCACAGTGTTTATTTATGGTGTTTTTCCATGAAGCAAGTGCACAACAGTCCATTCTGGCCAGAGGTGGCATGTATCAATATGTACACATTATATATATATATTTTTTTATTTTTTATTTTTAATTCACAAGCAAGTCTATTTTCAAGTGGCTGCCAAGACGTTTGAGTTTAAAAAAAATACAAACAAATCAAGGTGAGCCGAGTTTAGAGTTTGATGGATGCAATTTGTCATCCTGATACATGCACATTGCTTTACTGACTTCTAACAAAAGGAGTGAAAATGAAAAGAAATACGCTACTGGTATATGGTGATGAAAAAAGTAATTTATAAGTTGTACTTATAAATACTGTATACTGTTCCTGATGCCACTTAAAAAGAAAGGATATACATACATTAAGTTGAAGGACAATAATAATAATAATAATAATAATAATAATAACAACAACAATAGTATTCCTTTTCTCCTAAGGTAATTCAAACATTCAGATAATTGAAAAATAAAGTCCCAATCTATTCTTTGTATAAAAAGAAGCTTTCAAGTCAACAAGGAACTAAAGGACAGTTGTCTTCACAGAAAGGGCTACAGAAAGTTGAAGGAAGAAGGGCCAGATGTATTGTTGCACTTGGTGAGTGTGCTTTGAGCAAATGGGGAGAGGTAGAGAGGCACGGAAGGGGCAGAACGGAGGGGATATAGTGTGTGTATAATGTGGTAATACTGTAAGGGTGATTTATGTGGCATATCTCTTCGTCCACTGTTTGGCTATTCTGTCATGTTCCGTTCTGTTGGTCAAGTACTGTGTGGCGATGCTCCCAACCAGAGGATCAGCTGCAGACACAAGAACATCAGCACATAAATGAGCCAAATAATCTAGAGCACAAATACGAACCACGTTTTTCTATGTAGGGACTAAATGACGTGGTAATTTAAAGGTGAAGTGTGTCATTTTGTGCCACTAGTGTAAACAAACACATTCCCAGACTTAAATTTGTTGTTTTGTTCACACTTTTTCCTAACGAAAGATAGACTTAAATGATGATGAAAGCCAAATGATTAAATGCCATGAATCAATATTTACCGAGTAATCCATTATTGTGTAGAGAGGGGGCTCAAAATGACAATTTCCACCTATGATTTTGGGGCAAAACTAAAGGTAAAATTTTTTTTTTTTAAAACGTTAGAAAGGTGTCGGCATCATTTTATTTTTACACACAGATAAGTAGGTCAATTACCAAAATCAGTTGACTTCAGCACCCCTTGTTGGATTATAAGCCAATGGTGAGAGTCCAAAAATGGGGAAAAAGCACTTTTTTGTGTTGTTTTTCCATAAGTTGGAGTGCCTTTAACTCCAAAAGTATTAAAGATATATTAGGCGTAAAAGTAGCAAAATCAATGCGTTTTCAAACAAAAACACGTTAGTGTGGATGTGGCCTTACAGACTGATGATTATCACCAACCCAAGTCCAGATTCACCACATTCCTTGTAAAATATCACAGAACTATATGGAGGACGAAGACTGCCGTTATTAAAAATAAATGCTTATATAAATATAATTCCAAAGAAAATGTATAAAAAATGTATGTACATATAAATACATAAATAAATGTTAAAATCTGACATACATAAGCATTTATACTTTTATTTCCTTATTTATGTATAATTGTATTAATTTATTTCCACATTTATTTATTCCCCTATTTATTTCTACATTTATGTATTTTTACAAATATTTATTTCTACATTTATTTATTCATGTTTATATTTCCATATTTATTTATTTCTACATTTCTTTGTCCGTATGGTAATGAGGGGGGCGTGCTTTATCCCTGAGGCATAGCAGTTGAACTCCGAATGCTCCAGGGTGGAGCTGTTTGGAGGTCACAGTGACATCTTGTGGTTGACAAAATTAAATATAATTGAAACATAGTCACAGATGGGTGTGGGCGTGCATTAAGAGATTGTGAAATGTACCTGGCTGTGAGTTGAGCGAGTTTAATGGGAAATGAATATCTGTATTAATAATATCTGTAATATCTCAATCTTATATCACTACTGTTTAACAAAATGTATATCTCTATACAGACTCTTTTAAAACTCCCTGCAGGGATTTCTAAAACAGCCGGGACTCTGCTGAAAATTTTGGCTGACAATCTGAACAAAAACTGCGACTCCAACAGATCTGATAACAGACACTTTTTACATTGTCAAAATGTAATTTAAATGGTTTCTGTACTTCTCACTGTTTCTCGCTGCGTGTCCACAGGTGCTGAAGAAATCCGCTCAGTGGCCGAATCACAACGCCAAGAGCAGCCGCTTTGAGCAGTGTGCTTGTAATATGTCAAATGAGTGTGTATTGTATCATTGCTTTCAGTACACGAGCAAAAATATCATCTTAAATATGCACATTTACAGTTAGAAAGATGCCAGCGGGCAAGTACCGTTAAAGATTTACACTGCACGACGCAGCTGAGAGCCCAAGGCCAGTCCGCAAGTAAACGCACCTGTTCTGCCTTCACGCATCTCTGTCCATTAATCCAGGTAGCACACAGCGCTGTTTGCCAGTTGATATTGCTTTACAGAAAACGGCAGCTTATAAGAGGAGAGAGAGAGAGAGAGAGAGAAAGTTGACCAACACTGTAGTCGCACCAGTGCAACCTATAATAATATTTAGTCGCACCGACGAGAAAAACGGTCTGAAAATACCATTTGGTCGCAGTCTGGAGCCCTGGTGTGTTAGTGTTTGACTGGATACTGTAGGCCTACTGTATGGAGAAGACAAGTGCATGCGTGAGGTCTGCTTGAATGAAAGATGCTCTAGTAATCAGTATCCAGTATATTGGAAAAGAATATTGGCAAATACAAATACGCATTGTATTTTAAGCATTTCAGTTGTTTTGCCTCCTATCGCCTTTGTCCAACTGAAAATGAATTGGGACTCTCGGTTACTACGTGCCATGTAAAATGCCCTTACAGTGCATGTCCTTGGCGGGCGCATTGCGCATGATACGTTAATTCCTGTCATTCCTGTGTAAATATATTTATATTCTTTCCCATAATTGTACATATACATGATGATTTTATTGACTGTGTAGTATACGGAAAGCAATGTGGTAGACAATACACACTTGCTGTACATGTTACAGACGTGCCCCAAAGCAGCAGCTGTGTAGCGTTATGCATGGGCATTGAGCGGATTCTCTCTCTTTCCCTCGCCCTTTTGCCACCCTCGCTGAGCTGCCTAGTTTGGCTATACCTATTCGGCAAGCTCCTATCGCCAACATCAGCACGTTTGCATTACATATTACGTATTACATATGATACTGGATCATTTCATGTGCACACCCTGCTTTTGACAATGTAAAAAGTGTCTGTTATCAGATCTGTTGGAGTCGCAGTTTTTGTTCAGATTGTCAGCCAAAATTTTCAGCAGAGTCCCGGCTGTTTTAGAAATCCCTGCAGGGAGTTTTAAAAGAGTCTGTATAGAGATATACATTTTGTTAAACAGTAGTGATATAAGATTGAGATATTACAGATATTATTAATACAGGTATTCATTTCCCATTAAACTCGCTCAACTCACAGCCAGGTACATTTCACAATCTCTTAATGCACGCCCACACCCATCTGTGACTATGTTTCAATTATATTTAATTTTGTCAACCACAAGATGTCACTGTGACCTCCAAGCAGCTCCACCCTGGAGCAGTCAGAGTTCAACTGCTATGCCTCAGGGATAAAGCGCGCCCCCCTCACTACCATACGGACAAAGAAATGTAGAAATAAATAAATATGGAAATATAAACATGAATAAATAAATATTTGTAAAAATACATTAATGTATAAATAAATAAATAAATATGGAAATATATACATGAATAAATAAAAATGTAGAAATAAATAAATGTGGAAATAAATTAATTCAATTATACATAAGGAAATAAAAATATAATGCTTATGCATGTCAGATTTGAACATTTATTTATGTATTTAGATGTACACTTTTTTCTTTTTTTACCTTTATTTGCAAATATATTTATATATTTTTAATAACGGCAGTCTTCGTCCTCCATAGAACTGCAACTACAAGAAAACCCTGTGGTGTATACTAAATGTAACCACATATAAAACGTTAAAGCAATTACATTTTAAGTTGAAGCTGAAGGTTTTGAGTCTCACCTGGGTTACAGTCTGTGAGTAGAGAGCAGATGGACAGCAGCACCTTTGAGATGGTGAGAGCTGGACTCCAGTTGTCCTTCAGAATGTCCAGACAGATCACACCCTGACTGTTGATGTTACAGTGGTAGATCCTCGTTCGAAAAGTTACCTGGGAAAACATACCAAATTCATTGGAAGACTAAAAGGAAGACTGATTTTCTTTTTTCCATTGGATCGCTAGAGAATGTGCTTGCTTGTCTTTCGTAAAGTGCTTCTACGTTTGATTTACAAACTTTTTAAGTAGGCTAAGTACTAGGTGATCAGCACCATCTATTGCAAAGGTGTGAATGTGCAAGTGGCGAGTATTTATGTTGCTTTTGGTGTAAAGAGGCCATTTGTCAGCAATTTGTCCTGCCTTTTCAAGTTGCGTTCGATATGAAAAAGCTTTGAGGATTAGGTTTAGCTGTATGTAAACAGCATTTTTTCGGAAAACTGAAATCGTGCACCAACACAACACATGCAAATAAATGACTATGAACAGGTACATTTCATTCTCAGAATTCCCCATGTCTTCATTTCTTTAGTTAATATTTGTCAGGCCAGATAGAGGCCATAACTAGGGCTGGTATTGACACAGATTTAACAAGATCTTAATTTTGATAAAATTATTATTAATTTGGGTATACTTCCATTATAATGTTCATTTTGCTAACATACAAAATCAATTCTCCCATAGCTAATGCTGTAAATTATACAGAAAACCTTCTAAATTTGTACATTATATAAATATTAATTTTAAAAATGAACAACAGGACCCAAAACTATGCAGTTCAATACAGACATAATAAATCAAAACAACCAAAACTGGTAAATAAAACATCTTGGGATTTTAAGATTCAATATTGGGATCATTCAAATGAAGATTGCGAATAATCGGAAAATCAATGTTTTTTTTATTTATTTTTTTAGCCCTAGCTATACCACACTAAAAAGGAGCTTAAATCATGTCAGAAACAAACTTTTCCATTTTTGGGCAACATTTTCCCCCTGCCCTTTATGAGGGCACATTTTGTCATACCACAGAAAAAAAAAAAAAAAAAAAAGATATATATATATATATATATAAACTATATTGCCAAAAGTATACGCTCACCCATCCAAATAATTGAATTCATGTTTTCCAATCACTTCCATGGCCACAGGTGTATAAAATGAAGCACCTTAGCATGCAGACTGCTTCTACAAACATTTGTGAAAGAATGGGCCGCTCTCAGGAGCTCAGTGAATTCCAGCATGGTACTGTGATAGGATGCCACCTGTGCACAAAGCAAGGTCCATAAAGACATGGATGAGCGAGTTTGGTGTGGAAGAACTTGACTGGCCTGCACAGAGTCCTGACCTCAACCCGACAGAGCACCTTTGGGATGAATTAGAACAAAGACTGCGAGCCAGGCCTTCTCGTCCAACATCAGTGTCTGACCTCACAAATGCACTTCTGGAAGAATGGTCAAAAATTCACATAAACACACTCCTAAACCTTGTGGAAAGCCTTCCCAGAAGAGTTGAAGCTGTTATAGCTGCAAAGGGTGGGCCGACATCATATTAAACCCTATGGATTAAGAATGGGATGTCACTTAAGTTCATATGCGTCTAAAGGCAGATGAGCGAATACTTTTGGCAATATAGTGTATATATAGTGGTGTAGTAAATATAGCAGAACATAAGTCAATTTAAGTGTGAACTAGAAAATATTAAGTAAATTCTACATTCAAACCTGTAAAAATGAATGCTCTAGCCTATAAGTATTATTCATGATTGTTTTATTTTTACAATGCATTATCATGTATTAATCCTAAAGTAGATAACCTTTTCATATTTATTTGATAATTTGAGTAAATTTCACTGGTAAATAAAACAAGTTAATCTTATATACTTTTTGAAGCTGGTCTTCCCAGCATGCACCAGGCTTGAATAATTAATTAGCTTGCATGGATTCACTGTTTGCAAATTATTTACACCATTTCTATTTTAAATTTTGTTGTCACGTTTGGCAACTTGTTGTTTTGTGCAGTCTAAAGGCCTGTTCACACCAAACCCGTTTTCCCGGTACGAATGTTCGTTCCGAACAAGCTTTTTCTCCCAATCTGTAATGCCCAATTCCCAATGTGCTTTTAAGTCCTTGTGGTCACCTAGTGATTCGCCTCAGTCCAGGTGGCGGTTGACGAATCTCAGTTGCCTCCACATCTGAGACCGTCAACCCACGCATCTTATCACGTGGCTTGCTGAGCGCGTTGCCACGGAGACATAGCGCGTGTGGAGGCTTCACGCCATCCACCGCGGCAACCACGGTCAACTCACCACACGTCCCACCAAGAACGAACCACATTATAGCCACCACGAGGAGGTTACCCCATGTGACTCTACCCTCCCTAGCAACCGGGCCAATTTGGTTGCTTAGGAGACCTGGCTGGAGTCACTCGGCACGCCCTGGGATTCGAACTAGCGACTCCAGGGGTGATAGCCAGCGTCTTTACCACTGAGCTACCCAGGCCCCCCTGAACAAGCTTTTGAATGGTAACAATGAATTCCGATGGCACTAATCATGCCCAGTCCGACAAATCGTCCTCCGACAATCCTAAGGGTTTTTTTTTAACTGAGAGTGATCCGATTTTTTTTTTTCTTCGGACTACGATGAAAACTGACTGACCAATGAGATAAGAGATTTTTGTCAGCCGCTGCCGCTGCTCAATCCTGCGCATTGGTGGCGCTAATCAACTGGCAAACACCGGCATTGGACGAGCTGATGATACACACCTGAAAATTATTTACTTAAAAACAAACAGTTGCAGTTCATGAACACTTTGTACTGCAAACATAAACCCGGTCTGTTTTTGAGTGTCTGCTCATGGCGTTTTGTCATGTGCATTATTGAATAAATTAGTGTGCCTGTTATATTCTAATGGCATTAAAAATAGCAGCGAGGTTCGGCAGTTTGTTTGGACTAAGCTCATTTTAAAATATACCATAAAAAGATTTATGCAATGTTTTAGACAAACGAATTGCAGAACCACACTGCTATTTTTATTGCAAAGACAATATAACAAATTATTGCAATAATTTAAATAAAGAAAAGGCAGTGAGCAGTATTATCTTTTATAATATTCGTATATATTATTTATTTATTTTTTTGTGGATTTTTTTCCCCTTTTTCACCCAATTTGGAATGCCCAATTCCCAGTGCGGGTGGCGGAGGGCGAATCCCAGTTGCCTCCGCATCTGAGACCATCAACCCGCGCATCTTATCACGTGGCTTGTTGAGTGCGTTGCCGCGGAGACATAGCGCCATCCACCGTGGCATCCGCGCTCAACTCACCACGCGCATCTTTTATGTTATTTAAATTTTATGCATCCTATTTTATCCTAAACTGTTATTCTCAATGCACATTATTCCACATGTATTTATGTCGCTGTAACTTGCGTTATATTATCCAGGCATAATAAAAGAGAAGTTGGATTCAGGAGTCCGCTTGTAAGATATTTGTTGATAAATACATGTGCAAATATAAATAATACATATTTATGCAACAGCGCTTTTTACTCATCTTATATACTCCTAAAAATGCATTAACACCATGAAAAGAACATAATGAAACAGTTATGCCGAATTAGGTAAATAAATGTTTTAACAGCATTCATTATATTAATATCTAACAGCTGAATGTGCAGGGAGGAGACTGGTATAACAACAGCGCCACCTACTGTACAGGGGTGAAACAGTTTCGGACTCTGTGTGAATAGATGTCAGAATTCCGTCAGAGGTTCGTTTCGCAAAATCATCATGGATTTGGTGTGAACAGACCTTTAAGTTCATTTTCTCCTCAAAAATACCCATGATCAAAAAAAAATTATCAGCTGATCGTCACCGTCATCGTGTTTTGTGCACAAAGTATTGAGCAAATACGTGTTTGTAAGGAAAATTCAAAACGTGACATGTTCTAATAATATGTTGAATTAAATTTTACTATGTTTAAGACCATTTATATCATTCTGAATTTACTAAATGTTTAGGTTGAATTCACTCACTTTAATCAATACTGTCATAAAGTCGATTTTACTTTGTTTTATACCATTAAGATTTACTTTGAAAAACTGTGTAAAAACGTGCGAAATAAATAGCAAATTTTACATCTTTTTTTTCAGTGTTAATTTTTTTAAGCCAAATAATTCAATTAAACTCATTTGAAATTCTCCGACTGAATAATTGGATTGTAACTTATCAATTTAAAATCAATATCAGCTTATATTTTAAGCAATTATATGTATAACTAGGCCTAGAATTGATTGGTAAAAACTATATCAGATGTTTAAAAACAAACAATAACAACAGCTTTGTTCACATCAAAAGACGTTTTTGCGTCTGCACATTTTTTTTTTTTTTTTTATGTTTTTATTCGTAAACATGCACTACTTGGACATCTTTGACTGCTGCACCGCATCTTTAAGACACATTTAAGAGTTTAAATGGACTTTTAAAAGCGTGTCTTGAGATACCTGCATTCTGTTCCATTCGTCGCACAGCGTCTCACTTCTTTTTATAGCAAGAATATGTTTGTTCAGAACAGCCCCTTAAAGGGGCATTTTTTTGCCAACAATTTCAGGGGCATTTATTTCACTTTTGGTAGCATTTTTGCCCCAAGTCCCCATTAATTTATGTCCCTGCCTAACATGCAGGAGGCTTGAATCTGAAGGAGCTACAGGAAGAATAAAAAACATCAATGTGTTCTGCGTATGGGAGACATCTAAGTGCCTGGGGCTTTCAGGGCAAACCTTTAATGGACCCTGACATTCCATGCCTGAGATTCATGACGGTTTAATTGCCACTAGAACGACTTCCACTATCCTGCCTCCCTACAAACCCACAAGAGCTAGAAGAACAAAAGCATTATATTATATAATGTGGCCCTCATGCAAACAAACATCTTAGTTTACAAGGGGTTTAAGAGAGCGATTGAAAGTGGTTTAATAGGACAATGGAAGACACAGGGGGCCCAGGGCCGCGTGCCACTGAGACATGCTGGGGTGTCTGCTGCTGTCAGTCTGGGTTCTATTGGTGGGGGGCTGGGAAGAGAGATAGCGAGAACTGTCCCTTGAGGCACAAAGAGAGAACAAGAGGCCCTATGATCAGACTAGTGCACCTTCCATTACCAAAGAACTCTCTCACACTAGAAAATCACCGGGATAACACAAATAAGCCAAACAACCATTTTCGCTAAAATCTCACCCTTTACTGTCAGAGGTCTGTCACACTCACTGATCAAGAATGGAAAAGGGGTGAAAAATAAAATAAAAAATTTAATCAACCAAATTCGATAACAAAATGGCCAAATGTGACATTTATGTGCCAGATATTATAATTTTTTGCTCTTACCTTGGGGGGTTTAAAAGGGTAGTCAGGTGTAAAGGCGATGTCGAGGAAAAAGACCCCTCCTTCATACACAGAACCTGGCGGTCCTAAAATAGTCGACCTCCATTCATAGATGTTATCTCCTTTGGGACCAGCACTGTTGATGAAACAAAGAAGAGATATGAGAAGAGGAAGAGCAAGTGACCAGTCATTACAGGAAGATGAATCATCATTAATTCATGAGTGAAAAGCCAAAAGGGAACAAGACATTAGAAGACACTGGTGCCAACGGAAAACTCATAAGCATCATGGTAAATGGAACGTATATCATGGAAAATAGGATTTTTTTTGCTCCTTTTAAATAAAAAAAAAATGAAAGTTTGATCTAGAAAGCTTCCTCCTCAGCAGGGCTGTTACGGTTGCAAATTTTTACCCAAAATATCGTACAACAAAACAAAACATTGTTTGCAATGGCTTTAAAATTTCTATGTTACTGCACCAATAACCTTTTGTGCGACGCTGTGTCCACGTGCATGGACGCTGTATTTTGGCTTTGCTATAAGCAATGCATAATTTAAATGAATACAATTTTTCCCCATTCTGATGGTTGATGTGAATATTAACTGAAGCTCCTGACCCGTATCTGCATGATTTTTTGCACTGCAGCCACACGATTGGCTGTTTAGATAATCGCATGGATGATTGTTGGTGCCAGATGGGCTGGTTTGAGTATTTCTGTAACTGCTGATCTCCTGGGATTTTCACACACAAGTCTCTAGAATTTACTCCGAATGGTGGCAAAAACAAAAAACATCCAGTGAGTGTCAGTTCTGTGGACAGAAATGTCTTGTTGATGAGAGAGGTCAACAGAGAATGGCCAGACTGCTTCGAACTGACAAAGTCTACGGTAACTCAGATAACCACCATGTACAATTGCAGTGAAGAATATAATCTCAGAATGCTGTTCTGTGATGCGAGTTGGCACTGTTTTGGCGGCACGAGGGGGACCTACACAATATTAGACAGGTGGTTTTACTGTTGTGGCTGATCGGTGTATATAGGCTATATATACAGTATACATGTATATTGCATAATGAAAATGTCTACATTTAGCATCATTTACATTTTTGCATTGTGACATTATTTTCAGGACACTTAAGTACATTTTATGTATTTTATCACATGCATTTCACAAAAAAAAAATAAAAATAAAAATAAATAAATAAATAAATAAATAAACGTGCTGCTGTACAATTTGTTTTAAATTAAAAAGAGTGATTTCATATAATTGGCAGTATCAACGGAGTACTACTATGATGTATAAATACTTCAGAATGTAAATAATATATATATTTTTTGCATTCATTAATGTGATTGGGGTGGGGGGTAAATATGTGTAAAAATGGCTTCATTTTCTATAAGTTCACATATATATATTTTTATATTGAGAGAATCACCCTAGGAAATTATATTAATTCACGCATAAATAAAATATCAACGCAAGGATTTAAAGCATTGATGCAATATTTATTTATTTTTAATTTTTTTTTTTACAATACATCGAAATGTGATTATATCTGCTTATTTTATTAATATTATTAATAAATATTCAATATTTCCTCATAAAAGGCAAAGATTTAGGTAAATGACTGGGAAAATGTTTACTGTGTGTTCAACACTGCTGATTACAGAAGGCACAAATATTGTATTTTTGTCTTAAGTCTACAATTTGTATGCATATTGAATATTTAGCTATTATGCATTAAATAATAATATAATGGTGAGGCTGAATAAAAACAAAATTTCCCAAATGATATCGCACTTTTTGAGAAAAGCCCCCTACAAATAATATTAGGTCCCAATAATCCAAAAAAAACAACAAAAAAAACTTTGTACGACCCTGTCGGGACTCAATAGGTCTTGCAGTGTAAATGTGGCCTTTTTAATGCAGATGAGTCACCTAAGATCATTTATCCAGAATTCACAACAATATGACACACTGCTTCACAAGACACCGCTAACACTGCACTTTCATGTTAAATTCATTCCTTTTAAAGGCAAACTAGATACTTAAAACATGGAATTTTAATGCAATAAAGGTTTATCAGATAAATAAGAAGCACCTGAAAGTGATACTTTTAAGAAAATCAGCAACTGACATTTATCTTGCAAAGGCGTTTCTATTCCTCTAGCTGACAGCGACATTAATGCATAAAATAAGTGTAAATTCACTCTAACATCTGCTAAAATGATGTTGACAGCTGAGACAAACGTGGTAGCATACTTTAAGAGCACTAGTAGCCATGTAATGGTTTATTTGTCAAAAGGGTCATCATATCTGCTAGATTCCCCTGAGATGAGTGTCATATTTAAGATTTATGGGCCGATCAGTCTATTGCTGGGATGACATTCAGCTCTGAAAGCCCATGATGATAAACAATCATTAGATTTGTTCTCAGTTTTACTGCAGCGGACACAAATACACACTTCAGTCTGCACTGGTGTATTGGAGGGTGGTCTGTCAAGAGGCTTTCCCCCCCCCATTATGCCTACTGCTTACACAGGCAACTGCCATTAAAAGACCACGTCCACAGCAATACATTTTCGATTGAAAACTCTTTCCCATTTCCAAACATCATTTCCCAAAGTATGTAGTAAAGGAAAGTGTTCTTAAAATGCTGTTTTCAGTGGAGGAAAAAATACCGGTCCAGTGTGGATGAGGTGCATAAACATAGGGAAATCAATGTGTTTTCAAAACAAAAACATATTACTATGGACGTGGCCTAAGAGCACGAAACAAAATGTAGTAAGCGTAAGAAATGTGTAAATATAAAGATATTTCAAGGGGCTCCTAACGTCTATGCAGGGGTTTGGTAAAAATCTGTACAAAGCCCTGCCCCATAAACCTAATGTTTTTTAACACAGTACTTTTGATATAGTAGCAATTAAATATGTGGAATTCTATTTTTCATTATTAGGTTCCAAACTTGTAAATATTTTGTGTTAAAAATGTCTCACATTTCAAACAGTGACAACAGCTTGTATCATCATTTTAAGTGCAATTTCATGACATCATATAAATTGATAGAATGTGAAATTAAAAAAAAAACTAAAATGTGATAAATGTTCACTGGCGGCCAAAAGTTTGGAATAATGTACAGATTTTGCTCTTATGGAAAGAAATTGGTACTTTTATTCACCAAAGTGGCATTCAACTGATCACAGTGTATAGTCAGGACATTAATAACATGAAAAAATAATATTACAATTTAAAAATAATATTCAGAACTTCTTAAACTACTTCAAAGAGTTCTCATCAAAAAATCCTCCATGTGCAGCAACGACAGCTTTGTAGATCCTTGACATTCTAGCGGTCAGTTTGTCCAGATACTCAGGTGACATTTCACCCCACACTTCCTGTAGCACTTGCCATAGATGTGACTGTCTTGTCGGGCAATTCTCACACACCTTACAGTCTAGCTGATCCCACAAAAGCTCAATGGGTTTAAGATCCAGAACACTCTTTTCCAATTATCTGTTGTCCAATGTCTGTGTTTCTTTGCCCACTCTAACCTTTTCTTTTTGTATTTCTGTTTCAAAAGTGTCTTTTCTTTGCAATTCTTCCCATAAGGCCTGCACCCCTGAGTCTTCTCTTTACTGTTGTATATGAAACTGGTGTTGAGCGGGTAGAATTCAATGAAGCTGTCAGCTGAGGACATGTGAGGCGTCTATTTCTCAAACTAGAGACTCTGATGTACTTATCCTCTTGTTTAGCTGTACATCTGGCCTTCCACATCTCTTTCTATCCTTGTTAGAGACAGTTGTCCTTTGTCTTTGAAGACTGTAGTGCACACCTTTGGATGAAATCTTCAGTTTTTTGGCAATTTCAAACATTGTATAGCCTTCATTCCTCAAAACAATGATTGACTGATGAGTTTCTAGAGAAAGCTGTTTCTTTTTTGCCATTTTTGACCTAATATTGATCTTAAGACATGCCAGTCTATTGCATACTGTGGCCACTCAAAAACAAACACAAAGACAATGTTAAGCTTCATTTAATGAACCAAATAACTTTCAGCTGTGTTTGATATAATGGCAAGTGATTTTCTAGTACCAAATGATCAATTTAGTAAGGATAAGGTGTTGGAGTGATGGCTGCTGTCTAGATTTGATCAAAAATGACCTTTTTCAAATAGTGATGGTTATTTTTTTTTTTTCACTATTTGTCATGACTATACTTTGTGATCAGTTGAATGCCACTTTGGTGAATTCAAGTACCAATTTCCTTCCATAAGAGCAAAATCTGTCCATTATTCCAAACTTTTGTCCGCCAGTGTATATAAATGTGATAAATAAATGCTATATACAGTATATGTGAAGATGCCCTTCTCGATTTGCTTTTTAAGTTGCATTATGCTTACATTTCGTCAAAAGTCTGGTGAGTAAAAACGAACATTTTCTAGCTTATTCCGATTCTTTCTCCGACGTGTCCATTGAGGGTTGCGATGGTGTATTTATTAATTATATAAATGTATTGCGTTGTAGAGCGGGATTTTGATCAATAGTTAAGTAGCTTACACAGAGTGCTTTTTCAAACTCAAACCATATGAAAATCAAGAGAAATGCCATCACTGACAACCGACTCAATGAGAGATACCGTTACCGTGCCAACCGCATCCACTGCCAAACTTATTCTGTCGAGATCTCACATCCACCCGAGCCAATACACCATTGCTGCTCTTTTCCCAAACAAACGTTCATCCAACACAGAGGGAGAGAAAAAACAAAACAAAAAAAACTTAACCACAACCTACTTATTTCTGAATCCACATAACAGAAACAGTGGAGCAGAACGACAATATATACAGATGCAACGATAGAAATGTGTGAACCAGATATACCATTTATACCACAGTAGATATACTTGCATTGGCCAGGACTGCATACATTATTTACACGAGAGTGACGAAGAAACACGGAGTAAAATACATAGCGTGACCTTATATTATATTAGGGTTCCTACTCTTAAGCCACAATTTTCCAGGACATTTTATGAGCCCAACCGGTGTAATATTTAAGCAAACACACACGAGAGATCAGGATGTATATTGTGGTTATTTTTTTCTGAATTCCATTTCCAACTGTTTAAAGGTGCTGTAAGCGATTTTTTCATGGAAAGGTATGCAAAAATATTTTACTAATCCCTGAAAGATGTTAATGAAATAAGTGTCATGAGATCTCTCACTGGTCTCTGTGACTGCTCTAGATTCTGTATACAGCAAACAAAAATGTGTCTGCGGAATGCGGTCAGTGATGCTTTATGCCTGTCAATCATTTTGCAAATTCTCATAGTATTGTAGTTGCAGCAAATTATTGAGGCTTAATGCTATTTTTATGCCATGTTGCTCATAACAGTTGTCAGTTGAGGGCGCTATTTTGCTACTGTTGTTTTTGACAACCGGTTCTGCTTATGTCGGTCTCAAAAGCTCATTTGGTATCTTTGGAGTGCGGGGGTTTTGAAAAAAAGGGGGCATGGCCCAACGGCTCAGCTTGATAGTTTGTGGAAATTCTAAAATGTTATTATCAAAATGGTGTATATTATAATGAATTTATTAAAACTTTAAATCGAAGGAAAATAGAATTACTTCAATTACATTTTTTTTTTTTTTTACACATTGCATTATTTTTATAGCAGTACATATAAACAGTTTTGTTTTGCCTTTTTTTTTTACCATTTAATGCGTCCATCTAAATCAAGCTTTTATTTTGGCTTTTCTGTGTCATTTTGATGGTAGTTTCTCACCTCTGGATAAGCAGTTCTCTACATGGCCCAGTGTGATTATTAAAACCCCAAAAGCTTTGATTTAATTAAACACATACTGTATATAGTCTGTATGTGCTAGGGACGCACCAATACCACTTTTTCTCTTCAGATATTCAGATATCGGAAATCTCAGTATCGGCCGATACGATCCCGATCCGATACCAGTGTTGTCTTTTTGCATAATCAGTTTAGAATATCTTTACATTGTTGTGTGGAACTAATTGGGCATGCTCTTTAATATGTAAAGAAACACTTAAATATTGTTATAATTTGTAAACAAATAATAATGATAATAATAATAATAATTATTATTATTATTGACTTTTAGAATTTTAAATATAACAGTAATATATTTTAATCATGCACCTTCCACTTTAAAACCCTCAGGCTTTTATTTTGACATTCCGAACTCTCCAGGAAGTCCTGTATGTGTCTGTTTGTAGGCAAGTTTACAGAAGTTTAATTCACTTCTTATTCAAATTCTGGTAAAATGCTCCTCTGGTGCTGTTCTAAATGCATATTATAAGTGAACTGAAATATTGAGCATCTACATCAGAGATGTTGTTTGTGAGTAGCACTCAAATACTGCACACTGTGTGAAGGCTAAAAATAGCCGTGAGTGCTAGCGGCATGTGCATGCTTATGTGTGTGTGTCAACAGAGCATCACCATTCCCTAACACGCTGGCGTAGTATTTACTTATTAAACACAGCCTGTTGCGATTCACTGAGCTATCACACGTCTTAAAGTGGATTTTAATAAAATGCATGAGTCATATGCACTGCTTTAATGGTGTTTTTATGGTTCTTTTATCTTGTTTTTGGAGCTTGACAGTAACGAACATGACTAACACACTGTATCGAATTTGAATCGGGCTCATCAGACCGATACCCGATCCATCTTATAATGTCAGGATCGGGGCCGATACCGATCCAGGTATCGGATCGGTGCATCCCTAGTATGCGCTGTGCACTTTAGGGCACTCTGCTCTCTGTCATCTACAAAACAGAGTGAGTGATGATCATGATGCAGTGTTTTCAGTGGACGATCGGAGGGATTTACACATTCATTTTGAAGCGCGCAGCACCTGCAGATTATTTATTTTATTTTATTTAATTGCAACCTTTTGTGGTTTAATAATCACCCTAAAAAAATATCATGATTTTAATTTGATTAATTGTGCATTCAAACATTAATTTTCCATTCTGTGACATTCTGCGTTTTGTAGCTAGTGCCATTTTTATGACTGGATTCCATGATTCCCATCCGTGTTTTCCACATCGCGGAAATCATTGGGTCCTACATGTGGTAAACACGGTATATGCAAACTCAAATTGTTGTATTATTAAAAATGAATTCACATCCTGTGTTGTAAAGGCCGCATCACCACGCTATCATCGCAGGGTCTGAATTAATTATATAAAAAAAAATCTGTGATCCTACCATTGTCATTGTCTAAAGTTTACAACTCAAATGTTTTTGTAATTAACACTAAAGCAATGTTGGAACGAACAAATAATTTTTTTGCATTATATCAATACTTCTCATAGCAAAGCAGAGATGACAGCAGATGAGCAGAGAATGTAAGGTACAGAGCTTCGTTCATGACAGTCGAACGTTGATGCTGTTTCACAAAATGCAGAAGCCGGCAGTGAAATAATAAAAAAAAAAAAAAAATTTGTATTTGACACCTATTCTGAGTCCCGATTGTTACCATATTTTTTTACATGTAAAAAAAAAAAAAAAAAAAACCTTGTTAGCGACATAGTCTTGGGGCAAATTTGTAAACGTTAAAATACTCACCATTTCAAAAGTATAGCCACAAGACATAAAAATGTGCGTTAACATGGTTTTAGTGTGATAAAATCGTTTACTAACCTTTTCTGTGTAAAGTTTTAGCCAATTTTACAACTTCGCCATGACAATGTAGTCAACAACCCTAAAATGACTGTAAGGACGATTTAAACAACTTTACTGCTCATATAATACATGAGTTTTAGCAGAAGAATTCATGTAAGTGCTTTTATAAAATTATACGTTTCACATTTCTGCCTTTAAACCCAACAAAAATTGGCCCCATTGACTTCCATTGTAAGTGTCTCACTTTAACCTCCATTTTTGCTTTTTTTTTTTTTAAAAAAAGGACGGATGAGTCTAAATTATTTTTTGTGGTAATCAACATTATGCCACAAATGCTGTAACTCTTTTCTGCATAACTATATAGAGTGCATAAGTCGGGTTCTGGAAGTAAATTTCCCGTTAATTTTCTCCATAGGGTAACTTATAAACCTTTAACGACAGACCTACAGTGAGCTCCAAAGTTGTCATCAATGGTATATGACTGTTGAAGCCATCAGCCCACGTTAATTCAACTTCATTATTTGAAAATTATGTTTAATATCGGAATTTCTGGTAAAGAACTACACTGCCAATGATCGCGGCAAACAAAGTGCGGCAAAAGAGCTCTGCAGCGACCGCCCACTCCCATGACGCAATTAAACTGGTCTCCCTACACTCTCAAACTACTTATATATTTGAATACATCTGAATATTTTGCAATAAAATACATATCGTTTCTCTACTTATAATCAGTAGTTTTACACCATTCCATCATTTTTAATCAATTACATAATTCGCAATGCTTCATGTCATTGTAGTTCATTCCCTCATTAAAGACATTAATTATACCGTCTTTGTCTTTTTGTCCAATCTTCAAATAATTTTTGCTTCAAATCAAAGTTTTTAACGTTGTGATTCACATCAGAGCTGGTTGGTTTGGTTCATAGCTTACAACATTTTTATGAAGGATTTTAAGAATTCCCTTTGGAAAAACTGAATGGGAAAAATACTTGCGGAACAAAGACATCTGAAAGAAAATAAATGTACAGACACTGTTGTGAATAACTAGAATATTGTTATATATAGTGATACCATGATATAAAATTACTCATACCCTGATGTACAATTTTGGTCATACCTCCCACTCCTACCCTAAAATGGTAGCTGTACAAGCATTTGACTAAAGCTCTTCAAAGTGTGATGTTCTTTAACACAGAAAATGATCTTAATATTAATCATGCGATAAAAAAAAAAAAAAAAGATTTCCACAGATGTCTGAGGATTGACGTCACTCAGCGCAAAAAACAAGACGGACCTCAAGAACTAAATGAACAATTTCCTTTAAAGTGCATAAAAAAAAAAAAAATAATTAAAAAAAATAAAAATAATCGTATCACTTGTGCATGGAAATCTCATCTTTGCTGAGACAACCACTGAGCTTTTGGAAAGAAAATTATGTAGTAAACTTGGAACAGAAAATTAATAATCTCCAAAGGGAAATCAGTCCAAATTCCCTTTCCATGCGGCTCTTTCAAGCTTTAAAGACTAGATAAAACAAGTCACCTCTGAATGCGAGCTGCATTCGTATGCCAATTAAGGCTTGTAAGGACAGAACTCTTTCTCTGCAGGCACATACGGACCACATGATTTAGCATTGAAACTAAATGACCCACTATAATCCAGTGTAATACATCAGCGATTCGTTCTCTTTATTGACACAGGGCTCTACAGGGTAAGCATTTCCACTTGCATCTGTGGGTCAAAATTACTACGTGCGAATGTGGAAAATGATTTAGCCGTAATGGTTCGAGTGACGTCTGAATTTATAAACTTATATATAACTTTTATAGTACCATCAGAATAAAAAAACTCCCTAACGCATATAACATTATATACAAAATAAAAAAGCGTTTTTTTTTTTTTTTTTTGCATCAAAAGTATACCTGTGACCTGTCATGTGCACGCAGAGACCGAAAGAGAGTGAAGCAGCATAGGCAGATATATCACGTAAAGGAGGTTTAAGTAGAGTTTCTTGCTTGTTTTTTATCTGTCAAAGTAATAGACACCGTTTGAATGATCTGTCACTGTTTTTCAGTCTGGTAAAAGATGGATGCCTTAAAAACATGGCGCAACGATCAAAAACGGTCGTCTAGCGCATGTTACATAGAAAAACAATTACAAAACAGCATATATGAACACATAAACATGCATCTTCAATGAAGAAAGTGAGGTATTTTATGTGTGTGATTGTGCGTCATAGGAAATGTATTGTTAACATTTTATAATAACTTGATAACATTAACAAGCATTGTCCACCCCGTGCCACCAAAACAGTGCCGACTGCCAAGGCATGGACTCTACAAGACCCCTGAAAGTTTCTTGTGGTATCTGGCACCAAGACATTACCAGTGAGGTGGAGCCGGCGTGGATCGGACTTGTTGGTCCAGCACACCCCACAGATGCGCAATTGGATTGAGATCTGGGGAATTTGGAGGCCAGGGCAACACCTTGAACTCTTCATGTTCCTCAAACCATTCCCGAACAATGTGTGCAGTGTGGCAGGGCGCATTATCCTGCTGAAAGAGGCCACTGCCATGAGGGAATACCATTGCCATGAAGGGGTGTACCTGGTCTGCAATGATGTTTAGGTAAGTGGCACGTGTCAAATTGACGTCCACATGAATGGCTGGACCCAGGGTTTCCCAGCAGAACATTCCCAAGAGCATCACACTCCGTCCACCGGCTTGTCTTCCCACAGTGCATCTTGGTGCCATCACTTCCCCAGGTAACGGCACACACGTACATGGCTGTCCACGTGATGTAAAAGAAATGGGACTCATTGGACCAGGCGACCTTTTTCCACTGCTCCAAAGTCCAGATCCGACGCTCGCGTGCCTATTGTAGGTGCTTTCAACGGAGGACGGGTCATCATGGGCACTCTGACCGGTCTGCGGCTACGCAGCCCCATACACAGCAGGGTGCGATGCACTGTGTGTTGTGACACATTCCTCCCGTAACCATCATTAAAATTTTCTGTGACTTGTGACACAGTAGACCTTCTGTCGGTTTGGACCAGACAGGATAGCCTTTGTTGCCCCCGCGCATCTGCTGACCGGGAGCACCACACAAGCCTTGAGGTTTCAGAGATGCTCTGACCCAGTAGTCTGGCCATAACAATTTGGCCCTTGTCAAAGTTGCTCAGGTCTTTACTCCTGCCCATTTCTCCTGCATTCAACACATTGACTATGAGAACTGATTGTTCACTTACCATCTAATCTACCCAGACGTTGACATGTGGCCTTGTTAGGAGATGATCAATGTTATTCGCTTCACCTGTGATTGGTCATAATGTTTTGGCTCACCAGTGTATATTTCTTAACAGATTATCAGTTAAAACTATATTACATTCAGAAAGTTAGATTAATATATTGTATTTTCATACACTGTAAATATTTGAATGTTTATGAAGTACTAATATGTTAAGAAGAATATATTTTTATTTGTAAGATGTTTATGAAGGTGGTGAGTCAGGACTGATGTTTTTTGTTTAACTGAAAGACACAATTTTCACACAATTTTTGTTCCGTTAATCTCAAAACAGCCTTTCTTTTTTTTTTTTTTTGGCAATCAGCCTGGTCTAAATCTTGGTCCATTACTAATCCAATGTGCCTTTAAAGTCACAGATGAGACATCAGCTTTGTCTAAATTCTTTCAAATAAACTGCTACATGATTAACCGTTTTTACAAAAAAAAAAAAAAAAAAAAAAAAAACATTACATTTGAAACCTGATCTCATGAAAATTATGTGACCATGGCAACATTTTTGCAAAATTAAAAACGCAATTGCTGAAGCATTTTGAGGTGCTTCTATGACACTTTTGGCTCACGTGTCGACTCGCGTGCTCTTCAGGACTCGTAACCCGGTTACCAGAATACGCTCTCAGTTGAGCTACAATTTGATCACACTCGAACAAGCTCGTCAACATAGTTAGTTATGCACTGCAAATGTTCAAATGTCCTGCATTATATGAAAAGTGTTTTGATGTAATAAGATAACATTGTGTGACAAAAAGGGCAAAAATTAAGTGTTTATAAACTGATAATCTGCCATTTTACCTGTCATTTGCAATAAAAAAATGCCGTTTAGGGATCCTAGTCTTTAATTCACCAGAAAACTGCCGCAATTTAGCAAAAAAGGTACATTAAAGTGGTTCTATAAGACCTGGTAGTACATTTGGGACGTTTTCGCATTCAAACAAACTCTTTTCACTCTAATAGTTTTCAAAAAAGAAAAACTTTATAACCAAAAGTTGAATTGTTTGCTACAACAAACAGCATACCATCGTCCTGTTTGCTTTTGAACCTTTGCTTTACAGAGCCTCCAATTACTGCAAAAAGAAAATGCGATGCAATGAAAATGTGATTAATAATGTGTGGGCTGAAGGCAAGGTTGCGTGATCTGTCAATGTGCAAAACTAATTAGCAAACACGCACTCTGCCACAGGGTCCGAGCGGAATTAAAAAGAAGCTATAACATAGTGCAGATTTTAAATGAACTGAAATGTTTGCAGACAACAAACGTTGTTAAATATGTGCCTCGTTTACAGTAAGACAGAAATCAGACAATGCTGTGCTAGAGTATAGTTAACTTAAAAAATATAAAAGTTAGGGGGGCCTGGGTAGCTCAGTGGTAAAGACGCTGGCTACCACCCCTGGAGTTCGCTAGTTTGAATCCCAGGGCATGCTGAGTGACTCCAGCCAGGTCTCCTAAGCAACCAAATTGGCCCGGTTGCTAGGGAGGGTAGAGTCACATGGGGTAAACTCCTCATGGTCGCTATAATGTGGTTCGTTCTCGGTGGGGCGTGTGGTGAGTTGAGCGTGGTTGCCGCGGTGGACGGCGTGAAGCCTCCACACGTGCTATGTCTCCGTGGCAACGCGCTCAACAAGCCACGTGATAAGATGCACGGGTTGATGGTCTCAGAGGCGGAGGCAACTGGGATTTGTTGTTTGTTGTTTCAAATCTTTTTTTTTTCTTCTATTGAACACAGCAGGTACATTTTTGCCACTTTTTTCCATATAGTGTAAGGTGACTGGGTCTGTCAAGCTCCAAAATGACAACAACAAAAAAAGCACCATAATAGTAGTCCACACAACTTGTGTGCTATACAAAGTCATATGGACTAGGTAACACTTTCTATGAAGCCCATATTAACAATGCAATGCAAGGACTGACTTTTAGGATTGTCATGTGCTTGTCCATCGAACAAGTAAATTGGTCATTCATTTGTCTGGGTAAAAAAGTAACTTGTGTGGAGAGAAAAATATTTAATTTTTTTCACCTGTGGTGTAAAAAGTGTTTTTTAAAAGCAATATTCCCATCAATATTCTTATTCAGTCACTTGTTTTCCAGCTACACATGATACAATCAAGTACCAACTTACATTAACATTGATTTTCTTGGCAAATCAAATACTTAAGTCATTAAAAGGATAGTTCACCCAGAAATTAAAATTCGGTCACGATTACTCAACCTCATGTTGTTCCAAGCCCACAGAAGAGAGCAATTTAAATGAAATACAAAGGCGGAATGTTAGCCCCAGTCAGTGGTCCAAGGATGAAAGAATAAATGTCATACGTGTTTGCGATACATTAGGTGAGTAATTTAAAACAGTATTTACATTTTTGGGTCAACTATCACTTTAAGAGTTCACGTCAATGCTCACCAGACTAAAGTTGACAAAATGCACCAAAAACTAACAGATGAAATCTTGAAAGAGGGTACCTTGCAGCTAAATCAGTTATGATGTTTATGAATATATATACACACACAAGCATTTGTCTTAAGATGGTTATTTATATTTTCATCTTTAGTGCGTCAATAAGAAATATACAAATATTGTGGAATGTTAAGAAATATTGTGTGCAGTCCACCTCAGAATTTCATGCCCAGTTTGTAATAAGTGAAACAGGCCTAGGCTATATCACAAAAATAGCCAGCTATTTTTTCATTATTGACGTTTTAAGCAGGCTGCTTGTCTGGTCGGACAAGTAAAATTCTCTTTCACTTGCCCCTTTAAAAACCCACTTGTCCCAGACAAGCGTTAACGTCGAGCCCTGCATTGTAAAGGCATTATAATGCATTAGTAATCTCTCATAATACATCTTATAATATGTTATAACTTCACACAAATAATTGTAACCACAATTATAATAATTACCTATTCATTTTGATCACATGCAGCCAATCTTCTTGGGTGTAAACAAAAAAATAAATCTAATTGATTCTATATTGGACACTATTCAATAAACTTATTTTATAAATAACTTCCATTATATATGTTTGACTTGTAAAGTATTGTCTGTTACAAGTTTATGTTATGGCTGTTTATAAGAAGATACTGCTTGTGTAACTTAAAGCAGACAAAGACCACTTATAATATGATCACGTCAAGGTCTTTTGACTGTTTACACTATACAGCACTTATACAATTAACTTTATTAACATCTGCTGCATTAAAATGAGATGTTGTTTGTGTTATAATGCATTATACTCTATAACTATGAATAGGGGAAGTCTTATAATGTATTATAACTGTAGACTTATTATGAGGTGTATTATGAGACATAATGAATTCAGTATAATGCATTTATAATGCCTTTACAATGCATTATAAATATGGGCTTCATAGAAAGTGTTACCACAAGATTTAATTACAAGGAAAAAAAAGCAGTTTGGATATTTTTCAGATTCACTGTGTTCCACTGAAGAAAGCTATATAGGTCTGGAACAACATGAAGGTGAAAGGATGATGATTTGGGTGAACTATCCCTTTAAATAGTTTTATTTTGTGTGTATATGAAGCAACTCTATCTAAAGAAACACTACCTGCTTGATTTTACCATTCAAGTTCATCTCTGTGCAGAACTCTTGTGTAATTGTGTATTTATTCAGGCAATATCTATTATGCAGAGCAGGAGCAGTGTATATAGGAAGAGGAACTTAATTTCCTTTGACCGTGAAATCTCCTGGTACCAATTACAGCTGCAGTGCGGAGTCAAGACGGTCTTTTCATTCGCCTTGTATTTTCACAGATGATATGGGTTCTTTTAATAACACCATCCAATAGCTCATCTCATGTACAAATGTCACGATAATATGCGAAAAATGTGTGTCGAAACAAGCGCTTAAGAGTGAAATATTTGCTCTATCAGGGCCCAAGTGAATATTGTATTGCAAGGAATTTGTTGATATGATGTTGATATAAATAGAATCTATTCCACCTGGCTGTGGTATTCTATTTCAGAAAGTACCATGATGAAACAGTTTTAGCGTTGCGGTTGTTCTTTTAATCTGATGCTCAAGCGAATCTATTAGAAATGCCATGGGGTCAATATTAAAATTTTAAATATTAAAATTAGAGAATTTAGGAGTTACGCTACACGCCAAAATTCAATCAAATCTGCCTTAAGCCACCCGAACAGTCAAACTCAAATGATAGCCTTGGGCCATCCATGAATAATGCATCACAGATAATTATAATAATAAACAGGCTTTGCAGAGTGTGCATGAGTGATATTACTTCTGAAGTGTAAAAATACACTCAGCCATGTACGAGGAGCAAATTGACTTTAATTCTTTCTGAATTAAAACATCACTAAAAGCCCTTTAAACTCAGGAATATGGTAGCAATTTAGCTCTGATGTTTACAACAGACAACTGAAATAAAAGGAACACGGAAAGGATTGCTTTCAAGGAAAAGATCAGTCTTTAAACCTGATAGAGTTTCTTAGCTCACACGGGTAACGGATAACCAAAGAAACGCTCATTCACCTCTTTACGTGTTTAAAATGTCCACATCAGGTGTGAGTTACAACTGCTACTTTTAAAATGTATTTTAGCTGAACTGTAAGCTTTTGTACATGTTAAAATAACTGTGAAATAACATTAACTAGGGCTATTGATTTAACCCTTTAAAGGTGTTTTTAAAGATTTCCTGTTTCAGTGGCAAACCCAAAATTAAAGGCTTATAACTACAAAAAAAACACAAGGAGGGTGAAGTGTTTGGTATCATTGTAAAGAAAACATTTCAGTTGTTTCAATGATATTGCTTATGATACTTTCTGAGACTCTCAGCCTAAGAAACTGCTGAAAAATAAAAGTAACAAATTGAGCCAAAAATTGACTTTTTTTCTTATTTGAAATTATATATCTCTGGGTGTAAATAAGGTGGCTCCGAAAAACTGCTTTTATTTTATTCCCAATCATGTCAACTGTATCAGATTTTTTGTGTGTGTGTGTGTGTGTGTTGATATGACAAAGCAATCAAAAGCTATAGCATTACAAAAATAATTTAGCATAGTGTCCATGTGTCCAAAAGCCTCTCCAAACAAATAAAACATAATTATACATAAGAACTAATTACACATGCAAACACAACAATGTCTAAAGGTCTGCATAGTTTGCAGACATGATTTTAGTAATGAGATTTCACAGAATGAGTTTCATTCTGTGCCATTTGAGTCATCACTGAGTCTGTCATGTACTTTGCGCCATCTACTGGTGGCCATATGAAACACTGTGCTTCGTGTGGATTATCTAATGATCTGTGCATCCGATTACCTTGTGTGTGGACTCGTTTGAATGATAATCGCCTCCTGGTATGGTATATGATGTTTTATGGTATGTGATATTTTATGTTCCGTTTATTTTTCGTGAAGTTCCAAGCAAAAACGCGGCATACAAGCAACACCAACATAATGTCAAAGACATATACTCAGCTACTACTCGTTATATTTTTGTCTGTGAGTAAAACACTCTTTGAGAGCTTTCCAACAACATATAACACATGGCTATTTGATGAGTTTAATATTTTTACTGATTGGAATAATATGTATAGTGTAATTTTTTTTAAATAAATTATCAAATTGGAACATTTTCTCTGCAAATTTCAAAGCACTTGTTCAGTTTTAGTCATAATGCCTACATGCATTGGAAAGTAGAGCTTTGAAGCTTTCAAACAATATCTATTTTGTGTTGGTAGTTTTTATTATTTTGACAATTATATTTTTTTTCTAATGGGCCCTCTATCCAAGCTTAAAGGTTTAAATGTGATTCTCATCTCATCGCGTCCTAAAAACACACCGTTCACGACCAGAGATGCTGAAAACTACTGAGACGCGCCGCAACTAAAGTGAGTTGCTCCAAAACAGTCCATCTGACACACGAGTACATAGAATAACAATTAAAAATAGCGCTAAATGCTTGTCCGCTTCCACAATACATGTTTATAATGTAATGTATTTAAATTTTCAGAATGATAATATTTTTTACATATTATTTTAAGTATTATATATTAAATAAATTACCTTTATTTGGGGGCCTTTTTCAGTAAATACTGATATAGTCGATTAATTAATCGGCAAATCATCAAAACTGATGCGATTAAAGATTTTAATTGATTGACAGCCTTACTAACAACAAATCATCAACAATTTCTATTGCATCATATTTAAATAATCCGACAAATAATACTATTTATAAATAATATTTATAACACATTACATGAATAATTATTTTTATTATTAAATACCAAAATCTCTTTATTTGTGGGTCTTTTCAAGAAAATATTGATATATGATTAATTGTTATGAATTCCATTACTTAATCGGCACATCAGGTCATTGATTCGATAACATTTTCATCATTTAACAGCCCTAATATCAACATTAACAATCAAAACATTTTTATTACAACATCCTAACTGACTGCATGAAAAAAACAACGCACTCTGCTGTTCACGTTGCAAACGAATAGCTTGATTGGTCTGGTTAGCTTTCATGAATCAGTCGAACCACTGGTGAATTAGACTGAAACGAACACAGAAGTCGTTGGTCTCAAGCTCTAGCCAAATCAGTTAGACATTCACAACCTGAATCAGATCAGATGTCTTACATTGCTCAGATTAGCCAGCGTCAGATTCAAAATGTGACAAGAAACGGTATGGAGAAATGGTACAGTGTTGTGTAAGCACTGAGAATTTAAAGAGTTAAAGATACATATCCATATTAGAGTGCCAAAGCTTTGTTGTATCTTTGGTGTAAAATAGCAAATAGAAAAAAAATAAATAAAATAAATAAAAATAGTAGGCCATGATATACAGAAATCAAGATGAAAATAAAGCACTATTGTTGTGAAACCTTTCATGTGCTAATTTTTTTTTTTTTTTTTAATGGAATGATAGATGGTGTTGGGATAAACATTGCACAATGTGTTAAATAAACACCTCTACAACAGTCATGCAAACATGCCCAAAAGATGTGGCATTTGGATAACACTTACTGCAAGTAAACAGGCATCTAATGAAATATTTTAAGTGTCATGCAGTGAATGCTGCTGTTCTGAAGATCACAGAGGCAAATCCCTCCTTCCTGTTTGTTCGTGAGTTATAACATGATCTGGGTAAGTAGCACAGCAGGATATGGCATACATTTCCTGCCTTAAAGACAAAGTATCGACAAAGAATCCAGATCAAACGACATACTGCCATACTGTTTTCCCCAATGCTCTATACTGGGAATAAAAGCAGGACCTGAACACATAGGTACAAATGTCTGAAAAGTATTCAAGGCAGTTTCCACGAACTGGGCGCAAATTAGGGCCTGAATCTCTTTAAAAACAAATTAATAGGGTTCCCACACTGCTAACATGCACATAATAATATTAAAATGATTGTGATGATTCCAAACCTGGAAAAGTCATGGAAATGAATACAGTTTTAACAATAAACATTTCATATAGTGAATATACATGTACTATTTCTCTAAAACATTCGGCTATCGAATACAAACTGCTTTTCATGAGTGCAATCACTAAAATGATTTTTTTTTTTTTAATCTGGTAACACTATTTTTTATTTTTAGTTTTAGTTAAGCATGTATAAGTCAGTAATTAAAATTAGTAAAACTAATGCCATAATTATGCCTTTAATATTGTTCAATAAACTTAAAATACCACCTTATAAGTGCAAAACAAACCAATAACTTAAATATTATAATTTAGAAGACAACTTAACCCCCTGTTTTAAAGTGAAGGTTTAACCTATTCAAGTTATTGGTATGTTTTGCACTTATAAAGGTGGTATTTTAAGTTTATTGATATTAATACAATATTAAGACGTAATTATGACATACTAGTTTTGCTAAATTGTTACTAATGAATTGATAAAATCTTAAAATAAAGACAATCTGACTCCTTGTCCTAAAATGTAACATTTACATACACAAGTTATTAATTTGTTTGACATTTTATTAGGTATTTACTGTAGTTTACGCCCTGTGTGCAGTCAGCGAGGATGATGCAATTCAAAATTGCTGATTGCTAATCATTGTATTGTTAATATTAGGGCTGTCAATCGATAAAACTATGTAATCGAATTAATGACATGATGTGCCGATTAATTAATGGAATTAATCACAATTAATCATATATCAATTTTTACTAAAATAAAAAAGACCCCCAAATAAAGATAATTTGGTATCTAATAATAAAAATGATAATGTGTACAAATATAATAAATATGATTTCAGATAATTTAAATACGATGCAGTGGAAATTTGACGATTTATAGTTAACAGGGCCATCAATCGATTTGAATGTTTAATCGCATCAATTACATGATTTGCCGATTAATCAAATTAATCGCATGTATCAGTATTTACTGAAAAAGCCCCCAAATAAAAGGTAATTTATTTAGTATATAATAATTAAAATAATTATAATGTGTATTTAATATTATAATTCAGAAGACAACTGATCAATAATCTTAAAATACCACCTTATATGTGCAAAACAAACCAATAACTTGAATAGGGTAAACTTTCACTTTAGAACAAGGGGTCAAGTTGTCTTTTGAATTCTAATATTTATGCGACATTATAATCATTTTAATTATTATATACAAAATAAATTACCTTAATTTGGGGGCCTTTTTCAGTAATTACTGATATATGCGATAAATCAGCAAATCATGTAATTGATGCAGTTCTTAAGCCCTGTTAACAATAAATCGTCAACAATTTTCCAAGTTGTCTCTGATACAATATTTTTGCAATTTATTAGCAACAACTTTGTAAAACCAATATAATTAATTATAATTACTGTATTTATATAAACTTGAATACCACCTAATAAAATGCAAAACAAACCAATTACTTGAATAAGTAAAATGTACTTTTAATGTGAAGTTATCTTTAATAAAAGATTATAGTAATTTACTAGTAACAGCTTTGTAAAGCCAATTCTAATTAGCTTTAATTGCTGGCTTAATATTGTTTAGTAAACTTGATTTATGACGGATCTCTGAAATTGAGCATTTATTACTAGTACATTACTTTTTACGCAAAACATAAGACAATATGTTTAATAAGTTGTAAATTATGCCTATGGTAGCCTTACTCTACATTTCGTTCATTGTTAACTTTTAGTTTTTTCATGCTTAACTCTTTAAACTCTGAGGGCGTTTTAAAAGATTTCCGGTTTCAGTGGCATACCCAAAATTAAAGGCTTATAACTACAAAAAAAAAAAAAAAGAAAAAAGAAAAGAGGGTCAAGTGATTGGTATCATTTTAATGAAAACTTATCATATTTTTATATGATATAAATTGTGATAAACTGTGATACTCTCAGCCTATGAATCTGCTAAAAAAAAAAAAAAAAATCTTATTTTTCTGATTTGTCATTAAATACCTCAAGATGTAAATAAGGCGGCTCAGAAAAATTGCTTTTGTTTTGTTCCCAATCATGTCAACTGTATCTGAGAAAGATTTTGTGTTGATACGAAAAAGCATAAAAACATAATTACTTAAATAATTACAATAAATTGAATATTAATTCAGCAGATAATGCCAAAATTAAAACATTAAATTGTGTAGTATGATTTTAATTGTTGTCGACAGTTGAGAACCACAGGCCAGAATCAGACAACTGATGCATTTAAAGCTACCTTTCATGCAAGGTTAATTTTATGATAGATAACAGTTTATCTCACATTTCTAAATTTGTGTTAGATAACAGTTTATCTAACAAATCTAATAGCTTTACAACAACACCAAAAAAAAAAAAAAAAAAAAGGAACGGGACATCAATGTACCCTTTTCATGGAAAGTGCCTTTATAATAACTAATTATTTTTATACTTTGTGTCTGGCCATTGGGCACATTTTAATTAAATGTCTTACATGTGAAACCTATGCTAACGGTTCCTTTATCCTGTTTGATTTCCAGGTTTTAAGATGGAGGCCTTCCACAGTGATGATCAAGATGAGTCCACCCTGCCCCTCCCCCCTCATGAATATTCATATCATCCCTGCTGCAGCTAATGGTCAGAAGGTGAAAAATGACTCGTGCTAATTCCCCGAGGATCGTAATGCTAATCAACAGCCAGTGCCTTTCCAAGGAAAAGAGAGCTGACATTCTGATTGGCTGCTGATGCGGCACCTTACAGAGGAGAATGTCAAAACGGAGAAACAGTCGCATGCACTGCAGGTATTCAGCTAGAGACAGATGCAACAGAGCAAGGTATCAGGGTGGACATTATGACCAAAGCTGTACATCACAGTAGGAATAATTTTAGCTAATGCTTTATCACAATGTAGTAAGCATACGCCACTAGACTTTACCACAGGTAAGGTGTTTTCTTAAGACTAGGGTATACTTTTTTTGTTTTTTTCCATGTGTAGTTTATTTTTCAACCAAAATCCCAATAATAATCAGAAAAAGAAGATTAGGTGCATAATGTGGGACTTTTAACACTAAATAAGCCTGAAACACATCGGGGACTCTTATGTGATGAAATGATGGCGACTTGGCTCCGTTGCTATGCTCTATTTTTAATATTTACCAAATTAAGCTTTTTATAGCCTATATATTATTCATTATTCACCATTTATGAAGCTGGAGACACAGTGTATGTGCTGAAGAGAGACATCTCCATGTAGTCGCATTTTTCTTTGCATTCCCTCGCTTCAATAATAATAATAATAATAATAAATAAATAAATAAATAAATAAAAAATAAACAAAACTAAATCCGCAGATTTTTGCCGATCACCGATAATTACAAAAAGCAACCATCGGCTCCGTTAAAATATTCTTTATTATTTTATTTCTTTTTTTATTTTCTCCCCAATTTGGAATGCCCAATACCCAATGTGTTCTAAGTCCTCGTGGTGGCGTAGCGAATCTCAGTTGCCTCCGCGTCTGAGACCGTCAATCCACGCATCTTATCACGTGGCTTGTTGAGCGCTTTACCGCGGAGACCTAGTGCATGTGGAGGCCAACGCTATTCTCCGCGGCATCCATGCAACTCACCACACGCCCCACCTAGAGCGAGAACCACAAATTATAGCGAACACGATGAGGTTACTCCATGTGACTCTACCCTCCCTAGCAACCGGGCCAATTTGGTTGCTTAGGAAACCTGGCTGGAGTCACTCAGCACGAACTGGATTCGAACTCGTGACTCCAGGGGTGGTAGTCAGCGTCAATACTCGCTGAGCTACCCAGGCCCCCAAAATATTCTATTTTTAATATTTACAGAATTAAGCTTTTTATAGCCTATTTTACTATTATTATTATTTCACAATATATTTAGTTGGAGACACAATATATGTGCTGATGAGGGACATTTTCATGTAGTCGCATTTCTCTTTTGCATGCCCTCGCTTCAATAAAAAATAACAACAATAAAAAAAAAACTATTGGCAAAGATTTTTGCCGAAAACCGATAGTTAAAAAAACAACTATTGGCACCGATTAATCTGTAAAACCGATATATCGGACTATTTCTAGTACAAACAGTATAGCTGAATCACTACTGGTAAACACATTTGTCCTGTTGCACGGTTACGGTTATTCTGCCCTGCCCTACCCTAACAATGCATAAAACGAAGATCACCATGAGCCATCCAACCGTACATCACATCACAGTGAGTTTCTGGTTTGGTTATTTAGACTCTGGCGGCGTTATTAACTTCTTGTAAAATCACAGCTGGTTTCACAACAGCCTACTAACCACATAACACAGCTGGAAAAAAGTGTAACAGAATTTATTCCTAGACCTCGGCATCCAGTCTCAAACAGTGCCTCTTGTTTTCTTTGTTGACGAAATCCTACTACTGTCGATTCAGTTTACAGGCACAAAAACTCCCTGTGCACAAATATCGAAAGAACACCTACAGCTTTAGCGTGCAGGCGGCATAAACTCAAAATCAATTTGAAGACACTATTATTGATATGAAAAGTGTTGAAAAGAAAGCTCTCAACACAAAACACACAACTCAATTCTGTCTCCAGCCTTCTAGTGAATGTCTTACACAGTAATATTGATCAGATACATATACTGTATTACACTGGCATCTTGTTCATCAGTCATCTGGATGGAAAGGATGGCAAGTTTTGCACTGGTAAACACTTAGTTATCCAACTTTGTTTGCATTTTATTCTCAAAAGATGTGTCATTTAAGCTTATGTGAGGCCCTTCGTGATTGCTCTGAAATTTCTTGTGGGCAATTATTCTTTTGATACAAACATGAGGGCAAACAATGACAGTGTAAGTTCCAGTTATGTGCTTTATTAAGGTCTGGCTTTTTCTCTACGGTCCCTGGGGAGCCCTAGTCACTCACCCCCGCTGCAGCACATGTGGCAGCTCTCTTCTCAATCGCCTGCCTGACAGCCTCATCAACACACAATAACCATTATCCTCTCTCTGCCATTATCCACACCACCCCCCCCTCGCTATCTCGCAACAGAAACCGGCACAATAAAGCAGCGCGTTTAGAAACATGTGCTTACCTGCAGTTTGGTGGAGGGTCAAGTGTGATTTCTGCAAGTTCCTTTTGAATCCTGCAATGGAAACATCATTCATTCATTAATTCATTCAATACAAATTATTAATTCACCAAGGCCTCAGTTTCAATGCAGCTGAACATATTCGTCGCTCGTCTTTAAACACATTCTGTCCTAGGGATGGAAATTTAACGATTCTGATTCCTTTTAACAATCCCAGTAAAAAAAAACAAAAAAAAAAACAGAGCATTTACAATCATTCTTCTGTTAAAACTATTTTTGAGCTGTACATTTTTTTAAATCATAATATTTATGGTCATTTTAGGCTTTACAGGGTTACGTCGTCATGGCAACGAAGTTGAAAAATTGGATATAACTTTACACAGAAAAGGTTGAGATTTTATCACACTAAAATCATGTTATCATGCATATTGTTTATGTCTTGTGGCTATACTTTTGAAACAGCGAGTATTTTAACATTTACGGATTGGCCCCATTCACTTCCATTTGCAAGTGTCTCACTGTAACACAGATTTGGTGCAAGAAAAGGAGGGAAAGGTCAAATTGAATTTTTTTGGCAATCAACATAATTCTACAAATGTCAAGAAAAATGCACTTTTGCAAAAATGGAACTGTTTCTGAATTTAACTCCCAAAAAATGTGGTGATAACAAAATTTACATTCAGTCTGTGTAGTGTGTATGGAATTGAATTAAACAACTAGTTGTTAAAGGGTTAAATCTAGGGATGTCGAAAATATTTATATATCGATTATTGATCAGTGCGTTTTTTTTTTCCAACCAATTTGGAATGCCCAATTCCCAGTGCGCTTTTAAGTCCTCGTGGTCGCGTAGTGATTCGCCTCAGTCCGGGTGGCGGAGGACGAATCCCAGTTGCCTCCGCGTCTGAGACCGTCAACCCACGTATCTTCTCATGTGGCTTGTTGAGCACGTTGCCACGGAGACAGCGCGTTTGGAGGCTTCACGCCATCCACCACGGCCTCCACGCTCAACTCACCACGCGCCCGACCGAGAACGAACCACATTATAGCGACCACGAGGAGGTTACCCCATGTGACTCTACCCTCCCTAGCAACCGGGCCAATTTGGTTACTTAGGAGACCTGGCTGGAGTCACTCAGCACGCCCTGGGATTCGAACTAGCGAACTCCAGGGGTGAAAGCCAGCGTCTTTTTTACCACTGAGCTACCCAGGCCCAATTTTTTTGATATATTAAAATTAGCCGTCATTTATATTAGAAGCCTAATTTGCGTGCTTTCCAATTCACTCTGTTGGCTTCTGTTTAACAATCTGCCGTAATAACGTAGGGAAACCACAAGAGGGTGATATAACATTTACTGAAGCCGGTCACAATCACAGACACTCACACACACACACACACACACACACACACACACACACACACACACACACAACGAGCTGATGCGGCGCAGCAGATGGCAGTTCAAAGTCGCGAAGGTTTTTGTACTTCAAGAATAAAGTGATGTTGATGAGTTTGCAGGTTAGTGTAATAACAAAACGACATACTTGTAACTGAAAATACATTGTGTAGGATAAATGAAAGATACACCTGTGCAATATATCATCCAGCGATGGCTAGAGTACATAATCTTTGTCCTTTGTTAATGATTTGGGTCGAATTTAACGGAAACCTAAGCACTTCAGAATTTTGAAGCCAAGTGTTGGCGGTGTGTGCATACCTTCGTAGAAAATAATTGTTTCTAATTTTTGAACGTGCCACGTCGTCTGCCAAATGCGTCCGGTATCCCTTTAATTTACCCTGCCACTCACACTTTACCAAAGTCGTGTTGAGGAATATATTTGAAAAGATAAAAAATATTGCGCAACGAGCAGCCCTGTATATATCTGAAAAAATAAAATAATAAAATACCGAGATAATCAGGCATCAATCCCAAGCCTAGTTAGCTCACCAAAAATGAAAATTATTTCATCATTTACTCATCTCACGTCCTTACAAACCTGTATGACTTTCTTCCGTGGAACAAAAGAGCAATTTTGAATAACGTGGATACAGCTCTTTTTTTATCCATACAATAAACACAAATGGTGACTGAGGCTGTCAGTCACTATTGTTCTTCCGAATCTCCTTTTGTGTTCCAAAAGAAGAACATCATACAGGTTTGAGAGCAAATAAATGACAGAATTGATATTTTTGCCTCAACTATCCCTTTAATGCACAGAAGCCACTCTCATTAGGACACTTCTGCATTTCATACACACACAGGACGACAATTTAGATGATTCACTCCTAATAGTCTCTCTTTGATAACAATTACATTTTACAATTTTCAAAATGCACATCCAGGACCCATCTGTTGCTACATTTAAAGTCTTAACAATGCTGTTATCTTCTGCGAATGATACCTGTCTTTATCTCAGATGCCAAAGCGAGCGAAGGCGTGTGAAATCAGGCAGCTTTTCATTTCCATGAAAAAGTGACTCACTCACTCACACACACACACACACACACACACACACACACACGAGAGAGTGACTCTGACGATGCCTGTTATTTAGCCACACGTTTCCTTCGACAGTCAGCTACGACAGGAAACCATGCATCATCAAAACATCGACCTAGAGTAGCAGGTTACTATTTATGAGCTTTTAAGGCCCACTCTATCAGATGCAAGCTACAATAAAAGCTAAAGTCGTTCAGACCGTAAATTTATGATGCCTACCATTGAAGTCATTATCCAGTTGTGGTTCTGGTTAAAACAAGACTTTGGAATCGAGAACTGGTTCATATTCAGAACTGTCTCAGTGTTTTTTTTTCTTCTAAAAAATTAAAAAAATATGGAACTGAATGACTGCAATAACATGCAATATAAGCATCAGAGCTATTGTCATGACTATTAGCACATCTTGTTTTCTGTTCAGCTGTGAGCATATGTGTGATTGAATCATTTCTAGGATTAAAAAGGCCTCGCGAGATGTGTCACACATGACATGCCTCAAAGACAAACTAAATCCAAAGTATGTGTTTAAGAGAGACAAAGACAGCAAAGCTGCTGGATAAAATGAATGAATGTCACCTTTTTGTTTGCAATTTTATACAATTTATGAATGTATTATGGTTCTATTGAAAGCATTAAACAGACATTAAACAGACTTCTAAGGGTAGTGAATGCATTAAAGGAATATTCTGGGTTCAGTCGACAGCATTTGTGGCATAATGTTGATTACCAAAAAAAATTAAAAAATACAATCAGTGGGGCCAGTTCATGGACCTGGAACATTACTTTAAGAATTGACTTAAAGAGCACCTATTATGGTTTTTCAAATATTACCTTTCATGTAGTGTGTTATATAGCTGTTTGTGAATGTAAAAAAGTCTGCAAAGTTTCAAAAATCAAAGTGCACGACAAATGGAGTTATTGACTCCCAAAAGAATGAACCGATTCTGAACACCTGAAACGAGTCGTTAGTAATTCCAGACTTACTTCCTGTACTAACCTACGTAATTTGGTAACAAAAAACCCACCTCTGGTCTTCATTGGCTGCTCGCGAACAACTTGGACCCGCCCTCAAACACTACACTAAGCGGTAGACCAATCACAACAGACTGGGACATCTGACCAATCAGAGCAGAGTAGGCTCTCTGAAAGGAGGAGTTTAGAACGGATCATTGAACGAGTCGTTTTTGACACTGGGAAAAAAGGTAGTGCTGCAATTTAAATTATGAGCAAATTAAAGTGTTTTTTGACCTTGGATGCATGTAAATCTATTGTATGAGACCTTTAAAACAAAATTAGGCACGTTTAAAAACCATAATAGGTGCTCTTTAATGTCCATTCTTCCTCAAAATAACTAAAAGAATTGTTAACAGGGCCATTAAAGGAACAGTGGAATCAGAATCATTAAATTCCTTAGATGATTGTATTTATATGGATGCCCAACACATCAATGTATATTTTCTATTCAGAAACAGGAACTAACAGCTTTGTCAACATCAATCTAATCCCTTCCCCTGAGGCTTCTAGTATTGCGTAATGTCAAGCACGGAAAACCCTCAAGTTTGAATCTTGATACGCATTAACAAGCAGAGGAAACAGGGTGCTGCAGTCACTGTTATAAGAGGCACCAAAGCTTTGCTCAATGCACGGATTGCATAATTCAATCGTACTGCAGTCAGGCCTTCAGAAAACCTACAACATTGGCAGCGAGGGCCGTTTCACAGCGCGTAGAACAAACAGAAATGCAGTGAAGCACGCTAGAGTCACTTGTTGCAATCATCTACCTGCAGTTCTCTTTCAATCTTTACAGGTAATAAAGAGATCCTTCATATAAATGCTTCTAATGAGTTTGGATCGAAGTTGCAAGCTTTGATGTGGAGCGGTTTACAAAAAAACAGTCGCAGGTCTGTTCTGATCAGGTTACATGTAAATAATAATCTGCAAGTAAGCATATAATTATGGATACACGGATCAACTTTTAAAATAGAGAAGATGCTTCTCATAGCTTTTGTTGTTGACATTAAAGGCAGTGTGTCCAATCAAACTCTATGCTATTTTGATGCAAATTTGTCACTTTTAGGCAGATGTCAACATGGACAGGTTGCGTGACATGCTATCATCCTCAAACACCATGAACAAAACTCCTCAAGGTAAATAAAACATCCTAGACTACATTAAATACTGGTTCACTTGCAGCAAGGATAAACACATTTTGTGCTGACCACACTGCATTTTGTGAGATGTATAATTAGCTGCCAAGAGCATGAAACCATCATGAGACATTTGAAAATAAATTTGGTACATTTTCTGGTTCAGCTCATGTCATGTTATAAATGTTCCATTTTGTTGGGCTAATGCAGTTTATGGTAAAATTAACACATTTCAAGGTTTGATTTTTAAGGACATTTTTGTTCTCTTTTGCACTTGATGTCAAATGTAGGGGTGTGCAATATAAGCAAAAGATTTTTGGTCGATAACATTTTTATGTAAAAGTGATTAAAAAAAAAAGACATGAAGAAATAATGAATCTTCCTATACACATGAAAAATAGGAATGCACCAATGTTTCGGCTGCCGATATTTATATTGACCAAATTAAAACCATCAGCATATCAGTAAGAAGCATGAAAACGCTGATATGAAAAACCAATGGTTTATTTATAATTGATTAGTATTACACTTTGTAAAAACTCAGTGAATTCAAATGCACAATCCAGAAATAATTACAGCCACAATATGTAGAAGGGAAAAATGCCAAAAATGGACATGACTGTTGTGACAGTGAAAACAGTCCTTGCATGTACGCTACAACATGATGAGGGAAACTATTCAAAATGCTTTAAAACCAGCAGACTTTGACTTCTGAGATACCGGTATGATATCCTTGTACATTGCAATGAAGCTACTTTATCAGTCAAGTACTAATTATTAAAAATAATATTTGATCTATGTTATCTCCTCTACAAAATCTTTCAATCCAAGCAAAAATTCAGCTTCTCATACTTGACCGTATAAGCATTTGCTTTGATTCTGAAGCAAATATTGCACAACTGTGATATATATGATTCTCATTCTTCACATTTCTACCAGTATATTATTTTAACCAGTATATCGCCCAATGTAAAATCTGGGTCCTGCAGCAAAACCAGTTGAGAACCACTGACGTAGACCAGCTTTGCTTGACGCAAAATGACAGAAAGTTACCTCTTGGCACTGGTGGAGAGTTTGGCGGCGGTTTTACTGGAGATCTTGGTCTCCTTCTTCTTGGGCGCAACCAGATCGCGCTCCTGCTGAGGAGGTGCCGTCTCCCGCTGCTCTATATCAGAACTCCCTCCACTTGTGCTGGGGCTATCGTCTGGTCTCTGCACCTCACTGGACATCTTGGCCCTGGAAAGACAGGATTTACACATGATTACATTAGCAGACTCTCGGTTGAAGTCATTGGCTGTCTTGATTACAGCTGTGCTGCGTCTAGAAGTGACAAATGTAAAAGCGATTTTAAGAACAAATAATGCAGCAATACAATGCAAGCAGCAGATTATGAGTTTAAAAAATAGGGTTTGATGGTGGTATTCCTGGTAAACAACTACACTACCCGTGGTACAGCAATGAAAGATCCACCAATCGGAAAACTGCAAGCCCACGTAAAAAGCCTAGAAAATACCGCCCACTCCCATGACGCACTCCGAGTGACGCATTACAGTCGGTCTTCCTTCACCCTCAAACTACTTATTTATTTGCATATATCTGAAGTTTTGCAGTAAATGTAAAATATATAGTTTCTGTACTTATAGCCAACAACCTAAAATCAATAGTTTAATACATTTCCATTGTTTTTTGTCCAATTACATCATTCGCAATGCTTCACGGGATTGTAGTTCATGCCCTCGAGAAAGATAGCAAGTATACAGCGTAGTACCTTTGTCTTTCTATCCAATTTTCAAATACTTTTTTGCTTCAAATCAAAGTTTGTAATGTTGTGATTCACCTCGGAGCTGCTGGGTCTGGTTCATGGTTTAGAACTATTTAATGAAGGATTTTTTGAAAAGTCAATGGGAAAAATGAATGGGAAAAATCCTTACATGGCTGAAAAAGTGGGCGGGCACTTTTGCGCTCTATTGATAAACAATAATACATTTCATTCTCTTGCATGAAAAAATATCATCTCTCTTTTCCCCATTAAAAGGTACAGGAAATCTAACCTATAAATTGCTGTTTTAAACCCAAGATGAAATCAAAATTGACGTCTGCTTCCTTTCGTAATGTACGTTCCTGTTGTTTCTGTAAGATGAGTCTTCTGTGCATGTTATATCCCATATCATGAACTTTTATCAAAATGTAACACCCTGTCTACACGTTGTGCAAAAGCAAACTGATCCCATTGTAATCAATGAAGCTGTCTACATTGAAAGCGTCCGTTGCGTTGCATAGCGCCGACAGTAAACGTATATCCCGTTCTACTGCTGACATTCTGCAGAGCTACTTGAGCCACTCTATCATCCTGTCCGTCTGAAATAAAAGGATTTTCCTTACTAAATATCATACGTTTAAATGTGTTTTCCAACAGACACACCCGGTGTTGACAGGGTGTAAGAACTTGCTCTACCTCTGAAATGACTTACCACCATTCAGGTATGGAACACCCATTTCTCACAATGCAATAAATCCTCAATGGATAAAATCATGTCCCGCACTATATTCTTTCTTGTTAAATATATCCCATTTCACTCCGACACACTTCAGACCATGTTTGTAAAATATGTTGACAGTTAAATTAAGAGCATGTCGACAACGCCGCCCCACTTTTCATTCAAGAAGAATTTAAGGCATGTATTTCCTGTACACCACAGGAGGTACACTGATATGAAATAATACTCCTATGTTCTCCCAGACATTTGATCACAGTTAGATCATGATTTAGATGTTTATCTAATCTCTGAGGGTGACGGTGCTCTTTTCAAACGATCATGAGGAATTGTCTCTGTTATCAGAAGATGTGGCGGCAAGGAAAACTCTCTCTTCACAGGCTTTAAAAGCCACATGAGTCCAGCTAATAAATACCTATAGAACTTCACACTCAGCTCATTATTTAAATGGAGATAAAAGAAATGTTCCTCGAGTTGCCAAGCAGGGTTTTCACTGGATAAACTTGCAGTTAGGTCACCTTTTTAAGATTGCAAGTCTCAAATGATCACGGATACACCAAAGTGAAAGTATTAACCCTTCTGAAGAGTGCATTTTACGGGTCAACTCGTTTTGTGATAATGTGGGAAATGAGTCGTAAAACATTTAAACTGCAGCTTGCATGGAGACAGGCCAGAGAGGTAATAGCTAAAAGCCGAGTTCAAATACATTCAGGGTTTTTCAGTGTTTGACACAATCCTGCCTGCAGTTCTGCTAGAGTTATTTCCTTTTAAATAGAGGATGGTGGCTCATTCCAGTCACTGATAAATCACATCAACATGCGAGTTTCAGATTCTGTTTAGCGACCTTTAGTCCTTGGTTCACTTATTCGGGGTAGTGTGTCCTAGTGCTTAAAAATATGGGTTGGTGACTTAAAGGAATAGTTCGCCGAAAATTCTCTCATCATTTACTCACCCTCATGCTATCCCAGATGTGTATGACTTCTTTTCTTCTGCTGAACACAAATGAAGATATCTCAGTTCTGTAGGTCCATACAATGGAAGTGAATGGTGACCAACATTTTGAAGCTCCAAAATGCACATAAAGGCAGCATAAAAATCCATAAGACTCCAGTGGTTCAATCCATGTCTTCTGAAGCGATCCAATCGGTTTTTGGTTGAGAACGGACCAAAATATTCTCCTTTTTCACTGTACAGCAGTGCGATCATGCTTGAAATCATGATCACCAAGAAGACTTCTGATGTCAAGATTTATAGTGAAAAATGTTTTATATTTTGGTCTGTTCTCTCTCAAAATGGACTGCATCGCTTCAGAAGACATGGGTTGATCCACTGGAGTCGTATGGACTACTTTTTTTGGAGCTTCAAAGTTTTGTTCACCATTCACTTGCAATGTATGGACCTACAGAGCTGAGTTATTCTTCTAAAAATCTTCGTTTGTTTGAAGACAGAAAGTAATACACATATGGGACAGCACGAGGGTGAGTAAATGATGAGAGAATTTTAATTCTTCGGTGAACTATTCATTTAAAGGTTTTAAAGTTAGGCTGCCCAAGAGATACTGTACTTATTATAAATGGCCTTGGATAAAACTGCATACTAAATTATAAATAAGTGATTTTTGCCCTCCATTGTACATTTAAGTACAGTTAAAGTTGTGTGCACTCTGTAAAGGTTCTTTTTAAAAGTTCTGTGCACCCCATGCGATTTTACAGTTTTAAATAATTAGGCATCTTTATGGGCTGTATTTCACCATTCCAAGTATACATAAGTAGCCTACCTCTTTGGGGTATATAACAGAATCCCAAAGTACATATTTGCTCTAAAAGGAACAATAATACACCCTAAAAGCACACCACAAAAGTACTATTAAAAGGGTTTGCATCATTTTAAGTAAACAAAAGTAACCTTTTGTGGTATATATTTACCACAACGTCAATGGTGTGTACCATTTGTACTGTTTTGGGTACCACCACAGTGCACGGATGTGTTGTTTTGGGTCAAATATAGTATTCCAAAGTACATATTGGTTGTATAAGAACAATTTTGTACTTAAAAGGGTACCACTACAGGTTTGTACCATTTTAAGTACGCAGATATGCCTCTTTGGTGTATATATATTTTACCCCAAAGTACACATTTACTTCATCAAAGGGTGCCACTACAATGTCAAGGGTTTGTGACATTTTGTGAACATAGAGGTACCTTTGTGGAGTATATACTTGTTGTCAAAAGTGCATATTTGCTCCATAGCAACAATCCAGAAGCGTGCCACTACAATACACAGAGGTATCTTATTTGTATACATCATAATATGCAGGGTATTTTATGAAATCACTGAAGCACCTGGATTCAGTGCTGTCAGATTGCGCTGTAAACGCAAAAAAATCTCCTACTGCCGCAGCTGCATGCGCGATGCGCTTTATAGACGAGCGTCTATTTATGCGGGAGGCCGCGAGCGCTTCGCAAATCCCGCAGAAAATATGCGGATAAAGCGCACCCGTCGAGCCGCGTCGAGCTTCAACTGTTATTTTGTTCCAAAGCCAGGGAAAAACACGTGAGGATAAACAACACACAATCATTCACCCACGATGAGCAAACTGGCTCGGCACAAAGGACAGGGCTCGTCCCGCACATCCCCGCACACAGATGGACAAAAACAACCTCTTTCTTGGGATTTTTAGCGACTTCTCACGCACACGCGAAGGTATTTACCTGCCGAGCGGCCGTCGATGAAGAGTCCCGATACGCTTTTCTTGGATGATACTTTGTAGCCAGAGTCGGGCCGTCCGCTCGTTCTCGTCTCCTCGATATTTAACTGAAGGCAGCAGCAAAAAAGCGATTACACAAACTGAAGCAGCCGGACCGCCTCTGCGCGCGCTCTCGCTCTGGCCGTGATCGCGCAGCGCGTTCACGGTCGCGCCTGTGTGTGTGTGTGTGTGTGTGTGTGTGTGTGTGTGTGTGTGCGCGCGCGCGCTTCAAAATGTGACCTGTGAAGGAGTTAATACTTAAAAGGCTGGTTTATAAATGGGACAAATGTTTGAATTAAAATACAAAACTGTAGTATGCATTAGCCAAAACTGTCAAAGAGCGTAAACAAAATGAAAGAAAGACTCTTAATGCTTTTTACACAGTTTAAAAGACAGACATGGGGGCACGAGATTGTTTCTTGTGGTAGTGGGGATTTTGTTTCATCTCAGTGAGTCTTTTGATTCAATCACCCACCAAATTTATTCAGATTCGTTCACGTATGCGTTTAGTCAACATTTCTACAAATTACATTTGTATCCCATTAGGTAGCAAAAAATTAGCGGTTTTGTGTTATGAGTTAATTCAAATGATTCGTAAAAAAAAAAAAAAAAACAGTATTGGGTAAGCTACTCTTAAAAAGTAATTAATTACTAACTACTAATTACATCTTCTACAGAGTAATTAGATTACTGTACTGATTACTCTGTCTGAAAAGTAATTGCATTACTTTCTAAAACCCTGATCAACCTCGACCAGATAAAAATACAAGGATAGACATGAAACTGTTCTCTTAATTATTTCAAATAAGTAATATAAAATAAAATAAATTATTCATGAACTGGAGAATTTAAGGGAGCAGCGTTAAATTAGAAAACATACGTTTTAACATTAGTCGTTAAATTTTGATTTTAAATTCACTATTGTTTTATATAGAATTGTTCTATAGTCGGGGGGCCTGGGTTGCTCAGCGAGTATTGATGCTGACTACCACCCCTGGAGTCGCGAGTTCGAATCCAGGTGTGCTGAGTGACTCCAGCCAGGTCTCCTAAGCAACCAAATTGGCCCGGTTGCTAAGGAGGGTAGAGTCACATGGGGTAACCTCCTCGTGGTCGCTATAATGTGGTTCTCGCTCTCCGTGGGGTGCGTGGCGAGTTGTGTGTGAATGCCGCGGAGAATAGCGTGAAGCCTCCACGCGCGCTACGTCTCCACGGTAACACGCTCAACAAGCCACGTGATAAAATGCACGGATTGACGGTCTCAGATGTGGAGGCAACTGAGATTCGTCCTCCGCCACCCGGATTGAGGCGAGTCACTACACCACCATGAGGACTTAGAGCGCATTGGGAATTGGGCATTCCAAATTGGGGAGAAAAGGGGAGAAAAATAAAAATAAAAAAACTTTACAGTATTTAACACAATTACATCAGAAGTAACTGTAATTAAATTACTGAAAAATCAAGAGTAATCCCTTACTTTACTTTTTTCAATGAAAAAGTAATTTAATTACAGTAATTAATTACTTAGTAATGCATTACACCCAACACTGAAAGAACGCAGAGCCGTTCTCGTTCGCGATTCAAACAATGCAAGTCAACAAAAACGATTCGTTCAATTGAAAGATTCGTTCAAAAACACCGATTCATACACTCATTTGAATTCGAACCTCTGAGGTCTTACAAATGACAGTTTTTAATCTGTGAAACTAATAAGAAACCTGAGTCTGTTTATTTTATTTATATATTAACTAAATTGTAAATAAAAATGCTGCAATTTTGTATGTTTTCTAATTAAATACAAACATTTCGTTATAAAAAATAAAGAATTACAATTTGAGTAAAAAGTTGATTTTGTACGAATTTCTTAATATTTGGTATATGCACGTTTTTCTTGCTGCCACAAGATTTTACCCCCTCTCCAGCCTGTTGATCATGTTATCCAGCATGATTTGAGAATGTCCCAGAGACCATCTTGTGTGCTTCAATGGATGCAAGCAAATCTAACAGTTAAAGTGAAAATCGCACATGTGCATGACTTTCTTTCTTCTGCTGAACACAAACAAAGATTTTTAGAGGAATATCTCAGCTCTGTAGGTCCATACAATGCAAGTGAACATTAAATCAAACTTCAAAACTTCAAAAAGCACATAAAGGCAGCATGAAAGTAATCCATATGACTCCAGTGGTTTAATCCATGTCTTCTGAGCGATCTAATCGGTTGTGGGTGAGAACAGACCAAAATGTAACAACATTTTTACTGTATATCTTGCCATTGCTAGGCACGATCATGATTTCAAACTCGATTACACTTCCTAGTGCACGCACAGAGCACTAGCTGGCCCTAGGAAGTGTAATCGAGCTTGAAATAATGATCGCCAAAGAGACTGCCAAGATTTATAGAGAAAAAAAGGAGTTATATTTTGGTCTGTCCTCACACAAAACTGATTAGATCACTTCAGAAGACATGGATTAAACCACTCAAGTCATATGGATTACTTTTATGCTGCTTTTATTTCCTTTTTGCAGCTTGAAAGTTTTGGTCACCATTCACTTGCATTGTATGGACCTACAGAGCTGAGATATTCTTCTAAAAATCTTCAGCAAAAGAAAGAAAGTCATGCACACCTGGGATGGCATGAGGGTGAGTAAATGACCACTCAGTTATACAAACTATATTGGTAAACTACAATATAATGAATTATGCAATTTTTTATCCTTTTATACACTGCCTGTTTTGCTACTATTTGCATATTTCATGGATTTCATTAGAAACTATTATATTAATTCTAACCAATTAAACAACAAATTAGTCAATGCTGTCGTTTTGTGACTAGATTACTGCTGTTCATATTAACATACACACACACTGTATATGTTTGTATGCTTTGTATAAATTAAATATGTGCCAGCATGAGGCGGAAGGCTTCCCCAGCTGATTGGTTCCTCTGAAGGTTTCTTCCTCATCTTAGGAGGTTTTTCCTTGTCACTGTTGCCTTTTGCTTGCACACTGTGGGGTTTATTTAGCACTAGTCATAGTAAAGCTGCTTTGGATCAACATGTTGTGGAAAGCACCTATACAAATAAATGTAGTTGAATCAATTTCAAAAGCCTGGATTTCCAAACAGCTGCATAGTAATGACCTCCAGTTTGTGAAAATACTGTATTTACAGTATTCTTTTTTTTTCTCTCTAGCCACATGAGGGCTATTGAGTAATAAAATTGCGTGTCGCTCTGATGCTCTCTGGCTTTGTCTTTTCAGGGGCGGCCATCGGATCAGCATGATAATATGGCAGGCAGGCGGCGAAGGGCAGCCAGAGACTGTGTGTCTGTGAGAATGGAGGAGGCTTCAGTGTCAGTACTTCCTCTCTCACACCCCGTCAGGGCTGAAGGTCAGGGCCAGACTCTGCCGAGTGCCTTTGTCATGGTAACTCCCCTCTTGCTCCCCCTTTAATTTAGTCCTTATGTCCAGCCCCCTATCATTTGTCACAAGTGGGTCTTCCCCACTGCAAACATATACCCCAAAAAGACATCTCGTTGTACTTTAAATTCTACAAACTTTTGCTGTTATAGTGGTAACCTTTTGGGACGCATAATTGTTCTTCTAAATAAAGAAACAAATACCTACATGGGCTATATGGCACCGCTGTAGGAATTGGCGATATGACGGTAGAAGAAATGTTTCAAAATTTTGCTATGCCATTTATATCGTAGATATGTTCGTGCAGCTATCAAGGTGGGTAGAACTGCTTTACGTTATTTACAGAACATCATTACAATGCGAAGGGGAGTTTACTTTCTTTTTTAAAATTCTCCCCAATTTTGGAATGCCCAGTTCCCACTACTTACTATGTCCTCGTGGTGGCACAGTTACTCACCCCAATCCGGGTGGTGGAGGATAAGTCTCAGTTGCCTCCACTTCTGAGACCGTCACTCCGCGCATCTTATCACGTGGCTCATTGTGCATGACAGCGTGGAGACTCACAGCATGTGGAGGCTCATGCTGCTCTCTATGATCCACGCACAATTTATCACGCGCCCCATTGAGAGCGAGAACCACTAACCGCTACCACGAGGAGGTTACCCCATATGACTCTACCCTCCCTAGCAACCGGGCCAATTTGGTTGCTTAGGAGACCTGGCTGGAGTCACTCAGCATGCCCTGGATTCGAACTCGCGACTCCAGGGGTGGTAGTCAGTGTCAATACTCACTGAGCTACCCAGGCCCTCACAGGAGTTTACTTTCTTAATAGTTTGCAGTTGTGCAATTTGGGTGCAATACAGGTGTGCGTATATCAGCTGTTTTACTAACACTTTGAAAACAGCTCATTGAATCATATCTATTTGTTTTATAGAATTAATTTTACTCTTTTTAATCTTTGGTTTTTAATTCCAGTGTTGCTGTAAAGCTGTTTTTGCACTGATGCTAAAATGTGTAAATTCAGGCATATCATTAATTTGTTATGAACAGTGTTGGGTAACTTACTCAAAATAAGTAATCCAAAACAAATTACTAACTACTTGTCTAAAAATGTAATCAGATTACTTTACTGATTACTTATCTAAAAGTAATCACATTACTAATTATTTTACTTTTAAGTTACCTTCTAACTCACTGTCCTAAAAGTTTTTTGTTTTCTGCTCAAATTCAAAATGTCTGTTTCCACATTCATTTGTCGCACACACTTCAGCTGCCACAGAAAAGCTAACAGACGTACATATGAATTCGTATTTTGAATGTAATATACATATTAATTTAGTGCAAGTAATGTACTTAAAAGGAATTACTTTAATTGAAAGTCAGTAATTGTAATCTGATTACAAGAATTTAAAATGTAATGTGTTACACTATTTATTTTACTAAAAAGTAATTAGATTACAGTAACTAATTACTTTGTAATCGGATACATCCAACACTGGTTGTGAATAATTTACTCATTTGTTTCCCATCCATCAAACTCCAAACACCTATTTTGAGCTAAATTTCAAGTTAAAAATAACTACATTGTGATGCATGCCATTACTCTGATATAAACTTCATCATACTGTGATATAAGGTTTTGGTCATAATGCAAGAATGAAATTTATGGTGTTGATATGGTGTTGATATTGACTGACAATCATTCTGCTGTAGCGCTCAAATATCAATTACGCTAACGCGTTAAATACGTGTTGCGTCAGGCTTGCTGTTCGCAATGCAAAACGTAACTTGTTGTAACGTGTCTTGTAAGCGATTAATGATACGGCAAATTTGAATATGTGCAAAACACGTATGAAGTATGTGGAGTATTTTAATGCCTTTTAATTGGTGGTTACACCACTTGACATTTTAAAAGCCGTTAAATCAATGAATGTTTTTCAAAGATGTATGAAGCTATGGACACAAACATTTTATATCTTTGAATTTCACACGTGTTTTAAACACATTTTTGTTTTTATATTTCTTAATAATATATAACCTCAGACAACCTTATTTGTCAATGACACTAATGACTTATATTTCAAACCGTTCATCACACAAAGCTGTCTTATAACTTTAAAAGACTTGAAATGTAGCACATGCCAAATGGACTAATTTGATGTTTGACTGCCCCTGTTCATGATGAACTGTTGTTGAATGGAAAAGAGCAGCTCAGAGATTCTGCAAAATATTTCCTTTTCTGTTCGACTGATGAAAGTAAGTCATATGATCATTATAGTTAAGAACATGAGGGTGAGTAAATGATGACAGATATTCAGTTTTGAGTGATCTGCTCAATAAGGGAAAGTGAAACTCATAGGACTGTTTAGCTTCACCAACACCTTTGATTCAGTGATACCTGCCAAACTGTGAGATGTTTTACATAAATTTGTTTGTGATGAAGGCTTCAAATCAGTGCTGCTGGACAGCGGGGGTGAGAACAGGACATGTTAAACTCTTGTAGTTTGAATGAGCAGTGGGTTTTATAGACCAGCTCCCCTAACAGCTATTTGCTGTTTACAAATCACCAATTACTCACTCACAAATGGATTTTTGCTTCTGTAAACTTTTACAGAAGCAGAGAGCAATTAATGGATAACGTCTTTTATTCCTCTCAAAGTCATGTGCAAAGATTGGTATGTATTTTTTACAGGCTCCCTCAACCACTACAATACACCTCATTACAAAAAACGCCCATGCTTCTATTAAAACATACCGAAGAATGAATTTCATGTGGCTTATGTGTTCAGTCATGTACAAAGAGGCCAGTATTAAGGAAGTCTCCTGGGGCATTTTGTGGGTAATGTGCACATTTGAGATGGTTCTAGAACCAACGTACAAAAGAAAACACCTGCCTTTCACAACATTGGGGCTTTACAGTGTAAAAACACAAATGTTTACTTTGTCTGATAACTGAACAAAGCCATAAAGGGTATGTTAATGAGTATTACAATAATCTTGAAGGGTTTTATTTGTTATCAGTGGCCAGTTACATATATCTGAGTCAGTGTGTTTGGAATAACAAATACACCTGTTCAGGAACAATTGTGAAAGTGAGTATGCTGGTGTTAACATGGTACCATATCCAAAAATAGCATGATATTACCATAGTACATGTCCAAAAACATGGCATTATCATGGTACATCTCTATAGGGAAACATGGTATTCACATGGTACCATTTCCAGAAAACCATGGAATTGCCAGGGTATAGGTCAGAAAAACAGTACTACTACATGACTAGAGAAACATGTTATTACCATGGTACATGTGGAAAAACATGGTACAACCATGGTACTACATGCCAAAAACCATGGTATTACCATGGAACATGTAAAAAAACAGTATCACCATGGTACATGTCTTGAAAAATATGGTATTACCATGGTACATGTCCAAAAAACATGGTAGTACAATGGTACCATATGCCAAAAACCATGGTATTACTATGGTGCATTAAAAAGGGGAAAAAAACATGGCATTTACATTGTACCCTGTTTGAAAAAAAAAAACACAAAAAAAAAAAACAAACAAAAAAGAACATTGTATTACGATGTTATATGTCCAAAAGCATGATCTACCATGGTCTAAAAACATAGTATCACCGTGGTACATGTATAGAAAAACATGGTATTACCATGGTAAATGCCAAAACCATAGTATTATTATTGTTCATGTCCAAATAACATGGTAGTACAATGGCACCATATGCTAAAAACATGGTATTACCATGGTACATAAAAATAAAGAAATAATTAAAGAAATAAATAAAAATCATGGCATTTCATGGCCTTTACTGTACTTAGTATACTGTTTGAAAAAAATCATAGTAATACCATGGTGCATGTCTAAAAACAGTATTGCCATGGTACATGTCTAAAAAAAACACGGTATCACCACGGTGCATGGCCAAAACATAGTATTACCATGATACATTTCTATAGGGAAACATGGTATTCCCATGGTACATGTCCAAAAACATAGTATTACCATGGCACATGTCTAAAAAAATGGTATTACCAGGGTCCATGTCCCAAAACATGGTATTACCAGGGTACATGTCCAAAAACATGGTATTACCATGGTACATGTCCAAAAACATGGTATTACCATGGTGCATGTCCAAAAACATGGTATTACCGTGGTACATGTCCAAAAACATGGTATTACCATGGTACATGTCCAAAAACATGGTATTACCATGGTGCATGTCCAAAACATAGTATTACCATGGGACATCTCTATAGGGAAACATGGTATTCCCATGGTACATGTCCAAAAACATGGTATTACCAGGGAACATGTCCAAAAACATGGTATTCCCAGGGTAAACGTCCAAAAACATGATATTACCAGGGTACATGTCCAAAAACATGGTATTCCCATAGTACATGTCCAAAAACATGGTATTACCAGGGAACATGTCCAAAAACATGGTATTCCCATGGTAAATGTCCAAAAACATGGTATTACCAGGGTACATGTCCAAAAACATGGTATTACCATGGTATATGTCCAAAAACATGGTATTACCATGGTGCATGTCCAAAACATAATATTACCATGGGACATCTCTATTGCGAAGCATGGTATTCCCATGGTACATGTCCAAAAACATGGTATTCCCATGGTACATGTCCAAAAACATGGTATTACCAGGGAACATGTCCAAAAACATGGTATTCCCATGGTAAATGTCCAACAAAATGGTATTACCATGGTACATGTCCAAAAATATGGTATTACCATGGTACATGTCCAAAGCATAGTATTACCATGGTACATGTCCAAAAACATGGTATTACCATGGTGCATGTCCAAAGCATAGTATTACCATGGTACATCTCTATAGGGAAGCATGGTATTCCCATGGTACTTGTCCAAAAACATGGTATTCCCATAGTACATGTCCAAAAACATGGTATTACCATGATACATGTCCAAAACATGGTATTACCAGGGTACATGTCCAAAAACATGGTATTACCATGGTACATCTCTATAGGGAAGCATGGTATTCCCATTTTACATGTCCAAAAACATGGTATTCCCATGGTACATGTCCAAAAACATGGTATTACCATGGTGCATGTCCAAAACATAGTATTACCATGGGACATCTCTATAGCGAAGCATGGTATTCCCATGGTACATGTCCAAAAACATGGTATTCCCAGGGTAAACGTCCAAAAACATGGTATTACCATGGTGCATGTCCAAAACATAGTATTACCATGGGACATCTCTATAGCGAAGCATGGTATTCCCATGGTACATGTCCAAAAACATGGTATTCCCATGGTACATGTCCAAAAACATGGTATTCCCATGGTACATGTCTAAAAACATGGTATTACCAGGGAACATGTCCAAAAACATGGTATTCCCATGGTACATCTCTATAGGGAAACATGGTATTCCCATGGTACATGTCCAAAAACATGGTATTACCATGGTACATGTCCAAAAACATGGTATTACTAGGGTACATGTCCAAAAACATGGTATTACCATGGTACATATCCAAAAACATGGTATTACCAGGGTACATGTCCAAAAACATGGTATTACCATGGTATATGTCCAAAAACATGGTATTACCATGGTGCATGTCCAAAACATAGAATTACCATGGGACATCTCTATAGCGAAGCATGGTATTCCCATGGTACATGTCCAAAAACATGGTATTCCCATGGTACACGTCCAAAAACATGGTATTACAAGGGAACATGTCCAAAAACATGGTATTCCCTTGGTTAATGTCCAAAAACATGGTGTTACCATGGTACATGTCCAAAAACATGGTATTACCAGGGTACATGTCCAAAAACATGGTATTACCATGGTACATGTCCAAAGCATAGTATTACCATGGCACATGTCCAAAAACATGGTATTACCATGATGCATGTCCAAAACATAGTATTACCATGGTACATCTCTATAGGGAAGCATGATATTCCCATGGTACATGTCCAAAATATGGTATTCCCATAGTACATGTCCAAAAACATGGTATTACCATGGTACATGTCCAAAACATGGTATTACCAGGGTACATGTCGAAAAACATGGTATTACCATGGTACATGTCCAAAAACATGGTGTTACCATGGTACATGTCCAAAAACAGTATCACCATGGTACATGTCTAAAATACATGATATTACCATGGTAAATGCCAAAAAACATAGTTTTATTATTGTACATGTCCAAAAAACATACAAATAAAGAAATAAAAATCATGGCATTTACTTTGTACCCTGTTTAAAAAATTACCCTGGTGCATGTTCAAAACATAGTATTACCATGGTAAATGTCTAGAGATTAATACATATACAATGATAATACTATGTTTTTGTACATGACTAAACAAACATGGTACATGTGCAAATACATGTAATTACCATGGTACAGGTCAGAAAAACATGCATGTTACATGTCCAAATAACATGGTATGACCATGGTACCATATACCAAAAACCATAGTATTAGAAAAGTAAAATAAAAATCATGGTATTACCATGGTGCATTTAAAAAAAAACATATTATCACCATGGTACATGTCTAGAGAAACATAGTATTACCATAATAAATGCTAAAAAATAAATAAATAGTAGTATTATTGTACATATCCAAAAACATGATATTACCATGGTACATGTCTAGAGAAACATAGTATTACCATAATAAATGCCATACCATATGCCAAAAATCATGGTGTTAGAAAACATTTAATAAATCATGACATTTCCATAGTACCCTGTTTTAAAAAAAATAAAACTCATGGTATTACGATGGTGCATGTCAAAAAACATAGTATCACCATGGTACATGTCTAGAGAAACATGGTATTACCGTAATAAATGCTACAAAACATAGTTTTATTATTGTACATGTCCATAAACATGGTAGTACCATAGTACCATATGCCAAAAACCATGGTATTTACATGGTTCATAAACCATGATAAGGTAATGATATTTTCTGTAAACGTATTCACTAGAACAAAAAGAAGTTCAACGGGATTATAGGTGATATGTAAGTCATCAGATGTATATGACTGGATTTATTTTGTAGCCTATACAGTTAATCTAATGTAAATGCTTTAATCATATGTGATTTGAACACAAGGTGGTGCTCATTGCCTGTGTTCTCTTATAAAATGTTTAGACAGCCTAGTTGAGCCAACACACACTCTGAAGGTCTGCCCCTACACACCCTTAAGCCACTATGATGACAACACTGTCAGTGTGATGTCACCTCTGCCCCAGGAGGTGAAGACAGCTTGAAGATTATGTGTACTGCAGGAATGCATGCACACACACACACACACACACACACACACACACACACACACACACACACACACACACACACACACACACACACACACTTTTAGTTTGAATTGTTTGTTTGGATCCTTGTGCAAAAAATTGTCAAGTACAAATACCTTTAAAACAAGAACAAGATTTAAAGTAAGATTTGGTTTATCATGTTTTGTTTTAAGTAACAAGTAAAACAACTAAAGACAATTTGCTAATGGGGAATAAGAAAAATAAACTTAATTCAAGAAATATTGTCAAAAAATAAAAGTAAATAAATTATGCAATTTTAGTAAATGTATGTTTAGATATTGTAACCTAAAAACAAGGCAAACATTCGGATTAATAAAATAATTATTTGTAGATGGTTTATTTACATCCCACGACCCATGCAGGAAGTTTATATCAGAGACATAATACTGTAAACTGTAAAAGTCAGTTGTGATAAAGATGCTGCATCTTACAGGAAATTGTTGTTTATTGGGATAAACACATGTTTACAGATTTAGTAGTTGAAGAAAGTTGTGATTAGGGGCATGATGTCAAGCCTTCAGTTTAGAGTTGCCTCGATAATAAATTATATTCATTAAAATTTAAAACAGTGTGACACTGAGCTTTTTTTGTACTTCAGTCATGAAAGTGGCTCTGATTTAGGATTGTTTATGAAAAGCCTCTTGAGTGAAGTTATTTTATCCAAGGCAGATGTTTTGTTTGCTTTGAAACTGCTTATATGGAGCATCTAATTTCTCCCGGCTGCTCTGGTGAGTGTGAAATAAATACATAATTTCAATTAAATCTTTTTTATTTTGACATATGGGTTGATGGCTGACAGCTCCTGTGTTTTAGGCAATGTTGTATTTTATGAATTCAAACACTTGGCTACTTAAATATGTAAACCCAATACTTTTGTAGTGAAAGTAAAAATAACATTTCAGGATAAGAACTGATCATTTATCAAGACTACTCTTATTGTCCTCTTTAGCTCTGGTCCAAAAGAGGGCGCTATGTCGCAAAAAAAGTTTACGCTTACAATTGTTAAGTCTCCATATACATAAGTCAGGCATATGGGGTATCGATTAAAAGCTTAGAGTCTGAACTTTTCATAGATAACCATCACTTCTGCATTTATGTTATATAAAATAACAAGATAAGGCCTGAAAACATTTGCGTCACAAATAAGCACCACCTGGAGGTAATGTGGTAGACATTTTAATATGAATATAAAAGTCTTTCAAATAGCACTTAAATAGACAAATAATATATCACATGAAAGCTCTCTTTCTCAGGAATGCAACTTTACAGTTTATTTTGTTGCCATAATACCACATTTGAAATATTTTCAAAAGAATTACAAAGTGAAATATGATTTCTGTAAGACATAAAAACCAATGTCTCTTTTATTCGCCGATCACTGCTTCTGTAAGCAGTTAGGCAGGTTTCTACAAAATGAGCCATTTTTAACTTCCCTGTGAGATTGCTTGTGTGATGTAAGGGGGTTCAGTGGAAAGGAGGAGGCGAGAACCGGGTTGACAACTTAAATAATAATTTAATAAACAACTTAAACAAAACACACAACCAAAAACACACAGTACAGCTGCCTGCAATTCTCTCTCTCTCGAACTGTCGTCCCCGGCCGCCTTTATCCCTCGTGCGCCCCATCAGGCTGATTGGGGACCGGGTGTGTCTCATTCCAGCCCCCGGCATGACGTACATCCCCCACCCTTCCTCTCCGGGGGGGGGGCAGGGGCCTTATGCCCCGACTGCCGGCGGGTCCTCCCTGCCTTCCTCGACCTGGGAGGAGACAGGATGGGAAAAACAACAAAATAAAATGGCGAGGTAAAGGCCAACACGGAGCGACAGAGAGAGAGAGAGGAGAGAGAGAAAAAGAAACTCACCGGTTCTCTGATGCGCCGTCGCGTGGTCCTTGATCACTACTCCACCCTCTCAGGCGGACTGCAGCCGCTCCTCCCCGGGCGGACCGGAGTCAGACCTCCGACCCCCAGCGGACAGAATGCCCCTCCGCGTTCCCGGCGTCCCGTGGGGACACTCCTCCGCCCCTGGCAGCGGCCCTACCACTCCAGGCGGTCGGGGAGTCGCTTCCCTCCTCCCCCCGCAGACGGCGGTCTTCTCTCGACCCCTCCACGTTCCCGGGGGACGGCAGGGCACTCCTTCGCCCCCGGCAGCGGCTCCCTCACTCCAGGCGGTCGGGGAGTCCTGTCCCCACTCGCCTCGCGGACGGCGGCCGTTCCCCGCGTCCGGGTGGTCGGGCTACTCCGTCCTCCGTCGGACGGCAGCGGCGCTCCCCTGGGTGGATGGCAGTGTCGAGGACTCTGCGACGGGAATCCCTCCTCCTTCCCGGATTTCGGCACCAGTGTAAGGGGGTTCAGTGGAAAGGAGGAGGTGAGAATCGGCTTGACAACTTAAATAATAATTTAATAAACAACTTAAACAAAACACACAACCAAAAACACACAGTACAGCTGCCTGCAATTCTCTCTCTCTCGAACTGTCATCCCCGGCTGCCTTTATCCCTCACGCGCCCCATCAGGCTGATTGGGGACCGGGTGTGTCACATTCCAGCCCGGCCCCGCCCTCCTCGGCTCTACATGTGAATAATCCAATGTTATATCTTAGATGTCCAGAACAAAATATGCGGTCCAGTAGGAAAAGCATGCTAAACATCATCGGAAATATATGTTATTTATATTTGTTATCATCGCAAAGGGAAGGATTTTAGCTTTCTAATGACACCTAGATTGAGCTTCTAGTACACTCAGGGGTCGAGATATTCGATGAAACAATGGGGGTGGTGCATGAACCGAAAATTAGACTTAACGTCTATGGACGAGCACATCTCTGAGAGCTAAAATCCGTTAGAGCACCACCTACATTTCAGATTGGCATTTTGTGGAGGAAGGTGATAAAGGAAAAGTTCCTTCTGCCATCTAGTGGAATAAAATAAGACATTTTGGAGGGAGATGAAGTGAACAGAACCAGAATTACATGTTTACAAAGTTAGGACAACAAAAAAAGATAAAAAAGAAAAACAATCTATTCATCATAAGATTGTAAACATATACAATATATTTATGAATACCTAGAGTCTTTTAATTTAGGAGGTTTCTGAAAAATCTTTTACCAAATTTTGGCAATTATTCCACAGTATGTGTAAATTGTAAGCTTTTAAATTTGAGTGTGAAAAGTTGCAGGCGACAGCCCTGAAATGCCCCAGAGTTGAAGAGGTTAAGAAAAGGGTTTTTGTTAGATTTTGAAATGGTACTGCTGCTTACAACTGGAAACAGAACAAAAATATGTTAATATATTTAAAGTCATTTATGTTACAGATGCTTCAAATATGAACAATATCATGATAGTGAAAAACTATTTGGCAGATAAAGTGGCTACAAAAAGTTTAGGAAACATAAAATATAGGAATTGTATTGCAATAAATAGCAAAATATAAAACCAGGTGGCATCTGCAAACAAATGATGCCAGAGCTTTTCTTAGAACTAACTACCTGAGCCATTATTGCTCAATGACTTTATAATCAAATACTTTTTGTGGCTACTGTATCACTGGTTTGTCATATAATAGGGGAGAGGGCTACAATTTGACGCTTATCCAGCAGAGAGCAGTAGCAGAATTGGAGCCAATCTTCGTGCATTTCCTTAAGTGTATTAAAAATGAAACGCTTCTAAAATGTAATTATTTGCCTCTGTTTGACCTTTTAGATTGAAGCAATTAGTAGAGCTTCTCTGCTATAATCCATCTGTCTTGCCTGTTGAATTCAAATATATAACCAAAGTGCCCCAACCGGAAATACATTTGGAATACAAAGGAAATGTAATAAAAAACTAGATGATATCTTTTTATGAAGAAAATGTGAGTGTTTTTTGCCCATGCAAAAGTGGCATGCACATTGCTAGGGTATTGTGGGTGGTTGGCAGGGCGTTCCTATGCAGTGTTCAAGATGTTTTGAGTGTTTATTGATGCTAGGCCTGCTGACTTCATGGTTGAATCGAAGCTGAAGTACACAAAAGCACAGCCTATTTATATTTTCAAGAGCTTTTGTGAGCGGCAACTTATTGGCAACAGTTATTTTCGTCTCCACCAAGGGAACAGCTCAGTAAACCATAAGCAGGTCTGTGGTCAAGTGAAAAATTGATTTTCTAAATAAATAAATAAATTAAAAAAATAAAAATAAAAAATCCCATTTTGCATTTATTTTGCAGTCTAGTACAGTTCCAATAATGTGAGAACGGTTTGCTGATGGGGTCAAGACAGTCTGCTGACATTTTACCGCAGTATTTATCAATGTTGCAAAAAGCTCATTCTCACCCGTGGATTTGACATGTTTCCACAAATTAAATCCATGGTATAGCATTGCATCATATAGGTGGAGAAAAAACCTAGTGAGTATGAAACCATTTTAAGGCAACATTGGCGTACTCCTAATGCGACGACTGTTCCAAAAAAGCACATTAAAGAATTTCCTTTGCATTGCAGAAGCGTATGTTTTATTATACAGTTTGTGTTTGCAATATTTCTATTAGGCCCTGACCTCCATTACTGTATTGATTAGATGACTCATGGTATCCAACTTGCATAGCATAGCTTATTTTATATGTAAAGCACTTTAGTTTTACGTTTGTTATAAGCAATGCCAGACATTTGTGTATGCAGTTTTTCCAACAAAGAGACTTGAGAGTGCTTAATAGAAATAAATAATTAAAAATTACTACATCAGAGGGTTTCAAGTGCTTAAACAGTGCTTCAGTTTCAGTACCATGAATAAAAATTTAAGATAGGGATCTTAAAGTTTAGAGGGCCAGTTGTCGGGATACAGTCTTTTTATGGGGTTCACTATAAGACATGAAAAATACAATGTCTGATGAACTTACTTAGCTTAACTGGGGTAAACTAGAGCTAACCATCTTAGACAATACATTTCCATTTCCAATTTGCTTACCCTGTGATCCATTCAACCAAAACAATCAAGATTGCGGCCCATGTTGTTGCGCCGTTGTTGTGCCTGATATTCACTTTGATAGCTTTGTTAAAGATAAATGTTACTTTTTACAACCTTCACATTGTATTCCTTCAAAGGCGACGGGAAGTTTACTCAGAATTGCTGTCCAGCAATGGAGCATGAGGACAATTATGTATCAGACCGTACATGGAACGGTGATTTTGCATGCGCTGCAAGGGGATTTAAGAGTTTTCATACATTTCAGTGTAGAAAACACTTGAAAATGCCAGTGAGAGAACTGTCAAACAGTTCAAAAATAACATTTCTCAACGCAAGATTGCAAAAAATGTAGGTGTTTCACCATCTACCGTACATAATATTGTGAAAAGATTCAGGGAATCTGGAGAAATCTCAGTCCGTGTAGGACAAGGCCAGAAACCACTGTTGAATGTGCGTGACCTTCGAGCCCTTTGGCATTGCCTGACGGCATTGCATGAGAAACCGTCATGCTACTGTGTTAAATATAGCCGCATGGGCTCGGGAGTACTTTGGAAAACCGTTGTCACTTAACACAGTCTGCCGCTGCATCAATAAATGCAACTTGAAACTCTATTACGCAAGGAGAAAGCCACACATCAATTCTATGCAGAAATGCCGCCGAGTTCTCTGGGCCTGAGCTCATCTCAGATGGTCTGACAGACATGTGTGCTGTGGTCAGATGAGTCCACGTTTCAGCTTGTTTTTGGGAAAAACGGACGTTGAGTTCTCTCTGCCAAAGACGAAAGGGACCATCCAGACTTTTATCAGTGAAAGGTGCAAAAACCAACATCTGTCATGGTATGGGGGTGTATCAGTGCCAACGGCATGAGTGACTTGCATATGTGTGAAGGTACCATAGATGCAGAGGCGTATATTGGGATTTTAGAGAGACATATGCTTCCATCCAGATGATTCTTTTCCCGTGAAGTCCATGGTTATTTTAGCAAAACAATGCCAGGCCTCATTCTGCACGTGTTACAACAGCGTGGCTTCATAGACACAGAGTGCGTGTGCTTGACTGGCCTGCCTGCAGTCCAGATCTGTCTCCTATTGAAAATGTATGGCACATCATGAAAAGGAGAATCAGACAAAGACAACCACGGACTGTTGAGCAGCTGATGTCTTGTATCAAGCAAGAATGGGCAAGAATTCTGCAACAATTAGTATCCTCAGTTCCCAAACGATTAAAAAGTGTAATTAAAAGAAAGGTGATGTAACACAGTGCCTCTGTCCCAACATTTTTTTGAGTGTGTTGCAGGCATCAAATATATATATATATATATTTTTATATTTACAAAATACAATTAAGTTGGCCAGTGAAAACACTGGAAATCTTTTCTTTGTACTTTTGTCAGTTAAATAAAGGTTCAAGAGAATTAACAAATCACAGATTCTTGTTTTTATTGCATTTTACAAAATGTCACAACTTTTCTGGAAATGGGGTTTGTATATAAATGTATAGTCTGCATGTGCTGCGCACTTCACAGTGAATAAAGTGATCTGCTCTTTGTCATTTATGTGCACACAGAGCACACGTGATGTTAATGATGCCGTTAGCGTATAAGCAGCGGCTTCTCACATTCACTTGCTGTTGAAGCTCATGCAGACTGTATATTTGTTTAATTAAATTTCAGTCTTTTGTGGTTTAATCATCAGACTAAGTCTAGGACATACCACAATTTCAATTTGATTTATTGTGCATGTGTACATTCATTTTATCCCAAATATGTCAAATTCTGTGACATTCCGCATTTTTCCGTTAATTACGTTTTTTTTATGACTGGATTCCACAATTCCGTTTGTGTTTTGCACATCATGGAAATCACAGGGCCCTGCCAAAGATGAGCAAACTATCTTAGGCTGGTTGAATATGGTTTCTGTTTCTATTTGTTTGTTTTTTCCGGAAAGTTTAGCACTGAAATTCATGTTGTTCTAACCAAATCTAAAAATCAATCAGTTTTTGTTTTTTTCCAACTGTCTGATATTCAATCTAATATCCCTATCCTGCAGCACATAGATGCCATCTTTCTACATCAGTAGAGTGGATCAGGTTTTTTTTCAGAGACACATCGGGAGATAAAGTAGATGATAACTTTGGCAATGGTGCTCTTTACTCTTGCTAAATGGCTTGGAGAGCGCTGTGGAACTTCAAACACACATTTATCTGGCTCAGACAGGGTCTTGCGGCTGTAAATAATTAATGCATATGTCTGTATGAGTTTTCGAGTTCGTCCTGTGGTGGCGATTGCAGTCATTGGATACATTTTACATTTGAGCATCACCCACTCTACATTAATGTTTGTTTTTAATCACTGTGTGTATTCGGGGCCCATTAGCAAAAGGGCCATAAGTGCTACATATACAAATATCTCATGAACTATGTGTTTTTAGTGTATAACAATCTTTCCGTTCATCATAATAGACTAGCCTGGCTTTTCAAGACAAATTGCATGCAAATGTGCTGTTTTTGTAAGTGGAGCTGCCCTTTAGCTGGTCAGGACATGTTATGAGGTCTTTTGTCTTTATTACCTTGTCAAACATATTGCAGTCAGGTACATAAATCTAATCTGTATATTAGGAGTTTTCTCCTCTAGTGTGTTAAATGAGTAGCTGTCAGTTAATGCAGTCCATAAATTAGCATCATTAGACTCTAGCAAGATTAGTGAAATTATATTGTATAAATAAAAAGATTTGTTGCCATGTTTGGTAATTATAAACTTACAAATGAATTTCATTTTTGTCTAAGAGCATTTGCTCTTGCAATTAATTCAGGGTATATTTACAGCTAGAAACTAATTTCTTATCCAGTAAACGAGCAAGCATAAGGCTTTCAATCTGAGATAACTTTGCCAATTTCTTCTTATTGACCTCTGCAGTAACTATTGTGTTTGCTTTACCCCAAGTTCAACTCCATTTCCTCTACGAAACTGTAGACAGCCTTTCCAAATTCTGTGCCAAGTTTAGATGTCAGGGGTTTAAGATGAATTAAGAGATTCTTTTGCACCCAGAAGAGTTTAGGCTGAGTCCTAAAACATCCGGGCCTGCAGGGTCAGCTAATCTAGTCCTGACAGAACTCTCCCCAAATCTAGATTGCCAAAGGGTAGGAACAGAGATTGCTCTGAGATTTGGCAGCTGTTTGGTTTTATTTCTGTATAGAGCATTCGCTCTTGATAATAATACTTATCAAGAATAGTTAACAAAAAGTCCCATGAAGAAGCATATTTCACTGTAGGGTTCTTGATGTGGTGATATTGTTCTTTGGGGATTACGAAAATTCATCATATGGTACTTAAAAGGTTCTCTGATGGCATTAAATGTAGCTTGAAACAGTTGTCTTAGGGCATCATATGGATCTTAAAGAGGGTCTCCTATGGCATTATATAAAGGTTCTCTTAAGGCATCATATGGAACTTGAAAAAGTTATCTTAGTGCATCATATGGAACTTAAAGAGAGTCTCCTATGGCATTATATAAAATTTCTCCTATGGTGTCATATGGAACTTAAAAGGTTCTACTATGGCATCATATGGAACTTGAAAAAGTTGCCTTAAGGCGTCATATGGTACTTAAAATGTTCTCCTATGGCATCATATGGAACTTGAAAAAGTTGTCTGAGGGCATCATATGGAACTTAAAGAGAGTTGCCTATGGCATTGTAAAAAAGTTCTCCTATGGCATCATATTGAACTTAAAGAGAGTCTCCTATGGCATTATATAATAGTTCACATATGGTTTCATATGGAACTTAAAAATATTCTCCAGTGGCATTATATAAAAGTGGTGTCATATGGAACATAAAAAGGTTCACCTATGGCATCAAATGGAACTTGAAAAAGTTGTCTTAGGGCATTATATGGAACTTAAAGTGTCTCCTATGCATTATATAAAGGTTTTCCTATGGCATCATATGGAACCTAAAAAGATTCTCCAAAATTATTATATAAAACTTCTCCTATGGCACCAAATTTAACTCAAAGAGAGTATCCTATGTCATTATATAAAGGTTCTGCTATTGCATCATATGGAAAACATTTTCCTAGGGCATTATATAAAAGTTCTCATATGTTGTCATATCAAAATGAAAAAGCTTCTCCTATGGCAAAAAGATTATCATATGGCATACGTAATGGTTCTCTTATGACATCATATGAAACTTTCCTTTAAAATTATATAAAGGTTATGTTGAGGCATCATATAATGGTTCGCCTATAGCATCACATGGAGCTAAAAACTGCTCTTATGGAATCAGGCTGTAAATTCTTTTTTATTCTAACTGGAATCTTTATTTTTGAGAGTGTTTTTTCAGCAGGATTACATTAGATTTAGGAAGACAGAAAGTGCACTGACAGCATCAATGGGCCTTATCATGTCTATCATCTCAGAGTGAGATCTGTCTGAGCTTGACCTTGAGTTGATCTAGAGCTGATAGATGCATTGGAGATACATTCTTGCCTCTACTCTTTATTTCCCAAGGTGAGAGGAGTGTTGGTCATACCAACCTCACACTTGAGTCATGCAGACGTTTTGTGAGCAGGCAGGAAAGAGTGAAAGGGAAAAGAAAGGCTGAGCTTTGTGTGTGGCAGATTCAGTGCAATCATCTTAGAGGAAAAGACAGTTATTCTTGTCCCTAAAGCTTCCGATTGGGCTCTGCAGATAGTGGTGGGTGACAGGAGGATTGATTATCTGTCCCAGAGCCCATCTAAGAGACATTCTCTTCCTCTGGCCGATTGTGGAGTCTACAGCTAATTGACCTCAGAGCATTTGTGCTCTTAAAGGAAGGACAGTTTGCGAGAATGCTTAGAGCTCTGCATTGTGGGAATACACAATGAAAAAATAATTGATTTGTACCTTAACTGCATTTCTAAATAACAGCCTTAAGTGCACATCCTCTGCTTATTTATTTTTAAAGATATCAATTAAATGAGACTTTCAATCAATTCAAGGATGCTTCTGTTTTAAATGTTCTATTTTTTTTTTTTTTTTTTTGCAGTATTCATTAAGCAGACAGTTTTATCCAAAGCAATCAACATACATTTATTACAAAGGCAGGCCTCAAAGGCCAAGGTTCTCTTATGGCATCAAATGGAACATAAAACGTTTCTCCTGTGATATCATATACAGTAGAAGTTACAAAAGTTCTTTGATGACATCATATGAAGAAACCTGAGGTCTTATATGGAGTGATATTATAATTTAGGCCTGTAAACACACATATATATATATATACACTACTAGTCAAAAGTTTTGAAACACTTGACTGAAATGTTTCTCATGATCTTAAAAATCTTTTGATCTGAAAGCGTATGCTTAAATGTTTGAAATTAGTTTTGTAGACAAAAATATAATTGTGCCACCATATTCATTTATTTCATTATAAAACTAAAATTTAAGTTTTTGAAATTGATGACTTGGACCAAATAATCAAGAAAAGCAGCCAATAAGTGCCCAACATAGATGGGAACTCCTTCAATACTGTTTAAAAAGCATCCCAGGGTGATACCTCAAGAAGTTGGTTGAGAAAATGTCAAGAGTACATGTCTGCAAATTCTAGGCAAAGGATGACTACTTTGAAGATGCTCAAATATAACACAGTTTTGATTCATTTTGGATTTTGTTTAGTCACAACATAATTCCCATAGTTCCATTTATGTTATTCCATAGTTCTGATGACTTTACTATTATTCTAAAATATGAGAACAAAAAAAATTATAATAAAGAATGAGTGTTTCAAAACTTTTGACCGATAGTGTCAAAATTATTCATGGAGGAAATTGTGGAAGAATGCACGTTAATCATAAGCATAAGGAATATGATGCTCTATCCCAAATTGTCATAATTATTTTGGCTTGACTTGATTTGCCAGACTCATAGAAAATAATCCATCTTAATTGGGGATGGTTGGATCCATATAAAAAGACATGCCGAGAAGACAAATAGTCTTGATAAAATAAGTGTCTTATTCCTGATCTCTTTTTGGGAAGGTATGAACATCTGTGCTCACTTCTTCCATCTCTGGAATATTTTCCTTTTACGCTTTCAGTAAATGACTAATGTCCCATTCCCGCTTTTTCACCTATAAAATCAGCTCTTAAATTATAAACAGTATTTTGACTTGGCTGACACTGTTCCGGATAGCTCCCACCTGTAGGAAAGGAAAATCACAAATGAGATCTCTTTAATATTTCAGTTGTTTCTCCTAGACTGCAATTAGATTAAAATCAACGTGAAACTTTATTTGCAACACATTTTACTTCTGTAATGTGTTGTATTTCCAGGGAAAAACAGATATTTAATGACAAAAATGTAAATAAATAAATAAAATAAAAATATGGAAGAGAAAGACTTAAATGTGCGCTCAAACACCCACAGATAGAAAATAGTAGCATAACTATTATTTTTTATTTTTTATTTTTTATTTTATTTTTTTGTAAGTTGACAAAGTATATTTAAGAGCAGGGTTGGGATGGTTACTTTTAAAATGTATTGCACTACAGATTACAGATTACATGCTATAAAATGTAATTTGTAATGCATTCCAATAGATAATTTAAAGTCAGTAACATCATCTAAACACTTTGGATTACTTCAGCACTGGCAGATTTTTTATTTTATTTTTTAATTTTTTTTTTCCACTTGTTTTGACTATAAACAAGTTAATTACAAGTAAATAATAAATCTGCCTGTACAGTAAGACAAAATATACTTAAAAATACATTCTCTGAAAAAGGCCTAAATATTGTATGCAGTGTAGCTTCTAAAACAAGTAAAAGTCAACTGATCTTGTTTTATGGATTTTTAAATATTTTTACAGGAAAACAATACAAAAATTATTATGAAGAATACGATTTTTGCCCTTACATCAAAGGTCTTACTAGAAAAAAAGAAATTATGATCTAACATGAATTTTCTTGATAAAAAATATGATCATGCCTGGTAACGTGCATGTAAAATGGCTAGAAATAGAATTTTAGCTTAGCGTAAAGCTGACAATTTACACAAGGATTATTTCTATTTCTTGTGCTCCAAACTTACTTCAAACATACTTCTCTGTGTGCTCGTATGAATGTAACACATCTTAAGAAAGTGTTTCACCGCTGTTCAAATGCTCCTCGGATCGCATCATTTATATGGATAAATGTTTTCCAACTGAATAAACGAAATATTAAATGAAACAAAAGACAATAAAATGCAAAGTAATCTCTTCAGTAATCAAAATACTTTTTGAATGTAACTGTATTCTAAATACCAATAATTTAAATTGTAACTGTAGTGGAATACAGTTACTAATATTTAATATTTTAAATACGTAATCCTGTTACATGTATTCCGTTACTCCCCAACCCTGTTTAAGAGTACACTAGCGTATAGATCAACAAGAGATCAAACAATGTCTCAAATTGTGCTCAGATTTGCCAACAGTCTTCAATCAAAAGTCTGAGATTTCACATCAAATCCTCACAAGAGCAAATTATTTGAGGTATTCTGCCCTACAAAGCCAAATGTAGTAACTACACCAACACTGAAACTGAGAAAAATTGCTTTAAAGTTGTTTGACTGTCCAGCTAAATGTGGATTATAAAATAATCTCACTATGTTTTCTCTGAATCTGAGCATAACTGAGCCAAACCTGTCTGTCACAGGACAGACCATCATCTAAGAGACTATAGTTTCGGTCCTAACTCAATTTTGATTACTGCATTTTCCCTTTGCAGGTCAGTATCAGTTTTATAACTCTATACTCATATAGTGTGTCAACAATAAAAAATCTCATTTGTGTCTACTTTATTTTTACTACTTCAGTAAAACACAAATAGGAGCTCCATTAAGTCTCCTGATCTATGAAAGAGCAACCTCTGTGCAATAGCATTTTCATCTGGGCAACCCTGAGGCTGCATTTTCCTCCTGATCCATTTACACAGACTGGTGTTTACCAAAGCAATTCAGGTTAAGTGCTTTTGTTCAAGAGTGCAGCTGCCCTATTCACACCTGGGAAAAGATGATAATGCAATTAGGATCTCCTTGCCAAACTATGGACGTCAAATTCTCTATATGCTATCGGTAAGCCCTGTTTGAATGAAACTCTTATGGCAAATGCCACCGTTTGGAAAGCCAAAGTTTCAGAGATGAAGTGGCTTCTCACCCCCTCCTGCCTAGTAGCACCAAAGACAGTGGAGGTAATTGCATATTGATAGCAGAGCCATAATTAAGGATGATGAGCTTAGTGGCAATGCTATCTGCGCAGGATCTCATCCAAAAGTGGGGTGTGATTATGCCAAAGGTCTTCCATTGAGTCGGGCAGCCATTTATCAGGCTCTTTCACTTAAATCTGCGGCATAATTTAATTCGGTCAGACAGCGAATGCATTGAATGAAATGCCAAGTTGAACGGTCAATAGTTTAGAAATTGACTTGTGAGATGAAGTCAGACAACGGCCTGTTATTGATTACAGAAATCAGTATATTAGCTATTGACAAAATGTCGCCCGAAGGTCCAGCTGGCTCACAAGGAGAATTACGACATGGTCAAAAGTATATGTGACACCTGAACAACACATTCGCACCCTAAGGCCAGAAATATGCTGTACTTTCCACAAGTATGCGCATGTACCCAAATGTGAGCGCTTGGCCAACGCATTACTAATGCATGGTCTGGTTTAATATGCTTAACATGCATGCACAAACCTCAATACTCAAGGGGGCAATAGAGTTATCTTCAACAGTCTGTGCTATTAAACTGGATGTGTTATTATTCAGGTAAATTGCTATAAATATAAAGGCTGTTGATTTAATGCGTTAATTTAGTGCGATTAATTATATGCAAAATAATGCGTTAAAAAAGTTTGACTGATTGATTGACAGCCCTAATAAATATTTTGACTTTTACTAACTTGCTCAGCAATTTTATCTTCAAATTGTTGCTCTACTATGACAGTAGCTGACTTGAAAGAGAAAGCACATTGTAAAAGCCAACAGTTTACACTAATATCCGGTATAGCGCCCCTTGTGACAACGTTGAGAATGCAATGACAACTTACGTTGCGTTATGAATTGCGTTGTGTAATGAATTATGAACTGACACATTTTGGAACACAACTATGCACAAAATTGAGCTTGTGTAGTTAGAACCGTCTGCGTTCACTTTGGTTTGCTGGTATCAGCTTGTTTGTAGTGGTTTTAGGCACTTTTTAGCTGGTTAAGCTGGGAGATAGGGTCACCACCTGTCCAGGATTTTCCAGGATCGTCCTGGTTTTTGTCTGTCTGTCCTGGAAAAATGTGATTCCATTCCAGGACGCGAAATGTCCCGAAATTTCAGTATTTTCCCAACGCATTCAAACATATGAACCCTTGTTTATAAGCACACTATGCAAGGTGGAAAATCAAATGCACTCTTTTAATTAATCATAAGAATGTCTAATTGATTTAGTGAACTGTTTTTTTCGGATGATTGAGATTGAGATTTTTCAGATTTACGCATTTCAATTTCATAACATTTCTCCATCAAATTGAATTTTGTGATCTTTAACTAAATTAAATTAGTAATTCTTAAAATATTTTCTTTGCCTAGAATTTGCAGACATGTACTCTTGACATTTTCTCAACCAACTTCTTGAGGTATCACCCTGGGATGCTTTTTAAACAGTATTGAAGGAGTTCCCATCTACGCTGGGCGCTTATTGGCTGCTTTTCTTTATTATTTGGTCCAAGTCATCAATTTCAAAAACTTAAATTTTAGTTTTATAATGAAATAAATGAATATGGTGGCACAATTATATTTTTGTCTACAAAACTAATTTCAAACATTTAAACATACGCCTTCAGATCAAAAGATTTTTAAGATTTAATTTTATTAAAAATTACACAGATCATTTTGATGGAATTTTGCTATGAAATTGAAATGGGCATCTTAAAAATAGGCGAGAGTATTGATGTTATTGTTTGATTGAATTATATGCTATACATGCAGTAATTTCCATATCAATCAAGAGGTAGCCTAAACAATCAAAAAATAATATATTTTATTTCCTGTATGATGGCCAGCGATACGTTTTTTCGTCATTGATCAGGTGTCCAGGAATTTTACAGGACCAAGGTGGCAACCCTACTGGGAGACCAGATGAAGACCAGCTTAAACCAGCTAAATCCAGCTCAGGCTCGTTTAAGCAGTTTTTCAGGACGCTATGCACCTGCTAGACAAAGGTGTAGCTCAAACATCTGAACTGGTTAATTACAAAGGGGTGTCCATTTACTTCTGTCCGTGTAAGGTATTTGTTTTGTTTGCCTTTCCTTTCTTGTTGTGCTGTTCTAAAAACAAAAAAAAACAAAGCGTGTGTTGATGCTTTGATTAGATATGTCTCATCTGGTGTGTATCAAGTAATGTGTGTGTGTTTGTGAACCCGCAGGGGACAGAGCTTTGTGAGAGTGATGGTCCGTGTCTACAGGACTGCAGTGAGGACAGTGTCAGTGTCAGCGTGACTGATGGCTGGAGCTTTGAGATGGGACTGTGTTGGAGGTAGTGAAGCGTGTAATGAACGCTAACTCGCCACTGTTCTCTCTTCTCCTTGCACCTCTGTACCGTTCTCTTGGGCCAGGTACATCCTGTGAATCCTGTATAAGTATCTGGGTGTTTTTTAATGAGCTGTGGTTTGGGCTGTGCGGTATGACGGTATATACCATTGCAATGGTAGAAGTGTCAAGAGATTTTCTACATTGTTTATCATTGTAAATATATTTGGGTGGCTATCAGTGGCCAAGACTGCTTTGCGTTATTTACATGTGAAGAAACATGGAGTTATGTAAATATACAAAGTGTGCGTGTCCCAAACAAGTCAAGATGAGGAAAAATTGTTATTAAGAAATGAAAGGTAAAGCGGATTTTAGATGTTCATTGTTATTAAGCATCATCGCAGTTTGTTTATTAATATAGAATTCAACTGATAAAATGAAATATAAACTGATAAAACTGATTTTATAAAGGATAGTTCCAACTCTAAATTCTAATTGGATGAGCCACAATCAAATCCGTTGTTAAATAGCAGATATACGCATACCTGTGACTGCACAACTGACATTTAACAACAGATTCGATTGTGGCACATCCAATCAAAATTAAGAGTTTAAAGTTATTTTTACAAGGGTTTTTTTTATACATATTTTTCTTTATATTTTTGTTATTAGTTTTTTACACGAAGGTGTTCTTTTCCTTTCCTATTCATTCAGGGGGAAAAGACCTTGCGGAGACCACATCATGCCCAAAAGGGGAGGTCAACATGTGGCAATACGACACATGGGCTCAGCAGCCACACATGGAAGAGGCGCTGTGATAGGTCCCGCCACGAAAATCTGGGGGGGGGGGGGGACTCTACAAACACAGCGACCGGGGACAGAGAGAGCTCTGCCCAAGAGAGACGCGGGTCCACCGACAGGGAGATCGTACCGCGGAATATACATCACAGGGTTTACCAGAGTAATCGGCACCTGTGGAGCACCTATTCCAGTACAGGGCATATTAGACCCCATAGTGGGGCTGGCTGCGAACTCCTCCGCCGAGTTCGCGAACCGTAGGGATAGGGAGAAAGGACATCCAGGGTCCACGACTTCGTGAACTCAACTGGGGGTAAAAGCGTACGTTTTCGCCTCAGGGGAGGGGAAAGGCGCTATACGCAAGCGATACACCCAGCCAGCTGTTCCGTATTACTGAACTCTACCTGTTCGTACCTGAAAGAACACGGGATGAAACCGGCTCAACCCGGAGATTGTGAAATCTCGCGAAAGTATTGGGTGTTGCCCAGCCCGCTGCTCTGCAGATGTCTGCTAGAGAGGTGCCATTGGCCAGTGCCCACGAGGATGCCACACTCCTTGTAGAGTGTGCTCGAAGGGGCGGGCACGGCCTGGGTCTGGTAGGCCAATGCAATGGCGTCCACAATCCAGTGGGCAAGCCTCTGTTTGGAGACGGCGTTCCCTTTCCGCTGTCCACCCAAGCAGACAAAGAGCTGTTCAGAGCGTCTAAAGCTCTGCGTGTGATCCAACTAGGTGTGCAAAGCATGCACCGGACACAGCAACGACAGGGCTGGGTCTACCTCCTCTCGAGGCAGTGTTTGCAGGTTCACCACCTGATCCCTGAAGGGGGTCATGGGAACCTTGGGCACATAGCCCGGTCGGGGTCTCAGGATGCGTATTTGCACAGCCCCCGGGGTCAGCTGTGTGCCAGCGCATCTGTCCCGAGGGGGGCTCCCATCAGGGAATACCAGAGTGGGCAGTGGGAGGATTCCCAGGAAGCGAACAGGTCTACCTGTGCTTTGCCGGATCGACTCCAAATCAGCTGGACCACCTGGGGTTGGAGTCTCCACTCTCCGCTGAGCATTGCCTGACGCGACAGCACATCTGTTGTGGCGTTGAGGCTGCCCGGGATATGAATGGCCCGCAGCGACTTCAGCCGCTGCTGACTCCAGAGGAGGAGATGGCGGGTGAGTTGCAATATGCGACAAGAGCGTGTGCCGCCTTGGCGATTTATATATGCTACTGTCGCTGTGTTGTCGGACCGGACCAACACATGCTTGCCCTGGATCAAAGGCAATAGCCTCCGCAGGGCGAGTAGTACAGCCAGCAACTCTAGGCAGTTGATGTGCCAACCCAGTCGCAGCCCAGTTTGGAGGCATCTGTGGTGACCACAACATGTCTGGACACTTGCTGTAGGGGAACTCCTGCCCATAGAAATGCAAGGTCTGGCCAAGGGCTGAATAAGTGGCGGCAGAGCGGCATGATAGCTACGCGATGTGTGCTGCAGTGCCATGCCCATCTTGGGACTCGAGTCTGGAGCCAGTGCTGAAACAGTCTCATATGCATCAACCCGAGCGGCGTGACTGCCGCTGAGGAAGCCATATGCCCCAGGAGCCTCTGAAAGTGTTTCAGTGGAACCACTGTCCTCCACCTGAATGACTTCAGGCAGTTCAGCACCAACTGCACATGCTCGCTTGTGAGGCGCAGTATCATTGAGACCGAGTCTAACTCCATGCTGAGAAAAGAGATGCTCTGAACCGGGGAGAGCTTGCTCTTTTCCCAGTTGACCCGAAGCCCTAGACGGCTGAGGTGCCTGAGCACCAAATCCCTGTGGGTGCACAGCAACTCTCGAGAGTGTGCTAGAATCAGCCAGTCGTTGAGGTAGTTGAGTATGCGGATGCCTACTTCCCTTAACGGGGCAAGAGCTGCCTCTGCGACTTTTGTGAAGACACAAGGGGACAGGGATAGGCCGAAGGGGAGGAACTTGTACTGATACACCTGGCCATCGAAAGCAAACCGTAGGAAGAGTCTCTGTTGAGGCAGAACCGAGACGTGAAAGTACGCGTCCTTCAGGTCTACCGCCGTGAACCAATCTTGATGCCGGACGCACGCCAGAATGTGTTTCTGCGGAAACTGTGTTCCCTGCAAGCGACTTAAAGGAAGACCAGGTGACAAAAAAATGGCAAATGACTGTGTGAGTCGTAGCACAGAGAAGAGAAGCTTTCCTGTGCGGAACTTGGGCAGAGGAGCGCCGAAGCGAAGAGGAGGAAGAGGCAAGGGCGTGGAGAAAGAGTACAAGGAGTTCGTCCTAGGAGGAGAGGTTTTGTTGAGTTGAGGTTGGCCACACCCCTAAGGTGTTTTGAGCCAATCAGAAGTGTCTTTTGCTGGGTCAAATGATAATTTCTGTCCTTCCCTCAAGATAATTAATTTATGGCCCATTGTGTGTGAATCAATTACATACCAAACACTTGTACTTTCTTATTAAATTACAGTTATAATGCATAAAAAAACTTCCTACTAATTAGTTTGTTGGTTTTAAACAAGAATAATACATTACACATTATGAAAAACATAATTGTCAGGGTTACTACCAAGTTAAACCTTGAATGAGAGTTCTAGGCACTTTGGCTGATTATGTGCAGGATAAAATTACAGTAAGTTTTGTGATTGTCAAAGTTCCTGGATTAAGATGAGATGTCCTGATATGTGTATACACTTGAAAAGTTCATTTGTACATTTTCAGTTATGAGCAGAGCATTTGTTTTGTGTCCTGCTAAAAAGAGTTCAGCGGTTCAGATCCAGTGTGTGTCTGTTCAATCTCTCTGTCTTGAACAATGAGAATAGTCATTTAGTATATAATTAAGTGTTTGTGTTTGTAGCAGGGTGGAAGGCGGGGCCGGGTCGTGATTCCACACACCCGGCCCCTAATAAGGCTGATTAAGCCCGAGAGGGATAAGGCCGACCGGAGACGGCAATGTGAGAGAGAGAGAGTTACGGACAGCTGTCCGACACCTGTGTGTTTGTGCTTTTGTTTTAGTTAATCATTAAATATTATTTATATTGTCAAACCGGTTCTCGCCTCCTCCTTTCCATTGATGTGTTACACTGGTGCCGAAACCCGGGAAGGAGGAGGGATGCGCTGTAGTAGAGTCTTTGCCTCTACCATTCACCCCAACGGAGCAGCCGCGGCCATCCGCCGGGGGACGGAGGAGCCCGGCCGCCTGAGAGTGGAGGAATGGCCGCCGACCGCGAGGGAGGAGGGGCTCCTAACCGACCGCCTGGAGCGGGAGAACCGCTACCAGGGGCGTTGGAGACCCCTTTCGTCCACCAAAAACGCGGCGGGGCTTTCCGTACGCCAGGGGCCGGAGGACTGCCTCCAATCCACCTGTGGAGGTGCGGCTGTTGTCCACGAGAGGGTGGAGGAGCGGCCGAGGACCAAGCTATGGTGTATCAGAGAACCGGTGAGTAAAATCACTCCTCTCTCTCTCCTGTTGCTGCTCCGCGTTGGCCTTTCCCTCTCTTTTTAAATATTATTTATATTATCTTAAGTTGGTACCGGCACCGTTACGGTGTGTATGTACTGTGTTTTTTTGTTATTGTTTCCCTCCCCTTGTTCCCTCCCTCATCCAGGAAGGCGGGGATGACCTGCCAGCAGACGGGGCAGAAGGCACGTCCCCCCCCCCAGGGAAAGAGGAGGGGGGATGTACGTCATGCCGGGGGCTCTCCGGCCTGAGAGAATGAGGGAGGAATGTAGCAGGGTGGAGGGTGGGGCCGGGTCGTGATTCCGCTCACCTGGCCACTAATAAGGCTGATTAAGACTGAGAGGGATAAGGCTGACCGGAGACGGCAATGTGTGAGAGAGAGAGAGTTACGGACAGGTGTTTGCGCATTTGTTTTAGTTAATCATTAAATATTATTTAGATTTTCAAGCCGGTTCTCGCCTCCTCCTTTCCATTGATGTGTTACAGTGTTGTTCTGACTGAATGAATGGAACAACGGAGCTTCTTTTGGATTTCTGGAGATCGTGGAAGGTCAGGCGTTCCACAGGAAATGTCTCATGTTCCCTAATTAGTCTAATTTAAGTGTAGCAAATAGTTTATATCGAAAGACAGAAGGAGTGTCTTAGATTTCCATGGCAACCATGGGGGTATCTTCAGAAGATGGCCTTTAAGTCATGTGAATGATTATTAACATGATGGTTTTCTGGTATGTGCTATCCTAGACAAGTCTCCTTTGTTCATTGACAGTTTTATTGGCCAGATGTAGGTCAGATCAGACTCCTTGGCACCAGCAGAGCAGAGTCTTTAATTTATGACGTTAAAGAATTTTGGGGCTTCTCTGTGTCCTAGTTTTAATAACTTGGAAGGAAATATCAGCGTAGCCCCAGGATTCAAGTCATCTTGCGCAGAAATGTAATTGTTAATTCTTAATTTCCTTCTGCCTGGTTAGCCAGATCCTACAGGTGATAGCAGCAGTGATGACAGTGTGCTCGTGGTTTTCGAATTACGTACATCACTTAAAGCGTGAAGGCCAACTAGAAGGCCTTGACTGGGACATATCATAAGACCACCCACCAAGATAAATGTGTCTGCCAAATGAATAAATGTAAATGTATTCATTTATAGATGATTTAGGAGTGGAAAGCAATTGATACATAGGCAAAAAGGTCAATGAGAAAATATTTATTTATTAGGCATGTTAGGCCAGCGGAGAAGGTTTTGCTGGCCCTGAGAATTTGCCACTGCCAAAACGCATCTTAATACTAGGTGTAAACGGGGCCTGAGACACAACTTAACTTCACAGGTCTTCTTCAGTGTGTCTGATATCAACATGCAGGGACACAGATTAGAAGAACACACATCTGAAGCTCAGTTAATACAGGTACTCCACTGGCCTTTCTTGACCAGACCAAGCTGCAGTGTGGACCAGACTTTTTTTTGGCTATGTTATATTACTTCCTCTATTGCTCTCCTTATCTCCTCTAGTGTGCCCTTGTGACCAGTGATGTGGTGGGCTCACTTTGACACTTCCATGCTGGTGGGTGTAAGCGATGATGTTGGTTGGCCTTCGGTCACAGATGGATCCCATATGCTTGAACACACCTTTATCTTCTGTGATGGATATTTCCCTCCCTAACACCCTCACGGCACACACCAGTGCCCTCTTCTTTGCATATTCACTTGGTATGTTCATGCCTTTATAAATGCACACACACACTCACTTTGTTTATAGGTTGGTACGTTTCACGAGAGTCCTTGCTGCATTGACAAGTTTGCGTGATAAATAGTCGAGAGCTTCCCATTATGGGTGTTCTGTGAGCGCATGTTTTAAATACAGCTTGTGTCAAGTCAAAAGGTTCCTCCATTCATCTGTAGTTGATGACTGACCTGCGAAATGTTGCATGGGCAAAAATTGTGCCAAGGAGGCAGATACAGTATTATGAGCAAGAAAATAAATGAAGTGATACGAAAAGAGAAAAAATGGTGTTCTGCAGAGTGTTGCGGAGTAACTAACTAAACTTAGAGTAAATCGTCCCCCCAAAATTAATATTCTCATCATTTATTCCAAACCTGTATGCCTTTCTAAAGTGGAACACCTCCCGGTTGCACTTACATATATATATATATATATATATATATATATATATATATATATATATATATATTATAAAAGTAAATGAAGACTGGCTCTGTCAAGCTTCAAAATGATAAAAAAAAGCACCATAAAAGAGTCAGAAACATAGTTCTTATGACTTGTGCGCTATATTCCAAGTGTTTTGAAACCATATAATTGCTTTGTTTATTTACTGATAATGTTCCCCTTTGCCGAAGCTCTGAAATGAACTACAGAAATTACACAGACAACTAGAATGCCATGTTGATGCTGTTTTACACCAAATGCCATTGGTTTTTGCAGTCTTGTGACTGAACATCATTGATGTTTGATTTGAAAGTTACATATTTTCAGTGAATTAAATTTCAGTCTGTTCGATGTGCAAATCTATCATATGGCTTCAGAAGGCCATAGAAATATTGAGTCATATGGACTATAAAAATTTTGGTAATACTTTCTATGAAGCCCATATTTATAATGCATTGCAAAGGCACTATAATGCATTAGTAATGTCTCATAATACACCTTATAATATGTTATAACTTCTCATAAATAATTGCACCCACAATTATAATACATTATAATAATTACCTATTCATAGTTATACATTAGAGTAAAATGCATTATAACACAAGCAACATTCAATTTTATCTGCAGAAGTTGTAATGTATTATATATATTTGTAATATATACTGTATATTAGGTATGCTTTAAGTAAAGCAAAAAAAAAAAAAAAAAAAAGCAATGTCTTATAAACATCCATAAGATATTTTTAAGTGGTTATAAGTCATGCTGGAAGTTATATACATTACACATGCACAAAATAAAAAATAACACACATTCAATGTAAATTTAGATATTATGAAAAGCACTTGTAAAGCTACATGGTTAAAATATATCAGAAATTCTTTCTTGAGAACAAAATATGTATGTTGATCACACATGTAGCCAAACTTCTTGGGTGTAAACACACCCAATAAAAATAAATAAATTAATTAATTAATAATAAAAAAAAAATCTAACTAATTCTATACTGGACTCTATTCAATAAACTTAAATGTTTGTGCATCTTATTTGGAGACTTATTTAAAAACAAACAAACAAACAAACAAAAAAAAAAAAACACTTCCATTATATAAGTTTGACATGTATTGTTTGTTACAAGTTTATGTTATTGCTGTTTATAAGAAGATATTTCTTTTGTAATTTTACTTAAAGCAGACAAAGAGCACTTATAATATGATCACATCATAAAGTCTTTTGACTGTTTACACTATGCAGCACTTATACAATTAACTTTATTAGCTGTGTTAAAATTGGATGTTGCTTGTGTTATAATACATTATACTCTAAAGCAGGGCTATTCAACTTCATTGGCAAGTGGGCCAGATGGCAAAAATCTCTGCGGCATGCGGGCCCAGCCAGAAAATTTTGTTAACGAAAAGCTGCTATTAGATATTGTGTTATTGTAGGCCTATAATATTTGAAAATAATAAAAAAATCAACTAAAAAGTGCTTTGAAACTGGTCCATAACTGACAGAGTAAATCAGATTGATAGTAAAAATTTTATTGAATAATAACAGTAAAATTAGTTAAAGATGCAAAGATTTAAACTTTTCAAATTGAATGTTTTCTTGAATAGAACTTTTCTGCTTCTCCGAACTCACGCTTGTCAGTCATCCATATTTTTAGTTGTTTAATCTTTCCATTTCGTTAATGATTATTTGTACTGTTTTGCAGATGGTTTTGCTGGCCCTGAGAATTTGCCACTGCCAAAACGCATCTTAATACTAGGTGTAAACGGGGCCTGAGACACAACTTAACTTCACAGGTCTTCTTCAGTGTGTCTGATATCAACATGCAGGGACACAGATTAGAAGAACACACATCTGAAGCTCAGTTAATACAGGTACTCCACTGGCCTTTCTTGACCAGACCAAGCTGCAGTATGGACCAGACTTTTTTTTGGCTATGTTATATTACTTCCTCTATTGCTCTCCTTATCTCCTCTAGTGTGCCCTTGTGACCAGTGATGTGGTGGGCTCACTTTGACACTTCCATGCTGGTGGGTGTAAGCGATGATGTTGGTTGGCCTTCGGTCACAGATGGATCCCATATGCTTGAACACACCTTTATCTTCTGTGATTGATATCTCCCTCCCTAACACCCTCACGGCACACACCAGTGCCCTCTTCTTTGCATATTCACTCGGTATGTTCATGCCTTTAAAAAATGCACACACACTCACTTTGTTTATAGGTTGGTACGTTTCACGAGAGTCCTTGCTGCATTGACAAGTTTGCGTGATAAATAGTCGAGAGCTTCCCATTATCTGAAAGCGTTTAAAAAAGCGCCGCTCCTGCACGAGACACTGTAAAACATTGAGACTTGGCGTGAGTTCCATCCAGCGCAAGTTTCCGTAGGAAAACAACTAAAAAACACGGGCTGGATTTTGCTCACTGGCCACCAGTTGAATAGGCCTGCTCTAAAGTATAACTCTTAATAGGGGAAGTCTTATAATGTATTATAACTGTAGTTATAATTATTTATAAGAAGTTATAACTTATTATAAGGTGTATTATGAGACATTATGAATGCTGTATAATCACTTTACAATGCATTATAAATATGGGCTTCATAGAAAGTATTACCAATTTTTTTTTTACTTTAATGGTCCTTTTTTGTCATTTTGAAGTTATTTAAAGGAATATTCCAGGTCCAATACAAGTAAAGCTCAATTAACAGCATTTAAGGCATAATTTTAGACTTGTCCCTCTATTTATAAAAAAGAAATCACTAATACAGTAAAGCTCTTAATTAGCATGGAATTGAATGGGGTCAGTCCATAAATGCTAAAATACACATAGTTTCAAAAGTATAGCTGCAAGACGTAAACAAGATACATGTTAATATGAAATCGCTTAGTAACCTTATTTACGTGAAATTTGACAAGCAACTGTTTCAATGTGGCTTCCCCAACACTGGTTCTGCAAAACAATTTAGAGGAAGGTTTCAGGAAGGCTTCATACCAGAATAACAAATTACTGCTGATTCTGATGCAAGAGCGAACATGGGCACATTGTTTCAAAATGGAAAAAATGAGCATGGTGCGTTTACAAGGTCTCACGCATATAGTGAAGACGAACATCTGGAACCTGTGTTTGTGCCACCTCTCTTCTAGCTTATTCTTAATGTATATAATATTGTCTTTGGTTCAACACATGTCTCATGGAACTTGACTAATGAAAGCTACTTATGTAAGCTTAATACAGACCAGAGCCCTGTCAGGCTTCATTTTTGTGGTTAGTTAAGATGATTGTGGGGTTTGAGTTTTTCCCAGTAGGCTTAAGCTTTCTTTTCAGAGAGGTTTGTGGCCGTTAACTCTCTGCTAATGTTTTACTCTGATCCTAACCAGGTATGACGCAAAAGAGCAACAAACATAAATCCTATTTCTTTTATGTTAATCTCAGTTTTTGTCTGCCGGTCGCTTGGTGTCTATTTCTATTACATTGCACGGGATAGTCACACCCACTGTAAAATCTCATTGGTCCAAAATCATGCACCGCACAGCTGTATATTAACCCTTTAAGCTCGGAGGGTGCTGGCGGGCCAGTGAGAAAACAAATTAATCGTCAGTAAATTAATAACAGTGCTGACTAACACAAAATAAAGTTTAGAAGCTCTGCTTTCCAATGCATGCAGGCATTATGACCAAAACTAAACAAGTGCTTTGAAATTTGCAGACAAATCAGAAGTGTTCAGTTTTGATAATGTATTAAAAAAATTGCACTGTACATATTACTGCAGTCATTAAAAACATCAGACTCATCAAATAGCCATGTGTCATATATTGTTGGAAAGCTCTCGATGAGTAGATTACAATCAAATTTGTTTTACTCACAGACAAAAATATAGTGAGTAAATGTCTTTGACAGTTATGTTGGTGTTGCTTATATGCTGCATTTTTGCTTATAACTTCACGAAAAATAAACATACAATATCACATACCACTACTTACAGGAGGTGATTATCTTTCAAACCAGTCCACACACAAAGTAATCAGATGCATAGATCATTAGATAATCCACATGAAGCACAATGTTACATATTGCCACCAGGAGATGGCGCCATGTAAATTAATGATGCAGAAAAGGCACTCTTTCTGTGAAATCTCATTACTAAAATCATGTCTGCATGCTAGGCATACCTTTAGTCATTGTTGTGTTTGCATGTGTAATTAGTTCTTATGTACAATTATTATGTTTTATTTGCTTAGAGTCTTTTGGACACATGGAGACGTTTTTGGACACTATGATGAATTATTTTTGTAATGCTATAATCTTTGATTGCTTTGTCATATTTTTCTCGCATACAGTTGACATGATTGGGAACAAAAAAAGCTGTTTTTCGGAGCCACCTCATTTACACCCAGAGATATATAATGACAAATAAGAAAAATAAGAAAAATTACATTTTTGGCTTAATTCTTTGTGTAATTGTTCATCAGTTTCTTAGGCTGAGAGTTGCAGATGATTCATAAGCTATATTATTAAACAATTTGAAAGTTTTTTTTTTTTTTTTTTTTTTTACAAAGATACCAAACACTTGACCCTCTTTTATTTATTTATTTCTTTTGTTGAGTTATAAGCCTTTAATTTTGGGTATGCCACTGAAACAGGAAATCCTTCAGAGCTTAAAAATATAAACAAGGTAAAACATAAAATATGTTCTGATTGAATGTGATTTTGTTGCTTTGTGCAGAATTTTTGCTTTTAGTCAAACAACTTCTGAAAAAATGGAAAAATATTTGACACTTGAACTTATTGTGTCCTGTTTAGAACATGGTATTTTAATACATTTGGAAAGTTGCAAAGTTAAAAATGAATTCTTAATGTTGCAATGGATGGTTTGCCCCTAAAACTCATTAACCGCTGTTTTTAATGAGAGTACAAATATAATGGGTTAATAATGCTTGCTAGTACTTTCATATCAGTTTAAAAGAATATTCCACGTACAATACAAGTTAAGCATAAGCTACAGAATTTGTGGCATTATGTTGATTTCCAAAAATTTGTCCCTCCTTTTCTTTAAAAAAACCAAAAATGTGTGTTACAGTGAGGCACTTACAATGGAAGTGAATGGGGCCAAAAACTACTAAAACCCTAAAACGACTGTAAAAATGATGATTTATACAACTTTACAGCTCAAATAATACACAAGTTTTAACATAAGACTTCACGAAAGTGCTTTTATAAAATTATTAGCTACACATTTCTGCCTTTAAACCCTCCAAAAATTGGTTCCATTCACTTCCATTGCAAGTAAATTTTTGGTGGTCATCAACATTTACCTCAAGTAGGGCCGTTTCTAGGCATAATCGCCTAGGGCGACTGCCTAGTGCTGGGGGGGCGCCAAAGAGGAGGCCACCGCAACGCCCCCCCCCCGCAATAGGGATTTTGCCTAGGGTGCCAGAATGGTCTGAAATGACCCTGACCACAAGCATTGTGCTTTTAAGAAAAGAAAGAAAGAAAGAAAAAAAAATGTTCAACCCCTGCATTTAATTCCATTCCCTTGCGCTTCATCTAGCTGTTTTTAAATGCAAGAATGCTTCCTCTGTGAACGCCCTTTATAATGCTTTAAGTTAACTTGAAATGACCTAACTTTGTTAATGCACGTTCCTGGTTTTATTGTACATGTTTTATCAGTGTACGCTACTCCAAATATAAAAAAAAGAAGGTGAGGCTTCGTAATCTTTTATCAAAATATAAATTGCTCTGCCTCTAAAAAGTCTTTCCTTTTCGGCTGATACCACCAAGCCCTCTTCTCTTTTCACAATCCAACAAATTCCTAATGGATAAAACCGAGTCCTGGCCAACATTTTCGTAACTTTTATGTACGATTTGAGTTGCAAACGGCCTTTCATGTTGACTGATACAGCTCATGTAATATTCTTCTAAACAGAAAAAAAAAATAAAATAAATGATGCCTGTATGTTTTATGTAACTTATTGAGAGGCATGGTCCAAATTTTATCACTGTAATTCACACTTTGTTGGACGTCATGTCACATAAAAAAAAAATTTCAAAAAAGGACTAAAAACAACAATATAGTGAAAGTGTCAACAGGAGTAGCTTCAGGCAGCATTATCTCCATGACAGAAAATCTCAGGGTGATCTTCAGACAAATGACTCTGCTTTCCCCCCTGATCTGAAGTCCTCTATAAGATTAATGTGATCCCTGCAGGAGGGTTGCGAGCTCTAACATGATGAAGTAATTGCTCCTCTCTGAGCCTGCTGCCTAGAGTCGACTCATTTAATTGTATAAATATTATATGCACTGCATTATCTTTACGCATCTGATTGCCATGTTCAACACATAGCATAAGAAATGTGCTGCTTTTACCTATCTAAAAATTTAGTAAAGGGGTTGTTTCTGTTTTGCAATACTGAAAGTACCTACTGAAATCTGTAACTTTAAAAAATGTACATGCTCACCCAAAAATAAAAATTCTGTCATCATTTACTCTCTCTCATGTTGTTCCAAACCCACACAACTAAATTTCTGCAGTGGAACACAAAAGATAATGTTAGGCAGAATGTTAGCCTCAGTCACCATTCACTTTCATTGCATCTTTTTTCCATACAATGAAAGTGAATGGTGACTTAGACTAATATTTTGCCTTGCATCTCCTTTCGTGTTCCTAAGTGTTTGAAACTAAATAAGGCTGAACGAATAATGACATAATTGTCATTTTTGGGAGAACTGTCTCTTTAATTGTGCAACTTAAAAGAAAACGAATTAATATGATTTCAGTATTAAAAATGGTGAATTACACATTTTATCCAATATATTTAAAAGTGCTCTGTAAAAATATTGATTTTCCAATGAATCGCGATCTTGATTTGAAGAATATTGATTCTTAAAATGCAAGATTGATCTTTTACTCTATGTATATCCCTCCAGTGTTGGGTGTAATCAGATTAAAAGTAATTACTGTAATCTAATTACTTTAGTCAAAAAAGTAGTGTAATGCATTACATTTTAGATTCTTGTAATCAGATTACAGGTACTGACTTTCAATTAATTTAATTACTTTTAGGTACATTATATGGTTATGTTTATTTCTAATATATTATTTATGTAGAATACATGAATTATGACCCCGTAACAAGTCAGTGTGAAGGAGAAATTAGGTGCTGCTGAGTGTATGATTGTAACAATGAACAAGAAAGAAATATAGACATTATTTTTAATTTGTTGAGCGGAAAAGAGTTTTCAAATGAAGTAATTAGTAACGTAATCTATTTACAATTTTAGAGAAATAGTTAGTAATTTGTAGTGGATTACTATTTTAAAGTAACTTACCCAACACTGCAACCCTCTACAAAGCAAGTAAATAACACATATGCGACCAAATTCCATGCTATGCGACTAAAAATGTCTGTGATTACCCACTGGCCTGTAAATGTTCAGATTACATTCGGCAGTGATTGAGTAATATATTGGCAAAGAAGTTTAGTGCTGAGATCCTTTCACAGCGTGTTGAAGGTAAAAGTTTGGTTTGACTCATTTGTTCCACACAAAATGTCATTGTGTTCCAAATCCCTGTTAGTTTGAAAGAGGTATGCTAAAAGGGAAGGCAACATAAAAAGGATGCGTGCAACTTTGGTATGGAAACAAATTAATGTTTATTAAACAACCCATAATTATAATAAGAAACTCAAAAGGGGAAACACACATAATCAGGAAAGTTAAAGAAGAAAGTCAACATAACACTAACGAGTAACTTAACACAACACAAAACTAACAAACAATTGAAATACCTAAAATTCTTGAATGTAAATTGGTGGTGACACAATAGGAAAAAACTGAGCATGTTTTAAACGTAGAAAATAAACTAACCACAAGAACAGAAAAAGGGCTTGTTTGCTGGACTGGTAAACTTATCTTCTCTCTCCATGCTCTGCTTCAGTGTCTTTTTTGTTCTCAATTCAATCAGTGTCTGCTCAGATGAGCAGACGAGTCACAGGTGCGTAAAGGCAGACCTAAAAGAAACTCACACGCTCGAAGAGAGAAAGAAGAGAGCGTGAGTGACAGGTTCTGGGCAAAGTGAAACAGTTAAAACAAACAAGAAAGGGTACTAAACAGAAAAAAAAAGAAAAAAAAAAGAAAAAAACAATCACAAATCCTTACCCCCTAGAGAGGGCATCTGCAACGATGTTCTCAGCTCCTTTTTTGTGTTGAATGTCAAGGTTATAAGTTTGAGCCATCAATGCCCAACTCATCAAACGTTGGATAAGATTGATTAAGATCTTAATTAGGAAAACCAACGGATTGTGGTCCGTATAAACCATGACAGGAGTGGAGGTGGAACCCGCATACACATCAAAATGTTGTAGGGCAAACAACATAGCCAGTGTCTCCTTCTCTATGGTGGAATAGTTCATTTTATGACAATTGAACTTGGCAGAGAAGTAAGACACTGGATGAGAAATGCCATCAGCACCATCTTGAAGCAGGACAGCTCCAGCTCCTGTTGCACTGGCATCCATCTCAAGCTTGAATGGCCAAGACAAATCAGGAGATGAGAACACCGGAGCACTACAGAGGAGAAGCTTGGCATGCTGACACTCATCAGACCAAATAAAAGGTACTTTGGGACTACACAATTTTGTTAAAGGGGCAACAACCATAGAGAAGTTCTTACAGAAACACCAGTAATACCCAGTCATTCCCAAGAATCTTCGCAGATCTAATCTACGCTAGGGTAGCTGCCACCTTCACATCCACTGGACACACTTGACCATTGCCGACCTGCTTCCCCATACGTTACCGTCGCTTTTGTGAATTCACATTTAGCTAAATTCAATGTCAGGGAAGCTGCAGCAAGTCGATCAAAGACAGTGCGCAGTGTTGACAATGGTATCGCCACTGGAAATCACACATTATTGTCAGAAGGTACTGACAACCAGATTTAGTGCGAGGGAGTGGACCAATGCAATCAACAATAACGTGCTCAAATGGTTTGCTGACGGCTGGTATAGGATGAAGAGGAGTGGGCGGCACCACCTGGTTCGGTTTGCAGGCCACTTGGCAGGTATGACAGGTTTTACAATGCTGAGACACATCAGCTTTTAACCCCAGCCAAAAGAAATGTTGGAGCACCCTGTTATAGGTTTTGGTTATACTAAGATGCCCAGACCAAGGGTGATCATGGGCCAAAACTAAAACATTCAGCCAAAATTTTTAAAGGACCACAATTTGATGTACCACATTCCAAACATCTGAATCCTTATCATTCAACGGATGAGCACTCCATTGACGCATCAACACTTCATTGTTCCAATGAAACCGATGACTACGTGACTGCTGTATCTCTGTATCAGCGTTCGAGCAACATTTTTCTAATGTAGGATCAATTTTTTTGGGCATTAATAAGTGATTCACATGAGATGGGCAAAAAGGCAATGGTTTCTGGAATGATGGTGGGACTCTGAGTTAGTTTAGTGACACATGAAGTCCCAGGGAATACATCTTTCCCAAGAGCGTCTGCGAGAACCGACTCACCTAAGTCTACGTCATTCTCCTGAACCGTGCGTTTTGCTTGTGCGTGCCTAGTAATCGCACTGACAGAGAACACATCTGGACATTTTTGTGCAAGTTCAGGTTGCAGATCAGTTTGTGGAGTATCGGTAACATGCAAAGCTGGCATTACTTTACCCCCGGCAATATCATTTTCCATAATTCTTTTGTAAAGTGTACCCAGAATCAAATGAACGCTTAGCAAATACGGTGCTGCACAGAAGTTACCTTTTGTTTGTTTAAGTAGAGAGCTGTATGTTCTGGAACACAATTCTTAAACTCTTCAATGAGCAAAAGCTCACGCAAGGAAGTGTAATCGGTAACTTTACATGCCTTAATCCACCTGTCAAACAGTATACACTTCTCCCAGGCAAACTCGACATATGTTTGAGAGGCAGATTTTTTGTCGTGGGAAAACGCTGTCTATAATGCTCAGGCACCAATTCATATGCACAAAGAATTACATTTTTTACAGCTTCATACTGAACGCTTTCTTCTATAGAGAGAGAAGCACACATCTCCTGCACTTTAAAAGAGAGTTTACACTGTAACATTAACGGCCAGGCCTCGCTTGGCCACTTCAAAGAAGTAGCTATTCATTCAAATGCCTGAAAGTATGCTTCGACCTCTTTCTCATGAAAAGGTGGAACTATTGCAATGTTCTTTGCCACACTAAAAGGAAAAACAGGGGAAACAGTCAAAGAATCCATCAATACTTATGTAGCAACGGAGGCTGGAACAACTGAGTCACTTGCAACTGCTGTGGGGTATGATAACCCAACAGCAGCCCCAGACTCAGGACTACCTCCTGACACACACATTTTTTGGATAGCCCTGAATCTATTTGACCAGCCTGTAATTCTAACTGCCTCAATCGGATTTTTGTATCCGCATCAATGCGATATACTTCAGGCTGATGCTGCAGTTCATCTCTTTGCACTTGAGCTCCATCTTGAGCCTCTAACTGCAACTGAGCTAACTGCACTTTTAAATGCAAATGCAAAGACACCGGTGTTGCTTCATTAGACAGTGATAATGGCTCGAACTTGGGCATGGAAAGAGGTGGTCCTACCTCTGCACGATCACTGGCAAGTGGATTGACTGGATCACATACAGGTGGCCGCGGTGAAAATTGCTCCACCTTTTCGGTGACAGCTGCCTCTGCTCGAACACCACCCATTGCCGGTAACACTCCTTTATTAGTTAAACCAGTCAGCAAACAAGCCTTTAAGTATTTTTTAAGTAGTGCTCTATGAGTAGTATCTCATAATGTTGTAAAAATAAAATAATAAACAAATTGCCCTTCCTACAATTTGCTATTACCTCAAAACCTGGTTGATCGATAAACTTGTTCAAATCAAAGGTTGCCATTATCAACAACCACCAAAACTGCAAGCGCAAAAAGAGCAAACATAGGCAACATGTAATAAGCAACTCTGGACCTAACTGCCTAGCCAAAACTAACTAAAATCTCTGTAGTCTTCAGAGGATTACCAATTGAGAGGTAACCCCCCCCCCAACACACACACACCCACCACCCCCCGCCAATACCTCCAAATACAACAAACCAAAATAATAAAAAACAAAAAAACAAATTAGTAAACTGTAGGAAGGACACAGCTCAGCTGGTTTACTCTACCTACCCGGAACCTCATTAACTCGATCAACAGAATTCAGTGCTGATCAATAAATAGATTGACTATCCCAGACGAGCCCCCAATTTATGTTACGAACCCCTATTAGTTTGAAAGAGGTATGCAAAAGGCGAAGGCAACATAAAAAGGATGTGTGCGACTTTGGAACGGAAACAAATTAATGTTTATTAAACAACCCATAATTATAATAAGAAACTCAAAAAGGGAAACACACATAATTAGGAAAGTTAAAGAAGAAAGTCACATTAACTCTAACAAGTAACTTAATACAACACAAAACTAACAAACAATTGAAATACCTCAAATTCTCGAACGTAAATTGGTGGTGACACAATAGGAAATAACTGAACAAGTTTTAAACGTAGAAAATAAACTAACCACAAGAACAGAAAAAGGGCTTGTTTGCTGGACTGGTAAACTTATCTTCTCTCTCCATGCTCTGCTTCAGTGTCTTTTTTGTACTCAATTCAATCAGTGTCTGCTCAGATGAGCAGACGAGTCACAGGTGTGCAAAGGCAGACCTAAAACAAACTCACATGCTCGAAGAGAGAAAGAAGAGAGCGAGAGTGAGAGAGCGAGAGAGAGAAAAACAAACACCCGAAGTCACAAACTGTTACAACTGAATAATGTCTCTTTTTAATACCCTTTCTGTTCTTTAAAGTCAGTTGTTGGTCAAAAACAACTAAATAGAAACTTTTAATTCTAATCACACATACTGTAGCATGAATGCGGTAAAGAAGCCATCAGACTCTACCCTCGTTAATATATGCTCAACCAAAATACTTCTGTTAAATGCTGCTGAACTGTCGCTATTCTTAAAAAGAGTACCATTTTAGCATTTGCTCTACATATCAATGTAGGATGTACAAATTATGCATGTAAACAACAGACATGTAACTGTAACAAGGTTGCAGTGGGATAGGAGGAGGTGGGAACTGGCTGAACTGTCAAAATAATGTTTAATGCAAACAAAAAGACACACAACACAAACTCACACATGGCAGCTGCATGTGGCTCTCTCTCTCCCGAAATGCCACGTTCCGCTGCACTTATCCCTCTCCTCGGCTGATTAGCCCAATTGGACGCTGGGCATGCGTAGATCACTGGAGCAGTGTGAAGTTCCCTGTTGCTTCAAACGCTCCACCATCATTCCGGTCCCCAAAAAAACCCAAATCACAGGACTTAATGACTACAGTCCTGCCGCTCTCACATCTGTGGTCATGAAGTCATTTGAGAGACTGGTTTTTGCCTACCTAAAGGACATCACTGGACCCCTGCTGGACCCCGTTCAGTTTGCTTACTGAGCAAACAGGTCTGTGGATGATGCTGTCAATATGGGACTGCATTATATCCTGCAACACCTCAACAGATCTGGGACTTATGTAAGGATCCTATTTGTGGACTTTAGTTCAGCCTTCAATACCAATATGCCTAATCTTCTCTCAACCACAGTGACCCAGCTCTCCGTGCCCATCCCAGTCTGTCGATGGATCACCAGCTTTCTGACAGATAGGCAGCAGCTAGTGAGACTGAGGAAACTCACATCTGGGACCCTCACTATTAGCACTGGTACTCCTCAGGGATGCGTTCTCTCTCCACTGCTCTTCTCCCTGTACACGAATGACTGCACTGCAAAGGACCCCACTGTCAAGCTCCTGAGGTTTACTTAGAAAAACACATTTAGAGATCCCTAAGTTTGTATTTGCGCTCCATCAAGCTGTGTTTTGAATGCAAGAAAGCGTCCTCATGTTGTGCTGTCTGCTGAAGGGTTGGTTTGTTCTCTGTATAAGCTGCGTGTTGCCTATACAACTGAAGTTTTGCTTACTGCCCCCTGTAGAAAAGAGGTTGTACTTCAAGCTTGAATTGCTTGGGAATCTTTCTTATTACGGTCCGGGGACATGATTAATTGCATATTTTTCTTTTATGCATTATTTTTTATATAATTAATCGCACTGAATTAACACATTAAATTGACAACCCTAGTCTTAATATATATGATAAAATATTAAATTCACATTTTTTAAACAGAAATTTACAAAGAAAACAAAACCCTACAAGTGCTCCTACATCTTAATAACCTCACTGGTAATGTTAGCTAAAATCAACGGGCATTGACAATGTTCCTCCATGGACTAGTAGCTTGGCACGAAATCAGATCCTTTATTTAATTGGACAATTTTGAATTTCTCTTCTTCTTGGTATGAGGTTTATAAAACTAGCCCAAGCATGGTAGCAGTGTCCCTACAGCTCAGCGTTGGGTGAGAGAGAGAGGGCAAGCGTGCATCAGGCATGCTTACGCACCAGGAAACCTTTAACTCACCATCCCTATTGTTCTGGAAAGGTCAGGTGCAACCGAGTGGAATGAGAATGGAATGAGATGACAAGGCCGAAAGATAACGCACAACAGAGGGCGATCCAGGGTCACAGCACTTTGTTTTACTGGATCTTTAACACTCAGGACAACGGCTCGGCCATGATATAGTGCTCAAAGCAACAGTACTAGGTTATGCTGCAGGTCTTTCTGAAAAATTATACCCTTAAACATAAAATGGACCTCATAAATGTGGGAAAAGCCATGCATTTTTCTTCCCTGTGCATGCATGTTTTTGCTTGCCTTCATGGTTTTACAGCATATGTTTGATCATATTTTTTTATGTTGTGTGTGTGTGTGTGTGTGTGTGTGTGTGTGTGTGGGTTTGGATGGTTTACGAGGACATTTTTTTTAAGGTTACAAACTGGTAATTACAAGGATAGAACAGAATATTTATATGCTATAAATGTGGTTTATGAGGACATTTCTAGAGTCCCCATAATTCAAATCGCTTAAAAAAACATACTAGTTTTATTGAAAATGTAAAAATGCAGAAAGTTTTTTGTGAAGGTTAGGTTTAGGGTAGGGTTAGGGTTAGGGGATAGAATCTATTGTTTGTACAGTATAAAAATAATTATGTCTATGGAGAGTCCTCATAAGGATAGCCACACCAACATGTGTGTGTGTGTGTGTGTGTGTGTGTGTGTGTGTTTTAAAAGCTTTTAGAAATTTCTTACAAAAAAATCTACCATTTCCTGATGCCTGTCATCTGTAGTCATGGCGACTCTGCATAATGCATAAGCAGCACTCTAAGTCATTGAAGAGCATGGGGAAGGCAAGTGTTGATTTTAGCAAAGAAAAATGTTCCTCAAATGGTCACAAAAATTTTAAAAATGTTAACCATAGTAATTGAGATAAAGGTTTCATTTATACTGTTAAACATTCTGATTTTTTTCCCACCAATATCATACACAGATAGAATCTTGTTGAATGCATATGAACAGCAAAAAAACAAAACAAAAAAAAAAAAAAATATTGTTATTTTTTGCATCTAATTTGGGCCATTTTCTAAATCCGATACTTCATCTGTATCAGGTCACCTGACCTACATCTAAACACTCATATCCAATGCTCATCTTATTTCAGGATTTTTCATCCAATTTACAAATCTATTCCTGGAAAATAATTGCAAAATATAAATGAAAATGGAAGTTGTAGCCACTGGGGACGACTCTGTGGTTCTTTTATTAAATGTAATAAATTACTTGTGGTTTTGAGAGTGTACAGACAAAACACTCTTACGGGTAGAAATAAAGGGCACATTTACACTGTTTACACTGATACAAATCAAATTTTGTTGCATGCATGTAAATAGCAAAAGCAGTGGGGGTTTTTTAGCATCCAATTTGGGCCATTTTGTAAATCCGATACATATCTAAAGCAGCACTTCCATTCCATGTGTTCAAGAGAACAAAATAGTCTCAAATCGTCTTTTTAAAAATAGAAATGAAAATGGAAGTTGAAGCCAGCATCTCATTAATAAATGTAATACATTATTTGCAGTTTAGAGCATGCAGATAAAACGCTCTGACAAACTTCATGTTTGCTAGCAAAGGTTTTATGCACATCTTGGAAATTGGTCACAAAAACTGTAAAAACTTTGAAAATCAAAAAGTAATTGTTAGAGATAAAAGCTGAATTTACACTGATAACCAGTTTAGATTTTTTTTTTTTTTCACTGACCTCTGTCACAGATCAGGTCTTGTTGCATGCATATAAACAGGAAAAACACATATTGTTTTAGCATCCAATTTGGGCCACTTTAATCCAATACATAGCTGACATATGATCATCTCACTACATCTAAACATTCATATTTGATTCTCCTCTTAATTCAGGATTTTTCATCATTACACAGGTTTCTATCTAAGTTGCGAATTTAGTTGGTGCAAAAATTCTTCGTGAAACAATTCGTGAATAAAGCACCGTTTTCATTCCATGTGTTCAAGAGAACAAAATCATCACTTTCCAGGGACATTAGTACAAGATAGAAATGGAAATGGAAGTTGTAGCCATTGTGGAAACCTATGTGGTTCTTTTATTAATTTTAATAAATTGCTTGCGGTTTTGAGAGTGTGCGGAAAAAACACTCCGACTAATTCATGTTATATGCATTTGGTAAATTTTGGTCACAAATTTTGCATCTGACAATTTAGATCTTGTTGCAGGTATGTAAACAGCAAAAACACTGATTTTTTTTAGCACCCAATACATATCTCACGCCATCTCACTACGTCTAAAACTCATATACGATTCTCCTCTTATTTCAGTATTTTTCATCATTAGTCAGGTTTCCATCCAAGTTGCGAATTAGTAAAAAATCTGAATATTGTAAAAACAATGTGCGAATAAAGCAGCGCTTCCATTCCATGTGTGGAGTGGTGGTGGCATAGTGGGTTAAAGCACAGAACTAGTAAGCAGAAGGTTGCTGGTTCGATCCCCACAGCCACCACCATTGTGTCCTTGAGCAAGGCACTTAACTCCAGGTTGCTCTGGGGGGATTGTCCCTGTAATAAGGGCACTGTAAGTCGCTTTGGATAATGCATAAATGTAAAATGTGTTCAAAAGAACAAAATAGTCTGAAATCATCTTTCAATATCATACAAAATAGGAAGTGGAAGCCACTGTGGCTCTTTTAATAAATGTAATAAATTGCTTTAATCACAAAAAAAAAAAAAAAAAAAAAAAAAAACTTTAAAAGTAAAAAATGGAAATTGTGTAGAGATAAAGGTCGAATTCTGACGGTGCATCCAAATTTGGCCACTTTCTAAATCTGACTAAATCTCACTCCTAAACTTACATATGGTCATCTTACTACATCTTAACCCTTGCATCCAATTCTCCACTTAATGTAGGATTTTTTTTCTCATTTGTCATGTTTCCATCCCATGTGTTCGAGAGGGAAAAATCAACACCCCTAGGGAAATTGGTGCAAATTAAAAAATTCAATGGAGGTTGTAGCTACGTGGGAAGCCACTGTTTTATTAATTGTAAAAAATGTATTGTGGTTTAGAGCACGCAGCAAAATGCTCTGATGAACTTCATGTTTGCTAGCCAAGTATTTATGGACATTTTGGAAATTGCATATGGAAATTACACTTTCGACATTTTGGCCACAAAGACTGTGAGAAAGTAAAAAAAAAAAAAAAAAAAAAGAAAGTTAATTGGTACAGATAAAGGACACATTTACATTCTTAAACAGTTTCATGTTTTTTTTCACCAACATCTGACACATAAAAATACTGATTTTATTTTCCATCCAAATTGGGCCCTTTCTAAATCCGATACATATCTGACATCTGGTCATCTGACAACAGGACAACATATAAACACTTGTATCTGATTCTCCTCTTTCCAGAGGATTTCCATCCAATTTGAAAAATCAGAACATCACGAAAACAATTTTCGAATAAAGTAGTTTTTCCATGCCATGTGTTTATGGGAACAAAATCGTCAGATTCGGGGATATTAGCACAAAATAGAAATGGAAATCAAAGTTGTGGCCACTTTTGCTCTTTTATTAGATGTAATAAATTGCATGCCATTTTGAGAGTGCACAGACAAAGCGCTCTAATGAACTTCATATTTTGTGCATGTTTCATGCACATCTTGGTGTTTCCATCTACTTTTAATGCAATATCCCAAAATTAGCATTCAAATACCTGAATAGAAACCTATTTATTTTTTGCCATATATGATTTATAGGCTCAGGTTAAAGTTCTGAATCCATGGGAAGTCCTACATGTAAATCATAAAGGGAGAACACAATTGGCAAATGAGCATTTAGAGCGAGAGCAGTTCATATTATATAATACACCTGAATAGTTATGAGCTGTACGGGATGCAAACATGCTCCAAAAGATTGACAAAACTGATAGCATGACGCTGCACTGTCTGGCAGGGTAATAATGTAAACACAGTCAGTTATGTCTAAAGTGAATATAAACAGAGAGAGAAAAAAAATTGTGGATATGTGTCAAGATATTACAGTAGATCTGTGCATTAGGCCTTGCAATGTAAATGCAGCCACATTTACAAGATTTGACTGTTGTTTCCAAAGTTACTTACAAATAAACGATGTACCATTATATCATCTTGGTAATATAATGGGGTACAATAGTGCTGCTTACCAGTAATGCAGTTACTGGAGGTGAAGGGTGTAGTTTTTCAATCAGGAAAACTAAATACATTTTATCTCCCTTGTTCTTCTCAGTTTACCCAAACAGAAGTGGCTCTTGCCTGATAATTTTTTTGGGCTTACTGAACCAAGGAAATTCAAGGACTTAGAGTCTACAGCAAGAGCCAGGGCCTTAATTAGAAAAGGATGATGGGAGGGAATGAAAAGATGGAGGCTTGGAAGGCAAAGATTTGCACTCAGATCAAAGGGTATATGAGGGATGACAAATATCAGAGAGCCAAAGACTGCTGGAATTCTATCTAACCCTCGGGAGAGGGAGAATGGGGGGCTGAATCTATCCATCTTAATGTTTGCCCTGCTTTTCTCTCTGATATGTTTGGCGAACAGAAAAAAAAAATATCTTCTGGAAATGCAAAACAGGTGGAGTTTACTTGCGTAGGGGTCTGCGTAAAGGAATAGTTCATTTAAAAAAAATAAAATAAATCTGTCATTATTTACTGACTCTCGTGTCACTCCAAAACCATATGCAACTCAAGAAGAATTTTCTAAGAGCATTTCCTTAGCTCTTGCCATACAAAATCAAATCAAATCAAATCAAATCACTTTATTGTCACACAGCCATATACACAAGTGCAATGGTGTGTGAAATTCTTGGGTGTAGTTCCGAGCAACATAGCAGTCGTGACAGTGATGAGACATATACCAATTTACAATAACATCAAATTAACACAACACAATTTAAACATCTGTTATACACATAATTACACTCAACAATATACAAATAATAACATACACTGTACAGTATACAATACGCACTATATAGATACACATTATTCAATAAAAATAAAAAAATAAATATATAAAAAAGTATATATAGTATATATAGAATGTACAGTATTGTACTGTATTGACATTCAGCTGTCGGTTGATAGTCAGTTATTAAGAGAGAATATAATATAATAATAATATAATTTATGACAGTCCGGTGTGAGATATAAGAGTAAGGGTAATAAAGTGCAGTGCTGATGTATTTTGATCATGAGAGATCAAGAGTTCAGAAGTCTGATTGCTTGGGGGAAGAAGCTATCATGAAGTCGGCTGGTGCGGGTCCTGATGCTGCGATACCGCCTATCTGATGGTAGCAGTGAGAACAGCCCATGGCTCGGGTGGCTGGAGTCTCTGATGATCCTCCGAGCTTTTTTCACACACCGCCTTGTATATATTTCCTGGAGGGAGGGAAGCTCACCTCTGATGATGTGTCTGGCAGTTCGCACCACCCTTTGCAGTGCTTTGCGGTTGTGGGCGGTGCTATTGCCGTACCAGGCGGAGATGCAGCCAGTCAGGATGCTCTCTACAGTGCAGGTGTAGAACCGTGTGAGGATGTGGCGGTTCATTCCAAACTTCCTCAGCCGTCTCAGGAAGAAGAGGCACTGATGAGCCTTCTTCACAACGACTTCAGTGTGGATGGACCATGTGAGTTCCTCAGTGATGTGGACACCCAGGAACTTGAAGCTGCTGACTCTCTCCACTGGTGCTCCATTGATGGTGATGGGACTGTGTCTTCTCTCCTGAAGTCCACCACAAGCTCCTTTGTCTTACTGACATTGAGGGAGAGGTTGTGCTCCTGACACCAGTGTGTCAGAGTGTGCACCTCCTCTCTGTAGGCTGTTTCATCATTGTCAGTGATCAGACCTACCACCGTCGTGTCATCAGCAAACTTAATGATGGCATTGGAGCTATGTGTTGCCACACAGACATGTGTGTACAAGGAATACAGTAGTGGGCTGAGAACACAGCCCTGCAGGGCTCCAGTGTTTAGGGTCAGTGATGAGGAGATGTTGCTGCCTATTCTAACCACCTGGCGTCTGCTTGACAGGAAGTCCAGGATCCAGCTGCACAGCGAGCTGTTTAAGCCCAGAGCCCGGAGTTTCTCATCTAGCTTGGAGGGCACTATGGTGTTGAATGCTGAGCTGTAGTCTACAAACAGCATTCTCACATAAGTGTTCTTTTTTTCCAGGTGGGAGACAGCAGTGTGTATTGTAGATGCAATGGCATCATCAGTGGAGCGGTTGTTGCGGTAAGCAAACTGCAATGGGTCCAGTGATGGAGGCAGATATAGTCTCTGATTAGTCTCTCAAAGCATTTGCTGATGATGGGGGTCAGAGCAACAGGACGCCAGTCATTTAAACAAGTTATTTTTGATTGTTTTGGAACAGGCACAATGGTGGATGTTTTAAAGCATGTGGGGACTACAGACAAAGAGAGGGAAAGGTTGAAAATGTCCATAAAAATACCAGCCAGCTGGTTCGCGCACGCTCTGATGACGTGGCCCGGAATGCTGTCTGGGCCCGCGGCTTTGCGGATATTCACCTGTCGGAAGGATCGGGTTACATCCGCTACAGAGACGGAGAGTGAACTAACCTCTGTAGCTTCAGCCGCGAGAGCTCTCTCCACGAGAGCGGTGTTATTTCCCTCGAAACGAGCATAAAAAGCATTTAGCTCATCCGGGAGAAAGGCAGCGGTGTTCCTAGCGGAGTTTTTATTCCCTTTAAAGTCCGTGATGATGTTAATTCCCTGCCTCATGCTTCTAGAGTTGGTGGTGTTAAACTGTCCTTCAGTCTTGCTCCTGTACTGGCGTTTTGCGGTTTTTCGGAGGGCATAACTGGCTTGTTTATGCTCCTCCGCTTTCCCGGAATTAAAAGCGGAGGTCCGCACATTAAGTGCCGCGCGAACATCACTATTAATCCAAGTTTTCTGATTCGCATAGATCCGTACTGTTCTGGTCAGAACCACTTCCTCTACGCACGTTCTGATGAAACACATTACGCTATCAGCGTAAAGCTCGATGTCATCATCAGAGGCAGACCGGAACATCTCGTGATCAAAACAGTCCTGTAGCGTAGAGTCTGATTGGTCCGACCAGCACTGGATCGTTCCGAGGGTGGGTGCTTCCTGTTTCAATTTCTGCCTGTAAGCGGGCAGAAGCAGAATGGAAGAGTGGTCCGATTTGCCAAATGGTGGGCGGGGGAGGGATTTGTAGCCATCCCGGAAGGGAGAGTAGCAATGGTCCAAAACCCGGTCCTCTCGTGTGTTGAAACTAATGTGCTGGTGATATTTTGGTGCGACTGATTTTAAACTGGCTTTATTAAAGTCCCCGGTCACAATGAACACGGCCTCAGGGTGCGCGGTTTCCTGCTCACTTATACTCCCATACAGTTCCTTGAGTGCCCGGTCTGTGTCGGCTTGTGGGGGAATGTACACAGCAGTGATAATGACCACTGTGAATTCCCTCGGTAGCCAGAATGGTCGACACAGAAGCATAAGAAATTCCAGATCAGGAGAGCAGAAAGACTTGATAGAATGAACGTTCCTCTGATCACACCAGGATTTGTTGATCATAAAACATACACCACCTCCTATAGTTTTACCTGAGAGGTCTTTCGCTCTGTCCGCTTGGTGCACGGAGAACCCCGTGGGTTCAATGGCTGAGTCTGGAATCTCCGCAGACATCCAAGTTTCCGTAAGGCAGATAATCCAGCAGTCCCTTGTATCTCGTTGATAAGAGATCCGCGCTTTCAGCTCACAGAGCTTGTTATCCAGAGACTGAACATTTGCCAGAAGAATAGTGGGTAGCGGGGGTCGATTTGCGCGGCGTCTTACTCTGATGAGAACGCCGGCTCTGTTTCCCCTTTTCCTTTTGCGTTTCCGCGGCCGTGCTGCCCAGACAAAGGGCTCCGCAAACAGCGGGTCGGCATTGAGGAATGTGAAGTCCGGTTTATGGTGAGAAATTGCTGAACCAATGTCCAAAAGTGTTTGTCTGTCATAGACAATAAGGCAGACAACATCCAAGACTAAAAAACATAAGAATTGTGAACAAAACAAACAAAACATTACTATATTGTGTAATATTTCGAACTGTTCTGAGACCAGTGCAGATAAACAGTACACTGGAGGTTAAGTAATTTACTAAATAGGGAGCAAGGGAGCATCTATTAGCTCTCTATGCAGCTAAGTGCATTCACTCCTAAAATCCAACCAAAAGTTCAGTTTCAGGCTGAAGATGATGTTTGGACCACTCAACATGTTTGGCAGACATGGGACAATGGTAATCAGTACATATATTCAGAATTTATAATGTGTAATTTTATTTTAACATGGTTGGCAGTGATTGGATGATGCTGGACATTACTTTGAATCAGAATTAATTATGCCAATGTCTGATGTAATGTCTGTAACGTCTCACAAACATAAACAGAAAACACTCCTGGAAATATAAACAATTTGATGAAAAAAAATCTGACATTCTTTAGCTTGGTATTATTATTTTTTTATTTTATTTTTATATTATATTTTTTGGGGATTTTCTCCCCCAATTTGGAATGCCCAGTTCCCAATGTGCTTTTAAGTCCTTATGGTCACATAGTGATTTGCCTCAATCTGGGTGGCGGAGGACGAATCCCAGCTGCCTCAGCATCTGAGACTGTAAACCCGTGCATCTTATCACGTGGCTTGTTGAGCGCATTGTCACGGAGACATAGCGTGTGTGGAGGCTTTACGCCATCCACCGTGGCATCCATGCTCAACTCACCACGCGCCCAACAGAGAACAACCATATTATAGCGACCACGAGGAGGTTACCCCATGTGACTCTACCCTCCCTAGCAACTGGGCCAATTTGGTTGCTTAGGAGACCTGGCTGGAGTCACTCAGGACACCCTGGGTTTCGAATTAGCGAACTCCAGGGGTGGTAGCCAACGTCTTTACCACTGAGCTACCCAGGCTCCCTTATAGCTTGGTATTATTTAAAATTTCACAACTTAGTCCAGCTGTCCACATATGTGGACATACATTTTTAGGAAAACTATTTGCTCTAGAAATTGTTTATTTAATATCTTTGCATGTTTATTAGGTACTACTAGTTACAATTCAAAAAGGGAAATGGAAAATGCACGCAGTAGTCACACTCGGGTCTCACGAGGTTAATGCTCTTTCGAGTTTTAAATCAACAAAACCGACCTCCCTACCATTGACCTTCAACCTAAGCCTAACCGATAGTGTCAGAAAAAGCAAATGTGAGATCATTATTATTTTATTTTTTTCATTTTGTGGTGCTTATATGACACTTTTGGCACACGTGTCGACTCGCATGCTCTTCAGGACTCATACCCCTGTCCTTTGCATCGCAAGTGCAACGCTCAGTTGAGCTACCGCGCAATTCGATTGCGCACAGACAAGGTTATAATGTAGTTGGTTATGTAAAGCAAATGTTCAAATGTATCGCCTTACAAGTCATGCGCTATAGTAAAAGTGTTCAGATGTCATAAGAAAGCATTATGTGAGGAAAAGGGCGAATATGAAAATCTGCTGTTTTACTCTTGATTTTTGTGAAAGTGAATAAAATTAATTGTTGTTTAAGTGCCACTAGTGTTCATTTGACCATAAGTTTGATCTATATCCAAATCTTGTTTTATTGTTCCCCCTTTGTGTGCTAGAGGATTTCATCTATAATTATCAGTTCATCTTCCCAGGATGAAAGAACTTTTAATCAACAACCGGTATGTTTCTGTGGAGCAAATCTGCATATTTATTTGCTTATTGCCTCCCTCTGTTGACAGCTGTTCTCTTGTTGACAACTCAGACCAACAGAAGCTATGCTGAATTCTCAATGTGGTACACAAAAAGCAGGAAATCAGCCTTTTCCTGATTTGAAACATGCAAGCGCCCCTTGGCTTTTGGGAAAGAATCCCAGCTCCTTTACGGCAGGACTTCTGATGGTTCACACACTGCCTCCATCCAACCCTGGGTGGGTTTTATGAGCAAATTCATTGTGCATTGCTCAAGTGCTGGAGGACCCAGGCATTGGATGAAGACAAACCTCTGTAGATTTGCCAGAAATGTGACAGCCGATAAAGAACCTTTTTTTGAGATGTGTTTATTTTGACAAATGACATTTTGGATGGGATTAACTATATGGCATTGAATTTTTGGGCTTGCATGTTTATTTTGTTTGGGCTAACGGGTTTGTGATATGACTCATTAACTGAATCCTGCTGCCTAATTTGCTTTCCCGTCGTGTTCATGGCTAAAAGTGTAAGCGGATATTGGTGGCCCTGGAGTGAGCTTTCGCTAAACTTGGTGCAAGTTTTAACAAAGGGTCCTGAGGAAATTGCATTCACCTCTGGATTTTGGGGGTTGTAAAAACAGTTATTGAAATGTTTTTCATTGGAGGCCTTGACATCGGGCCCTCGCTATATGTAATAGACTGTTGGGGAAGAGAGACTAAATTTAGCAAACATCTTAAACAAGTCCATATGAACACAAGACATCTGGTCCATGACATTGATGAAAACCATCTGATTCTAGTTCTTAACCCTTCTATGCATTACCTTGATGTTTTTTTTTCTTTACTTATTTTGTTCACATCAAGAAACTGAACATATACACAGTGATTGGAGGAATCTTTTGCAAATATATGGTCAATATGATAGTATTTGGGTGTTTCTTGAACAATGGCCATTTTGGCCCTCTGAAATTTTAGAAAAGAAACTCTCTTTAATGCACTTTTCATTCTCTCACTCACTAGAGTTTATTTAATTTGTCTACAATATCTAACAGGAAAATGCTGTCATTTATGTCATTTTTCTGAGCCAACGGTTTAATTGGTACCATTTCTCAAATTATCATTCATTATGTGGTAAAAATGGCATTTTAAGCATTTTTAGGATAAAATGAGAGACTCCTTTGTCTTTCTAAGGCTATTGTCATAGCTGGGTGTTTCTTCAACTTAGAGCAATGTCCTGGGGTTAATTTGTATTAAAACTAAGATTTGTTTTTTCTTTCTATTTTTTTTTTTTTTTTTTTGTATATGAAGGTCTCATTAAAACTGACTTGGAAACTTTTTATCAGGCCTTCATAATTTACTTTTGGTACTTTTCAAATGCCTTTTATGTATAGATTTGACTGTTTTTCTATTTTGGCTTTGTCCCAGAGCCAGACTTTCAAAAATAAACTATGAAAATCCATTTTAAAAATACAAATTATTACATTTTTAAATATGATTATCTAAAGAAAGAGTGAAATAAACAAAAACTTTTTAGTATTTATTGTGTGAAATTGATTATTTATTTAAAAAAAATTACTATGTAATTTATATATATAACATTTTTTGATTTTTTTGGTTTCTCCTTGGTAACCAAATACAATGTTAAATAAAACATTTGTAATATATATATATATATATATATATATATATATATATATATATATATATATATATATATATATATATATATACACACACACACACAGTATAGGGTTAGGTTAGGGGTTAAAGTGTTAATTTGTATAGAATAAATATTGAAATGGTTTGTTTATTTCACTCTTTGTTTAGATGATCATAGTTTAAAAATGTCAAAAATAAATACATTTTATGATGGTTTTTCACATTTTGAAAGAATGGGTCTGGGAAAAGGGTAACACAATAAAAGGCATAAAAACATAAATTAAATAAAAATGTTTACATTTAAGTAGCAACAATACATTAAATGTTTTAATATGATTTAATATAACAAAAATAAAAAGTTGAATTCTAAAAATGTAATACATAAAGTGCCTGTAAAGAAACACCTAGTTATAACCTTGCTTTTATGTCAAAACGAATGAAAATATACTGACATGGTTTGATAAATGCTGTAATCGTTCATAAACTCCTTTCCGATCACATTACATCCAGAAGGTCTAATTGCATGACTTGTTTAGCTTTTAGAGGCCTCTTAAGGTGAACATGAGACTTTTTAAAACACTAAGAGCATAATTACCCAGAACGAACAAACGTCGACAGGAAATTAATGAACTACAGCCAACTGTTTCAAAGTTGGACTAGTTACAAAATGTTTTTTGGGCCAAGTTGTGTATTGAGTCAGTGAACTGCACTCTATCTGAGAAAGAAATGTTGAATTTTGTGGACAGAGTTACGGATTGCACTGCACTGTTTGTGTGTGTGTGTGTGTGTGTGTGTGTGTGTGTGTTTATGTCAATATCAGGCATCAGCTGGCACTTTGGCGGTCCCATTCTTGTTTCCTGTAAAAAAACTCAACTCACTCTCCAAAGAAACAGACCACACCAGAGTTTTGTAGCTTCTGCATTACAGTGCCAAAAATCAACTAAACAGAACTGTAAAATGTTAATGAGGTTGTAAATTGTTTTTGAGTGGCAATTCACTCAGCAGTTCGCACAATATTTGTTTGTAGTGATGCTGGGAATTTCAAATAGATATTGATTCTGTTGTCCTCATAATATAATAAAACACCAAATATTATGTAATCAGCACACTGCATTTGTTAAAGAGCTTTTTGAAGCTTTAGTGCTATAGATACAGTCAAAAAAAAAAAAAAAAAAAAAAAAAATATCGCATTTTGGCTGCAATCTTTTGAGCCATACTGCAGTTTCTTAGCAGCACCAGGCCACCTCAAAACAGAAGTTTTCATTTATTATTGTCTCGTTAAAGTTTTGTTATTTGATTGGTACCTACATTTAAAGTACCTGCATTTAATTACATCTGTAGTTACACTGTTAACCTCACCCCTAACCCTTAACCTAACCCTTACCCTAAACCCTATCCCTACTCCTAAACCTACCTGTACCTCAACCTCAGTAGCACCAAATATAAATCTTGTAAGAATTTTGCAGGACAACATGTAGTTACACAGTAAAAACATTGTATTGTATGTATTTTAATGTTAGTATAGTAGTTAAAGACAACAAATATAAAGTGGTACAGCAGCTCTCCACTCCGAATATGTCCAGTTTTTTTCAGGTATCTACTATTGTACTATTAAACTACAGAACAGTTTTTCGTCATGTTTCGTCATGTAACCAAATATATTGCATATTTCTCCTCTTTTCCCTCATAGGAATGCATGAGTAACTATGGTAACAGGGCCCGATTTCCTCCACGCTAAAGCAAAACCTGTCCCTATAGGCTAAGAAAGCAGAATTCCATGTGCATGCAACTTTGAAATTCATGGGTAGATTACGAATCAGATCTCTCTTATATTCGTTTCTTGGGTCACATTATGTCATTCAAGTCATGACAAATCTCGAAAAGATTTAGCATGTTTATGTGGGTATGACATATTGATAAGATATTGGTCTTGGCAGACTAGATCTGCTACGCTGCTGCTGCAGAGCAAGTACAGAGATTTGCTACTGCTAGAACATACACATTAGAAAAACACAAGGCATGCTGCATCAAGCATGTATGACATGCTGCTTCACAATTAGACATAAATAAAATCTCCATGTAGCAGATCTAGACAAGTGGAGCTGGGGAGGTGGAGGGTTTCAGAGAAAAATCTTGCAGCGCACAGCAGTAAAACCGACTTGCAAACTGAGCAAAATTAAATGAAGATTGGCTACCCGATTACACGATAAAGGACCTATCAGCTCACGCCGTGTGAGCCGATTGGCTTGACATATCACAGGTAAGCGAGCTGATTGGCTAACAGACAAGTTTAAAGAACCCATCAGCTTGTGCCATTAAGAGTTTAATGCCTGAACTTAGTCATTTATCAGTGATTTTTCTCTGTCAATGTTAAAAAACAACAACATCCAGAACCAGCCGCGGCATGTGCATTTTAAGTCTAGGCCTTCTGTGTGATTCATGCCATTAAGAAAACACAGTTTCACAATGAATAAGACGCCGTATCCTCATCATACATTACGTGGCAGTCAACTAATAATACCAATTGACATTTTAAAAACACGTCCATGCACAAAAGCCAGAACCAAGGAGGTCTAATACCAAGAAAAAGCTCTCTAATAATATTTGCGATTTCAATTTTGCTTGCAATAAATTTTGTTTCGTCAGGGTACACGGTTACTTTTCAAAACTTGATCCGACACTGAATGCTCAAGCAGCCTAATTTACACTTAGAAAACTCCTGATGTTGCTATAACAATGCAAAAAGCACTTACCAATTTGCTTGAAGTGAAAATTAGTCCTCCTTTCCTGTTTATTTAATCAATCGCACAATCATGCAGAACATCTCAGGTTTTTAAATCCATAAGGATCTCTTTCTCAACGGCAATACCAGCAGTGATGACAGCCGACTCGTCAGCAAGATCTCGCGCTCTTCGCTTTCAAATTACGTACATCACTTAAAGCGTGATTGCGTCACTCAAGGCCAGCTACAAGGCCTGGACTGGGACATATCCTAAAGACCACACCCACAAGAACAAATGAATCAATCTGATTGGCTGATGAATCTGACAATCTGACTTTAGATGCCTATTCACTGCAGTGTTGAGGGATTCTGCAGAAATTCTGAAGGCCTGACGGGGTGGAGCTCAGACTCACGTGCTGCTTCGGCTAAGGAGCATGGCTTTGGGCATGCGATTTGTGAAAGAGTTGTCACACTTTGCTTGTAAGCATCAAGGAAAAATTCTGATTGGATAAACTTTGTTTTTTGCTATTCATTGGTAGATGAATTAGGAGTTGAAAGTGATTGAAAATACATAGGCAAAAAGGTCAATGAGAATGAAAGGATGAAAAAATATTTATTTAGTAGGCATGTTGCTGCAGCAGGGTTTACTTCTTATTTTCTTCATCTCTTAATTGTGTGGAGCACACATGCAAAAACGTTCCCTCTGTTTATCTCCTTTCAACTGTCTGTTTTTGTCTGTCTGTCTCTTGTCTTGCATTCAAATATTCTCAGAGGCCTCACTTATGAATCATTCTTTACCTGCTCTTCAGGACATTATTGTACTTCAGACTTTAAGCAGGTCCTCACCTGTTTCAACTTCACTTCACTATAACTTGTCTCAGTTGCGCTAGACGATGAGGAGTTTTAAATAAGAAAGGGATATGGACGTCAAGGGTTTCCATTTTGCACGGATTCATTGTCTTTCAAATATACTTTGATGGGACTTGTTGTGTTAAAAGGACAGCGCTCGAGGAGCCATTTTGACAATTTAATCTTCTGTATTCCCTGAATTATACTTCTGCGTCAATAGCATGCTACTGCAAACATTTAATTGAAAATGCACTGAATCAATCCAGTGCATGTTTATTTTTACACAGTGCACTTCATTTCCTTTGCTATTTCCCCTTCTCTCTATATACAGTATATACTGTATATATCTATGTGTTAAAGGGATAGTTCACCCAAAAATGAAAATTGTATCATTTAAACTGTCTTATATGTAGTACTATATTATAACTGTATTATTACCACTCCTCTATTCTCATTGATGGCTGTGCAGTAGAGATCAGCAGTAGTAACAGCTACGAGCACAAATTCCTCAGTGTGCACATCAATAGGGATGGGTAAAAATACAGTTATTCTGATGCATCGCGATCTTGATATAGATTCTTAAATCCTTAGATCGATTCAAGTTCCGAAACTAGCGTCTGGCGCTTGATATGCTTTAAACGGATTTGCGCAGTGCAGTTGAAGCCTGGTTTTCATGTGAGTGTGGCGCGAGACATCACAGAAGCTCGCCCAAGTGATGTGCTCTGCTCATCAACACTCTGCATGCCCCAAAATAACATTTTTCTTAAATTACACATCATCACCCTTGCTTACATTTATCATGATTTTACAGTAGGTACAGTAACTATAGTATTTTGACAGAATAGGTGTTAATTAAATTTAGTTTAAATTCACATAGTACCTTAAAGTAAAAATTCACTGTCAAATTCAAAAGGTTCCAGATGCTAAGATTATGCAAACTGTACAAATTATGCATGAAAATAATAAACATGTACCAAAATACATATGCAATATAACATATGCAATTTGTCATATATTATAGTAAGACATCATATTTATTGATGGAATACATGGAATTTGTGCATTTTTAAAAATCTAAAATGTGACCAAATTGATGAAAAACTACTGATGAAATAAATTTGTCAAATGAATCATTTCATAATGTACCAAGTTAGAAGGTCCCCTGTATAATTTACATAATGTACCCATATGAATTGATATTGTATTGAATTGCGAAATTTGTTTCAATACCCAGCCCTACTCGTCACTGAAGACTTTATACTCCCTGTCATACATGCTGCCAGGTAAATTGCAGGAAAATCATTGGGTTGTCCTTACTGGTAAATGTACCACATGTGCTGTTTACACATGAAACCACTTTCCATCTTTTTTCCATTTTGCTACCATTCACACATCAGCACAAAATGCCGTTAAGTCTATGAGACTGAACAACACCATATGCGATGACTTTAAATGAGACTGTTGAACAACATCCGAAGGCAGAGATGCTATCTGTGGCTGAAACGCACAGTAATAAATACATATTTCGCTACACAGGTCTGCATGAAGAACATGGGTTCATCAGAGAATACAAGGGAAGTCGCTAACTGTTCCTTTCATCTGTCGGGAAATTTATTCATCCACTCAGTTAAAGAAAAGTGCTCTAGTTTCACTATCTGACCAGTTTGTTGACATTTTTCTTACTTCCCAGTCACCGGTGTAATACAAAGTAATTGCGTCATCTGTGTCAGAACATTTTTATGTCAGCGTGCCCTGACCTCGTACGAACCAAAACTGGTAATCTTATGGCTCTGTTCGCACATCACATCTGTATGGAAATGTATGGGTAATGATACAACTACGCATTACGGAAAACTGCAAGAGCAAAATTTACCAGTATTTTCAAAAGGGTTGTGTTCACACATGACCTCTAAACTGGAAATTGTAGGTAATTTTCTGGATAAGGCTGTAGGTGTGAATGCGACTTGATACTTTAATTGTTTTTTGTCCTTTGATCTTTAAAGTTTAAATCACCATCCACTTTCCTTGTATGAAAAACAGAAGGTCAGAATTTTTGGCCTACATCTTTATTTTCATTGAAGAAAGAAAATAGTATGGGTTTTAAACAACATGAAGGTGAGTAAAATATGGTTTTTGGGTGAACTATTTCTTTCAAATGAGTCTCCTGAGGAAGTTGGGAAATACTACAAATAAATCAATTGTGTCACCAGGTCTAAAACAAAATATTCCTCTGCTGATTTAAATTCTTATTTGTTGTGTGCTTTAAATCATACAAAAGCTTCATTGCTTTCATCTCCACCTCACCGTTCTCTTGCGTACTCTCTCATTTCATTGTATCAATGGAAAAAAGATTTATTTTACTAGCAGCGTGTGACCGTTTGCTAAAAGCAAGGGGATGTGTTTTGTATCTGGCAGTGGCATCATTTAGATTGAAACATGTATGTGTGTGTGTGTGTGTGTGTGTGTGTGTCATCACTCAAGGCTCTTCTATTCAGCACTCTAACTGGTAATCACACGCGCTCATCTTTGTCTGCCTAATAAACATCTTGCTGGAATTCCTCAAGGACGTACTTCCCCCTGTATCCCACCCAACGTGATGACCATTTCTCAGCTGTCATCCACCCAGCATCCTGTGCAACTTTTGTCCTTTCATTCTTCCCTCCGTTCACTGCGTTAGGATAGTGGAATGATACTGCAAAAGATCATACGGTATTTAGCAATTCTGGTTCAGATTCTGATTCCACTTAACAGTTCCAGTTCCTTAATGACTGCATTAATGATCCTTATGGTCCTTACTATACTTAACAAATATACTAAGCGATACTACCTGTTAGTAATACGTTTTAGTGTTATTTATTTAATAGAGCACAACAGTGCCCGCCCTCTTTTTCAGTCATTTTGGTAGCCATTTTTCCCATTCATTTTTTCCATAGTGATTGATTGAATCTTTAATAAAATAATTCTAAACCATAAACCAAACCAACCAGCTCTGATGTGAATCACAACATTACAAACATTACAAAAGCAAAAAAACGGTTTGAAAATCGAACTAAAAGACAAAGGAACAAGACTGTGCACTAAACGTCTTCAATGAGGGAATGAACTACAGTGACAATAAAAAGTACTGTATGTGAAGCCTTTGGAATGACCTGCATTTATATATAAATTTGTCTTAAAATCTGGTTTGATCTTCATCTTAGTTAAAATAATGAACAAACACAATTTGTTTTAACTAATAACACACAAATTATTGTTTTGTTTTTGTACATACTGAATACATCATTCAAACATTCACAGTGTAGGTTGGAAAAAGTTAGTGAATCCCTAGGCTAATGACGTCAAAAAAAGCTAATTAGAGTCAGGAGTTGGCAAACCTGGCATTCAAAGAATGCAGTGTTTCCAAATCCTGGTCATGGAGTTTCATTTTATAAGTCACACTTATTTGACAGACCCAATTCTGCTCATGGAGCCTCTACTAACAATCTAATGAGTTGAATCAGGTGTGTTAAATAAGAGAGACAAGAACAATTTGCAGTGTTGGGGGTTTTCCAGGACCAGGATTGGGAAACACTAAAATAATGAAACGAGATTGGAGGTGCGGGTTAGAGCTACTTTGACTTAGAAAAGCACTCAAACATTTTGAGTTTGCTATTCACAAGAAGCATCTGCTGATGTGGACCATGCCACACAAAAAAGAGATCTCAGAAGAACTACGATCAAGAACTGTTTTCTTGCATAAAGCTGGGAATGGTTACCAAGTTATCTCGAAGAGCTTAGATATTCATCTGTCCACAGTTAGACAAACTGTCTATAAATGGAGACGATTTAGTACTGTGGCAACTCTCACTAGAAGTGGCCGTCCAGCCAAGATGACTCAAAGGGCACACCACAGAATGCTCAGTGAGGTCAAAAGAAACGTAGAATAACAGCTAAAGACTTAAAGAAATAATTTTAACTAGTTAACATCTCTGTTCATGAATCTACTATATGGAAAACAAACAGAATTGTGTGTGTTGTTAGCTTAAGCACACTGTATTTGTATATACATGTGACTTTGATGAAGATGAGATAAAAAGAATTTGACCAATTAATGCAGAAAACCACCGAATTCCAAAGGGTTCACATACTTTTTCTTGCCAGTGCACAATCACTTTAAGTATTGCAAATCATGTAATCAAATTGAAAACGATGGAAACATATAAAACTATTGACTTGGTTGTTGATTACAAGTATAGAAACAATATATTTTAATTTTATTACTAAATAATCAGATATTAAGAAAAAATATAAGCACTTTGAGAGTTTGGGGAGACCGACTTTATTCCGTCATTCACAGTTGCGTCATTCATCATTTCCCTTTAGGATCATGGGTAATCAGGGTTGGGAGGGTTACTTTTGAAATGTATTCCACTACAGATTACAGAATACATGCTGTAAAATGTCATTTGTAACGTATTCCGTTAGATTACTCAAGGTCAGTAACGTATTCTAAATACTTTGGATTACTTCTTCAGCACTGGTAGATTTTTTTCACTTGTTTTGACTATAAAAACTCTGCCAGTACAGTAAGACAAAATACACGTTAAAAATACATTCTCTGAAAAACCTTAATATCTTATGCAGTGTTGTTTCAAAAACAAGATTTTTACAGGAAAACAATACAAATATGATTATCAAGAATATGATTTTTGCCCTAATATCAAAGGTCTTACTAGAACAAAATTAATTATGATCCAATGTGAATTTTCTTGATAAAAAAATATGATCGTGCCTGGTAACATGTGCATGTAAAATGGCTAGAAATAGCATTTTAGCTTAGTGTAAAGCTAACAATTTACACAAGGTTTATTTCTATTTCTTGTGCTCCAAACTTACTTCAAACTTACTTCTCTGTGTGCTCGTATAAATGTAACACATCATAAGAAAGTGTTTCACCGCTGTTCAAATGCACTTTGGATCGCATCATTTATATGTATAAATGTTTTTCATCTGAAAGGACTAAATATTAAATGAAACAAAAGACAATAAAATGCAAAGTAATCTCTTCAGTAATCAAAATACTTTTTGAATGTAACTGTATTCTAATTACCAATGATTTAAATTGTAAATGTAGTGGAATACAGTTACTTATATATTGTATTTTAAATACGTAATCCCGTTACATGTATTCCGTTACTCCCCAACCCTTTGGGTAATGTAGTTATTCAATACAAATTCAGCTATTAAATGCACTTTTTTGAAAAATAAAGTTAAAAATAACACAGACTGATGGCTTCAACAGGAGCATATACCATCGATAAACATCCTCAGAACTTACGGTAGGTCTGTTTTTAACCATTTCGTGCAGTTGGTGATCAATTAACACTGTAACACTTAGCGGGTCAAATTGACCCGGCACAGTTGATCAATTCACAATTTGCTAATTTTCCCCCAACTACTGTTTTAAAATTAATAACCAATCTTCCACTAATTTGCAAATGTAATATTTATAAAATGTTCAAAGTGATTTTCTGCTCAGTGATGTCATACTGTGGCAGTTTATGGTGACCACTTCTTCAATTCAGAAGTATAATAAATTATTCCATGAATCTAATGATTGTTATGAAAGTTCATGCAGCCCCCTCGCAACATTGGGGCGTTCAAGCGAAAACATGTTTGTTTATCTAAAAACAGGTCCGCCACAGCAATAGTGACAACAGAACACAACACAGCTGCACAAAAAAACAGAGAACAGAACTTAATAAACATGTCTGAAGAGTTTGTACTCGAAGAATTGATGCATTTCTATCATCAACACGCACAAGAGATCAACAGTCAGTGAATATTTTCACTAAATAATACATTAGATTTCAGTTTGTTTCTCACCAAACCTTATCGTATTCTTTCATAACAATCATGAGTCTCATGGAATAATTTATTAGACTTCGGAATTATAATTTTATGTTCTTTTGAAACTTGATGAGGTGGTCACCATAAACTGCCACTGTATGACATCACTGAGCAAAAAAAATTTTTGTGTTAAGAAAAAGAAAGAAAGTCATATAGGGTTATAACAACACAGGGGTGAGTAAACAATGACTGAATTTTCATTTTTGAGTGAACTATCACATTAAAGTTAAGTTTATGTAAATTGGTGTTATAAGTTTAAATGGGTCAAATTGACCCAGAACTGTATTCAAGGGTTACAGGTTATCATTAAAAATACATTTCCCTGTGAAAAAATGAAGGCGATTATTACTTCCGAAACGAGAGAGTCGTGCACTATTAAAGTACTTTTTATTGTGACAAAACTCTGTTCTGAATGTGTATCTTATAACTAAACGTATATCACGTCATATGAACAACCCATTAGTAATTTAGTAAAACGATTTAAGTCTCACGGTCCTTAAATATACACAGCACAGTAACATTTTGAGTTTTACATGACGAAAGTAATAACTTGCTGTTTAGTTAATAAGTCAATAAACAATTTAATCAGGACATTAGACGGATTCAAACCAAGTCAAACTCATGTGCTTGAATCTTTTTGACCGATTGGAACATTTTGCAGACAACATCATAAAGTAAAGTTTCATCTTTATAAAAGTCATGGTTCTGTAACCGTGACAGTAGCTGGGGAGGATTCAATCATCAATCATAGGTTCAGTGGCTTCTTGTGGATTTATTGGACTTTCAGTGTCAAAGGTTGATGATGTGCACATTCTTTCCCAGCATTAACGGCTGTATGACAGCAGTTAGAAAACGCTAAATAACCTTGAGCATTTGAGCTTCATAGAGTTCAGCTAAATTTATGGACACAAGGATATCCTGTGGAAGATCTTTTGACGCTGGAGCTGCATCAAGAATTTAGAGATGGTCCCTGAAAAACAGAATTAAGCCTATGGTGTAACTATGGTTTGTGTTGATATTGTTTGAGGGATAGTTCATCCAAAAATGAAAATTCTGCATTACTTACCGACAATCATGTTGTTTTGAAAACCCGTATGACTTACTTTGTTCCATGGAACACAAAAGGAGAATTTTTGAGGGAAATCGTGGCTTGCTTTTTTCCATGTAATGAACAAGGATTTTGCTGCTTGTTCAATTTGGTTAATTAACATGAGACAAAATTAACACAATTTTGAACATTTTATCTTACTTAATGGCATTGCGTGCAAACAATTTAAAGGGATAATGAAAGTTCTGTTAGTTAACCCTCATGTTGTTTCAAACCTGATTAATTTTCTTTCTTCTGTAGAAAACAATAAATGTTAAGCAGAATATTAGCCTCAGTCACCATTCATTTTCATTTCATTATTTTTTTCATACATTGAGAATAAATGGTGACTGAGGATAACATCTCTTTCTTATAATAGATTTGTAATTTTTTGGAACAATCCCTTTAAATTTGTAAAAATGGAATTTAATTTAAGCCATTTGCTTTGGGACTTCATTAATAATTTTGACCACATCCGGATGTACAGAAATCGAGATCCAGTTGTGTGTGCAAGTGACCTAAGTTCAAATCCATCTTAATAGTCCTTCTAATTTTTATTATGACAAAGCATAACAAAATGAAATTTTTGCTACAAAAAAATAAATAAATAATAATACTGTCAAACAGTCAAATTCTGCCTCAGATGCTGTTGATCAAGCTTAACTTGTATTGAATACGGAATATTCCTTCAATTTGTTAGAAAGAAGTCTTAAATAGTCAGAAATGTAATTGTGTGGAAAGGTCTTCCTCAATTTTATAAGTTCACGGATTATTTTTTAATTTTAGAGTGTTCCACTGAAGAAAGATTGTCATATGGGTTTGGAATGACATGAGACAGAATTGATTTCTTTAATGGATCTGAATGACCAGCATGTTAAGAGAGTACATAAATCCATTCCAAAGCTCAACATCAGTGCTGATGACACTCAGGCAGTCCCTTCTGTGCTGTTTGCCATCTAAGTATGTGATATAATGGTCACTTTGTATTCCATCTGGTTTTAAGAACAAAATAGTCTGAAATGAACTTGCCCTTAAATTGCAGATTGAAGAGGTGGGTGGCTTTAGACTTATCAGAAATGCACAAGAATCACTGTTCATGTGGGTCATTCCTGTTATGCAGTAACTTTTAAAAAATGAATATGCTTGTATTGTATTTTAATGTAGTATTTCTATGAAAAGCCATACCAGACTTTTAGAATTATGGTCTGGTCAAGCTCATGCACTTTATTAATATATAATGTAACAAATTACACAATTGCGAGAAAAGTGTAATTTAAGAGCTAAAGTTAACCATCGCTCAGTGAGAGACTGAGAATTAGCTTAAAGGGATAGTTCACCCAAAAATGAAAATTCAGTCATTATTTACTCACCCCTGTGTTGTTATAACCCTATATGACTTTCTTTCTTTTTCTTAACACAAAGGGAGAAACTGTGAAAAACATTTGTGTTCAGTGATGCCATACAATGTTTATGGCAGTTTATGGTGACCACCTCTTCAAGCTTCAAAAGGACACAAAAGTATAATTCAGAAGTCTAATAAATTATTCCATGAGACTCATGATTGGTATGAAAGAATACAATAAGGTTTGGTGAGAAACAAATCGAAATCTAATGTATTATTTAGAGAAAATGTTCACTGACCGTTGATCTCCTGTGCGTGTTCATGATAGGGCACGAGAGCAAAAGTTCATGCAGCCCCCATTGTGACATGGAGCGTTCAAGCGAAAACGAATTTATCTAAAAACAGGTTTGCCACAGCGATAGTGACAACAGAACACAACACAGCTGCACACAAAACAGAGAACAGAAATGACTAAACATGTCTGAAGAGTTTGTATTCGAAGAATTGATGCATTTCTATACCCAGCCTTATTTATTAACGTTTTTTTTACGTTTTTGGACCTGTGCTAGTTCACAGTGGATGGAGTTTCCTGCGCGATATATGTTACTGCGCGATAATGTTACTGCGCTATATTATCCAATATATTATGACATATGATGGGGACATGTAAATGTACTGCATATAACAGAAAAGACCTGTATGGTCCCTCTTCAGTATCGTGCTTAAAGCTCTTTGCGATTCAGGCTCTCCCCTGGCTGTGTTTATCCACAGGCTTCTATTAATCTGACTCATGCAAACATCTTCCCTCTCTCTCTCTTTCGCTTGCTCCCAGAAAATGTGATTACAGACAATGTTTTGGTCCCTGCAGGAGTTTCGCAAGGCCGTGTTATTTCCAGCGGCATGGACATTATCAGCAAGACAAACTCTGCAAACACTGTTCCTGTCAATATCTGCATCCCACAGTCACCTTTGTCATTTTAATTTTCTCTCTGCTGAATCAGCTGCACAGTTTCTTTGCGGTTGTATGTTTTCACCAAGCCTGACTCGTTTTAAGCTCACGTATATCAAATCCATATTGACCCGCCGTGCTGAAGGCTTAAGAAGCTCTGGCAGAAATCGATGGCCTCCTATGGCAAGATCGGCTTCAGCTGTACTTTCCGATCCGTCACCACGCGGCTCTACTGATTCATGTTTACAAAAACTCACTGGCTGCCAAACCCCCAATTAATGTCTGATTGGCTAAACTCAAGTAGCAAGACAGTTGTTACTTATAAGTATGGAAAGAAAGAACGAAAGAAATAAGAGCCTGATGGTGTTCAGAACTGTTTTAGATGATTGAATTTGTTGTATTACTGTCCAATTTGTTTTGCGTTACCATCTACACTAATAAGTAAAACGGTGAGATGATGAATATCGATGTCCGTCAGGACAAGTCAAGTCAAGTCATTTTTATTTGTATAGTGCCTTTCACAACACACATAGTTTCAAAGCAGCTTTACAGAAAATCATGCATTAACAGAAAATGAAACCGTATGTGGCAGTGGGGGCGTGATTGAGCATCCATCTGGGGAGAGAGAAAGCAGTACGAGTGGGGTTCTATGTGGATTATAGAAAAGTCAACGCAGTGTCTAAATTTGATGCCCACCCAATGCCTCGTATTGATGAGTTGCTCGATCGGTTAGGCACTGCTCGTTTTTACTCGACACTGGAATTGACAAAGGGTTATTGGCAGATCCCCTTGACATCAATTTCCCGTGAAAAAACGGCACTCTCCACACTGTTGGGATTACACCAATTTGTGACACTTCCGTTCGGTTTGTTTGGGGCTCTGGCCACGTTTCAGCACCTCATGGACCGAATCCTCAGACCGCATTCTGCTTACACCGCTGCCTATTTGGATGATATCATCATTTATAGCAATGATTGGCAGTGGCATATGCAGCATCTGAGGGTGGTTCTGAGGTCGCTGCGACGGGCAGAGCTCACAGCAAACCCTAAGAAGCGCGCAACTGGGCGGGTGGAGGTATGGTATCTGGGGTTCCACTTGGGCCATGGGCAGGTGCGTCCCCAAATTGACAAGATGACAGCGATTGCGACCTGCCCGAGACCCAAGGCCAAAAAGGGGGTGAGACAGTTCCTAGGGCTGGCTAGCTGTTATAGGAGATTTGTGCCTAACTATTCAGATGTCACCAGCCTGCTGACTGATCTCACTAAAAAGGGAGCTCCAGACCCAGTCCAGTGGACGGAGCAGTGCTAACAGGTGTTTACGCAGGTTAAAGCCGCACTTTGCGGGGGGCCACTTTTACATGCACCTAATTTCTCTCTCCCTTTTGTATTGTAGACAGACTCTTCAGACAGGGGGCTGGGGGCTGTACTCTTGCAGGTGGTGGAGGGGGAGGAGCGCCCCGTGCTGTACATCAGCCGCAAGCTCTCCTTGAGGGAAACAAAGTACAGCACCGTGGAAAAGGAGTGTCTAAACATCAAGTGGGCAGCCCTCACTCTCCGTTACTACCTGCTGGGATGGGCCTTCACCTTCTGCTCAGATCACGCCCAACTCCAATGGCTCCACCACATGGAGGATACCAATGCGCGGATCACCTGGTGGTATCTGGCTCTCCAGCTCTTTAAATTCAAGGTGGTCCACAGACCGAGGGTGCAGATGGCTGTCGCCGACTTCCTTTCCAGAAATGGTGGGGGGAAGTGGTAGACAATCCAGATGGCTCCACAGCCTGAGTCGGGCGGTGGGGATATGTGGCAGCGAGGGCATGGTCTAGCATCCATCCGGGGAGAGAGAAAGGGGTAAGGGCGCTGACACCTGAGCTAAATTATGTCTAACACCTGTTTCAGTGAGCATGGGGAGAGCGGCATATAAGCTGCCACGCCACCAGCAGACGGGGAGAGAGTCAAGGGCAAAAACCTTATTGTGGAGCTGATGAGCTATTGTTGTGAAACTGATTAATTATTATTGTGAAGCTGAAGAGTTATTATTGTGTAGCTGCTGAGTCATTGTGAAGCTGTAAAGCGCTGGAGTATATTAAAGCCTTACTTGTGAGAAAACCGCTCTCCTGTGTCCTCCTGCTGTGGAGGTCTTTTTCACCGTAATATCTATAAAGTCTTAGAGTCATCATTGTGTAGTTTGATTAAATATGATTGTAAATTGTGTATAAAAATAAGTAATTAAATAATAATTGTATTTAGAACACCAGTGAGCAAGCTGAAGGTGACTGTGGCAAGGAACACAAAACTCCATAAGATGTTGGTTAATGGAGAAAAATAACCTTGGGAGAAACCAGGCTTACTGTGGGGGCCAGTTCCCCTCTGGCTAACCAGCATGAATATAATGCCAATATTAGTTATTTGTGTGCAGTGCAAGCCATGATTTAAAATGTGTAAACTAAGTAAGTGTTAAGGGCCAGTGTTTAAACAAAGATTTTGAATGAACTGTAAGATTAATAACTAATGTCTTTGAAGTTCATCCTGGATTAACTGCAGAAATTCACATATATGCATTGTCCTTTGTTAGTTGGCTGATGAAGGCTTTTGTTGGCAGTTTATTGATAGTCTTTGTATTCCATTTTAAGAGTGTAGTCCATCATTAGACCAAGGTGACGCTGGTCGAGATCAGTGAGGTGCTTTGCAGTTCAACCGGCCGGTCATTTCATTGAGATCTATCCTAAGTCCAAGGTTCAGGCAATGGCATATGAAGTATCCCATGTCTTATGGTTGGAGTTCGCATCAGTTCATCTGCTGATTTTAAGCATTTTAAGGCTTCATAAATGTGCTCCCAACTCGAAGACTGTTTCAAGAGGTAGGCCTCCCGTCTTCCATGGTCGATAAAATGATAAAGTTGGAACAGTGGGAAGGTGGTACTTCAAGCTTGAAATTATCCGATGGTAGAAAAATTTCTTATAAAGTGCAACCATTCCAGATTCTATAGGGGAATTGATTTTTAACGATAACTTAACAATAACTTATAAACCTTTAAAGATAGGCCTACTGTGAGTTCCGAGGTTGTTGATCGATGGTATATGCATTTATTCAAGCCATCATTCTGCATTATTTCAACTTCATAGAAAAAAGAAAATCCACCAATCAGATGAACACGGCAAAAAATCTTTGCAGCGATCGCCCACTTCCATGACCTACTGTGAAAGACACAATCAAGTATTTATTCGATACATCGATGTATTTGAATATATCTGAATATTTAGCAATACATGTAAAATATATTGTGACATAGTCTTTTTTATTATCTTCCCTGAGGTCCACTGATAATGTTACATTTTTTTGCACCAAAACAGTCATAATTTAGTAATATATGATCATTTTCCACCCTGTTTTTAGCCCTCTGTCTGAAACGTTTGGTTTTGGCCTAAGCGGCATCTTAAAACTTCAACGTAAACACCCACTGTTATGACTGGTTAACATCGTGCAGCCCCTCAAATACAGCCATATTTGAAACTCAATCGGAAGAGAATGAGCAGCTCCACAACATTATAAAACTAAGTTGCAAGGTTTACACATAACGCACACTGTAAGCACAGCAGCGCCATTAACTATCAAACAGTCATGAAATTTGAAATATTTTAATGAAACTGTTTACTCACAGTTTTGCTCGGGTCCAGTAGAGTTTTTAACTGTTCCATCCTTCAATAACAATCCCCTTGCAAAGCTTGTATCGTATTATGACTGGTTCACTACCAATCCACACTGATATGAGCCAAAAGAAAATGCATATACGTAGTCCAAAGCAAAATGAAGATGCACACACATACAGTATCATCATGCACTATTGCTGGGAACGCATCAAAATGGTCAAAGACAGCCATCTAGTGCATGTTTACATACATAAACAAATCAAAATAGTGCAGATTGGCGAAATAACAGTTTGTTGAGCAGTTTGTGCTCAAAAAACAAGAGGCAGCAGCTGAATGACAGAAAATTGCATCTCCTTTTCAGAGTTGTATTTTGACACCACGTTTTTTAAAAGAGGCGTGAGATACATAACAATGGTCAAAGACGTCTGTCTAGTGCAGAGCATGTGAGCGAAGTGGAGCGGTGTGTGACGCTCAATAATCCGCTCCATGCGTGTGCGCTCCGATCAGCCACTCAAGGCCCAAGTGGACATGTGACTCTGCTCAAGTACTGCTCACACTCACCGTTAAAAAAAAAGTTTACTCAAATTTCGCTCCGACATGAAATTTCTCTGTAGTATACTTGTTTCCAGGCACACACATACACACCCAAGCAACTGCCCCTTTGCCCACATGGGCTGAGGTGCCCCTCTGGGTGAAATATAGGTTATAGGCCGACATTTATTAAATAATCAAATGCTTAGTAATGTACACTTCTGAAATTATGTATTGTTGTGTTTTAGTATATAATAAAACCTCGCCTGGTTTACAACGGCTGTTAGATAATCGGTCTACCAGACCTTCATTATCATTTGCAATCGGTCAAATATTTCTCTGTTAGCACATATGCCATTGAACATCTTCAAATAATGCCATAACATTTTCAGTTCTAAATTACCTTTATTTACTTTAAATAAGTTATCAAACATGCCTCCACAAGTGATAAAACATATATGTGCTGGCGCAGAAACTCGCATTCGTGCAAATTCCCGTTTTTCAGATTAAACTGGATCTGAGGGACACAACCGACCCAGAAAAACACAATCTTTTCAACTATAAAGTTTGTTCGAGTCGTTTATGGCAGTAACAAAAACATGGACTGGTATCAGGAAATACAGGTACAAGTGAAATTCATAATTGTTCTTCAGTTGTCTCCATGGAATGATTATTAGGCTTCTGTAGATTTGATACATTAATAGGTTACTTATTTAATGCTATCAGACTTTAGGTCTGTAAATTAAAATGAGCAATTTCTCATCCTAATTTTGTGTTCAGCTGTAAAGTGTGTATTAAGTTATCCAGAAATTAGCAGTGAATGTTTTTCTCTTTTTCAGTATTGTTGCTTGATTAAAATTCCCAACAATTTTATATGTACGAATTGTATGCAATGTAAAGGACTGTGGTTAATTATATAATAATTATTATATTAGTAGATACCATGTGCCCCCTTTGTTTTTCCTTAATATTTTTAAAGCAGCATAAAGTGAATCTGGACTTTATATGCATCAAAAGATCATGTGTTGTGCATGCACTCTTTCTATGTAAAGCAGGGTTTAACCTTGGATTTAACAAATAAAAAATAATAATCCTGCATAAAGTAAGATTTTGTCCAATATATACTGTATATATTAGATGAAATCATGTTTAATGATCCTGAAACACATAAAAATTATTTAAGTTACGAATTACACTGCCTTCGTTTAAGCAAAGTTGTTTTTTTCTAATGGACACACATTTATGGATTTTTCTCTGCGCATGAATGCAGCAAGCTGTGTTGGAAAATGCTATCCACAACCACTAATCTAGAGTCAGTTTTTTATATTTCACTTATCATTAAGGTGTGGATTTGGCTTTGGGAAACAGACCAGTAGTTATGTGCACTTTATCCTGAAGCAGACATCAAAAGCAACAGGTGGTCGATTAAGTGAGATAATTCCATTATTAAATTCTCAATGCGAGAGAGAAAATCTTTACCAATCAACTGCTCAATTGTACAATGAAAGCATGAAAGCAGAATGCTACGCCTGCAAATTAAGACACACTGATCTGCAAGATCATACATGTTTATTAGTTTTGATGCAGGGATTTTGTGTGTGTTCACCGGGATTCAAGGAAATACAGTTGTGCTCAAAAGTTTGCATACCCTTGGAGAATTTATAATATTGTAAAATTTTTAAAGAAAACACGAGTGAGCAGGCAAAACACATTTATTTTATTTCTTATGGGATTCATATTCAACTGTAGGTTATAACAGAATGGCATAATCATAAAACAAAACATGGCAACAAAGAAAAAAATGAAATGACCCCTGTTCAAATGTCTGCATACCCTTAGTTCTTAATACTGTGTATTGCCCCCTTTAGCATCAATGACAGTGTGCAGTCTTTTGTAATAGTTGTCTATGAGGCCCCAAATTCTTGCAGGTGGTATAGCTGCCCATTCATCTTGGCAAAATGCCTCCAGGTCGTGCAAAGTCTTTGGTCGTCTTGCATGAACTACATGTTTGAGATCTCCCCAGAGTGGCTCGATGATATTAAGGTCAGGAGACTGTGATGGCCACTCCAGAACCTTCACCTTTTTCTGCTGTAACCACTGGAGGGTCAACTTAGCCTTGTGCTTAGGTTCATTGTCGTGCTGGAAAGTCCAAGAGCGTCCCATGCGCAGCTTTCATGCAGAAGAATGCAAATTGTCTGCCAGTATTTTCTGATAACATGCTGCATTCATCTTGCCATCAATTTTCACAAGATTCCCTGTGCCTTTAGAGCTCACACACCCCCAAAACATCAGTGAGCCACCACCATGCTTCACAGTGGGGATGGTTTTCTTTTCATTATAGACCTTGTTGACCCCTCTCCAAACATAGCACTTATGGTTGTGACCATAAAGCTTTATTTTGGTCTTGTCACTCCAAATTACAGTGTGCCAGAAGCTGTGAGGCGTGTCAAGGTGTTGTCGGGCATATTGTAACCGGGCTTTTTTGTGGCATTGGCGCAGTAAAGGCTTCTTTCTGGCAACTCGACCATGCAGCTCACTTTTCAAGTATCGTCATATTATGCTCCTTTTTCCAGAGCAGCCTGTATTTCTCCTGAGGTTACCTATGGGTTTTTCTTTGTATCCTGAACAATTCTTCTTGCAGTTGTGGCTGAAATCTTTCTTGGTCTACCTGACCTTGGCTTGGTATCACGAGATCCCTGAATTTTCCACTTCTTAATAATTGATTGAACAGTACTGACTGGCATTTTCAAAGCTTTGAATATCTTTTTATATCCTTTTCCATCTTTATAAAGTTCCATTACCTTGTTACGCAGGTCTTTTGACATTTCTTTTCTGCTCCCCATGGCTCAGTATCTAGCCTGCTCAGTGCATCCACGTGAGAGCTAACAAACTCATTGACTATTTATATACAGACACTAATTACAATTTAAAAAGCCACAGGTGTGGGAAATTAACCTTTAATTGCCATTTAAACCTGTGTGTGTTACCTTGTGTGTCTGTAACAAGGCCAAACATTCAGGGGTATGTAAACTTTTGATCAGGGCCATTTGGGTGATTTCTGTTATCATTAAGATTTAAAAAGGAGCCAAACAACTATGTGATGATAAATGGCTTCATATGATCACTATCCTTAAATAAAAGATAGTTTTTTTTGCATGATCAGTCATATTTTCAAAATCAATGCCAAAATGTCACAATTTCTGCCAGGGTATGCAAACCTTTGAGCGCAGCTGTATGCTTTGCCAATATACAGTATTATTAAGCTAACATATTCAATTGAGGGTGCTCTAACGTTCACAACCCTGCAGAACCGGGCCTGCATCTAGCTGGCAGCTGCACTGACATGATTGCAAAATAACAAGATACCTTACTATCTACTTATCTATTAATTTATTATCGAATAGTAGTGTAGCCTACTAGCTCAACTTTTGCTGCACTGCTGTGTTTGCTTAGCACATGCTCCTACTCTCTGGCAATGTGACGCATTCCAAAAGCTAATTCTCACAGTCTCTCCACACTCCCTTTCGATTTCCTCATTCTTAACTTTGATTTGTATACTTTGCATTTATTTAGGCTATAAGGTTTGAAACTTCACTAAAACAATGTTTGATCTCCATAACCTCAAGCCTATTGCTTATTTCGCAGGTTCCCAAACCAGCATATCACGAAGCGCATTCTGGGTTGAGCGAGCGGCACCGAGCGGCTTGAGCAAGCGGAGTGGAATCTTTAAAAAAGGCTCCCTCTGCTCAGGTGAAATTATCACCACTCCACCATGGCCGTAACCAGCTATGAGGTCACAGAAGTCCGGACCTCTGTAAATTCTTCATATTCAAAATTAAAATTTGAAGATATATGCAACTGAACAACACGAAACGACAATTTTGAATTCCCTTAGGTCAGTTCATATCTCGCAAGTTCACAATACAGTGCACGTGGCATCTGTTACTTTTCTCTGCGCTGGTCAGAATGGTCCAATCACAGTTGTTTATTATTTTCTGAATGAGGAGTTTAAAAACTGGTGCAGAGGGTTTCCATCCACAGGTATGAGTCCCTGCAATTGTCTTTTTTTATATATATATATATATATATATATATATATATATATATATATATATATATGTTTTTAATCATTAATCGACTAAATTATTGTGAAAAGATCCATACAGCTACAAAACAGCAGCTTGACGGTGCTGTCCGTGGCGCCTGTTACTTTTCTCTGCACTGGATGAGGAGTTGAGAAATGCCTGTATAGATACTGCTGTGGTGGGGTTACATCCACAGGAACGAATCATTGAAATTATCCATTTTTTACTAAAAGTTACTGTACAGTTTATAAATGTCTACAATCAGATATAAAACATCCAGAGGGGATGTTTTGGGGATAAATGGAGGATTCAGTTTTTAGAGCCTTAAAGTGCCCCTGCATGAAAAAAAGTTTTGTGTCTCAAAGGATACACCTCAGCAATTTTGGTTTGTTTCTCACACAGAGCTATTGTATGACTTTAGAAAAAATGGAAATAGCACATGAGTCACTGAAGAAAAAATAATAGGAGTTTGGAATTATTTGAGGGTAAGATAACAGAATTTTGGGTAAACTATCATTGGTCATATTTTGTTTATATCTCACCCTGCTTGAGAAACTGATTGTATAGCTTACTGATTGGTGTAGGCATATCTTACTATTTGTAACTGTTACTTTATTAGTAACTACATGAGCATTTAAGCTATGTTCAGACTGTCAGTCCAAATCCGATTTTTTTATCAGATCCTCATGATTGTCTCTCGCAACTCATCAGATCCGATTTGTGTATCCCATCTTAATCTGCATCGGTATGCAAAAAACCCCCCAAAAAACCAGAGTGGAATGGAATAAAGATTTTAGCATATACTGTAACATGGCAATGTGTAGCCGTGGTGCTGGACTGGTCTAATGAGGCAGCGGGGCTGGCATGCGCCGCTTTATTTCATACTGCTGTCTCCACTGGTATCACAGTTAAAAGAGGTGTGTGAGGTCCCGACAGACTAGCAGTGAGTGGTGGACTCGTATGGTAGCCACCTTTGATGGAACAATGTTGCTGTCGGACTTCAGAATACACGCGGGAACATTCGCTATTACATTTCATTTTTTTCTGCCACCACTTCCTGCATGTTTCCTGCAAACTTGCCTTTACATAGCGTGAGAAAGTGATATACAGCAAAAAAAGCCACTTGAGGTCTGATCAGAGCGGTCAGACTGAAACGGATTTCCAGAAATGTGATTTGAATAGGATTTCAAACCACATATGAATGTAGCTTGAAACGGATTTGTAAAAATTGTATTTCATGTGATTTTGTGCCATTCAGAGATGCTAAATATGATCGGATTTGGACTAACAGTCTGAACAAAGCTGAAATTGAATGCATGTTTTTAGAGTAGAATGACTTTTATATGGCAAAATATCAAAGAAAATTGTATTCCTTAAAAATCAGTACTTTTGTACATTTCCATTGTTTTGAATTGATTAGCAAGTCAGTTACAATGCTTCATGAGATTGTAGTTAATTCATTCATTAAGAATGCACCTTTGTCTTTTTGTCTGATTTTCAACTACTTTTTTGCTTCAAATCAAAGTTTGTAATATTGTAATTCTCTTCAGAGCTGGTTGGTTTGGGTCATGGCTTACAACTCTTTTATGAAGGATTTTATGAAATCCCTATGGAAAAAATGAATGGGAAAAAATACTTCTGGAACCAAAATGACTTAAGAAGTGGGCAAGCACTGTTGTGCTCCTTTATGGAATTTATGTACAGGTCAGAGGACATGCTTACATTTTTAAAAGGCTATTTTTTTTTTTCATAAAATTAAGATTTTAAAATTAAGATTGTAAAGGAATATTCCAGTTTCAATACAAGTTAAGCAGAATAAACAGCATTTGTGGCATAATGCTGATTACCACAAAAAATTATTTCGACTCGTCCAACCGTTTCTTTAAAAAAAGCAAATATCTGGGTTACAGTGAGGCACTTACAATAGAAGTCAATGGGGGCCAATTTTTGGAGAGTTTAAAGACAGAATGTGAATCTTATAATTTTATAAAAGCACTTACATTAATTATTTTGTTAAAACTTGTGTATTATTTGAGCTGTAATGTTGTTTAAATTGTAATTTTTACAGTCATTTTAGGGTTTATAGCGTTACATCATCATGACAACGAAGTTTACACAGAAAAGGTTAGCAAATGATTTTATCACAGCAAAATCATGTTAACACGCGTATTGTTTACGTCTTGTGGCTATACTTTTGAAACAGTGAGTATTTTAACATTTACGGATTGGCCCCATTCACTTCCACTATACGTGCCTTAATGTAACCGAGATTTTTGCATTTTTTAAAGAAAAAGAGGGACAAGTCCAAATTATTTTTATGGTAATCAACATAATGCCACAAATGCTATCGATTGATCTTAACTTGTGTTGAACACAGAATATTGCATTAATTTGACAGCTCTTTTAACAGAAAAAAAAAATGCGCACATCACCCAATGGTTCAACCTCAGCGAATCAATGTTACTTTTATATCAGTGAACCAATCAGATGAATCTGGGGGCGGGATTAACATCCAAGTGTATTGAGCGTGTTCATTAGCAACAGTGTGTGAAAGTTAAAGCGTCTATAAATGCACATTTTGCTCAGTTCCATTACGCTCCATCTAGATTATAACACAAGAACGCATTTTGTATGAATGGCTCCTTTTCTACTTCCAGGGATATTTCACTCAAAAATGACAATTATGTCATCATTTACTCACCCTAATGTTGTTTACAACATGTATGACTTTCTTTCTTCCATGGAACACAAAAAGAGATTAAACAGAATGTTAGCCTCAGTCACCATTTACTTTCATTGTATGGAAAAAATATGCAGTGAAAGTGAATGGTGACCGAGGCTTCTCTTTTTTAGAATGTAAATGAGGGTGAATAAATGATGACAGAATTTTCATTTTTGGGCAAACTATCCCTTTAATTGCATTGCTTTAATGTGTTTGGAAGTCAGGATTTACAAGAACAAAGCAGTAGTTCACAATGTAAAAGTTCAACTCTGAAACACAGAGAATACACAGCATTTTAACTGAAATATCTTTACATTAGGCTCTGCTGTTGCCAAAGGGGCTTATTTTTCCGTTTGACATCTGGTGCGGCCCCTGAGTGAACATGCTAGAGTTGCGATGATGTCAGGCCAGCATAAGAATTTAATTTTCAGCTGTTCAGGCTGGGAACCCATTCTGTAGAATGTATTTTTCCCTGTGTCCTGAGAATTCGCCATGAAAGGAAATAGTGTTTCTTGCGTAATGGTGACAGTGCAGCTATAATTTAAATAAATAGAAAATTAACATACTCTTTTACCACAGATGCTCAGCATGTTTATTTATCATTTAATTGTCTGAAATGTATCATTTATAATGGTTACAATAAATAGTTTTAATTTAATTCAGAACTGTAAACATAACTATATGTTTATATTTTCTGAAGAGAATGTGAGTGGTGTTTGCCTGTGCAAAAGTTGCTACGGTTTTCTGTGCATATGGTTTTAGCACATTATTAAGCAGCTGATAGGTGGTTTTCTAGGTGGTTGGTGTTTAAATCAAACGAGCCCACCAATGTGGTTTGATTTGATTTATCACAGTTTGTTAAATATCAGTGAATTGCCTAGATTTTGCTAGCACTTTAATAAAATCTTTCTTGTGGCTGATGTTGAAAACAAAACGCATCTCTGAGCCCAAATAAATAACTAACTTGTTTCAGCACATACCACTATTTACACACAGCAAAATCTTATTAAAAAATAAGGCATGAGAGAGTACCAGCATGAGACAGAAAAAGATTGTTGTAGCGTGTTTAATGTATGTTTTGTTAGCACAATGAGGATCTATGAGCGGAGAAACGTGATCCATATCGCAGTAGTTACCTCACTGAAAATCTGCTTTTAATAAAAGGGGTTTATTTACATTTATATTTAGTCATTTAGCAGATGCTTTATCCAAAGCGACTTACAAATGAGGCACATAGCAAGCAATTTGTCATACAAAGTTTAACAACATTTTCAGTATAGGACTGCCAAGCTCTCACAGTGGCTGGAGATGCTAGCACGGAGGAAAGAGACAGACAAGTTTTTTTTATATTTTTTTTTACATTAAGTGCAGGTTAAGTGCAGTAGTAAGTGCAATTAGTGTTGCTTTGGTTAAGTGCTTGCGGAACAGTTGTGTTTTCAGCTGGTTCTTGAATATTGAGAAGGTAACAGCAGATTGTGTGGAGGTTGGAAGTTCATTCCACCACAGAGGAGCAGAGAAAGTGAACGATCGTGAAATAGACTTTGAGCCTTTTTGTGATGGGACCACCAGGCGTCGCTCATTCATAGACCGTAGAGAGCGAGTTGGAGCATAGACCCGAATAAGTGAATTGTAGAAGTTGTGGTTCCACTGGCTGTCCTGAAAGCCAGAGTCAAATCCTTGAACTTGATGTGGGTGGCTACAGGTAACCAGTTGAGTGAAATCAAGAGTGGGTGACATGAGCCCTTTTTTGGCATTCTGGACCATCTGCAGTAGCTTAATTGTGTTAGCTGGAAGGCCAGCCAACAGAGAATTGCAGTAGTCCAGTCTTGAAATGACCAGAGCTTGGACCAGGATCTGTGTAGCGTATTCAGACAGGAAAGGTCTGATTTTCCTGATGTTGTAAAGTGCAAATCTGCGAGACCGGGTGGGTGATGAGATGTGAGCAGTGAAATTAAGTTGGTAAGATGAATAGTTAGGTTGTGGTCAACAGATGGGTTGGCTGGGATCATGAGGAGTTCTGTCTTGGCAAGGTTGAGCTAAAGGTGTCGTTCCTTCATCCAGGCCGAAATGTCAGAGGGGAAAGCAGAGATACGAGCTGAGACAGTAGGGTCATCAGGCTGGAATGACAGGTAGAGCTGCGTATCATCTGCTTGGCAGTGGTAGGAAAAGCCATGTGCCTCAATGTCCGGTCCGAGTGATGTTGTGTACATCGAGAAGAGGAGGGGTCCAAGCACTGATCCTTGAGGAACCCCAGTGGTCAGCTGGTGTGTCTTGGACAACTCTCCTCTCCTGGAGACCTTAAATGGTCTGCCAGTGAGATATGATTCAAACCATCCAAGCGCAGTTCCTGTGATGCCCAGGTCAGAGAAGGTGGACAGGAGGATCTTGTGGTTTACTGTGCAGCAGACAAGTCAAGGAGGATGATGATGGATGATTTGGAGTTAGCTCTCGCCAGTCGCAGGGTTTCAGCTACTGACAACAGGGCAGTTTCATGGGAATACTGGACTCAGGTTCATGAGAGTACTGGACTCGTGACTATTCTACAAGGGTCAGCACGAGAATTTACTTGCGTAGTTATAACAAGATTATCATTGTTTATAACAAGATTATCATTGTTTATTACAGGGATAGTTCACCCAAAAATGAAAATTCTATCATCATTTATTTCAAACACATATGACTTTCTTCTGTGTAACACAAGAGGAGAGGTTTGGAATTTACAGTCACCATTGACTGTCAATGCATCTTTTTTCCATCAATGAAAGTGAATGGTGACTGAGGCTAACATTTTGCCTAACATCTCCTTTTGTGTTATAAGTGTTAGTAAATGATGATTTTTTTTTTTTTTTTTTTTTAAATTGCAGTGTTTTGCTAATCAACTACTCGTTTACAATCTTCACTTGTTGCAGATTATCGTATAGTATTTGAAGGTGGCTGGTCTCTTCAAACAGTATTCATTGCCTTCGTGTGTGACTCCTTTAAAGGTGAAAGGCACATTCATCTCTGGTTCTGTGGGCTTACATTGAGCCCTCATGCCATCCATTATAGCCCACAGTCACAGCGAACAACAGCCATTTAAATGCATATGCTTGTTTGCACTTATGTCCGAATATATTGTTTTATAGACTGACATGCTGCACGGAATGACAAAAAGGTCGTTGTATTATTGCTGCAGAATTAATTCACCGAGGGCGATTTTCTGCTGATGGAATCATGATGTTATTTAATTTGTATATGAAAATGGATTTTTTTATGGTGTGTGTGTGTGTGTGTGTTTCTTGTAGAGGATGTTACTAAAGGTTAGTGAGGCTCAAAAGTTATCAGCTATGTTTCACGCAAGTATCAGTTTTGTCTTAGATATTTCTCCTACAGTTCTGTAGGAGAAAGATATAGACACAAATGAGACGATAGTTGACATAAAAGAATATGTAGCTAAACATTTATTGTGGATGGCATAGCTAAGATTACATGGTCTTCAAATAATTTGATCAGACATTTTGGAGTTTATACTGAAATCTTTGTCTTTTGATTGCAGACTTTGGAATCTTGATTATTCTGAGCACAGTTTGAGACATTTTGAGATCTCTTCTGAAACTCTTTTTTTCAGGCCAAGACGGTCTAGTTGGTCTCCAAACTAGTGTTTAGCTAGTTAAGATGGTTGGCCAGTTGGTCTCCCATTCTGAACAGCTGACAAGTGCCCAATTACCCTTTAAAACCATCAAAACAGACCAGCCTTATCAGCCTAAGGTGGTTTGTTGGTCTTTGTTGGTTTAAAATGGTGTAGTTCATCTCAAAACTGGTGTTTAGGTGGTTAAGCTGATCAGCCAGTAGGCCTGCCAGCCTGAACAGCTGACAAGTTCCCGAAACCTCTTTAAAACCATCAAAACAGACCAGCCTTATTGGCCTAAGGTGGTTGTTGGTCTTCGCTGGTTTAAGAGAGTCTAGTTGGTCTGAGAACTGGTGTTTAGCTGGTTAAGATTGTTGGCCAGTTGGTCTGCTAGTCTGAAAATCTGATGAATGCCCAAAACCCCTTTAAAACAATCAAAACACACCAGCCTTATCGGCCTAAGGTGGTTTGTTGGTCTTTGTTGATTTAAGATGGTCTAGCTGGTCTCCAAACTGGTGTTTAGTTGGTTTAGCTGGTCGGCCAGTTGGTCTCCAAGCCTGAAAAGCTGACAAGTTCCCAAAACCTCTTTAAAACCATCAAAACAGACCAGCCTTATTGGCCTAAGGTGGTTGTTGGTCTTCGCTGGTTTAAGAGAGTCTAGTTGGTCTCAGAACTGGTGTTTAGCTGGTTAAGATTGTTGGCCAGTTGGTCTGCTAGTCTGAAAATCTGACGAGTGCCCAAAACCCCTTTAAAACCATCTAAATAGATCAGCCTTATTGGCCTAGGGCGGTTTCTTGGTCTTTGCTGGTTTAAGAGAGTCTAGTTGGTCTCCAAACTGGTGTTAAGCTGGTCAGTCAGTTTGTCTCCAAGCCTGAAAAGCTGACAAGTGCCCAAAACCTCCTTAAAACCATCAAAATAGATCAATCTAACCTAAGGTGGTTTGTTGGTCTTTGCTGTTTAAGACATCTGTTTGGTCTCCAAACTGGTGTTAAGCTGGTCGCCCAGTTGGTCTCCCAGCCTGAGTAGCTGACAAGTGCCCAAAACCCATTTAAAAACATTAAAACAGACAAGCCTTATCAGCCAAGGGTGATTTGTTGGTCTTTGCTGGTTTAAGATGGTCTAGTTGGTCTCCAAACTGGTGTTAAGCTGGTCGGTCAGAGAATTTTCCGGCCTGAATAGCTGACAAGTGCCCCAAACCCCTTTAAATCATCAAGCAGACCAGACTTTTTGGCCCAAGTTAGTTTGTTGGTCTTTTTCTTGTTTCCTTTAAAACCATCAAAATAGACCAACTTCTGGCCAGACTGGTAAGCTAGTCTGAGCTGTTTTTTCAGCAGAAATATTCATTATAGGACATTACTCAGTCTCTGCATAGAATAGTTGCACGTTATCATCCTCATCCTGTTCTTTTGAGTTACCCAGATCACCTCTTCTCTCTTTCAGATACTGGTTAGATCTTTCAAAACACATGCAACCTCCTACAGCCTGACTGTTGATCAGATAATGGCGTAACTAATGAAAAGCGTCATGAAAGTGACAGAATGATTCATGAAGTTTCCCTAGCTGCACTTGCATGTGGTTCGCCATGGACTCCCTTGGGCACAGCTGCTGTTAAACGCAATTCATTGTGACAAATAATGCAGTATCGCTGCTGTGACACCTCAGAGTTAAGGTTAAAAAACACATTTGCCAGCTCGGATGAGTAGAGGCTCTGCAGCTATAGATACAGTATAAATGCATTTACGGCGAGTAGGCTGGAGGCAGGACGCAAGAGGCACGGGAAGGATTGGGAATTCGGGATTAATTGAAAACATCTGTGTGATGATGCAAAATATCTACAGTCTCCTAGCTGCACACACTCAAAATGCACAGCCTGAAGAGACGAGTTTTTCTTTCTTTTTTTTTTTTTTGCCGATTTGTTTCCGTTTCTCTTGAACTCTGTGAATGGAGGAGACTGCTTTACCATCTCTTTGTTTCGGCATATGTGTTTGTTTTGTTGTTCGAAATCAAAGCCTCTGATTTGTAGGCGATACATGTGTGGCAGCTTTGGAACGGTCAATTCTTCCTGACCTTCAGAAGAATTACAGTGAACCAATCAAGGAAAGATCTGAGAGCAAGCCAAGAGGGAGGACGAGGGTCAAGTGTATGTGTGATTTTGTGTCTGTGATGACATACTCTCTTTAGAACTCGCGCACACAACACACACACACACACACACACACACACACACACACACACACACACACATATTGGTGCAGCTATCAATATGAGGACTCTCAATAGACATAATGATTTTTATACTGTACAAACTATAGATTCTATCCCCTAACCCTAACCCTACCCCTAAACCTAACCCTCACAAAAAATGTTCTGCATTTTTACATTTTCAATAAAACATTGTTTAGTATGTTTTTTTAAGCGATTTAAATTATGGGGACACTAGAAATGTCCTCATAAACCACATTTATAGCATAATACCCTTGTAATTACCAGTTTATAACCTAAAAAAGTCATCATAAACCACTTAAACCTGCCCACACACACACACACACACACACACACACACACACACACTTAACTTAGTTAGATAAAGGAGGATACACCATAGACTACTATTCTTTTTATATAAAGCCAACTATAATGATTACAGACAAACCCCAAAATATTTTTTGGGGCATTTTTGGAAAAAACAACCACCCAGAACACCCTAGCAACTGTTTAGCAATGCTCTAATAACCACTCAAAGCACCTTAGCAACAGCATAGCAACACCCTGGTAACCACCCACAACACATCGAGAACACCTTAGCAACCACCCAAAACACCCTTGAGCCTACATCACCCTAGCAACTGCATAGCAATGCTCTAATAACCACTCATATCACTTTAGAAACAGCATAGCAACACCCTGGTAACCACCCACAACATACAGAGAACACCTTAGCAACCACCCAGAATACACTAGCAACTGCATAGAAATGTTCTAATAACTACTCATAACACTTTAGCAACAGCATAGCAACACCATGGTTTAATATTAGTAAACTAAGTAATTGTTAAGGGCCAGTGTTTAAACAAAGATTTTGTATAACACACTTAGAACACTGAAGCAACCCCATAGCAATGCCCTGGCAGCCATTCAGAACACCTTAGAAACCACTAATCAGTACACTATTAGCCACTTAGCAACGCCCGAACAACCACCCAGAACAACTTGGAAACCATCTAGCAACACCGCAGCAACCACCCAGAACACCTTAGCAACAGCATAGCAACACCCTGGTAACCATCACAACACACTGAGAACACTTTAGCAACACCTTTAGTAACCCCATAGCAATACCCTGGCAGCTACCCAGAACACCTTAGAAACCACCTATCAACACACTAGCAATCACCTAGCAACACCCTAACAACCACCCAGAACACCCTAGCAACCACATAGCAATGTGCTAGAAACCTCTCAGAGCATCTAAGCAACCACATAGCAATATCTCTGCAACAACCCGGAATACCTTTAGAAACCACCTAGCAAAACACCCAAAACAATTTCCACTTAGCATTGCCCTAACCACCACCAGAACACCCTAGCAACTGTATAGCAATAGTCTAGCATCATGGTAGTGACTTTTGCACAGTCAATCACCACTCACATTTTCTTGCTGGATAAATAAATAAAGCAAACTAGATGTAAAAATCTAATATACTTTATTCATAAATCATTTTAACTTTAAGGATGTCACCATTTCACTGGAGAGAGAGAGCATGTGAGAGATGAGGTGAGGGAGGAGGTGAAAAAAAGAGAGATAAGGAGAGAGAGAGAGAGAGAGAGAGAGAGAGAGAGAGAGAGAGAGAGAGAGAGAGAGAGGGAGAGAGAGCGCTGAGGAACACTCAGACAGAACAAATAAGCAGCCACTGCTCGACACCACCACAGATGCTGATATCGGCATCGCGGAGAGAGCTCGTTCAATGAGGAGTCAGATTACAACGGGAGAAAATCACATCGCACGGAACCACAGCTGATGATAAGAGGACAGAGCTGAGAGCTGCAAGAGAGTGACAGACAGAGAGACTTCTTCTAAAGTAGAATCTCACAAGGGGCCAGTTGAAACAGACCACAAACACTCACAGAGCCACCAAGACATCGCAAGAAAAAATTACGGACCACAGTGTTGTGGAAGCTCATGTGGTCACGGTTCCCCTCTCAAACCACAGATGAGACTCTTCTGAGATCATGGATTCACTCTTGAAGGTAGCTGTGTATGGGGACGCCACAGATCTGGATGTGTGAGGACCATGGAGAGCATGTATATTGGTAAGTGCAAGCTGTAATCTAAAAAAGGGGACTGATGTTCTACTCACTTCACAAATCAGTGCAGCACTGTTGGTTTTCAGTCAGACTCTGCACCTTGTCAACTATTACCACGGCGTGAGTGCTGTTTGAAAGTCTGTGGATGTGTTTTATAGTCTCACTGTCTTGGTTTCATAGTGGGGATTTCTTACTGAGAGCGTTTCAGAGTGGAGAGAGAACAAGGTTGTGGTTTGCCATGAAAGAGCTATGGAAAAATATAAAGGATTAGAAGATTTTGGGAAATGTGTGTCACAGCTTGTTATATGTAATGATGTTTCTTGCTCTATAAGCGCGATTTTATTTTTTGTTTTACATAAACAAATAGTAAAAGTCAAATAGTTTAAATAGACGTGTTGAAATGTTTGTGGTAATCAAAATCGTCAATTGAGCTTAACTTGAACTGAACACGGAACATTCCTTTAAATAGCTAGTCCTGTGATTTGCCATAATTTTGTTTTATTCAATTTAATTAATTTTTTTAAATTGTTTTTTTTACAAAAAGTACAAATATTTCATGTAGTCTCTCGGCATGAATTACAATAATAAACAAATTCGAAAATGTGGTTAAAAATCCTTTTAGATGGAGTATATCATGTCACACTGCTGTCGTTGTTTGACAAGTTGCATTTTGCGATGCATGAAAATCTGTTATAATCATCAAAGCTACACTGAACACGTATTATTGACGTGCTGCATAGCTAAAACAGATACTTTTTCTCCCTGTCCATCTAAAATATTATAATTTATTTATAAATAGAAATAATACCTATTAAATAATTTTTACTATGAACTTTATGTGTTATATATTTAAATAACTTGCTATCATATAGCAAATGTTTACTGAAATCAGTTGTGAGTCGAATCTCCTGTGTGCTTTGCATAAAAAGCACTGTTTGTGTGATGCTTCCTATGTAGGCAGTAAAGAGCAAGTCAGCTTACTATGTTTTGGAACAGATCCAGGGTCCATGTCAACTATATGAATGCACTGCAAACATTGAACATGTTCATACACATAGAGTATACTCCTCCAGGGCAGGAATCTTTATTTATTCAGTGCTGGTTGAGCAGTCACATATGGATGCTTGTTTGGATCATATCTGTGTTGATTCTTGTCTGTAAATGGTCTATTAGCTGACATGACTAGATTTATTTTAAAGGTAGAATGTTAGAAATGTGTCTGTTTGACCTCTGTGTCTTTAGCCCAGGGTAGATCTTGTTTTGATGTGGCTGGTGACAGCACAAACTGCAGTGTGGTCAACCCCAGATCTTTTATTTATTTGTTTAATGACCTCGGATTGTAGAGCACATGGGTAGTGTTTCCTGACCACTGCTAGTAATTTTTTACTAAATATCTGAAAACAAGATAAAATAATCTTTTCTAGTTCTTTAAATTTTCTATTGTCTTCACCTGATTTGATTCCGATTCACAAGCTCTCAATTCGATTCATTTGGATATATTTCAGTTATAATGTCAATTTTTATTACATATGATAGAAATGTTCTCTCTGCTTATGCTATAATAAATACAGGGGACCTTCAAACTTGTTATATATTAAATTACAATTAATGCCCTTACAGTGGAAGTAAATGGGGCCAATTTTTGGAGGGATTAAAGGCAGAAATGTGAAGCTTATAATTTTATAAAAGCACTTACATTAATTCTTCTGTTAAAACTTGTGTATTATTTGAGCTGTAAAGTTGTTTAAACCATTGTTTTACAGTCGTTTTAGGGTTTTAGGGTTTGTTGACATTACATTATAATGGCAATGAAGTTGTAAAATTGGCTATAACTTTACACAGAAAAGGTTAGTTTACCACACTAAAATCATGTTAACACGCATATTGTTTACATCTTGTGGCATTACTTTTGAAACAGTGAGTATTTTAACGTTTACAGTTTGGCCCCATTCACTTCCATTGTAAGTGCCTCATTGGAACACAGATTTTTGCTTTTTTTAGAGACAAGGAAGGACAAGTCGAAATAATTTTTTGTGGTAATCAATATTATGCCACAAATTCTGTTGACTGAGCTTAACTTGTATTGAACCCAGAATATTCCTTTAAAAGATATAATAAACACAACCAAAACTGACTTTAATGTAAAAGATCAATCATGGGATTTTAAGAATAGAAAATCTTAGGTATATACAAAAACATTTTTAGAATATAATTCTATAATAATTCTTTGCACAAATAATAAATTGTACTAAATTGGTGCACGATATCGCAACTGGCGATAGGAATGTTCCTTGTTCATTGTAAGTTAAACTTTATGTTCAGCATCTGTGTTGCTCAGTTTGTAAAAACAAACAAAAATCACAGTTACAGTAATGCACTAACTATGAAAGGCACTACAACAACAACTTTTATTCCCCTATACACAAATCACGTGTAAAACAGCAGATTATCAGTTCATAAACACATACTTTTCTCATGACAGGGGCGAACTGGGAAGAGAAATCAGCCATTTTGCGACCCTCTTCAGCCTGTCGTGGCCCGTTCGGCATAACGCAGCAGCCCGTTTCAGCTTATCGTGGCCCATTCGGCCCCGTTTCGTGGCCGGCCAACAGGGAAGCGTCCCTTTTTTCCTGATGGCCAGTCCGCCACTGTCTCATATATCGAAACACTTTAACTATAACGCATGTCTTGTAAGCCGATCTATATTAACATTTGCATTACATACCCAACTACATTTACAAGCTTGTTCGAATGGGATCAAATTGCATGGTAGCTCAACTGATAGAGCGCTGCACTTGTGATTGCAAAGGATCAGGGAATGAGTCTTTAAGAGCACACGAGTCGACATGTGAACCGAAAGTGTCATAGAAGCACCACAAAATGACGTTGTTGCTTCAGCAATTGCAGTTTTAAAAGTCAAAGTTTACTTTATTGTCCCCAAGGGGAAATTTGGTGTGGACTCCATGTTGCTACATTTACATTTATGCATTTGGCAGATGCTTTTATCCAAAGTGACTTACAGTGCCCTTATTACAAGGACAATCCCCCCATAGCAATGTGGAGTTAAGTGCCTTGCTCAAAGACACAATGGTGGTGGCTGTGGGGATCGAACCAACAACCTTCTGCTTACCAGTTCAGTGCTTTAGTCCACTACGCCACCACCACTCCATGCTATGTGTCATTCAACATTACAATTACCCATAGTACAGCACACAAACACAATAAAAAGACATTCAATCAATGTGAACTGCTACTAAAAATTTGCACTGATACAGGCACAAATGAGTTCTTAAATCTATTTAATTTACAATGTGGCACTCTGTATCTTCTTACAGAAGGAAGCAATTCATACTGTGAGTACAAAATTGGGATGGATCACTCAGAATTTTCTTCACCTGGCTAAGTATGCACTCATTCATCCTTAAAGCGTTTTTTCATTGGATATTTCAGTTATCTTGCATTGGGACCTAACGCACCTCCAAAAACATGCTCAGGGTTGCCAGGTTTTCATTTCACATTTCCCTTTTCTGACACTATCAGTTAGGTTTAGGTTTAAGGTTTTGGGGTAAGGAGGTTTTGTTGATTTAAAACTCGATAGAGCATTAACCATAAAAACATCAACTGTTGGGAGAAAAGTTTACTCGCTTATAGTGCCAATCAGTGGACATTTCACGTCGGAACTGCTGCATTACGTGTAATGAACAATATAATATCATTTTGCAAAAAAGTCACATAGTTTTCATGAGATCTGGCTGATTTTGCCAGGTTTACTGGCTTTAATTGAGGGGCGAGTCAATAATATTTTCTGTTTCTGAACATACCTTTAAGATCTAAACCAGACATGGGCAATTTACGGCCCATAGGCCGGATACGGCCTGCCACATGGTTTAATCTGGCCTGCGGCTCATTCATCCTTAAAGCGTTTTTTTCATTGGATATTTCAGTTATCTTGCATTGGGACCTAATGCACCTCCACAAACGTTTAACATGCTCATGGTTGCCAGATATAAGATGCAAACCCCCCAATTAGAGATTTATACTTGCACAAACTGTAAATATTCTGGCTAATGTTATACTTATTTTGTACAATCTGGCAACCGTGCATGGGAGTGCTCTCTTTCTATCTATCGCTTTCCCCTTTGAACAAACTTAGAGATCTATAGTGCGATATTTTTTTGCTCAAGGACAAGTATGATACTGTGTATCCATTCTTGAGGCTGTTTAGTGCTTATAAAATATAAACAAAGAGCATCATTGACACTCGAGCAAAAGCAAGCGAGAGACGAATATGTATTATTTATTTGTGCAATTTAGAAATGTTGAAGTCTCTCGCACCTGTATTTTAACTCTTGCAGTAATCATTTATTATAGCCAAGCAGCCTGTTTTATTCAGTTGTGTGCTGAATGGAAAGCCAACCCATTGGCGGACAAACTATTGAATCATGATCCTTTTAGCGGGATGTTTTGAGAATAAAATAAGTAAACTGGCCCGCATTGCGACAAACATTAAAGGTTCTATAATTTTTGATTTTTGTAATTTTTATTAAGACAGATCCCTGATGTAGAGAGTGTTAAATTGAATAATAAATTACCAGGGAAGTAGAGATGGGAAAAATAAATAATTTATAATTATGCTCAGCCTTTATTCGTTTTTTTTTTAATGCCTGCTAGAAAAGTATCTACCATTGTAGAGCAATACAATACTTTAGGCAATTGCAGAATAGTCCCATTAGTCACATATACACTCCAGAAAATTGAGTACTATTTCTGGGCTTAAAAGATACAAGAACCAAATCAATGTGGAACATTGTTTCTCAAAAGGAGTATAATGTGGCCCCCTATGCACTACTTATGCCCGATGTGGCCCTTGTACCAAAATAGTTGCCCACCCCTGATCTAAACAGTTCTTTATATCATCAAATGTGTTTAACATTTTAAATGAAATTTTGAAAGGAAAGGTTTCTATGTAGTGTGTGTCTTGAGTGTCCTTTGAGTGTTTTAGTCGGATATATAAAGAGACATGTGGAGAAAGCAGTCTGGATCAAGTCTAGGAGAATCCGAGCGATGCGCAAACACAGCAGCGGATGTCCATTAATTATTTACGTGCCATCTTTGTCCTCCAGACATCATCTATTTTTCTCTCAATCAGCACTGCTGCGAGCAGCATGAGCTGTTTTAAGAAAACGGGCACATCTGAGGAGATATGGAGATGGCACTACAGACAGTTTCTCTGGCACACACACATAGACCCACTTCTCGCCTCGAAGTTTCCTTTTTGTGATAGCTGTGGCAGAGATAGGAGCGGTTAGCTGTGTGTTTAAGCTATGTTTAATGGACCTGATGGGTGTTGATGGAGTGAAAAGGGTCAAAGTTAACTCTTGGACTTATTTACAGTAACCCCGAAAAGTCAAGCCACACTTAAAAATGTCTTTGCATTAGATAACAACATATCAAACCAAGAGGCTTTTTTTTTTTTTTAAGCTAATGTAAGTTTTTTCTTCTCATTTGCTATCTTAAAAGGCAGAGTTAACTATAATTAAGCTATTTGTAGGTTAACCAAAGTGGTCAGCCAATAGAAGACAGAGTAAGTGGTGACACTAGTTGCACAGGAGTTAGACACTTAACCTTTAGAAAGATAATCATTTTGCCATTTTGTTTCCTTACACATCATGGCAATGATACACCTTTATGGTCGGAAAATATCTAGTAGGAATATCTAATTACACACACACACACACACACACACACACACACACACACACATATATATATATATATATATATATATATACAGTATGTTTAAGTGTATAAGTGTCCAGATACATTTTGGGCTGCTGTTCAATCTCATCTTCTCTTAACCAGGCTTTCTCCTGGTCCCTTGCAGAAGGTCTTAGATACTTCCTTAGAAGCGTGAGGGATTTCTTTAAGCACTTGAGTTATAGAGCTGGTCTCCATAGGCAAGAAGGTGCTGAAAATATAGCTCACCGAAGCAGCGTAATGACTGACTGCAGGGCAGAGAAGATTGGATATTTTCCACAGTTTTGTTCTTTGAAACAGAAAACAGAGCCCTAAAAGAAAACCACACGCTTGCTCATGCAACAGGCACTGTGTCAAAAAGCCTTGTAACTATTACAAGGCTTTTAATCTCATCAATTTAACAAGTCCTGTTGCTTTAAAAACAAAACAAAAAAATAAATAAAAAAAAACACAAAATCACTTTACTTTTCTTTGCTTGTGTTGTCATAAAGCGCTCATAAAGGTATCAGTGCCTGCCCACTTATTCAACCTTCTTGGTTCTTTAAGTTTTTTTTCCATAGGGATTTCATAAAATCTTTAATGAAAGAGTTCTAAGCCATGAATCAAACGATCCAGCTCTGAGGTAACAAACTTTGATTTGAAGCAAAAATGTATTCAAAAATCGGACAAAAAGTCAAAAGTACCAAACTGTACTTAACGTCTTTAATGAGGGAATGAACTACAATCCCATGAAGGACTGCGAATGATGGAACGCTGGAAAATGATAAAACTACTGATTTAATATTTGGTAATAAGTATAAAAACAACTAGTTTAATGCAAAATATCAAGATACATATACAAATGTACAAGTAGTTTGAGAGTGTTGGGTGCGTAATGGGGGTGGATGGTTTTTGGCGCACTTTGTGTGCTGCAACGCTGATTGGTGGATCGTTTCCCTTTAGGATCATGGGTAATGTAGTTCTTCACCAGGGTTTCCACTATTAAAATCGATTTTTAAAAAATGTTGATAACACGGACTGACAGCTTCAACAGAAGCAAATAACATCATTTAACAACCTCGGAGCTCACGGGAGGTTTGTCTTTAAAGGTTTATCGTTGTCGTTAAAAGTCAATTCGCCTATGAAAAATGATTTGGATTTTTACTTCTGGAATCAGACTGATGCAGTCTATTGGGGGGAGCGACATTGTTTTGTGGCTTAATTTAGTTGTGTTTTGGCTTAATTTTGTTGAAATCTGGCTTATTTTTGTTGTGTTGTGTTTTTTGTTTTGTTTTTTTCATTGTGATGTGGCTTATTTCCGCTGGGTTGAGTTTTTTCCATTGTATTGGAGCTTAATTTCATTGTGTTGTGGTTTATTTCCATTGTGCTTTTGTTTTTCCATTGTGTTATGGCTTGATTTAGATGTGTTGTGGCTTATTTCCATTGAGTGGTGTTTTTTTCGTTGTGTCATTAAAAGTTTATATTGTCACCTTTTAGGAGTACACTAGCATATAGATGACCTCAGGGCTAATAGACACGGACTAAAACCCACAAAGCTCAAAACTTTAAATGCAAATTACATGCTTCCAGCATTTATGTTTTGGTCGTTTGGTTTAAATGGTCTTTTTTTCCAGAAAGATGTTTTCTTGAAAGTTGTTTCAAACCTCATAATGCTTTTAAAAGCCCTGAGGACATAAAACACAGATGCTTTGCTCTGAAGTAGACCTCCTAGTTAGTGCTGGAGAACAGTTAATCACAGTTCCTGGTGTCACTCAGTTTGCGGTTTTTCTTGCATATTTAGTTCTGTTTTCTTGTTCATTGCCTGGCTCAGTGACAGCATTCTTCTAGCGTGATGTCATGTGTCATGTCAGAGTCAAGTCGTGGATGTGAAAGCCTGAAGATGACATGTTATGTTGAGGGAGAACGAAGACGTGCTTGCACTTGCACAAAGGCATGTGGTGTATCAAACCAGGGCTGTAACAAGGGAGTGTTTCTTTATTATTCTCTTTTTTATTTTTCCCCTCCAAAGACCTGAAGGACTAGAATAATTAGTAACGGTGTGTTTTGCAATCCATTTTAACGTGATGCACAGAAAACATCCCTTTGGAAAGAAAAAAGATAATTTTGTAGTCCACAATGAGAATAAAGGGAGAAGACTCAATACAAGGAGAGAAAACAAATGTATTTTATTTTGGCTATGGCACACCTAACTAAGGTGGCTGAAAAGTGCACAACACAACCAAATAAGCAAAGCAAATTAAAGCTAAAATCACAATGGAAATAAGCCACAACACAGCAACATTTTCCGAAAATGCATCTTTTTTTAAATCGTCTGACTGTGCATGAGAGATCATGAGGCTGATGCAGAGAGCTGCTTATCCCACTGCAAGTCACTATAAGAGTTCCCCAGTCAACCAGTCACAACAGAACATTAACCGGTGAGCTAAGCATTTCCCCTGAACGCTTCGCTCTCCAAGCGGAGGCTATAGCCTGCATACAGCCTATTTTTGTGGGCCCAGGATACCTTATAAGGGCTGCCGGTACGCAAGAATAGCCGCAGGTACTGTGACGTAATTTTTGCATTATCGCCCGGTAAGGGTTCGAGCAAATGTTGATGAAATTATGTGCATTAAGAGTTCTGGTAGAAACCCAACCAGGTATTGGCCAGAGCACATATAAGTACAGTGTTTAACAATTTATTTTCTGATAATTTTGTTGTGTTGCGTCTTATTAATTTTGTCATGTTGTGGATTTATTTAGTTGTGTTGTGGTTTATTTCCATTATGCTGTTGTTTTGTGGCTTATTTCCGTTGTGTTGTGGCTTATTTCCGTTGTTCTGTGGCTTTTCTTTTTGTGTTGTGACTTAATTTCATTGTGTTGTAGTTTATGCATTGTGCTGTGGTTTTTCCGTTGTGTTGTGGCTTATTTCCATGCTTCACAGTGGGGATGGTATTCTTTTCACTATAGACCTTGTTGACCCCTCTCCAAACATAGCGCTTATGTTTGTGACCATAAAGCTCTATTTTTGGTCTCGTCACTCCAAATTACAGTATGCCAGAAGCTGTGAGGCATGTCAAGGTGTTGTCAGGCATATTATAACAAGGCTTTTTTGTGGCATTGGCACAGTAAAGGCTTCTTTCTGGCAACTCGACCATGCAGCTCATTTTTGTTGAAGTATCGTCATAATGTGCTCCTTGAAACAACCACACCGTCTTTTTCCAGAGCAGCCTGTATTTCTCCTGAGGTTACCTGTGGATTTTACTTTGTATCCCGAACAATTCTTCTGGCAGTTGTGGCTGAAATCTTTCTTGGTCTAACTGACCTTGGCTTGGTATCAAGAGAATTTTCCACTTCTTAATAAGTGACTGAACAGTACTGACTGGCATTTTCAAAGCTTTGGATATCTTTTTAAATCCTTTTCCATCTTTATAAAGTTCCATTACCTTGTTACGCAGGTCTTTTGACAGTTCTTTTCTGCTCCCCATGGCTCAGTATCTAGCCTGCTCAGTGCATCCACGTGAGAGCTAACAAACTCATTGACTATTTATTCACAGACACTAATTGCAATTTAAAAAGCCACAGGTGTGGGAAATTAACCTTTAATTGCCATTTAAACCTGTGTGTGTCACCTTGTGTGTCTGTAACAAGGCCAAACATTCAAGGGTATGTAAACTTTTGATCAGGGCCATTTGGGTGATTTCTGTTATCATTATGATTTAAAAAGGAGCCAAACGACTATGGCTTCATATGATCACTATCCTTAATTATAAGTCATATCAGTCATATTTTCACAATCAATGCCAGTATGTCACAGTTTCTGCCAGGGTATGCAAACCTTTGAGCGCAACTGTATGCTTTGCCAATATACAGTATTATTAAGCTAACATATTCAATTGAAGGTGCTCTAACATTCACAACCCTGCAGAACCGGGCCTGCATCTAGCTGGCAGCTGCACTGACATGATTGCAAAATAACAAGATACCTTACTATCTACTTATCTATTAATTTATTATCGAATAGTAGTGTAGCCTACTAGCTCAACTTTTGCTGCACTACTGTGTTTGCTTAGCACATGCTCCTACTCTCTGGCAATGTGACGCATTCCAAAAGGAATATTTGCTAATTCTCAGTCTCTCCACACTCCCTTTTTTTGCATGATCAGTCATATTTTCAAAATCAATGCCAACATTTCAAAATTTCTGCCAGGGTATGCAAACTTTTGAGCACAACTGTATATGACCTATCACGTCGCATGCACAGACTGTGGAGACAGCCTGTTGATTTCAATGTGATTTTCTCAACACTTTTTTATCCTCTGAAATAGTTTACAATGGCTTTCCAATGATCAAAATATATTTATGCAATTTATTAAATGTCCCATTGTATTTGATAAACTGTGAAAGATGCCAGAAAGATATGTTTAATTTGCACTGAATGAACTTAAGAGCGGTTCAAAGCTCTTGTTAATTTATGAATGTTTTTACGAACTACCTAGATAATGATGCTTTTGAGAAACGCGCCTTAGAGATTAAATACTACTTAAGTGCTGCTAACGTTCTACTTAGTGCTGCGGGTAACCCAGCTGAGATCTGTTCAATATCTTAATTGTTTATCCAGCAATGAGATTAAATGAGATTAATTAGAGCACAAATGGAGTCCCCTGCTTCTCAGATTTTTCTCCTGAGAAAAAGACTCCAGTAATATCACATACAGTATGTTTCTTAGAGTTTAGAAGAGAGCAGTAATGTCTCAGACTGCGCTCAGTTTTGCAGAGATACCAAAGTCTGCGAGAGATTTCAACATGAACTCAAATATTTTTCATAAAGTTCTCCTGAGACCAAATTATCTGAGATATGCTGTCCACGTTATTTTTATAGCTCTATATTCCTACTGGGTGCCAAAAATTGACAATTTTAGGAGAAACATCTGATAATTAAATGTGTGTAAATGCAAATGAGAACTTCCCATTTAAGTCTTCTTAGGTTTGAAAGAACAACCTCTGAACAATCCCATTTTATCCCCCACTGCATTGCTTTGGGGTTTTATTTTTATTTCTTCTCTGGCTTTGTCTCCATTTAGATACAGAAAACATTTTTATTTTTTTTATTTTTTTTCATTGGTGAAGTAATGTAATGTGCTTTTAAAAATCTGCCTTTCCAATCCCTCCTACACAAACAAGCCATCTACTTTTGTTTTCTGCCACTGGTTTATGTCTCTCCCACTAGGCCCTAGAGTTCTTGCCTACTGCTATTACAGATAACAGCCAATACAGTCTCTATTTGACACTAAGCATATTGCACAAGTTTTAATAGTTCTGAGGGAGTATGTTAAATGGTGAATGGCATAGCAGACTGTTTTGGTTTTGAGGAAACATGTTACGAGAATCATGATGTGTATTTCATAGTTGGTAGTATCTAGATTGTTGGCAGCGATCTGGCAAAGTGTGTGGCAAAGCATTGTGGCATAGAAAAGAAAATGAAATGTTCTGAATCATCACGTCTTGCTTAAATTGATCTCATGAACTGCACTCATGAACTTTTTCTAGATCATTATCCTTGTTGGGCCAGGAACAACATTGCTATCAATTGGATTTTAGTGTTTCTGGGTTGAACAACATTCTTATCAACCTTTATAAGGATTTTAGAGATAGTTATCAACTAGTTAGTTCTGGTCCACTAATGTGATTAGAGAAGAGCGATGATACTTTGTACAACATTGATGATAATAATTGCAACAATCGGTAATTGATTTGATTACGAAAAGTTGCCGTTAGGTCTGTGTACACTGCATCATTCGTTTTTTTAAGATTACAATGAAATTGTTTTTTTATTTGGAAAAACTGTGCACTGATGGATCACAATAAAACCAGTAATGTGTTCATCTCATAACTCAACTGCATAATATCTCTCTTTCTCCTCGTCTTCAGGTAATGCCTGTCAGAGTGGACTGGTGCCAGCGCTGGTTCGAGCTCCACTGCCCGCTGTACCACCCTCACTGGGCATGAAACACTTCCTCCCCTTCACTCTGGACAGCAGCTCCGCACTCAGCCTCATTCCCAGCTTCAGCACCGTGAGTCACACACTCACATTCACAAACACACACTCACAGCCTAGAGGTGCTAATGAGCCTCTCTGTGTTGTTTAGCTGGTGGTTACACACACCGTACATGGTGGTTTGAAGAGGGTGTCATTTGTGATAATTGTCATTCGAGGGGCTATTCTGGGGCTTTTTGCAGTGGAACAGTTAGCGCTGCATTCTGGTTATGTAAAAGCAGTTGTTGCCGTAGCTAGTATGGGTTATGAACTCTGCGTGCAGTTGCTGTTTATACAATCTCCACATGCCTGATGTTTCGGAGAAACATCAGAGACAAAGTTGATACTTAAATACTTACAGTTCAGCCAAAAATGATGCCATCATTTACTCACCCTCATGTCGTTCCAAACCCATATGACTTTCTTTCTAATGTAAAACTCAAAAGTAAAAATTCAAATTAATATCCTGGAAAATCTTGATGTCCGTTGCACGTACATGAGCACTATGACTAGGGTTGCCACCCGCCCCAAAAATACAGGATCATCCCATATTTAAAGATAACATTATGTCATCAGTGCATCCCTTTTTTGCTCTAAAAAGTTTTAGCATATACATGGATGTGGATTTTCACTGAAAAATTACTTACAATAATGGTTTGTTTCTTACAAAACCTATCTTAGGCCTTTAGAAGACTTGGAATATGACACACGAGCCGCAAGGGCAACTTTAACCACTTGCGACCCCACGTCCACATGCATGGACTTTGTATTTAGGCTTCACTATACGTAATGCATAATTTAATTTCATTTAAACTGACTGATCTCAGTTTAGAAGACTCTGTGCTGTCAGTAAAGCGTTAAACTTTCGTCATGTGACAAAACAACAAACGGCAACAAAATTACATCTGGAAAGAAACCCGATTACTTTTTTACATTGAAACCTGTTTGAGTCAAAAGATTAGAGTCTCAGTTTCATCTGATATGTCATTTTTAAAATTTGAGCGATTTATTGCAAACGGCACGCTGTTAATCACAATGAACATGTTCATGGACTGTATGTCAGTTTCAGTTAAAATAGCCTATATTCACTGTATATTATCATACTGAGAATTAATGGATGCATCCAAAAACTGGAAAATGTTGCTTTGAGAGGCTTTATATCGAGTTAGGATGAAAATAAAAAGTGTGAAAAAGACAGTAGTGTCTAAATATTTGTATCTAAAATAAATAAATAAATAATGTTTTTGTCTTGTTTACCATGTCCAAATACTGTATGTCAAAAAATGTCTTAATATCATTAAAACAATATTATATAACTTAAAAAAATATTATTAAAAAAATAAATCATAATAATACAAAATTTTTCTTACCCCATTTGGAATGTTTTTTTTTCTTTCTTTTTTTTCTTTCTTTTTATAAGCTTAAACCTCATTAAATTTTATTACATTTGTTTGAAAAGAAGTTTTAACATCTTATGTCATTTTTATCCATGTATCATTTGCTCATTTCATATTCAATTAGGAATTCAAAATCAGAAAAACAAAATATTATTCATTTACAAAACCAATATTAAAAAACAAATAATGACTTGTTTATAGTAATTTCGATTTAATGGTCAAACTAAAAATAGGAAATTGGAAAAATAGCCATGGGACACTGTGCGTTTTGATTATTTGATTTCACTAATATATGGATTGAATATTTGATTCGCACATCTGGGTGGGCCTGAAACGCCCCTTTCTTCTGATTGGTCAACGTGCACAGTCGTCTTCTCAATGCTGTGAGACAGAATAAAAGTTCTCTGCTGTTTAATTGTTCAGATGAATTCGTCTCAGTTAATATGAAATCCTTTACGATTTATTCTCAAAAACTCGCCATGTTTATTGCAGCTGAGCTATCACTCTCATCAAATAGTCAAACACAGTGCCTACACACAACTGTAAATTGTTCACTGCATGCAGTCAGGGTTTCGTCTTCATGCGATTCAGCATTAGGACAATCATTGCCATGTGAAGCAATTGATAAGAGTGATACACACATGTCGGTGCGGCTATCCTTATGAGGACTCTCCATAGACATAATTATTTTTATACTGTACAAACTATAGATTCTATCCCCTAACCCTAACCCTACCCCTGAACCTAACCCTCACAAAAAACTTTCTGCATTTTTACATTTTCAAAATAACATCATTTAGTATGTTTTTTAAGCGATTTGAATTATGGGGACACTAGAAATGTCCTCATAAACCACATTTATAGCATAATACACTTGTAATTACTAGTTTGTAACCTAAAAATCTGTCCTCGTAAACCACCCAAACCCGCCCACACACACACATACACACACTCACACACACTCACACACATATTATTAAGATGGTTATTAAGATTAATCCCTTGCTCTGTATGCCAAATGTCTTCTCACAGTTCTCCTTCTTCGTGCCACACAACTTGTTTTATTCATGGTACAAGTGGTACCATGCAGTGCAGGTATGACATTCACAGTTAGGGTGACCAGATATCACTTTAAAACCGGGGACAGTCCCGATCTTACAAGTCATGTACCACGTCACGATGGATTTACAGTTGGGACACCTTTTGTCCTAATAATTAGTCTAAGGCAGCTATAGTTTGAATGCTTTAAATAAGCGTTTTAAATTGACATCATGTTTAGTGCATTTTTGAAATGAGAAATCATCAAAGAGTATTGAAAGAATCGGTTTATTTTCATTTTTACATAATGCAGTGCAATGAACAAAGCAAGATACGGTTCAGGGAATATACAGACTTAACGTGGGGTGCATCCAAGACAGATGAGCATTCATGCCAGTGAATTATAACAGCTTCAACAGTAAATAACAAATGATAAATAATAATAATAATAATAATGATAACAAATAAATTGGAAGATATTATTGCATTTAATATTTAATATAAGACAATCAGTATTTACATGGCAGCGAAGAGTGCTTATTTCAACCTCAGATCATTCCGAAATCCATGTTTTTGTATGGGAATATGGGTGGCTTTTACCTACTGGTTCGTATACGCAGCAGTTTTGTGTGCCTTTTATTATCAGACCAATGTGAAGGCTATGTGTAAATGCTGACTTTAAATGCACTGGTCGAGCTTTCATGAACATCCTTTAGCATAATTTCCATGATGAGCAAGTCCCTCACACCTAAGCTTCCAGAGCAGGGTAAAGTTAGTTTTAGGTTCGATAATTTTTGGATATTCGGTTTCTCGTACCCGCGCTCTCTGCTGGCGGCAAGTTTTTAAAGATTTCGCACAATTGTCTAGATTTTATGTTATATAAATATTAATGTTATATAACTATAATATACAGACATAAAACACTACACTCAGAGCTGTCAGTTGGTGTGGCTGCAGAATTCTGACTGAAAATGCTCCGATGTGCTTTCATTGCTTAGCGTACTTTAGGGACCGTCTGAAAATTCCACTCACTATTAAACACAGGTGGTGTCCAATCACTCATTCAGTTGATGTGCAAGTTAAAAAGAAAACTTTAAAAGTACACTTTTACATTCCAAATGTTGTAGTAGGTTGCCAGTTAATATACTGAGCTAAGACTAAGTCCAATAATATTAATACAGTATTAGATTATTTAAAATAAATAAATAAATAATAATTCACCAAAATGTCATTTCACATTCCAAAGGTTATAGTAACTTCCCAGTGGATAGACTGACAAACTGTAAAAATCTCACCAAACTTTGGAATGTGAAAATAACTTTTTGGTGAATTTTAGTTTGTTTTTAAAATAATCGAATTCTACTCATATTATTGGACGTACTGTAAAAATCTCACCTGTAGTAAGTCAGTCTATCTACTGAGAACTTACTACAACCTTTGGAATGTGAAAATAAGGCAAATATCCAACAAATATCGACAAATCCAACAAATTACCCTGCAGTTAAACGTAAGCCTGTCTTTACAATGTAGGCATATGCTTCAATAGTTTTATGAATGTATGGTTATTTTCGTCATCTCAATTAAAACCATGCCTTTTCAAACCGGAGCAACGTCAAAGACCGCAGGTTTATGTGTAGGGCTGTTTGATAAATCTGGCTGTTTGTTCATTATTTGTTCATTTAAGTTCATAACGTATTACGTTATGTTAACATATACAACTTTTAATATGTACTTGAATATTTTGGAAGTAACATTAACCAAGATTAATAAATGCTGTATTGTTTATTGCTAATGTAGTTAGATAAAAATCTGCATACAAATGAAAATTTCAAATCAAAATAACATTGTCAAATGGATACAATCCACATTTAAAAATATAAATTACCCACCAAACCCCAGTCAACAGCGACTGTGGCAAGAGGCAAAATATTTCGTCAAAAGCTTGGTTTCTGTTTTTTTTTTTTTTTTTTGGTGTGACATTGGGTAGCCCAGCATGAAATCTCATTGGCTTGAAATCCTGCTCCTCATTAAACACTGCGTCACAACTATCTCGCATTTTGTGTGGACAGACAAATTGCTTGTCATATCGTGCCAAGTTAGCACACAGTGTTATGCTATTTCTAAAAATATTCTCAAAATAGGGCCCTATGAAATCCGTTTGATTTTTTCCCAAATTCCCTTTGATTTTTTTCCTGAATTCCGTGTTTTCCAATTAATTTTTTTGAATTCCGTGTTTTAAAGTTAAACAAATTTTATAAATAAAAGATAAACTGAAAAACAAAACAATTATTTCTCACCATACCATCACATTATTTTTATCAAATGAAGTACTTCTATACAGATCCTTGCAGAGTTATTGTTTTTGTCAGATACAGTGCTGCACAGCAGAGCATCACAATATAAATGAAAACATCGATGAAAACTTTTATATATTACAACAGCACTCTAGCTTGTGAGATATTGCTTAAATATAATGTAATTATTATTTAAGTATTATTATTATTATTATTATTATTATTATTTACTACACTGAATATTACATTTTACTATACAGTAGTAGTATATTTCTATTGCAATATTTTCAATTTCATGTGTCTAGTTAAATTGAGCTTTTATTATGGCAGAAAGCTGAATGAAGCTTTTTGAATTAGTGTGTTTTTGACGACAGCTTCACAACTCCGGATAAGCAGTTCCCTGCTTAAATGCTTAAATATGGCTTATATGTGCATATTAAATTGCAACTGCGATTTTATTATATAAATATATAGTCTGTGCTGCACACTTCAAGCTTAATGTGCACTCTGCCGTCTCTAATCGATTACAAACACTGGCCGCGCATGATGCTTATGCTTATGATGTGGTGTTATCAGTGTATGAGCATTCGGCTTCTCACATTTCCTTTGAAGTGTGCAGCACATTCAGACTGTATATTTATTTAATTCAATCTCAGCCTTTTGTGGTTTAAACATCAGACTAGGACAAATAACAATTTTAATTTGATTTAATAAGTATTAACATGAATAATTACACAATGAAATCTCATTGGTTCAAATTCCCACTCCACAATGCTTTATAATAGACCCTGATTCCACCTGATATTACGATGCGTGTCACATGTGGTCAGATGAGACACATCGCTGTTTACACCTGGTCACATAAATGCATGTCCTGTGACCACTTGTGCTCAGATTTGGAATGGAGGGTCTTTGTTTCATGACGACATACATCAATCACAATGTCACTGTGTTACTGCATGATAATAAAGCACAACAAAGTCAGAAAAGACAAAGAAAGTGCGAAAAAAATGGCGTGCTGTTTCTCCCAGATGCGACTGAAATTTAATCTAAGCACAAACGCAACATGTCAAGCAGAATTATCCGTTATTTTAGTGGATTACCTGTATTAAAGGAGCTTCAGGTGTTCGTGCTTGTCATCTGTGTTGATATCAAACACACTTAAGAAGATCCGTGAAGCTCTCGTGATCGTGTATGAATCCACTTTTTTATTTTCCGATTGGATGGTTATTTAATTTTAAAGCCTCTTGTAAACGGCAAAGTTTAAACTCTTGTTTTAGTGCAGCATATGATTGGCAAGTGAGGGATGGCACTTCACTGCTGCCAGGACGCATACAGGACAGATTAGTGTTTACATCTCAGATGTTACGTGGACTCATGCATTTTTGCCCACATTCATATGTGGTTTTTGTGATCCGATCGCATGTCATCGGATCATCCGAAATGCATCTTAATACCCGGTGGAAATGGGGTCATAAACATGGCATATCTTCTGCTTGGCTGTTTTTGTTCATGCACCGTAATATTAAGATTTCAGTGTGGAAATGTCTTGCCGCTGGAAACTTCTGCCTGGTTAGTAAAACATTCAGACACAGTTATTACTCTCTAGGTCATACTACGATAAATTGGTGCTACTAGGTTTTATCTGCATGGCTTGTCCTGGCCCATACAGAGGTCTGGCCTGATATGAGAATTCTTAAATATCAGAGAACAGTTTTTGGAGGTGAATCTCAGGTGGTTGGAGAATCGGAGCAGATTAAGTGTATCTGATGCAGATTCAATAGAACAGTTAAGCAATGCTTTATAGAGCCTATCAGATGAGAAGAGCAGTAGTCGATGCCTGTGAGGTCATCCAAGGGCAGATGCATCAGCGAGCCAGAAGACATACTGAGAGCAAAAAATATGAAGAGCTGATTGGATTCTTCTTCACATGGCTTTGTTTAAAGGAATAGTTTCTTTATGAAGGAACATTCTCTCATTACTTACTCACCCGTATGTTATTCTATATCCATATACTGTTATTTTTTCAGTGGAATGCATAGTATTTTCACCCAGCTCTTTAAATTGTTTACAATGGCAGCTCATAGAGGATGTCAAGCTTTGAAAAGGACAACCACTGAAGAATAATAAAAATAGTTCATATGACTTGTGCACTATATTCTTCCAAAGTCTTCCAAAACCATATGATATGGAAGCAGGTTAAAGAAAGAGTAACATGTTAAAAAATGGCGCATCAACGTCATTGACGCCAAAACGGGATTGGCTCTCACCTGTGTATTGAATTCTGGACACGAATATGGGCTTGACGTGAGCTTCGGGGGAGGGCAAGATTATCAGTGAATAATTTCTGTCTTAAATCTCTATCTGTTCCTCACATAAAGCTATCGTATGGCTTCAGAAGACTCTAAATATATACCTCAAGTCGTATGGACTCATTTTATGATACTTTTATGGTGTTTTTTTCCTCTTTTTGTTGGAGTTTGACAGATTTGTTCCCTATGAATTGTTGTTTTATGGCAAGAGCTGCAGAAAACTTCTTTAAAAATGTCTCCATTTGTGCTCTATGGACTTAATAACAGCCTGCGGGTTAACAACGATCCTTTAAAGGCTGTAAATAATGGGCAAGCTCTGGGCGTGTCGAGAAAAGAGACAACAGTGAATGAATGAGGCTGAACAGTTTTCAGTTAAGGCTTTTCTTCTTCCCTTGAAAATACCATTTATCTCGAATGAAGCCCACATTTTTCCTGAGAAACAATACAAACTCTATTTCCCCTGTAGAGCAGTCAGCATCATATGCTATTGATTTCTCCCTGAGCTGTTCCACAGAAAATTGCTCTGAAGTGGAACTCTGGGAGTGACACATGAACATCAACGGTAACTGCTTGGCTGGCCGTATCTTAACCTGTCTATTAGATGAGCACTATGGAATGGAAATAAGTAGGGATGGGACAATATGGTTATCTCAATATTCAGTTCAATATACGATATGAGGTTCATAATTCTGTATATAATCTCGATTCGATATAATAACACTTAAGTAACAAAATATTACAAAAAAAAAGTTTCTGAAAAAATGTTTGAGCAAAATACACATTACAATTTCTTATCAAAATAAAGTTATTTAATACACAATATAAATGCTCAAAGTTTAAATAATAAGAGTTGCTCATATACCTTTCTCTATAAGAAAAGATCACAAACAAATAAGTTTTCAAAAATAGTGAGATGCAGTCAGGCTGATCAGGTGCAGAACAAGCAATAGAACTGTCCTGAAAAAGTATGTGAATGTGTAAATTTATATTTTTTAATCATTACTAGAATCACATTTTAACTGTAAAAAAAATACAAAAATTCTTCATTCTATTAATTAATATTCTATCATGAAATTTTATATATAATAATGATATGAGCCATCACTGTTTGAAATAATGTGTACAGTTTACAAGTAATAACTTTGAGTTTACATTCATTTGTTTATGAAATGGTAAAAAAGTACTGTCACTTTAAGAGTACAATGAGCGGTTCACGTGTTCCGGTTCAGCGAACATTAACGAGAATCTCTCGGTTTCTTTAGCGTATCCATGCTGTGAAATTAAAATTAATATTTATTTTTACTTTTTTATCTGACTGTAACGAACAGAAAGGATATTAAAACACATTATTCAATGATAGTGGAGTGTGCCTTATCTTTAATGGACACACATTACACGGAGGAAACAATCTGCTTTAATCTCATGTACTTTTCATCAAAACAAGGCGATTTTCCAGGTTTTCCAGTTCTTAAAGTTCTAAAAGCAAAATTCAAGCACTTTAAGGACCTTGTGTGAACCTTGTAAACAGTGTAGAAAAAAGCACAGTAGGGGTAAAATCAAGTGATAGAGAGATCGTGATGTTTGACGGGTTATTTAATTTATGATCACATGGACAGAAAACAATGTTGCACATTTTGAAATATTGAGTTATGCCATGATACGGTTCGTAATTGTTTTCTTTCGAAATTCGATATATCATCCCATCCCTAGGAATCAGCAATGGTATATTCATATCTGGGTCAATAATCATTAATGCTGTGATTCTTTATGTTTAGTGTATTCCTATATAAAACTATTAAAAACTATTAAAAACAAAATCAAGCCTGGTTTTTACTTGATGCAGCCGCTTGTTAGCGAGGGTTCGAGCAGACAAAGTGATGTCATCACGGCTGCCGCCTAGTATTTGCAAGGCTATGTTTCGCACAGTCATGCACATGGCAATTTTTTTTTTTTTACTTTTCGTGCGGTGCACGCACGGTGCTTCAATCTGATTGGACGAATTTGAGGAAAGAGGCAGGGCAAATGTGCCTGTGCCTTTGATGCAGAGTGAAACTACTGTAAATAATGTTAAAAGGCCAATGTTTTCACAGTGAAATTACCTGTTGAAGCTCCTCAGTTGAGCTCAGTTTTGAAAGGCAAGTAAGCCTATTTATCCACTATCTATTGTACACTGAATAAAAGGGTCTAAGCATAAAGCATTTAGATGTTTCCATTGATGGTATAAATAATGGGGGGTTGTACCAAAGAATCTACGCCCCTAATTGACCTAATGTTACGGTACGTTTCATCTTCTCTCATGCTGAATAAAAATATTGTGAAAAATGCAACCCAAAATATCTTAGAATATAGCATATAAAGTATTGTGAGGTAAAATGTCGCAATAACATGATATATACATTTTTTTCCCCCACCTCTAATTAACCAATAAAAAATGTCTAATTCATCTTAATTGGACTTTGTTGTTTTGTGCAACAAGTGTTGAACTTCCTGTTTTATCGTAGGGCCATAGAAGTAGCGAGAAGTAAAGGGACATTAATACTGGTAAAAAAACGTAAAAATAAAATAGCATGCCTTGGTTTCAGCGTGTTCATCATTAAATGAAAACTCTTGCAGTGTAGCTGCACGGATGATCTATACAGACATCCTTAGAAACGAGCTTGTTCTGTGTTTGCATTTTGCTCTAACAAAAATAATTGTGTGTTCGCTGATGTAATGCCGCATTACACTTCATTGTCTTTTGCGCTAACTCTGAGTGGCACTTAATCTTCTTACTGAAATATTAATGTGAAAAATGCAATAAAATATCTTGGTGTTGCAATATTGATACAGCAGTGTGAGGTAAAATATCGAAATTCTTTTAAATAATGACCCCCCACCTCTATCGAATGCACACCCAGACCCAGTTTTTCCTTTATTGCGTTTGGCTTTCGAATGTGCTGACACGAACAGGGTGTGTGTGAGAGCTAGGTGGGGTGAGCGTCCTTTCACTTTCTCATTGTTTTGGGCTGCAGTGTAGTAAACAGACACATCCAGCTGTGACGGTTTCTCATTCCAACCTTTTTGTCATTCCCACAGTGATGGTTTGTTCCCTGGTGGTGTGCCAGCGGCCTCTCCCTGCTGGAATGCACTGATAATACCCTGGAGCGAGTACAGATTTTTACTGCGATGTTTTTTGCCAGGTCGTCTGTGCAGCTTTGTAATATACTGCATTCTGATTAAAACAATTTGTGCATTGGAGATGCAGCATCGTTAGGGGAAAAAACAGATACAAATCTGCGCCTGGAGGGTTTAGCTTGCTAAATTGTCATATTCCATGAGCCGTGTGTTTCTGTACACATGAAGCGTTTTTTAACGTTTGAGTCATTTGTACTATTGTTTTCAATAAAGCACCACTCCTTGTGACAGCCAGGTAACGACAATGCAGTGTCGACACATTGTGATGTCTCAAAAGATCACATTCAGCAGCTTAGAGCATGAATTTACTGTTGTGACACTGATGCTTTTATTGTTACAAACTGTAATAAACAATTTTGGTCCAAATTATGGGTATTATTTATTTATTTATTTTAATTTGTGACAAACAGCACAAGTCATTTCATTATTCGCAGCATCATATCAAGACGAAACGCCACCTGTCACAAAAACATGAAGAACGTTCATAGTTTTGTTTCTTCTATTTAATTTTAAAAATGAACAAATCAATGCATTTAATCAATAAATATGATATTATATTGCATATATAATTTTTTGTTACATGTTTATTGTTTAATAACATAATTTGTACTATTTACAGGTATTTACATTGATTTGTTGAAGACGTGTTAAAAACCAGTTCTGTCTCTTAGAGCATCTGCAAATTAGCGCATGTTAACGAGAGAGACTCAATCAGCTTTATCTCATCTGTCCTACGTGTGATTAGAATTACATTTAGTTTTTGATCAACAACTGACTGTAGAGAACAGAAATGGTATTCAAAGAGACATAATTGAATGAGAAATGGGTCGCGTTGATCTCGTCTTTCGACACACATTATACGGAACAGCATTTACTCTGAATATGCTGTGAAAGGATCTCGCTGCTGAATACTGAACCAATATACTACTCAACTAGTGAGTGAAATCTAAACATTTACCAGCCAGTTGCCAAATATATACATTTTAGTCACATAGCGCAAAATTTGGTTGCTAATGAGAGTGATTTTCTCTCATTGTAGTGGAGGGTTACGTATAGAGTAAAAGATCGATCTTGGGATTTAAGAATCAATATCAAGATCGTTCAAACGAAGCACGTGATGCATTGGAAAATCGATATTTTTACCCACCCCTACTGCTGAGTATAATAAAAAAAATTACAAAAATAAATACATCCATTTAAAGAATAATGAATAAAACAAAACAAAGAAATCTCACCCAAGCCTATTTTTACTTACATTTGACATTTAGCCTCTACTTTATTATTATTACAGTTTGATTTAAACGTATTATATTTAAATTCTTAAAAAGATCACTAGTTGACTGGTGAGTATAGTAAATAATAAAAATAAATAAATAAATAAAATAAATGAATAATAAATCAAATTGGTCTAATTTAACTTACATTTTGTGCTTGTTGGGTGTTAATTTTGGGCCTTATGTGTACTACACTGTAGCCTCAAGACTTTGTTTTATGTAGTATGTATGAAACCACGTTGGCACCATGTTTGAAGGGTGAAGTCAAGACATCCTGTTACACTTCACGAGGAGCCCTTAGTAATGAAAGGCACACCTGCCATTTACACTCTCCAGAGTACCTTACTTGAGTCTTCAAACACAAGCTTTGCACTGATTATTATGAGTTCAGCGTGAGTTTCAAGAGCACTATTTAAAAGAACAGCCTAAGGCGATGCTTGCTGTTGTAATGTAGTCACCCCTGTTCACATCCCTCCGCTGTTTTACATGCACTAATACATGATATACAACCAGAGCTCTCGTTCTTTAGGGTCAGCTAAAGTTTTCTGACTCTTTACGAGGGTTTTGCGTCACTAAGAATTGAATTGTTAATTCTATCTGAATGTTGTCATACACATATATTAGGTATTTCCAGAAACAATAGGGTGATTCTATAGCGAAACCTGTATAGAATGTGTACTGGTCCTATTTTACTCTCAAATAAAAAAATAAATAAAATTGCTGCAAACAGCAATGCGGATTCATCATCAAAACTGCAAATTATGTAAAAATTGACATGGTAGAGACATGTACTTCACACATGTACACAACATTTTATTAATGTATCCTACACATACATACTGAGTTTCAAGTCAATTGGAGCTATGGTTCAGGAAGAGTAGATTTTTGTAGTTTTGGACAATTTTGTATAAATACAGGAAAATCTATCATGGCGGACTTTATGGGTTCTAGAGGCTTTTTTGTTCCTCATGAGAAATGAGGCATATACCAGGTTTCAGAAATTTTGGACTTATGGGGTGGAAATGGCATCACTTTGAAAATTGACAAATTGGGGCGTGGCCTGTAGCGCCACCTATAGGCTCACGTAGCCCATTTTTGGTGTGGTAGTTACTCGTAGCCTGTAGTATCAATGTGTCAAATTTCAAAACTTTTTACTGAGGAGATCTTGAGTTATTGGGCAATTTAGAGCTACAGGAATAATAATAATAAGAAGAAGAAGAATACTAACAAAAACAATAGGTTTCCTCCCACTGGAGGAATCCTAAGAAAATAAATAATAATAATAATTAAAGCTGCAAGCAGCAATGCGGATTCATCATCAAAACTGCAAATTATGTAAAAATTGACATGGTAGAGACATGTACTTCACACATGTACACAACATTTCATTAATTTGTTTTTAAACATTGCAAGAGTCTTCATATGAACTGGAGATTGAATCAAAGTATCGGTTTTATGACTAGCGGATTTGTAAAGCATTATTTTAGCGTTAGCGATAAATAATAGTAAACTGTAATTTTGTCATCTTTTGACATATCAAGGTGAAATTTGGCACAGTACTTCAGAGTGATGTCACCTTGAAGCCCGTTAGGTTGGAAAAAACATTAGTCAAAATGACATTTGATTTTTTGGACATATGGATATTGAGAGAATGTGGACATTTACATAAATGCACACCTTTCAGCCATTTTGTATTGTATTCATTTTTGCTAAATATCAAATTGAAAGACATGTATCCTACACATACATACTGAGTTTCAAGTCAGTTGGAGCTATGGTTCAGGAGGAGGAGATTTTTGTAGTTTTGGACAAATGTGTATTGTACAGGAAAATCCATCATGGCGGACTTTATGGGTTCTAGAGGCTTTTTTGTTCCTCATGAGAAATGAGGCATATATACCAGGTTTCAGATATTTTGGACTTATGGGGTGGAAATGGCATCACTTTGAAAATGGACAAATTGGGGTGTGGCCTGTAGCACCACGTATAGGCTCACGTGGGCCATTTTTGGTGTGGTAGTTACTTGTGGCCTAATTGTAGTATCAGTGTGCTAATTTCAAAACTTTTTACCAAGGAGATCTTGAGTTATTGGGCAATTTAGAGCTACAGGAATAATAATAAGAAGAATACTAACAAAAACAATAGGTTTCCTCCTACCAGAGGAGTCCTAATAATTATTATATTTTGCTTATAGAAAATGAAGCCTATTTTTAGGGCCATTAAGATTATTTACTATTGTGACATTATTTTCATGACAGTTACGCAGATTTTACGCCCCAATTCTAATTACCATAATATGAAAAAGAGGGTTGTTTTGATGTATTATTTAAATTGTGTAGTATTTAAACATCATAGTTGTCGCACCCCTTCATGCCACCATCCCTTCGTGTTCGCAGACTCTTAGTTTGACACTTTCATGGACTTTTATGTTGTAGTTTATCCCCACACTACAATTCCAAGCAGGCACTGTCATCATCACGTTCACCTTTTTCCATTCAGTGTTCCCAGCTGTTCCTTGTGTTGTCATTTCCCATGTCTGTATATATTCCCTTGTGTTTCATCATTCAGGGTCTAGTCTCGTCTATATTAGCATGTATATTTGTCTCATTGTTGTATTTATCCTTGTACCTATCATCTTCCTAATTCTTAGTTATATTTCAGTTTGTATATAATATATATATATATATATATATATATATATATATATATATATATATATATATATATATATATATATATATGTCGGTGATTCTTCATTAAACTCTGCATTTGAATTCAAACTGCATCCCTCTCCATGACTTTTGTGCTCTGCCGTATAAAGTGAATTTTAATGGTGTGGCACTAAAGGACTGTTTTCGGGCTGGGTTGGAAGAATCAATTAATTCTCTAATGCAGTGTTTCCCAAACTGGGGTACGTGTAACCCTGGGGGTACGTGAGGTGACAATGAGGGTAAGCGAATACAATTCTTTACTGTCCTTTAAATTTCATCACAGTCTAAAATAACGTTCAAACCCAGATCATGTATTTCTCACTGGCAAAAATAATTTTGTGTGCCCTCTAGTGTAGAAACACCAAAATTGTTGTGTCATAAAGGTCAGATAAATATGCAATGATATCACCCTATCTTTAGCGGTTAAAAATAAAATTGCATCTACTCATGCGTCGTGCGTCACACATCTTTTTCGCCAGCCCAGCACACTGCTAGGTGACGTAGCTTAGCGATAGCAAGTAAAATGGATACTTCACTGTTTTACCAGACTCGCAAATGTCAGTCGGCCACGATTTTAGTTTGTTTGTTTTTTGTTTTGTTTTTTGCTTCTGCAGTTTAAAACGTATTTGTATTTAAGGTTAGATGCATAGGGAGATTTGATTCTGATGGTATAAGTTCATAAGCTTTGATGACAGGTGTCAGACATCCGGTGCGTCCAAGTAATTTTCCACATTCACATGCTTTACATTGTTGCATGATGTTTTTTCAGCAAATGAGCTCAACCTTGCTAACAGTGTCAAATGTGACATAAAAAAGCACCTTGAGCTGAACACACAATTGCACAGATACAGATGCTGTACTTGCAATGATGCACAATTCCAGGCACAGAACTGAATGCTATTCTTGCATACCACGACGCGGTGGAGTTTTCAAGTTATGCATTTATATCATATCAAGCATACCCATCTCAATCAGTAAGCCATTTATTCAATATGTATATGATTAATATTCTGTAATGTACAAATATAACATGTTTAATATAAGGGAGTTGTTTTACAAAGATAACTGTGTTATATTTCAAAATACCTTGTGTGAATGTTATCTATGCTTAAGAGAGGGGGTACGCGAATGGATGTTGAATGTTTGGAGGGGTACGCCACTGTAAAAAGTTTGGGAACCACTGCTCTAATGCCATCTGGAAGAATTGTATGGGACCTCCAACAGTATATTGACTTGCCCTTTGTTTATGTGGATCAGCCTTCACTGTGGGAGCGATGGAGGAGGACTACACTCATGCAGTAGAGTGATGGAGGAGGACTACACTCATGCTGTAGAGTATACCATTATGCTTGCCATGGTCATCGAGCCATGCCCAACCCTGCCACGGGCAATGAGCCAATTCCCACGCCTGCCACGGTCAATGAGCCAATGCCCACGCCTGCCAGGGTCAACGAGCTAGTTCTTGAAGCCTTGTCCATCCCAGAGCCGGCGTTGCAAGCCTCATCTGACCCAGAACCAGCTTTCACGCCTGCTCCAGCCCTAAAGGAATTTTTGGGGGGCTACACTGGTTACAGTGGACTCCGAGCTCCCTTCAACGGAGACCACTTTCTCCCCAGCCACAGTGATCCTGGAGATCTCCTTCATCAAGCCTCCCACAGCAGTGCTCACAGCCGTCCGGAAGAGGAGAAGAAGGGCTCCTACTCCCCAGTCGCTGCCAGTGCTCATGGCCACAGAGGTCATCCCCCTGTCACTGCCAGTGCCCACGGCCACGAAGGCCGTTCCCCAGTCACTGCCTGTGCTCACGACCACGGAGTTCATTCCCCAGTCGCTGCCAGTGTTCATGACCACGGAGATCATTTCCCCGTCACTGCCAGTGCCCACAGCCATGGAGGCCATTCCCCTGTCACTGCCCATGTTTACGACCATAGAGGCCGTTTCCCAGTTGCTGCCAGCACTCCTGACCACGGCGACTCCACCCTCTGAGTCTTCCATGACTCCGCCCACTCCTCCAGAGATGACTCCTCCAGCAATTCTGTCTGCTCCTCCTGAGAATCCTCTTCCAGTGGCTCCGTCCATCTCTTCTGAAACTTTTCCTCCAGTGGTTCTGCCCGCTCCTTCTCCCGAGACTCTGTCCACCTCTTCTGATACTCCTCCTCCAACGTCTCCTGAGCCACCTACTACTCCAACCCCTGCAGCTCCACCTCCAGAAACTCAATTCCCTGAGCCTGCTGAGGCTCCGCCGCTCCACCTCCTGCAGCGCTTTCTCCTGAGCCGCCTACTGTTCCAACCCCTGTGGCTCCACCTCTAGAGACTAAATTCCATAAACCTCCTACAGCTCTACCTCCAGGTCCACCTCCTGAGTCTCAAATCCCTGATCCTCCAGCAGTTCTGCCCACTCTGCCTCCGGCTCCTCCTCCTGAGTCTCCAGTCCCTGCTCCTCCTACGGCTCTGCCCACTCTGCCTACGGCTCCTCATCCTGAGTTTCAAGTCCCTGCTCCACCTCCTGAGACTCAACTCTCTGAACCAACTGTGGCTCCGCCACCTGAGTCTTCACCACCAGTGGCTACGCCCCCTGTGGCTCCTCCCCCTGAACCCCTTCCAGTTCCGTCCTGGTGTCCTGATCCTCAGCCAGTTGCCTTCCTGGAGCCACCTCCCAAACCGCCGGACCACATACCCTTCCTGGAGCCACCTCCCAAACCGCCAGACCCCGTACCCTTCCTGGCGCCACCTCCCAAACCTCCGGACCCTGCTCCCTTCCAGGAAACATCTTCCTGGCCTTCCTGCTCCTTCCCGGTCCCCAGTTTGTCTGCCAGCTCCGCCTTGGGCTTACAAATATCTGTCTTTATTTATCAAAAGTAATCAGATTAGATTGCCTAAAAAGTGTAATGTTAAAGATTATGTTACTATTTTAGTAGTGTAATTTGTAAATAGTACCAGATTAAATTTCAGAAGTAATCTACCCAATACTGTCTACATATCAGGGAATGAATGGGCATAATAAGTCAAAATGAATTAGGTAATTATTTGATTTGTTGCAAAACTTGTTTTAGACCAATGAAATTCCTCTGTTGTGTGACTGTGTTGAATGCCTTTCAATTATAATTCAGTAAATTCCTTCCTTCCTTCCTGTCATTTCAGTTCAAATTTCTGCTCATGCATTAAAAGGGAGCCCATAGTTGAATTTAGATTTTTGCCCAACTCTGCGCTTTACACTGGAAGCGGAATCGAAGAATTATGCTTTCATTAAATGTTCTTTTACAGTAGCTTGGGAAATGTAATTCATTCTCCAGATAATTTTAATGACTTAGAAACTTCATGTACTGTAATGGTTATACAAATCATGTGGACAGGATAAAAGGAGAAACAGTACATTATTATATTATTTAGAGCATTTGTGATGCATGTTTAGCATTTAATTTATGGTTACCTTTAATTATTTAGCAAACGCTTCTGTCGAATATGAATCATTACAAATGAGGAAAAACACAAGCTGTTTATCATATAGGAAGCAATAATATTAGAAGTTCTGCAGTACTGAATTTTAAGGGTAAACCAGAATACTGTTATACAAATGGTAAAACAGAAGTGTACAATTAGACCATACCATACGGCGACTGTTCATAGTGACTACATCTGTGAAAAAAAAGTGAGTACATTTAAATTTTTCCAAACTGTCTTCCGCTGTTTCTTAAAAGTTGTAGTGATTTCAGCAGATCGGATGGACTTTGGAAACTCCATACACCACAGCAGGACAAAGAGAGTGAAGGTCCGGTTTCTAGTAAGTGGCTTTTACCTTGTGACGGTAGCACCAGTCCTCACTCACTGACCACAGAGGACGAGAGTCTGCATAAACCTCTGTGTGATCTTATTCGCTGATTTCTCTTTTAATGCCATGATCAATCCTGTTCACAAGCAAGGGCGAATAGCCATCAGAAGATGAATGTACCTCATTCATGGATCTCATTATGGAATTCACAACCCTTTTCCATGAGGAACACTTGAGTGAGCGTGAACGATCCTTCACTTTGAATAGAATTCCAAGAGAATTCTGCAGTAGTTGCAAGATAGAGCCAGTTAGCATCAGGGCTGAGCTATATATTGCATAATATTCATGATATATTTGCAATGACTTTTCTGCCAGTATGATATTAGGAAACATTGTGAATATTTTGATGATTTTAATGTGCTTTTATTTCACTATTAAGTTTCCCAAAGATCATGTCATCACAGTAGTCTGGCAATCCCTCCTTGCCTTGTGTCTCACAAGTATGAAAGCATAAAAACAGATGAGATGTTTAATAGTGACTCTTATTTACATTTTAGTTTCTGTGAATCATTGCAATCTGTCAAAACTCTCATTCAAAGTTTTTATCATGTCATCACTTAAAAAATGTTCACAAAAGTGTCTTTGTTGCTTTTTTACATACTAAAAATTTATTTAGGTAAATATTGCTGTCTATTAATGTTTTTAATGTTTAGAGATATTGGTATAGATAAATGAAAATGATTAAATATCATTCTCCCTTGTGTTCATATAGTGAAAAGCAGTCAGGAAAACATGCCTTGACTATTTTTCTTTCCACACTAGACTTAAACCATTTCAGAGCAAATACATAATTTATAGATACAGTATAGAGATGGATGGATGGATGGATGGATGGATGCATCCCAGCCTTATTTGGTACAGTCAGTTTCAATCAATTTAAAAGTTGTTTAGGGAGTCTGAAGGCATTGATGAACTTTTAAAGGTTCGATGCAGCCTTTTGTCTCCTAAAATGTTTTCAAAATCTAAACATAGCTCTGTTGTTGTTGGTGTGTTGAGACCTGTGTAGGAGGCACTTTGGCAGAATCTGTGATTATAGTTCGTATGCTCAGTGAAAACCCCACTCGCAGAGGAGAATCGAGATAGAAAAGGAGAGATGAGTGGGCAAGAGCTTTTCATAACACACATAAACAGCTGCAGGAAGCTTGACTCCAGGCTAGAAATTATGAAAATAGACCCTCGTCCACCTGTGGAGGTTACTGAAGTGCTTCTACACATAGCTGTTAGATAATTTCTTTAACTGAGGAACCAACCACACTTTCTTGACACTAGCAACAGCACATGATGAGAACACATTCTTGCATTCAAACACAGCTGGATGGAGCACAAGTCGGACGTGTTTTTCTACGCTTCAAAATACGTTTAACTTGACACAGCGACCTAAAAATGCTGTTTATGATGTGATGCAACCAATCTGCCGCATGTGTACATTCTGTAGATACGTCCTTAAAAAAGCCCTTATAATAAATCTCAGACAGATTGAAGAATTTAATTGCAAAATGGATTGCTGTTGACTATAGGCCAATGATAGGATTACGTTCAATAATATGAAAATAAACAATATATTGCCTTCCCAAAGCCATTTTTGTATTGTCTTATCAATGCTTAATTCCTCTGCCACAATAATGTAATGCATTTTAATTATCTAAATTATTATATTTATAATATATATTATATTTATAATAATTTAAATACGACTATTTATAATTATTTAATCATTATACAGTATATTGAATTACTGTTATTTATTAAACATTTATACATGAATGATTAATTGCAATTTATATCTTGTAATAAATTTGATTAAAATTATTTGACTGATTGCCCTAGTTTTAACCCATCATTAACACTCTTCGGCTAGCCGCATTCTCCTCTGTCATTAATTTCCGGGATGTGCACGAACAGGAGAAATATCACCAAATGAACACCTTAGCAGAACAAAAACATCCTGAATGGTCTCATTAACATTATATGACCGTGGAAATTTTTTGCAAAATGAAATAATGTGCCTTATTACACGTTTTGCTGTTGTTTCCCAGTGAAATGTCACGGTCTTCATAGTCCAAAGTCCAACACCCTATCAGGTGAGCTACAGCAGAAGTTAATCACACTTGAATAATTTGTAAATGTTGGTTAGACTGTAATAAAAGCATAGCAGTGTGTGAGTAATAGAGCAAAAAAGAAGAGTTTATAAAGTCATAATCAGCACAGTTGTTGTAGCACCTCTAGTGTTAATTTTACAAGGAAACTGTGGCGAAATGTAGATCCTGGCACATACAATTCAGTTTGCAAAAATGTAGTTATAGTTCATTCTAATGTTCATTCTATGAGACTAGGTTGAAAATATCAGTTAGTCAAAAATTTTTGTCTTACTAAAAGAAGCCTGTTTTCCCAGTAAGTATAAATTAGCCTAAATTCACTTAAGTAGCAACGCTACTAGTCATGCATAGCCAGAATTTTGACTATCAGCACAAAGTCCACTTTGCAGCTTATTCTGGCCAAGAACTGCCCATTTAGACATGAAGAGATTGTTTGATCGACATGTAAAGTGACTAACCACTGCTTGTTTTACTTTAAGATGTCATTACAAATGGAGAAATCTGAATTAGATGGGACCACAATAACAGACCAAAGGAAAAACTTGTTAAAAATTGTGAAAATCACTTCAAATTACAAGTGAACGACCCCACTCCCAAGTATTCTGATTTCTAAATATGAGTTAATGTGATTTGGCCAGAGGTGGGTAGTAACGCGCTACATTTACTCGGTTAAATTTACTTGAGTAACTTTTTGGGAAAAATTTTACTTTTAGAGTAGGTTTAAAAGTGGGTACTTTTACTCTCACTCAAGTAAATTTCTAATGAATTTTTTTTACTTTTACTTCTTTACAATGGGTGGCATTACTGTCGTTACATTACTGGGTTTAATTTTAATTAATGTGTAATTTATTGAGAGATTACTGAATGGGACTTTTACAAGAGCGGAAGTTCACACAGCTGCGCTTGCTGAGCCACTGTCACAGACTGTCACTCAATCACTGCAGCAGCATCAAACTCTTCAAAGTGAAACACTTTCTTTGCTCCGCACAGTGAAAAAAGAATAGTTTCATCATGCAGTGCCTTCATTTAACACCAAGACAAGCGGATATTTCAAGATTAAAATCACAGCTCCAATTTAAGTTTTGGTTCTAATCCTAACGCTGGCTTTTCTGTGTAATGAGATGGTCATTTTCAGGGTGATTCTGTAACTGGGCTCTTATGACATCAGTTTTGAAGTGTACATTTTTAAAACAGTGCAGCAATATATCAGTGCACTTTGTCATGCGTCCCGCATGTAATAAGCAGTATTTATGCATTTACTCGGGGGTACTGGAAACTATCGCAGCTACTTCAGGCAGATTAACTGTATAAATCCATCTAAACATCCAAGTTAAGTGTAAATCACTGCCATTCGCGTGATCGACAACTGGAGCGTGAACAGACAGCATTTCTGTACATTTCTGAGGTGTACGTGAGAGATGTGCGGGCGCAAGGCAATCGTATGGCAAAGAGAGTGGCTTTGTCCTCAATCGTTCACTCATTCACTATTTCCTATATAGTGGATGGCAGTTAGTGCACTATGTCTCAGCAGTAAGTGAAGGATATTAGTGAATTCGGACGTGAGTTTCGGAGCTCTGGGTCTGTCGCAGAAACAACGTCACATATGAAATTTTAAAATACTTGGGCCTTACTTGTTATTCTTATTAAATAATATATTTATACAATAAATCTTCATTCTGTTTGTCATTTTTAATATATACTGTGTGTTAATATAAAGAACAAGCACATTTGGTCAAATAAAGAGTACATTTTAAAATGTATCTGTGTGTTTTGCCTCTCTATATGTTATTATGTTATTTTAATCAAGTAATGATTTGTCAAAAAGTAATTTACTGCATTCAGCATGAAATAAAATATTGCAGGAGTGACGGAAGCAGTAAACTCCCAGCTCGTACGTCTTTCCCGTGGTGGATTGTGGGAAATTAACCATTGTCGAGTGTACATCAAATGTACACTTGAAATTAGAGTGCATTGTGGGTAAGAATGAGTGAACAAAAGTAGGAAATGAGTGGCTCACTCAGAATTCAGACACTCCTACAAAACAGGGGACACTCGTATAATAGTGCACTATATAGTGGATGGGGCAGTTTCAGACTCAGTGAGTGAGTTGGTGCCCTACGTAGGCTGCATACTCTGCATTTAGAGAGCAGCGGTACTGCTGTACAGAACTAATTATCTAAATACTTTCAACACTGAAAACTGTAACTACACTGAAATAAGAATCTGAACAGGACTTTAAAAGCTATGAAATACTGAAAGAAGGCATTAATAAAGCATGATCTTGCTTGGTTTATATTTCAGCATTATATATATTATGTCCTTGTGGTACATTTTCATGTTTTCACTGTAATAATTACTAGAAATGTGTCCAAACCTCTCTTCTTACTGACAAATTAATCCAGATCTGACAAGAGCCCTAAAAGGGATAGTTCACCCAAAAATTACAATTTTCATTATTTACTCACCTTCTTGCCACCCCATATGTGTATGACTTTCTTTCATCTGCTGAACTCAAATGAAGATTTTTAGAAGAATTTCTCAGCTCTGTAAGTCCATACAATGCAAGTGAATGGGTGGCAACATTTTAAAGCTAAACAAGTCAGCATAAAAGTAATCCATAAGACTCTAGTGGTTAAATCAGTATCTTCAGAAACGATGTGATAGGTGTGGATGAGAAACAGAGAAACAGATCACTTTCACATTCTTCTTCTTGTGTTTTTGGTGATTCACATTCTTCTCTGCATATCGCCCCCTGCTGTCTAGCAAAAAAATGACAAATATTGATCTGTTTCTCACCCACGCCTATCATATCACTTCTGAATACATGGATTTAACCACATGGATTTAACAAAATATGTTCCATTCACTAATTCTGTATTACATGTTCAATGTGTATTATGTAATGGAATATTGGGGAGTAAACATCTATTATGTCATTTGTGAAAGTAACGAGTAACTCACTACTTGAGTACTCTTTTAATTGGATACTTTCTTACTCTTACTCCAGTAATTATTTATGTTAGTACTTTTACTTCTACTTGAGTACAGTTTTTGGCTACTCTACCCACCTCTGGATTTGGCCAAGTTAGGTTTAGAGTAATCAGATTTAAGAGTAAGGTTTAGGGTTAATGTTAGGCTTAGGGCTTATCAACCCATCATTTCCATTTAATTTTAAAGGTAGGTTACAGTTGGGGTTAGGGATATAGGGTTAGGACTATGTTGATCCAGGAACATATTTTACTGGGCAAAATCTCAGCCCCTAGCGAGACCGTTCTTATGTCCATCTGTGCTGTTTTTCCAATAAGAATTGGTTTCCTCTGTAAACTTTTGTTCTTTGACCGTTACACCACATCTCACTGTTTTTACAGCATCTGGCGCATAAGCGCCAGGTTTTTATGATGCAGTGTCTAGTTAAAAAACGTAAACTTTTAACCCTTCTATGGTAATGAAAAATGGCACCTCCTTTTGATATTCACTGCTATTTTTGACCAGAAGGTTCAGATGTGTAACCCTTTTTTTTTCTACTGATGATAATGATACCTTTTCTTGTTCGCTGAAGAACAATAAAATTATGCATTTCTTTTGGGATTTTAGGCTATTTTTATCTTATTTACATATACATTTATAATTTTTACCATTAATTTGCATATACAAATAATAAAATAATTACAAAAAAAAAAAAAAAAAAAAAAAATACATTCAGAACCTACACTTCAAGATATACTTATATTTAAGAAAATATAAGAATGTGACATAAATTGGAGGCAGATTGGTGCCACAAAACATAAATAATATGACTTGAAAACCAGTGGTGGAAAAAGTACTCCATAATTTCCATACTTATGTAAAAGTACTGATACCACACAAAAGTATTACTTAAGTAAAAGTCATCCATTAAAATACTACTTAAGTAGAAGTAAAAAATACCTGATTTTAAAAATACTTAAGTATCAAAAAGTAAAAGTATTACAAATTCAAATCTGTTCATATTATAAAATCCGACCCATTCATGTTGCTATGTTTAAAGCCATATAATTCAATTAATATTGGATACAATAAATATGAACTTTTATAGTTAATGTTTTCTCTTGAATTTTCACATGCATGTTTTACTTTTGTTTAGTTTTATTTATTTAGTTTATTTTTATTTTATTAGGGACCTGAAATACAAATTAACATGTGCTTTAATCTCTGTGTACAATGCATCTTTAAAATTTTTTGGCTGAAATTATGTTCTTGTATTGTCCCTAAACAAATAAATAAATTAAGTTGCAGGTGTATAAGGAAGGGGCATTTTATTCAGAAAATAAAATGTAGTTCATGGAAATGAATATGAACAGAATATAAATATTCAAACAGTAATATCAATAATTTTATTATGTATAAATTCAACATATTTACTGAGCAATTTTGAGTTAAAACTACCGTTTTATTAAATAGTTACTACACTACAAGTTATTAACAATAGGGCCTAAAGTCTCGGTTACTGTCATAACCTCCGTTCCCTGATGGAGGGAACGAGACGTTGTGTCGATATAGTGACACTAGCGAACACCTCAGATCTTTGAGAAAAGGCCAATGAGAATTGGCGAATCAGGGAATGGAGGTTACGACAGTAACCGAGATGTTCCCCTTCTGTCACTCACTCGACGTTGTGTCGATGTAGTGACACTAGGGGTCCCTATAAGAAATGCCACAACTAGCTGAACCATGTTACGTGGACTGCCGGTACAGATGCAAGCAAGCTGCTGCGTTCGTAGTAGCAGGTGCACCAGTCTGCATGTAGCCTCCCCCAACACCCCAAAAAATGTTGTATAGTTCCCCACATCACTGGGGGAGAAGAGATGTATCTAGTATGGAAGCAGGCTGCGCCAGCCGGTCTTTTCTCACTATGTTTTCTCTCCACAGAGTATTCAGTTATTTGGCTGGGGCCATTTTAACGCTCAAAATATGTGCCGGGGAAGGTGTTCTTTTCCTATCCTATTCTTTCAGGGGGAAATGACCCCGCGGAGACCACATCCTGCCCAGAGGGGAGGTAACAAGTGGCAAGCACGTCATGTGGGCTCAGAGTTGCACATGGAAGAGGTGCGATGGTAGGTCCTGCCTGAAAGGGGAGGAGCTCTACAAATATGGTGACCGGGACAGAGAGGGCTCTGTCGAAGTGAGACGCAGATCTGCCAACAGGGAGACCATACTGTGGAAAATACATCCCAGGGGGTTACCGGAGTAACCGGCACCTGTGGAGCACCTACCTCAGTAAGGGTATATTAGCACACGTACGGGTTCTGGCTGTGAATTCCTCCGCTGAATTCGCAAGCCACAGGGCTAGGGAGGAAGGACATCCAGGGTTCAAGGGTTTGTGAACTCGCATGGGAAAAGAAGCGCACATCTTCGCCTCTTTGTAGGGGAAAGGCGCTATACGCAAGTGATACACCCGGTCAGCTGTCCGTATTCCTGAACTTACCTGTTCGTACCTGACAGAACACGGGACGAAATCGGCTCAACCCAGAGATTGTAAAATCTCGCGAAGGTATTGGGTGTCGCCCAGCCCACTGCCCTGCAGATGTCTGCTAGAGAGGTGCCATGGGCAGTGCCCACGAGGATGCCAGACTCCTTTTGGAGTGTGCTCATATTCCCGAAGGGGCAGGCACAGCCTGGGCCTGGTATGCCATAGTAATGGCATCCACGATCCAGTGGGCAAGCCTCTGTTTGGAGACGGCGTTCCCTTTCCGCTGTCTGCCAAAGCAGACAAAGAGCTGCTCAGAGCGTCTAAAGCTCTGCGTGCAATCCAAGTAGATGCGCAAAGTACGCACCGGACACAGCAACGACAGGGTTCACCACCTGATCCCTGAAGGGGGTTCTGGGAACCTTGGGCACATAGCCCGGCCGGGGTCTCAGGATTACGTGAGAGTCACCCGGCCTGAACTCCAGGCAGGTATCGCTGACAGAGAACGCTTGCAGGTCCCCAACCCTCTTGATGGAGGTGAGCGCAATCAGGAGGGTCGTCTTCAAGGAGAGGGCTTTCAACTCGACTGACTCTAGCGGCTCATAGGGGGACGCGTCCTTCAGGTCTACTGCCGCAAACCAATCTTGATGCCGGACACACACCAAAATGCGATCGAGCACTCATCCCGCTCCGGAGCTCCGAAAGGGACACTAAGCTGGCCCTGTGGCAAGCTGGTCTCCTCTCGGAACTCACTGGGGGCAAACGAGCATGCTGGGGAATGGGAGGTCCGCGGGGATTTACCCGGTGGAGCCGCACCCATTGAAGCCCCCAAATTGCCTCCAGCACCAGCCGGGCCGGCCTCGTACCCGGAGGTAAAAGGTGAGACATGGGGGGCAGCTAGAGTGGCTTTCCCCCGGAAGAAGGAAAGCTGCAACTGCAACGTTGCCATGGTCATATTCTCACAATGAGAACATGAACCATTCACGAACACTGCCTCAGTGTGATTGGTGCCCAGACACGTACGGAAGCAGAGATATATCGACCGCATCCAGGAATCACACAAAGACGGAAAGGCATCTTTATAAAGATGCATCTTTAAAAAGATGTTCAACATCAATGTGTGTGCTCTAATAGAGAAAATATACTCTTTAGCAGGAATATACACTCTTTTAGCGAAGTACCCAGGGGTGAAATCTGCACTCGTTGTGCAGGAGTGGACCGTCAGGTTTGTACACAGCTTGGGTCAATTGCATCTTGTCTGTGTGCTTGAAAGCATGTTTAGTTTAGCGCGCCACGGTGGTCTGACACAGACTGCATGCACAGCATGAGTGCATGTGCTGAGTGTCTGTGCTCGTGTTGGCTGCTGTCAATCAAAAACACTGAACACTGTTCTCTTCTATTTTCGCAAACAACGAAAATTTATTTTTACATCTGGGTAATGAGTAACGAGAGGGTATTTATCAGAGTAAAAAGTATTTGTTTGGCTAAAAAAATTTAGCAAAGTAAAAGTAAAAATTTCAACAAATTTAAATACTCAAGAAAGTAAACATTTTGAAGCTCTGTAACAGATAAAGGATGGGCAAGGAGGAGGCAGGAACTGGCTGAACAGTAATCATAAAGTTTAATAAGAAACTCAACATAAAACAAATATAAATAAACACAGACACACACGCAATGCGGCCATGTGCGCGTGCCTGCAGGCAGGTCTTCCCCGCCTTTTGGAGCCCTGGGAGATGAAAAAGGTGAGAGGGAAAGGGCGAGGTGGAGCGACAGAGAGAGAGAGAGAGAGAGGAGAGAGAGAGAAAAATTGCTCGCCAGTTCCCGGACAGGCTATTGCCTGGTCCTCAACCGGTCCTCCGCCTTCTGGTGGATGTCAGCTCGCTCTTCCTGGGCAGATGGCAGCGAGTCCTCCGGCTCTCGGCGGCCAGCAGTGACCCCTTTGTCCCTAGGCAGATGGCCGTGGCTGCTCCCCTGGCAGATGGCAGTGGTGAGGACTCCGCGACAATGCATCCCTCCTCCCTCCCTGGTTTCGGCACCACTGTAACCGATAAAGGACGGGCAAGGAGGAGGCGGGAACTGGCTGAACAGTAAACATAAAGTTTAATAAGAAACTCAACAAAAAACAAACATACAAGTCTCTCTCTCTCTCTCTCTCTCTCTCTCTCTCTCTCAAACTGGCGCCTCCAGCTCGTCTTTATCCCCCTCCCAGCTGATTAGCCTGATTCTGCCCTCCTCCTCATCACAAGCTCCTTAAGTACAGTATCAAAGTTTTTGTACTTCATTACTTTACAACACTGTTGAAAATTATGTCATCCCAGTAACAGCCAGTAGATGGCTGTGTAGACTACTGTGTTGTCTGATGGCTTGTTGTAACCTAATTTTATATTTTACCACAAGATATGCATTTGGATATATATTTAGACATTATCAAAATTTTTATTTGTCAAAGTTTATCATTTTAAAATGGATTTGAAGTGTCAATTTTTTGGAGTTAATGTCATTATGCTTGCAATCAAACCTGACCATGGTGTTACAAAGAGAAGATACAGAATAAGCATTTTTCAACATCAAACATAAAAATGTAATAACTCAAAGTAAATGCATAATAATGTCAAGAAATTTAACATTGTGAAACAGAAATAAACTGCAAAATTCTGAAAATTCAATTAGAATATAAAACAGAAGAATCAGAGTAAACATTTTGCAATTTCAAACTTTCTATAGTAAAAATGTAATTTGCAAATGTGTGTGTGTGTGTGTGTGTGGGCAGGTTTGGGTGGTTTAAGAGGACATTTTTTTAGGTTACAAACTGGTAATTACAAGGGTATTATGCTATAAATGTGATTTATGAGGACATTTCTAGTGTCCCCATAATTCAAATCGCTTAAAAAACATACTAAACAATATTTGATTGAAAATGTAAAAATGCAGAAAGTTTTTTGTGAGGGTTAGGTTTAGGGGTAGGGTTAGGGGATAGAATCTATAGTTCGTACAGTATAAAAATCATTATGTCTATGGAGAGTCCTCATAAGAATAGCTGCACCAACATGTGTGTGTGTTCTGCATTGTGAGTGTTATTGTCTCACCCCTTCATTTCTGAGTGTATGTGTTTAGCATTGTGACTGATTTTTTTGTTTGTTTTTGTTTTTTTGAGAAATGTAAAAAAAAAAAGACAAGAAAAAAAGCTCTGTGGTATAATCTTAACAGTTCATTTTTCTGTGTGTGTAAGTGTGTTTGTGTGTGAGTCAGGTGTGTATGTTTTACACTGAGGATGTTTTAGTGTCTCACCCTGAAATTTCTGTCTGTTTCTTTTTTTTTCTGCTTTGTGGCTAATTTATTGATTGTGTTTGACCAATAAAAACAAAAACAAAAACAAAAATTGCTCAGTTTTTTTTGGGTCTTTCCCATTCATTTTCAGTGGTCGGTCAGTTTTGACTGAGATTACCAAAAGTGTCACTTTTTTTTTAATGACCACTTAGACAATGAATCAAGCCCATTGTTTTTTATTTTATTATTATAATTTTTTTTATGTTCAGGTGGCAAATGGAGGAAAAGTCACCAAGTCTTGTACTGCTCAGATTAATTAAACCATTTTTATTAAATGAGGAAAATGTATTTCGGTCAAAAATGAGCAAATACCATAGGAGGGTTAATAACCTGTCTAGAGAAACAGTTTGCCAAATTTAGCTATTGCATTAGATGTACTCCCTCTTTCTCTTTTTAAGTGTGTATGTGGACTTAGGGACGCTCGTGTTTTTTGCATCCTGTGCTGTTTTTAAAAAAACATTACTAAATGGACATATTTGACTGCCACAATGGTCAAATACATCAGTCTAGTACATTTATATAGAAAAAGAATTAAAAAAACAGCACAGATGGATGCAAAAAAAGTCAACGTTTTTTAGATGCCGTGTCAAGTTAAAAAGAACATCAACATGTTTGGTTTGCATTTGGTGTAAGCGGACCCTCGAGTACTTAGTTATGTGTTAAAGTTTAATACTTAGGATTAGGGGTTTTGAAAAATCCCTAATCCTCAATAGCAATAGTGATGCTTGAAAGCACCCCTTATCCCTTACAATTTCCATCCCTAAGCTTGACATTTTAGCTATTTTAAATTGTAGTGGCTTGTAGCTTGGCAAGCTCCAGTTTCAGAGTAGATTCCCCAGTACGAGTCAGCAGAGTATATCAGCACCTCCTGTATCACAGCAATACAGGCAGAGTCACAGAAAGAGAGGTAAGATGCCTGTTTTTTGTGTAATGAAAGGGTTTGGTGTGTGTGTGTGTGTGTGTGTGTGTGTGTGTGTGTGTGGCATCAGCTCTATTCAGAACAGTGCTTTTTGTTTCAAGAAGAGGTGGAAGAAAAGTATCTCAATAGAACCTTCTTGCGATGGTCACTTTAACCATCAGCCTCCTTTCTCTATATGCTGTAAGTGAGTGCTTTTTTCAGTTTAAGATATGATGCAGTTTATTCTGCAGGGCTGTTGTTTTTCCTGCAACCATATCTTGTCCTCTTTCACATTAGGGACGTGCATTCTGTTGTGAACAACAGATATAGTCATATTTACACTGTTAACCAAGGCCACATCCACACTAATCCGTTAAAGTTTGAAACCTTTGTGGAGCGTTTTCGAGCATTCTAGTGTGAATGAGAGATGTTAACATAGCTAAATCAATCTGTTTTCAAATTAAAATGTATTAGTATAGGTGTGGCCCTATATATATATATATATATTAAACAATATTTTAACATTATTTTTTAATATGGATGACATTTATACTCATTTATCTATTTTGTGATTTCCCATGTGATTTTATCTGATGTATTTTTTATCAGTTTAATCCTTGAAGTGATATGCGGAATTTTAGTTTTTACTTCAATTTTAATATCTGGCATAGATCTGATCTTGCATGTAAACAGCGAAAACTGTTTGGTTTACTTTCACACATGGTGGTACTAAATCCGATATGTATCCAATATTTTGTTATATAACAAGTCTAAACACTTATATCCAATTATTTTCTTATTTCATAATTTTATGTCATTAATATCCACTGGGTCAGTGACATGATGCTCATGTTTTTGTCTGGATCTATTATGTTATTCAAAATACATTAAAAATGCAATTCACACAAAACAGTTTGTTGAATGCACATTTACTATGATGAACATGTTTTCATTTTCTGAGTTTAAGCCCTAGAAAAAATATAAAAATGACTTTAAAGATGAAGTGGTGTAAGAAGTGGTGTAACTGCTCGAAGACAGTAAAAAAATAAAATAAAACAAATAATACAAATAAATGAAATAGTCAATGATATGTAAATAGTCTCAATAAAAGCTGGATTTTAGAAGTGCAGAATAATCTTTTATTATATATTTTTTAAACAAGCACTGAAACACTTGTTTTACAAAATTATTAATTTTTAAAAACGTTTTTCCACCAAATTAAAGTCAAGTGGTGTAACCAACATGCAGATAGTCCCTTATGACTGTGTGAATTTTAAAAAAATATCAGATATTTTGTCATTTTTATGAAAAGGCACATTTTGTTCAGGTCAATTGGAGTAACCCTAAGAAAACTTCTTGATATTCGTGACTCAAAAATTTATATGTGTAAAAAAAGAAGAAAAAAAAATACAAAATTACATATAGAAATATGTTTGAAGACTTTTTTTAAATAAGTTATTAAGTTGTGTACACTCACATGTATTCAAGGTGCAAGGAAAGTATTTTAACCCCTTAAACTCTGGTGCATTTTGGGCTGCTGCCCGCAATTTTTCACACTCAAATTTAAAAGCCCACCATTCACACATACTGCAGACTAATTGTAAAAAAAAAAAAAAAAATCATAAATAATATTGTTCGTATTTATAATTTAATGATAAACAGAAATAAAAACTTTTTTTTTTTTTTTTGTCCTAAATTTGTAAACATGTAATTCAGGTTCTCTTCACTCTACTGCACTTTGAAAAGTCTAATTTTATTCCACTGGGTGGCAGAAAGCACTAGAAAAATATTTTTTTTCTCTATCAGATTCCATCACATTATACAGATCTGAAATGTAGGTGGCACTCAAATGCATTTTAGCCCTCACAGATGTGCTCGTCCATAGACATTCAGTCTAATTTTCAGTTCAAGCACCACCCTTGTTTTTTCATTGAATATCTCAGCCTCTGAGTGGACTAGAAGCTCAATCTAGGTGTCATTAGAAAGCTGAGATCCTCTCCTTTGCAATGATATATAACATTTAATTATCAATAGTCGAAAACATGTTTTCTTATGATTTGTTTTGCATATTTTTCCTTCTGGATGGCATATTTTGTTCTGGACATCTAAGATATATCATTGAATTATTCAGCCAAGCAAGATCACAGACAAGTAAACAATGGGTAATTTTTTAGAGAACTTCCTAAGGTAAGCACAGATAAAAGATATGTTTGTATTTGATGACTCACAGAAATCATATTTTGCTTTGTGTTTCTTTTGAAAATCTTTCGAATTGTGGTATTAGGGCAACATAATTAACTATACAGTCACATTCCTGAAAGTAAGAGCTTTCATTTGATATATGACTTGTCCATGCATGTGCTATGTGAAGGACTTTTATTTTTATATGAATATTTCTATCCCATTACCTCTAGGGGGTGCTAATTTTCAACGAGAATGTTTTGATGCCTTATTTTGTTAATTTAAGTAAAAAATGCAGAAGTGATGGTTATCTCTGAAAAGTTCAGATTATATGCCTTTTTTAAAGAAATAATTTTTTTGTAGTAAAGCAAAAAAATGTAGAAGAAAAATGTATTTAAAAAAATGAATGAAATCAACATTGATACAAAGATTACATTTCTATGATTTTTACGCGTGTGTTTTTAACTACATTTTTAAAAGATGTAATTTTTTTTTTTTTATCACCTCAGACATCCTTATTTGTCAAGGAGCCTTGTAGAGTGTCTGTGTCTAAACAAAGTTCATGAAAAGTGTCTCATTTACTAGGAACTACAAGGAGGCACTGTAAAAAGCAAAAACAAAAAGTCCAGCATTCCGGATTTACCCGTATAGATTGTGTTTTGGATGATGGTACCAAGTATGGGATGCCGATTTGCTGGGTTCCCCAACAGAATTCTTTAGTAGCTTAACCAGCAAGACTTAGTCAACAAGCTTCACTTAAATTACCATGCATGGTTTACCAGCATTTTTTTTGATGGCTGAAACAGCACCAAACAAGCCTGAACCAGCATGGTCTAAAGCTAGTCTTTTCAGCAGGGAATGCTAAGAATAATGAACTATCCCAGGAAAAATTTCACCTTAGACATTGTTCTGTTTTATTCTGTGCCTTCTAATGTTCCACCTTTGAAAGGCATGATTTATATTTATACATCTCATTTAATTTCAATTCTCTTTCACTACAACCCTCTGGCACATGCCATAACTCATCATTACGTGTGCAATAAGTCAGATAAACAGTTCAATATTTAATTTGTATCCTCAAGATTTGTTTTGGTGCTATCTGGGTCTCATGGGTAGATGATTCACCCTCCCACGCCCCACTAGTACGCTTTCATGAACGACTCATTGAGCTAATGCTACATGGGTTTATCAGCACGGGCGAGATCACACTGTTCATCATCCTGGCCCGACCTGGCCTCCTCATTTCAATCTGAATTGCAAATTTCGCCTGTAAAAATCAATAGACGCACGGATTGTGATTCACACGTGGGAGTGTAATTGGGAAAAACATAAGGGCTGGTATTGCTTCTGACAGCAAATTTATCCCACTTTAGTTAATAGTAAGTAAGGCTGCCGTTGGAGCTGGATTCGCTCTTCAAAATGTAGTCTACATTTTCCCTCTCGCTTTTTTTTTCTTCGACAGAATAAACTCTTTCTAGGTTTCACTGAACTGTTTACCACTAAGGCAGCTCTCTTGGAAGGCCCGTCCAATAGCTGCATTCATAAACAACAATCAAACGAAGCTGTTTAATTTGTGATGTTCTGAACCCACTAGAATGCTCACGGATATTTTGAGAATAGCTTAGCTTAACATTTAACCGGAGATACCAAAGTTTAAATGAAATAGTTCAAGCAAAAAAGAAAATTCTGTCAACATTTTCTCACATTTTGTCTAAACAAAGAAACAACAAATTGTTGTAGCCCATCCGCCTCAAGGTTCGACTTGTTGTGCATTCTGAGATGCTATTCTTCTCACCACAATTGTACAGAGCGGTTATCTGAGTTACCGTAGATTTCTGTTTGCTTGAACCAGTCTGGCCATTCTCTGTTGACCTCTCTCATCAACAAGGCATTTCCATCCACAGAACTACCGCTCACTGGATGTTTTTTTGTTTTTGGCACCATTCTGAGTAAATTCTAGAGACTGTTGTGTGTGAAGATCCCAGGAGATCAGCAGTTACAGAAATACTCAAACCAGCCCATCTGGCACCAACAATAATGCCATGGCCCAAATCACTGAGATCACATTTTTCCCCATTCTGATGGTTAATGTGAAGTTCCTGACACATATCTGCATGATTTTATACATTACAATGCTGCCACACGATTGGCTGATTAGAGTATCGCATGAATAAGTAGATCTGCAGGTGTACCTAAAAAAGTGGCCAGTGAGTGTATATAGGCAATTTAATTTATCAACTGAAACGTGACAATTTACATTTTGTAATAATTTGTACAGTCGTAATGAACAGAAATGCTAATTTCTTTTTTTGTGTTTCCACTGACTTGAGAGCCAAACGATGATGTAACTGACTATGTTACATAACCTGCCTACAAACAAACAAACATAACACATCTCTGTCTTTGTTTACAAGTCTTATGTCGTAGTTGGGAGAACATATGTTAACAAAGTAATTTGTAACTGGTTCCTGGTTTGAGACCGGCAGGTTACGGTGCAGAGCATATATGAATGAATTAGCATTATTTATAATATTTAATAAATAATTATCATAATTCTAAAGTTAAATTCTGAAGAACAGTGTAAACACTGTGGCTCTGTGCCGATTTATTTGTTTGAGTATCATGATCAGGTGGCCAGTGGTGTGAGTTCGGTGTGGGACTATCTGTTTGACCAATGGAAGACGGTGGTAGTTTTTGGGTAACTTGTTTGAAAACAATCATTTTTGCAGTTTGGGCTCAGACCCACTTCACCTTTAAAGGAATACTTCACCCAAAAATGAAAATTCTGTAAATTCTAAATTCTGTTTTGAACCTTCTAAGATGCTTCAGTTGAACTTCGTAGTAGATTGAAACCAGCGTGGCTCCCTGAGGTTAATCGGTCCCGGCACAGTGTTTGTTTTTCCATCCCTGATGTCATCTGTTATTGTCAAAGAGAAACAGGGTTTCCTAACCGAGCCCAGCACAACATGTTTAAAAATGTGAGGTCATCACTAAATACAGATGGTTTCTCTTTCATTTTCTTTCTGTCTCTTTATTGCTCATTTTCTGCATTGTTTGCATGTTATCAGCTGCTGATTCCACTGCAAAAAGTATTTTCTTAATTAGTGTTTTTTCTCTTGCTTTCCAGTAACAATATCCAAACATCCTTAAAACAAGATGGTTTATTCCATGACAGATCAATCAAATTTCATAAACTTCCTCAGAAATGTTTGACTTTCCTAATACTTTTTTCTGAGGAAATATAAACATGAATGATGTTGAAAGCCAACATATTAAATGCCATAGATCAATATTTTCTGAGTAATCTATTATTTTGTAGAGGAGGTTCAAAATGACAATTTTCGCCTATGATTTTGGAGAAAAACTACAGGTCAAAAAACAACCTCAGAAAGGCTGCAGCATCATTATTTTATTTTTCCACAGAGATTGGTAGGTCTGTTACTAAAATATGTTGACTTCACCACTCCTTGTTGCATTATATGCCAATGGTGTGAGTCCAAAAATGGGAAAAAACACTTTTTTTTGTGTTGGTTTTCCAAAGTTGGAGTGCCTTTAACTTCAGAAGTGTAAAATGTATCTTAATATCCTTTTAGATTCTGTTTCAAAATAAAAATAACTTTTTGTATCTTCATTTTTAAGCCCTATAATGTTAAATGGGGCTCTCAATGTGGCTCAACCTCATCCCTGTTTAAAGGGATAGTTCACCCAAAAATGAACATTTTCTCATAATTTACTCACCCTCACGTCATCTCAGTTGTGTATGACTTTCTTTCTTCTGCAGAACACAAATTATATTTTTAGAAGTATATCTCAGCTCTGTAGGTCCTCACAATGCAACAGAATTGTGGCCAGAACTTTTAAGGTTCAAACAGCACATAAAGGCAGCATGAAAATAATCCATAAGACTCCAGTGGCTAAATCCATGTCTTCTGAAGTGATATAATAGTTATAGGGGAGAAAACAACCTATTTTCGCCAAAAAACAAAAAAAGAAGAATTTGATAGTGAAAGTGGAGATTTATAGTAAAAAAATGACCTAAATATTGACCTGTTTTTCTCCCACACCAATCATATTTCTACTGAAGACATGGATTAAACCACTGGAGTCGTATGGATTACTTTTATGCTGCCTTTATGTGCTTTTTGGATCTTCAAAATTCTGGCCACCATTCACTGTAAGGACCTACAGAGCTGAGATATTCTTCTAAAAATCTTCGTTTGTGTTCAGCAGAAGAAAGAAAGTCATACACATCTGGGATGGCATGAGGGTGAGTAAATGACCCAGATACATTTACTTGAGAAGCAAATTTGTTTTATCTTGTACTGTTTTAAGCATAAACCTCACTGAATTTTTGAAGATTTATGATAAAAAACATTAAAAAAAATATCAGTGGGGTGAATAAATAAATAAATATAGATATATATTTTATTCTAAATATATTCTCTGAAAACAAGTCTTATCTTAAGCTTGTTTTTATGCTTCACAAGTAAATGTATTTTGTTTTAAGGATGTTTAGACATTTTTCCTGAAAAACAAAACTGATATATACTGATTAATAAAATTATTTTTACAGTGTGTCTGGCTGGTTATTCTCCAAAAATTGCACGATCCTTCAGTTTTTACGTGTCATCTCCTTTTATTTGCCATCTGTTAGATTTATGCTGCAATTATATTATGTAACATTTTTTCAGATACGTTGTCCAAGAATTTTCCATGCTCATTTCAGAGATGTATGCACATGTGGTACCAATATGACATGGGTAGGTACGAAATTGACATCAAACCATAACTTGCTACAACTGATTGGTCTGATTTTGTCTAATGGAGAAAAGCGTATTAGGTTTCTAAACTACATATTACTTGTCCTGCTTAAAGTGAAATTAAAAATATATATTTAGGACTTCATAATATGCAGCTGGGTGAGAAAGGGGATTGCGATTTTGTGCTTGTATGACTTTGCCAGCTTGGCTGACATCAGGTTAAAGGGATAGTTCACCCAAAAATGAAAGTTCTAACTTCCTATTGACTTTACTGAGGCAGTATGTTAGTCTCAGTCACCATTCACTTTCATTGCATCTTTTTTCAATACAATGAAAAGCTGAATAGTGAGGCTAATATTCTGTCTAACATCTCCTTTTGTGTTCCATGGAAGAATGTCATACAGATTTTGAAAACCGTTTGTGTGAGTAAATGATGATGCAATTGAAATTTTTTGTTTCTGGAGGTTGTGTTTTGTCATTGTGTCAGGCGGGTAACAATGTTGGCATACAGCATACTGCGGTGGTAAATGCGCTAATAAAATCTGTTCTGTTTTTCTTTCAGATGGATCCTGTCCAGAAAGCCGTTTTACATCATACGTTCGGCATTCCCGTTGCCTCTAAAAGGAGAGCTGTCGCATGCAGCGTGTGCCATCTGAGGTTTAACTCACAAGTGAGTGTCCTCTGAAGACATATGATAGCTTTGTGTGAAGAACAGACTGAAATTTAAGTCGTTATTCCCTGGAAAAGCCTGCCCTCCACCCAAACTCTCAAATCTTATTTGCATTTGTGTACAGTTTACAGTTTACAGGTTGTTGTGTATGTTGCAAATGAACACAATTTCAAGCATGCCAAATGGAGAATGACATTTGAGGGCTGCAATGGAAGGGAAGATCTTCAGTGAATTCTGACATTCTGAAAAGTGATGCATGCATATCCACTGAGCACTGAGGATGTTTTGAATGGCCAAGACGATCCTTCATCCATCGCTTGTCATTTTCAATTCAGGAGAACTTCCGCCAGTGTGGCACACTTTCATCAGAGCTATTTAATCCAAATAGAATTATTTAAAAACAGCATTTCCCATATCCTCTCTATTAGGGCGGCCATTTATGCTGTCACTGTCTTATAGTGAGCTGTAATATTCACAGGATTGAGGTCTATCAAACAATAATCACAGCTCATTATGGGCATCAGTCAGGATTTTGGGCAGGTGACCAATCTGATCTCATGAAGCTCATCTGTAACCAATCACAGAGAGAGTCTGGGGGAGATTATGCATTCAAATCACGCCACATGCACAGCAGAACTCATTATTGGTCGTTTGTGCTTCGGCTCCAATCAACTCCAATCTGAGCTCACGAACCATGGGAGTTACTTTATGCGGCATATTTTCAAAAATAAGAGGACTTCTGTAGAGTTACACCCAGGAGTCTAGCCAGACGATCTGGCGACTTTGGAAATTGAAATTTGGTTATCAATCACCACAGGCCTAATTAAATGTGAGACACTTGTGTAACGAGGTAAGCTGGGCAAGGAGGAGGCGGGAACCGGCTAAACAGTCAACGTAAAGTTTAATGATAAAACTCAACATAAAACAAACATAAACAAACACAGACACACATGCAACGCAGCCGCGTGCATCGCTCTCTCTCTTTCGAACTGGCACCTCCGGTTCGTCTTTATGCCCCTCCCGGCTGATTAGCCTGATTCAGGGCCGGTCGTGTGTCCTCACGGCCCGGCCCCTCCCTCTTCCTTGTCACAACTTGGTTGTGTATTCTTAAAGGCATTTGATTTGAATTATAAATGAGTCAATGACAAATAATTAGATCCGAGATGATAAAAAGGTCAAATCTTTTAGAAATCTAGTTTCAAATGCATGTGCCTTAGAAGTTCTTTGAAATTTAAGCTTTGTATTCATGTCAGTTTCATAATTTAAAAAAAAACAACCTTTTTTTACCATTTTCAACAAAACAAAACAAAACAAAACAAAAAATTATTGACTCTTAAAATGTCAAGTGGTGTAGTCCCCCAGCCACTGGAGGTTGCGTCAAGAAGGGCATCCGGCGTAAAACCTGTGCCAAGTCAAATATGCGGATCATGGATGACCCGCTGTGGTGACCCCTAATGGGAGCAACCGAAAGAAGAAGAAAAAAATGTCAAGTGTGTACATTGAATAATATTTTAAAACAAAACTGCATCACTGATTATTTAAGTAATAACACAACATTATGCCAAAATCCTTATGCCAGTTTCTTTTTTCAAGAATTTGTTTTTTATACAATCTCTGGACAGTTAGACCACCTAGACATTTTTAAGTTTCTTTACATATATATATGTATATATATATTATATATTTTTTTATTATTTATTTATTTTGTAGAATCTATGGACAGTTTCACCACCTAGACATTTTTAAGTTTCTTTTTTCAAGATTTTTGTTTTTCTTTTATTTTTTGTACAATATCTGGACAGTTACACCACCTAGACATTTTTTTTAAGAATTTATATTTTGTTTTTTACAATCTTTGGACAGTTACACCACCTAGACATTTTTAAGTTTATTTTTTAAGAATGTTTGTTTTGTTTTGTTTGTTTGTTTTGTTATGTTCAGTCTCTGGACAGTTACACCACCTTGACATTTTTTAAGTTTATTTTTTCAATATATATATATATATTAAAGCATTTCTGTTTTGTACAATCTTTGGACAGTTACACCACCTAGATATTTTTAAGTTCCTTAAATAAAAATAAAAATATACTTTTTATGATATATGCATATTTATTTTTTCAGAAACTGAAAACATTTTTTCTTAGTAGAGCATTATAATCTTTTTTTTCTTTTTTTTATGAATTTCATTTTTAATGTATTTTTGAATAACTAAAGTAATAGTTTTGCCATACATATTTCTTTTTTTACGTGGAACACAAAAGGAGATGTTAGGCAGAATGTTGGTATCACTCACCATTCACTTTTATTGCATCTCTTTTCCATACAATGAAAGCAAATGATGACTAAGGCTAACATTCTACCTAACTTTTTCTGTGTTCTATGGAATAAAGTTAGGCATTGTAACGAGGCTGGTGAAGATGGAGGATCTAAGTGCAGCTTTTAATGGAAACAAAAGATGAACAAAGTAACTGAGAATAAAAATGAAAACAAAACACAGGGAACCAGGTACAGAACATGACAAAACATGTGAAGACTGACAAAGGAAACCTGGTAAAACAAGGGCTTAAATACACAGGGGCTAACAAGGGAATGAGGAACACCTGTAGAAACAATCAGGGGAAAACCAATCATAAAATGAAACTACAAAGGACTACAAACTAATAGGAAACAGGAACGTGGGAACTAAACAAGAATTTCAACATAAAAGTCAATGCAAAAAACAGGGAATATGTGACAGAGCCCCCCTTTTAAGGAGCGGATTCCAGATGCTCCAAAAAACAAAACAAAAAAACAAAACAAATTGTCCATGGGGTGTGGGGGAAAACAGGTAGTTCAAGGGGGCACAAGGGGCAAGGGGAGAAGAGGAACAAGGAAAAGTTAGGGAGGCTTGAGACCAAAGTGGAGCTGGAGGGATGGAGAGCCAGGGCGACACTGCAGGCTCGGAGGACCAAGCTGGAACCAGAGGTTCAGAGGGCTGAGGTGGAGCTGGGGGCTCAGAAGACCGAGGCAGAGCCAGTGGGAGTGAGGACCAAGGAGACCAGCGCAGATCAGGCGGATGGCCAGGAGACCAAGGAGACCAGAGCAAATCAGGCGGATGGCCAGGAGACCAAGGAGACCAGAGTAGATCAGGCGGACAGCCAGGAGACCAAGGAGACCAGAGCAGATCAGGTGGGTGGCCAGGAGACCAAGGAGACTAGAATAGATCAGGCGGGTGGCCAGGAGACCAGAACAGATCAGGCGGACGGCCAGGAGACCAGGGAGACCAGAGCAGATCAGGCGGACAGCCAGGAGACCAAGGAGACCAGAGAAGATCAGGCGGATGGCCAGGAGACCAAGGAGACCAGAGCAGATCAGGCGGGTGTCCAGGAGACCAAGGAGACCAGAGCAGATCAGGCGGATGGCCAGGAGACCAAGGAGATGACCTCAAGTTGGGGACTGGGTCAGGAGTCCTGGGAGGCGGCCGGAGCCGCTGGGGGAATAGTCTCTGGGGGAGTGGGCGGAGCCGTGGAAGACACTGGGGGGTGGAGCCGTGGAAGACTCTGGGGGCGGAGCCAGGAGAGGCTCGAGGGGCGAAGCCATGGAAGGCGGAGCCATGGGAGGCTCAAGACAAAGAGTTCTGGATGAATGGGAAACAACCTCCATGGTCGCGAACATGTGAAGAGACTTGGGAATGACCTCTGTGGTCGTGGGCATGGGAGGAGGCTCGGGAACGACCTCTGTGGTCGTGGGCATGGGAGGAGGCTCGGGAACGACCTCTGTGGTCGTGGGCATGGGCAGAGACTCGGAAACGACCTCCGTGGTCGTGAACATGGGCAGAGACTCGGAAACGACCTCCGTGGTCGTGAACATGGGATGAGACTTGGGAATGACCTCTGTAGTCGTGGGCATAGGCAGAGACTTGGAAACGATCTCCATGGTTGTGTATATGGGAAGAGACTTGGGAACGACCTCTGTAGTTGTGGGCATGGGCAGAGACTCGGGAACGACCTCCATGGTCGTGAACATGGGCTGAGACTTGGATACGACCTCCGTGGTCGTGTATATGGGAAGAGACTCGGAAACGACCTCCATGGTCGTGTACATGGGAAGAGACTTGGGAACGACCTCTGTAGTCATGGGCATGGGCAGAGACTCAGAAACGACCTCCATGGTCGTGAACATGGGCAGAGACTCGGAAACGACCTCCGTGGTCGTGTACATGGGATGAGACTTGGGAACGACCTCCGTGGTCGTGTACATGGGAAGAGACTTGGGAACGACCTCTGTAGTCATGGGCATGGGCAGAGACTCAGAAACGACCTCCATGGTCGTGAACATGGGCAGAGACTCGGAAACGACCTCCGTGGTTGTGTACATGGGATGAGACTTGGGAACGACCTCTGTGGTCGTGGGCATGGGCAGAGACTTGGAAACGACCTCTGTGGTCGTGTACATGGGAAGAGACTTGGGAACGACCTCTGTAGTCATGGGCATGGGCAGAGACTCAGAAACGACCTCCATGGTCGTGAACATGGGCAGAGACTCGGAAACGACCTCCGTGGTCGTGTACATGGGATGAGACTTGGGAACGACCTCTGTGGTCGTGGGCATGGGCAGAGACTTGGAAACGACCTCTGTGGTCGTGTACATGGGAAGAGACTTGGGAACGACCTCTGTAGTCGTGGGCATGGACAATTTTTGAGTTAGGGTCTTCATGGACCTACGCACCGACATTAGTGGCCGATCATACAACTTGGAGACAGGGGCCGTGAAAGGCATTTTAGGTGAACTATCCCTTTAATACATCCCTAAAAAAATAAAAGTGTCCTGTCATTGATCCAAATGCAGTCCATAATAGCAGGGGAAAAGAAACCTAGTTAATTCTTGAAGTGCTTTGCTCTTTGCCTGCCAAACACAGCAACAGTGTCTTTAATTTGCTTGTCTGATATTTGATTGATAGCATCATTTAACTGAGTCCCATTGCAGGTGCCCATCTTACTTAAATGCTCACTGGGCAACAACGGACTTCCTCCGCGCATGAGCATCAGCTCTCGGCTGTCACAGTGGCAGCTCTTCCATGTCACGACTTTAATGAATGGTTGATTGCGGCATAGATTACACATGACATTTATCTGTGTCACTGCTTTCTCCCCTGCGATTGGTTGTGCTGGAAGGTGTCGAGAAACATCCCATTTATCTTACTGTTCAAGCCATTTTCATAAAAATATCCCACTCAAATGATGTTACTTACAAACACCAGCAATATAAATCTATATGATCCATATTCCTGCACTGCTACTTGTACAAAAACAATATATCACAGGCGTTTAAATTGTTGTGGACTCGTTTTGCTTTTCATAAAGGTTTATCTTCCTTTAACATTTTTACAAACAAGCTGGTACTGGGAATATTAGCATGAAATAAGTTGTTAGCCAGGTCCAAATTAACAAGCGTCAAATAAGTGTAAAAATTGGCTTTGGCGATTAAATGAAATGGTTACTTGCCAGTGACCAGAAGATAGTCTGACCTTCACTGATCTAAGTGACACTAGTGATTCAATTCAGAAGCTTTCAAAGAAAACATCAGTCGAAACTTGCACATCTGTAAACGACCACCGGATTTACCATCAGAAGTTTGTCTAGGAAGCCTTAATTGTTTTTGTCTCTTAATAGAAATAGGCCAAAATACAGTTTCATGGCTGTAAGAAACATTTAGGGCATTTTCTCAATTCACCCATCAGTGTCTAGCATTGGCCCATATGTGTAAACCATGCTTGCCTCGTTTTTGATGGAGTAGTCTGGTGACTACCTTATTTATTCACAGGAGTGTTTGAGCGTCCTTTATAGTATCCTCACAGCTGCGGGCAATGTCAGACAGCCGTCCATGAGTTAGCGCCGAGGTAAACAAGGGCGGCTGAAGGCCGTTGCATATTGCCCGGTCCCACTGAGTCATAATAAATCTAGTTTGAAGATGACTGCAAATAGCACAGTGTGTTTGAAGCTTCCTACATTGTGCCCACGCTTAATAAAAGATTTATTTCCTACAAAGTCAGCTATCATGAGCTGGAACTGAAACCTCATGCACTGAAGACTTTGAGAGGAGATTTTTCTTACTCTGTCAAACTCTTTATTCCTTGATATTACTCTGAAAAAGGCTCTGATACAAACTGGTGAGCTGCCTTGCTTTCTACTGCCTGCATAGGTAGCACCCCACCTGAAATTAAGCGTCTTAAAGGGATAGATCACCCAGAAATGAACATTTTGCCAGCATTTACTCACCCTTATGTTGTTTCAGACACCGGATGACTTTCTTTCCTCCATGGAACACAAAGGAAGATTTTAGGCAGAATGAGAGCCTCAGTCACCTTCACTTTCATTGCGTCTTTGTTTCCATACAGTGTAGCTTTGGGATTGAATTTCAAATGGTATTAATTTTAGTGAATCAATTCATTCAGACAGTTGTCTTTTTTTTTTTTTTTTTTGTAGCAAAACATAAAGTAACATGCTGCCGCAAACAAGTTGCTGATGTTCGGCACTATGTTAACTACTCATAAAAAAGTCATAAAAGTACAGTGGCAAGAAAAAGTATGTGAACCCTTTGGAATTATCTGGTTTTCTGCATTAATTGGTCATAAAATGTGATCTCATCTTCATCAAAGTCACAGGTACAGACAAAGCATAATGTGTTTAAGCTAACAACACACAAATTATAATCTTTTATTTCTTTATTGAACACATCCCATTAAACATTAACAGTGGAAAAATTAAGTGAACCCTTGGATTTATTAACTGATCGATCCTCCTTTGGCAGCAGTAACATCAACCAAGTGTTTCCGGTAGTTGCGGATTAGACCTGCACAACGTTCAGAAGGAATTTTGGATCATTCTTCCTTACAGAACTGCTTCAGCTCAGCCATATTCTTAGGATGTCTGATGTGAACAGCTCTCTTGAGGTCATTTCACAGCATCTCTATTGGGTTAAGGTCTGGGCTCTGACTGGGCCACTCCAAAAGGTGTATTTTATTTTTTTGAAGCCATTCTGTATTGGATTAACTTCGATGTTTAGAATCATTGTCCTGCTGCATCACCCAACTTCTACTGAGCTTCAGCTGGTGCACATTATCCTGTAGGATATCTTGATGAACATGGGAATTCATTTTTACCTCAATGATGGCAAGCGGTCCAGGCCCCGAAGCAGCAAAGCAGCTCCAAATCATGATGCTACCTCCACCGTACTTCACCATTGGGATGATGTTTTCATGTTGGTATGTGGTGCCCTTTTTACGCCATACGTATGCTGCGTGTTCTTCCCAAAAATTCAAGCTTAGTTTCATCAGTCCACAAAACATTTTCCCAGTAGTGTTGTGGAGTGTCAAGATGGTCTTTGGAAAACTTCAGGTGCACAGCAATGTTTTTGTTCGAAAGCAGCGACTTCCTTCATGGTGTCCTGCCATGAACACCATGGCTGTTTAATGTTTTCCATATAGTAGACTCATGAACAGAGATGTTAACCAGTTGCAGTGATTCCTTCATATCTTTAGCTGTCACTCTAGGGTTCTTTTTACCTCACTGAGCATTCTGCGGTGTGCAGTTTTGAGTCATCTTGGCTGGACAGCTACTTCTAGTGAAAGTAGCCACAGTACTAAACTATCTTTATTTATAGTCAGTTTGTCTAACTGTGGAAAGATGAATATCTAAGCTCTTCGAGATAACTTTGTAACCCTTTCCAGCTTCATGTAAAGCAACAATTCTTGATCATATGTCTTCTGAGATCTCTTTTTTTGCGAGGCATGGTCCACGTGTGCAGACACTTCTTGTGAATAGCAAACTCTATGTTTGAGTGCTTTTTATAAGTCAAAGTAGCTCTAACCCACACCTCCAATCTCTTTTCATTAATTGGATGCCAGGTTTGCCAACTCCTGACTCTAATTAGCTTTTGTTGATGTCTTTAGCCTAGGGGCTCACTTACTTTTTCCAACCTACACTGTGAATGTTTAATGGGACGTGTTCAATAAAGACATGAAAGATGTTTGTGTTGTTAGCTTAAGCACATTGTGCTTTACCTGTACTTGTGACTTTGATGAAGATGAGATCACATTTTAAGAACAAGTAATGCAGAAAACCAGGTTCAAAAAGGTTCACATTTTTAATGCCACTGTATTTGTGTTTGTAGTTTTATTAGTTGCATTTATTTATGTTTTACCGAGATCCTGATGTTTTGTAGTGCCATATAAATACTGCTGTGATTTCTGAAATTATTTATACAACATATTTTGAGTTACATTTTAACAAGACCCCCCTGCAAAACAAGCTGGTGGAAGGAGAGAGTAAAATCTTTAGATTTGGTATGTTTTTTGACCACTTCGTTATTTTGATTATATTTTCGTTTGAAGTGTGATTTGAATTAAGAAATATATTTGGATTTAATTTTTTCATGTTTCAATAATTTTCTAAATCAAAATAGACCTGTAGAAGTGAAGTGCATGCCGATACAATCACTGTTAATATTAGCTATGATTTGTGTGTCAGTAGATGAAAGTAATTAATAATACTTATTTTCATCATTTAATTTTGGCGCCTGCATCCATATCCTGAACCACATTTTCCTTGCGTATAAAAGGAGCGTGTTACATTCGACAAGGACACAGTTAATGCACAAAATAAAGTATTTCTATTCTTCTAATTTATTGCATAAAGCATATTTACACTACCAACTTCTTACGAATGGGTTGTCTTTATTCATATCACTGGTGCTTGACAGGGAATGGACTACATAATAGGACGCAGGTGCTGCAATTACCGGAGTAGAACTTCCGAATTAAATTGTACTTGACCCAGCCCATTAGCGCCTTGCGTGCACGATTTCACCAAACCCACTTGCGTCTAGACTTAAGAAAATACTAAAACTTCATGGCCATGCCCACTGACTTTGCACTTATGACATAGCACTAGCACTCTTAATATAGGGCCCTTTATCTCTAAAAAGATGCAACAACTGAATGAAAGTGAATGATGACTGAGACTAACCTACTGCCCAACATCTGATTTTTGTGTTCCACAGAAAAAAGAAAGTCAAATGGGTTTGGAACAACTGATTTTTGGGGAACTCTCCCTTTAACCTCACAGATGGGGGGGCGCTCGGTTGTTTGATGTCGACAAAATGTGACCGTGTCACATTGCAGTCCAGCTTGTTTGTGAATGGCTCAGAGCTCCTTTATCCCTGTCTGTCTTCTAACACCTGGTCTGGGCTGGCCCTCTCCACGGGTTGGCCCGTTCTCTGTTTTCTAGAGCCAGGCACTGGCCCACTACAAAGGCACCAAACATGCCAAGAAGCTCAAATACTTGGATGCCCCGAAATGCCTCAAACAGAAGAGTTCTCTGGTTAGCAAGGAAAATACCAACAAGGAGCCGCCTGAAGGCCACTCTCCCACGACAGTGGCCAGCAACACTGATGGAAAAGGTAAGAGAATATTATTTTTAGTTCTAAGGCAAGCATCACTATAATTGTAGCTCATACTCAGGGTTAGGCATTTGAATAAACTTTGCTGCGTGACTTATCCCGCACCATTTGTGCTACAGACAATGATACCTCAAATCATGTGGCTTGTCTACTAAAATAATAGCACACCTCTTTAAAAAAAAAAAAAACAGACTCAAGTTATTTTTTCCTAGAAGACAATAAAAGGGTAAAAAAAAAAAAAAAAAAACATAGACTTGCATTGAACTGAGCCATATCTAGAGTCAAATTCATAAAATTTGACATGGTCTTTCCACCTCTGTCACAAAGATCTCTCTCTGAACTGAAAACAGCAAAGAAGCTCCAAGAATCAGGTCATAATTTGCATGACAGGCGCTGTTGCTGTTTCGTACAATAATGTTGTTGATACTACACCATTATCTCTGCAGTACAGAACTGCCAAGTTAATTTGCTCGGATGGAAAATCAGCATGAAGCCCATTCTAGAATTTAGCTTTCATTACAGGGTTCCACTGGTCATGGAAAACCTAAAAAATATAAGAGAAGTTTTAAACTGTGTTTTCAAGGGCTGTAAAAGTCATGGAAATGGAGTCATTGACAAATAAGTTTGCCCAGGATAATACAAATGAATAATAATAATAAAACATCTATTTAAATTTTTGTATCCATGTTGGTTTCATGCAGTTTTTAAAAAATAAAATTAAAAAATAAAATTAAAAAAAATTTACAAAATGTTTTCAAACATATTTTTCAAGGTAAAACTTTTTTTTTTTTTTTTTTTTTTTTTATAAATATCATGAATTTTAATTTACAAATATCAAGAAGTTTTCTTGAACTGAACAAAATATGCCTTTTAAAAATAAAAAAAAATACATAAATATCTGAAATGAGTCCTCCCTGTTTTATGTTGCAGTTAGGGCTGTCAATTTAACGCGTTAATTCAGTGTGATTAATTATATAAAAAATAATGCATTAAACAAATTAACGCAGTTAATCATGTCCCTGGACCATAATAAGGAATATTCCTACCAGTGGAACAATTCGAGCTTCAAGCATTTCAACCTGTTTTCTCCAGGGAGCAGTAAGCGTAACTTCAGCTATATAGGCAACGTGCAGCTTATACAGAGAACAAACCACCCTCACAGACAGCAGACAGCACAATATGAGAACATATTCGTGCGCTCAAATACAGCTTGATGGAGCACAAATCCGAACGCAGGGATCTCAAGACGTGTTTTTCTAGGTTTAGGTAGCTAGTATTAACTTGACACAGCCACCCTAAAACAGTATGTTTATGACTTGACGCAACCAAAATGAGACCACCTTAGAAAAGCCCTTATAATAAGTCTACCTCAGACAGATTGACTAATTCAATTGCAAACTGGATTGCTGTGAACTGTAGGCCAATGACTGGCTTATGTTACATAATATGAAAATAATATATTGGATTCTAAAGCCACTTTTTGTACTGTCTAATCAGTGCTTTACTCGACTGCCACAATAATGTATTACATTTTAATTATATGAATTATTATATTTTATAATATATATTTGTAGTTGTTGTTATTTAAATATAACTATAATTATTTCATCATAATATATTAAATTATTGTTATCTGAGGGGCTTTCTCCCCAAATATTAATTGCGATTAATTTGATTAATTAATCAGCATACCATGTAATTAATTTGATTAAACTTTTTAATCGATTGACAGCCCTAATATATATATATAAACAGTATGTGGTCATATGTACTACTTTTATGGTGCTTTTGAGGTGTTTGTTTTTGTGCTAAATGGAACTACACAGTTAACTATGTCATTGTATGGGAAAATTCTTTAAAGAATTTTACTTTTGTGTTTGACAGAAGAAATAGCAGCATACAGGTTTGAAACAACATGAGGGTGGGTAAATAATTACAGAATTTGAACTATTTCTTTGCATTTGTGCTGCCCTCCTTACAGAAACAATCCACCAACTCTATGAGCCAAAATGAAATGCATTTTGTTTTGTCTTGTACTAGGATGTTGACACCACACAGATAAACACAAACAGATGTGCTAACATCAGCAGTTTGCATTCTCTGTACACCCTGAAATCCAGCACAACACAATTCTGTTACTAGTAGTTGTTCTTCACAGCACTTTGTAACTCCGGAATGAAAATGCACGGATTGGTGACCTGCCTCTGCTCTTATCAGAAAAATAACCGAGCTGGTATTGTTTGCATTAATAACTCCTATGAATAACGAAGGGCATCGTGACCTGGTAGAGTACATGAGCGTGTGAGAAACCTCCAGATATGTCCGATAAATCATGCGAAATCATACTGAACGCAGCATGACACTGAGCACTTCTATCCTTTTTCCAGAGTTTGCGGCGAGCTGGGCGTTTGTTTGTCAAAATGCCACTCAGTAATGTATATTAATGTGCATAGATGTCAGAGAGATGAATAGTGGGAGCGTCTGAAAGCTGCATTATCTGGAGTTTATTTGCCGCATGTAATGAAAAGCAGAGGTTCACACGCTAATAGGGCGGCTTCAGAGAGCAGATAGTGGAGCAGGCGATCGTCTGTTCTTTTAGAGTGCCTATATAATGTTTAATTTCAAGGTTTTTCTATTGTTAAATAATAGTCATTTGTCAGTGCTTGGAAATGAATAATGTGTGGGAAGTGAATATGTGTGCATTCGAAGAAGTTTTTAGTTTTTTCTCCAACCTTAATTTTACTGCATGTTTTAGTATACGGTTATTCAGTAGAATCCTCCCGCACTGCACATCTGACATAAAATGATAAGACACAATCTGTGCATACTAAGGGGCTGTAGAAATGGACTGGGAAAACCAACTTTAGTTAATTTGTTGGCTTGTGTATTGTCTCTTAATGTTCGGTCACACTAGACTGTAAGTATGTGACATTAAAGACCACACAATGACTTACAGGCTTTTTAATCAGTTTAAAGGGGCCGTTAACCCAAAAATAAAAATTGGCATCATTTACTCACCCTCATGTTCAGTGTTAATTTATACATTTTTTATTTTTATTTTTATTTTTTTTTTGGGTCACAGTTTTAGTCTTTTGACGAAAATGTTGTCAATCTTTTTTCATGTAATTTTTATTAATTTTTAGTCACTTTTACTCTGATTAAAATGGCTTATGATGTTAGTCAAAGAAAATAACATATTTTGGTTGACAATAATGTGCAAAATGACTTCAACCAAATATTCAAACTTTTCGAAACAATCTATAAAGATTTGCTAATTTAATTTAAATTGGTAATTCTCATGAAACCTGTCAAGAAAATGTCCTGTTCCTATTTTAACTAAAAGTAAATAAGATATAAATTATATTTTGCGTATAGAAAATCAAGCCTATTTTTAGGGCCATTAAAATTTTCTACATTTTGACAGAATTTTCATTAAAAAAAAAAAATAATAAAAAAAAATAATAATAATAATAATAATAATAATAATAATAATAATAATAATATATATATATATATATATATATATATATATATATATATATATATATATATATATATATATATATATATATAAATTGTATTATTGATTTGAGGTTAAATATGACAAGGATGTTTTCTTGAGAGGTTTTAATGAGAATAACCCAAATAAAAATATTTTATTTTATTTAAACATGTATAAAACATATAAAACATAAACAAAATACAATATGTGAAAACTCTAAAATATTAGCTTTTACTGGATTGTGACTTCTTCATACTTGAATTTTCCATGTTTTGAACAGTTTAGGATAATGCATTACTTGTAGCATGTTTTTATGGAAACAGCGTACTCAAAACGAAAGTTAAAATCATGTAATTATTGCCATGATGTGTCTTTTTCGTCTTTGTCTCAACAACAGACATTTCCATCACTAATTTTGCTGAAGAGATGAACACAGCTCATGTTGTTCCAAACCAATATGACTGACTGACTTTCGTGGAACTCAAAACATCTCGTTAGGCAGAATGTTCTATCTCAGTCACCATTCATTGGTCATTTTTCTATACAGTGAAAGTGAATAGTATTTCACAGCATAAAGAAACTCATATGGGTTTGGAACAATATGAGGTTGAGTAAATGATGACAGAATTTTCATTTTGGGTGAATTATCCCTTTAACCAGCTTCACCAGAGAGGCCATGCTAATCCACCAGCTAGACTAGCACCATCCTATAAAGAAATTTTTCTATAAAGAAAATAGAAACAAAGTAAGAAAGGATGAGAGCTGAAAATGACATGTAATCAATGAGACAGCAGTGCTTTAACCACCGAGCTGTGAGAGTCACCCCAAATGGAGATCATCTGAAAGAGAACATGGTCATGGTTCTTTGATGTGATGCCCAAGATGGGCAGAGGGCAGAGAGTTTTTGTGTGTGTGTATGTGTGTGTGTGTGTGTGTGTGTGTGTGTGTGTGTGTGTGTGTGTGACAGAGATGCCTCCAACTCTGTTCCAGTCCAGTGCGGCAGGAAATGTACCCTGATATTAGCTATTAAAGAGCAGATTGTCAGGGGAGGGATGCCAGCTCACACAGCTGTACAATGGAGGCAGAGAACAGCAGTCAGGGAAAGAGAAGAGAGAGAGAGTGAAAAAGAAGACTTAAGGCCATTTCACATGACTCGTTTCCAGGGTAAGAGAATAGATGGGGCTCTGTGGCTTCAAACTGCCCAGTTCTTCCAATGCTTCAGGTTTTGTGGCCCAAGACTACCAAAGGAAGCTGGACACCAGGGTGCATACAATGTAAGCTAAGGAATTTTAGGAGAAACATCTGAGATATGTTGGTTGAAACATAACTAATAACTGTATGAAGTTTTATGAGCTTGAAAGAGCAACAAAGCAAGAGAGAGAGAGAGATAGAGAGAGGGGGGTACAAGCTGCGGCTTGTTCTGTCATCAGCAAACCTGACATCCTTTTCCAGCATCTTTACTGTCTATTATTGCACTCAGCCATTCACCACGCACTGGGCTGGAAAGATCCCTTACATAAACACGGACATTTCGGTCTGGCAAACCTGATGACACTGCAATGAAAAAACTGTTCTTCTGTATACTAGAATGTCAGTTCTAGAATTTTCGATTAATGGCTTATTTTCAAAAAGACTCTGTCTTCGAATGGCATTCAAAGAGAACCATTTATCTATGTAATGGAGAAACAGATTGGAATGTCATTTTTACAGCACACTATTATCTATTAAAATAACAAGGGGCCTTATTAAACAATTGGGGCCTTATTTTCACAGAAAGCAAGGAAGGAAGAAAGGAATGAACGAAGAAAGGAAGGAAGGAATGAAAAATGGAATGAATTAGGGATGGGCATTATCATGTAATTTTGTTGTCAAGTACTCTAACTAGGGATGTGCCCGAAGCCGAATACCTTATGATTTCACGTCGGAGATCATCTTTCCGTCTCTTAAAGTTGACCAAATTTATATTCACATCAGCAATTAAGGAAATTATCTGGTTAAGACTTTATTCCGAAAAAAGTTAAAATGCTCCATAAAGGTTTAAATGTTCCATTCATCTAATGAAGGGATGAAAGAAAGGAAGAAAAGAAGGAACAAAGAAAAGTAAGGAAGGACAGCGCAAAGAAAGGTATGAAGTAAGAGATGAAAGCAAGGAAGGAAGGAAAATGAAAGAAAAGGAGGAAGGAAGGAATGAAGAAAGGAAAGAATGGAAGGAAGGAAGGGATGAAAGGAAGGAAGGAGCAGAAAATGGAAGGAAAGAAGGAAGAGACAAAAGGAAGGAAGGAAAGGAGGAAGGATAGAAGGAAGACAGGGAGGATGGGACAAAAGAAAGGAAGAAAAGAAGGAACAAAGAAAAGTAAGCAAAGGAAGGAAGGATGGAAATAAAGAAAGGGAAAAAGGAAAGAAAAAGGATGAAGGAAGAGGAAAAGATGGAAGACAGGAAGGAAGGGATGAAAGAAAGGAAGAAAAGAAGGAACAAAGAAAAGGAAGGACAGAGCAAAGAAAGGAAGTAAGAGATGAAAGCAGTGAAGGAAGGAAAATGGAAGAAAAGGAGGAAGGAAGGAAGGAAGAAAGGAGTAGAGAAAGGAAGGAAAGAAGGAAGAGACAAAAGGAAGGAAGGAAGGAAGGAAGGAAGGGAGGAAGGGACAAAAGAAAGGAAGAAAAGGAGCAAAGAAAAGTAAGCAAATGAAGGAAGGAAGAAAGGAAGGAACAAAAGATGGAACAAAGAAAATCAAGGAAGGATGGAGCAAAGAAAGGAAGTAAGAGAAGAAAGCAATGAAGGAAGGAAAATGGAAGAAAAGGAGGAAGGAAGGAAGGAAGGAAGGAGTAGAGAAAGGAAGGAAAGAAGGAAGAGACAAAAGGAAGGAAGGAAGGGAGGAAGGGACAAAAGAAAGGAAGAAAAGGAGCAAAGAAAAGTAAGCGAAGGAAGGAAGGAAGGAAGGAAGAGATGAAAGAAAGGAAGGAAAGAAAGAAGAAATTAAGAAAAGGAAGGAACAAAGAAAGGAAGGATGGAAGGAAGGAAGAGATGGAAAAAAGGAAGGAAGGAAGGAACAAAGAAAGGAAGGATGGAAGAAAATGAAAGAAGGAAGAGACAAAAGAAAGGAAGGAATAAAGGAACAATGAAAATTTAGGAAGGAATGAACAAACGAAAATAGAAAGGAAGGAAAAAACAAAAGAAAGAAAGAAAGAACGAAAGAAACAGAAAGAAAGAAAGAAAGGAATGCATAGACGGACGGACGTCCCGCCATTAGCTAGATCTAGCTATCGTACAAAGTGTGAAGAATTTCTAGATGAGATATTTGACGCAATTAATAATAAAAACAGAGGACTGACAGGAGCGCGTGGCCCTCAGGGACTGATTTCACAAGTCAGTGTGATTCATAATGGGGCGTAATCACGATAATTAGAGTGCTTAATCCAGCATCATGGTGAAAATTTAATCAGAACTCAAGGGAACTTACTGATTAGTCCGTCTAATAACGAGGGTGGAAGGATCCTTACTGCCCTGTAATTAAAGAGCAGAGATTGGCAGCGCGCTCGGGCATGTCAGCGGGGCCAGAAGCGGATGAGAGCAGGAGAGAGTGATAGAATGATGCCTTGAAGGAGCAGGTCTGGCTTTATCACTCAGATCATGGTCCTACTGGGCCCCGAGGCCCCAACCTCTTTGGAGACCCCCTCTTGTCATTTTGACCAGGGAGTTTTTGGGATCTCTTGGTATCTTCAAGTTTAAATTCAAGTTTACATTCTGCAATTGTTACTTAAGATCTCTGTGGGGTGAATACACTAAGAAGGAATTGTACTTGGTAAAAGCACCGTTTATTTGAATGTGCTGTGAATGTTTCATGCGTCAGGCAAATAGCGCAGAATTTTTTTTTAATAAAGCACCTATATTTTGTGAATCTAGTGATCTTAATTTACATAGAAAGGAGCCATGTTTGCACAAAAATGAATGACAATGACTTAATTTAAATACTCAAGATGCAGAGCATTTTCAGCGCTGATTGCACTGGTATTGTATGTTAATGAAGTGAGAAATAGGTCATTGTGCTAAAACGTTCACAAACCACATCTATTCTCTGCGCAAAGTCTAAAATCAGCTCCTGCATTTGCAGTTTGTGAATTCCACCAGCAGATGATATCAAAGAGCTATCGTTCACTTTTAATACTAGCCTTGATTTGTGCATCAGTAGATCAATATGATTCATAATAATAATACGATTAATTTGTATAGTGCCTTTCCAAAGCTCAAGGACGCTGTACAGAAATTAAACATTAAACAGAGAAACATATAACAAATATACATTACAAAACAATGACAAATAGGAGAGAAGCAAAGCATATTTCAAGCATGTGAGACACGGGTGAGCAGGACGAGAGCCAAACAGTCCTAGATAGGCTGATAAAGAACATACAACACATACATCGAGGTCTGGAGCAGTGCAGGCAACAAACAGAGGAGGGGATACATTGCATACAGCCCATTTACATTACCAAATTCTCATGAATGGGCTGTCTTCATTTATATCGCTGTTCCTTGACAGGAAATGCAATGCATAAAATCATGCAGGTATGGGTCAAGAAATTCAGAGGTCAGAGGAGAATGGCCAGACTGGTCCAAGCTGACAGGAAGGTGACAGTAACCCAAATAAACACAGGTTACAATATTGCTATGCAGAAAAGCATTTCTGAACATACAACATGTTGAACATTGAGGCGGATGGGCTACAGCAGTAGAAGGCCCCTCCGGGTACCACTACTGTCAGCTTAGAACAGGAAACTGAGGTTGCAGTGGGCACAGGCTTGCCAACACTGGACAGTAGACGACTGGAAAAACATCGCCTGGTCTGACAAATCTGGATTTCTGCTGAGCTACACAGATGGTAGGCCCACTGCAGTCTCAGTTTTCTGTTCTTGGCTGACAGAAGTGGAACCCAACGTGGTCTTCTGCTGTTGTAGCCCATCCGCATCAAGGTTCAACATGTTGTGCATTCTGAGATGCTATTCTGCTCACTACAATTGTACAGAGCGGTTATCTGAGTTACCGTAGCCTTTCTGTCAGCTCGAACCAATCTGGCCATTTCCCGTTGACCTCTCTCATCAACGAGGCGTTTTCGCCCACAGAACTGCCGCTCATGGGTTATTTTTGTTTTTCGCACCATTCTCTTTACACTCAAGAGACTGTTGTGAGTGAAAATCCCAGGAGATCAGAAGTTACAGAAATATTCAAACTAGCCCATCTGGCACCAACAATGATGCTACGGTCAAAATCACTGAGATCACATTTTTTCCCCATTTTGATGGTTGATGTGAAAATTAACTGAAGCTCCTGACCCGTATCTGCATGATTTTATACATTACACTGCTGCCACATGATTGGCTGATCAGATAATCGCATGAATAAGCAGATGTACAGGTATATCTAATAAAGTGGCCGGTGAGTGTATATAGTGTCAGATCACTGCAGACCTCTTACCGTGAAGCAGTCACGGGTCCCCTTTTGCCCTGGCCATAATTAATTCTGCTCATGGGGTTATTTGATCTCATTGTATACTGTAGACTATAGTCGCCTTAAAACATCTAAAACACCTTGATAGTTGATTGATAACAGCCATTATGGCCATGAATTAGAGGCAATTGATCTCTCTCTCTTATCTTCTTTTACAGTGTCTCTCTGTCTCATTCTTATTCCTTTGGAACACAGGTCAGTGCACATGGGCACATAGATTTCTACTTCACTGACAGACAATCAAAGTAGCCTGAACCCTCGCAAATGAACCTTTAATGACTTATTTTCAGACACAAAAACTGTTCAAATTGATGCACAGTGTTGGGGAGTAACTAATTAAAATTAGTGAAGCTACTTATTAAGTGTGCATGTAGAATAAATTCACAATCCTTCAGGGCTGCATGATATGGTCATACGTGATTATTAAACTGCAAAAGGTTGTGATTAAATCCATACACACGTTTCAGAATTAACGGCTGATGCGCTGTTTTTGTGCACGCCCACGGGGCTCATAATGTTTTCAGCGCTCTCAGAGCAGTTCACATGCATTGCAAAATCAAAGTACTGCAGGTTCAAGCATTTGTGCAATTCCAAACATTAGTAACTGCTACAAGTTATTGGACAAACCTACAAACAGAGGAGGAGATGACAGTGTTTCACCAGATGTGGAACATTGTAAACTTTCAAATACACACTGCACTTTCAGTGTCAAAGTAAAAGCTCCAGGTGAAGCAAAAAGGACAGGAATATATTACTTTCATATAAAACAAATCTAATCCTCAAAATAATAATACTAATTCAGTATTAATATAATGATAACCTTAACTATGTCCCACAGTATTAATTTAGTATTATACAATATTCAACTAGGTTCCACAAAATAAGTGGGTGAAGTCATTTTTGTACACCTTGTTCATTCACAAAACAGTTTAGTAAATTAATTTTAATAAAGTTGTATGAAGGTAAATAATGCATTTTTATATAAATATAAAAGTGCATATCATTGAAAATAATTAAATAGCATTCTCGCTTGTATCCATTTAATGAAAACATAATGAAAACATTATTTTTCATTATTTTGTAATACATTTTTATTTAATGCCTTTATGCCTTTGTTATATAGAATCTACTTGGCTACAATGGATTTTTGGATGAAATTATATTAAAAAAATGTTTTTTAAAAAAACCTTGGAGCCAATTCAGAGCAAATACACAATTATCGAGATATATAATGTATACACTGATGATGAGCCAAAACATTATGACCACTCACAGGTGAAGTGAATAACGTTGATCATCTCCTAACAAGGCCACATGTCAAGGTCTGGGTAGATTAGATGGTAAGCGAACGATCAGTTCTCGTCGTCAGCGTGTTGAATGCAGGAGAAATGGTCAGGAATAAAGACCTGAGCGACTTTGACGAGGGCAGAATTATAATGGCCAGACGACTGGGTCAGAGCATCTCCGAAACGGCAAGGCTTGTGTGGTTCTCCCGGTCAGCAGTGGTGAGTACCTACCGACAGTGGTCCGATGAGGGACAAACCACAAACCGGCAACAGTGTGTTGGACACCCAAGGCTCATCGATGCACGAGGGCAACAAATGCTATCCTGTCTGGTCCAAACCGACAGAACCTCTACTGTGGCACAAATCACAGAACATTTTGATGGTTATGGGAGGAATGTGTCACAACACACAGTGCATTGCACCCTGCTGCGTATGGGGCTGCATAGCCGCTGATCGGTCAGAGTGCCCATGATGACCCCTGTCCACCATTGAAAGCACCTACAATATGCACGCGAGCGTCGGATCTAGACCTTGGAGCAGTGGAAGAAGGTCGCCTGGTCCGATGAGTCCCGTTTACTTTTACATCACGTGGACAGCCATGTACATGTGTGCCGTTACCTGGTGAAGTGGTGGCACCAGGATGCACTGTGGGAAGACGACAAGACAGTGGAGGGAGTGTGATGCTCTGGGCAATGTTCTGCTGGGAAACCCTGGGTCTTTCATGTGGACGTCAATTTGGCATTTGCCACCTACCTAAACATTGTTGCAGGCCAGGTACACCCCTTCATGGCAATGGTATTCCCTGATGGCAGTGGCTTCTTTATCAGGATAATGCGCCGTGCCACACTGCACACATTGTTTGGGAATGGTTTGAGGAACATGATGAAGAGTTCATGGTGTTGCCCTAGCCTCCAAATTCCCCAGATCTCAATCCGATTGAGCATCTTTGGCTCCACCTTGCAATTTACAGCACTTGAAGGATCTGCTGCTAATGTTTTGGTACTAGATACCACAGGATACCTTCAGGGGTCTTGTTGAGTCCATGCCTCAGCGGGTTGGTGCAGTTTTAGCGGCACGCGGAGGACCAACAGAATATTAGGCAGGTGGTCATAATATTTTGGCTCATCAGTGTATCATCAATTGGCTAAAAAAATATAATTTGTGTAGCCATATCGCCCAGACCTAGAATGATTTTTTTCAGGAGCAAGCTTGACTATCTACTTTTAAACTGTTGCTTCACAAAATACCCACATAAAGTGGACTGTAGCTGTGCCAAACCTCCTGTGGAGAGAATTTGGTTTGGTGGTTTGTGATGTTGGCTTCCTGTTGGGAGATGAAATTGAGGCTAACTATCAGGTCAGCGCTGCTGCTCACTTGTTCATCTCATTTACTCGTTATCTCTCGTTCAAGGTGAATCTGCCCATAAACAGCTAATGACTTTGTGGGCTTTTTGACACTGGCGGTAAGTTGATTAATGGCCAGTAGAGCTGTGTTGAATAGCTTCTTCATTGAGTGAATAAAACTGAGAAATCGTGCAGGATGGAAAATATTCACAGAGCAGTTATGTCAATTGCTCTGTTGATCTGTTCACATTATATATTTTTATCTGCACTTTGGTCTTTTTCTAAAGAAGGTTTAGTGCATTTAGAGCTATTATTTTGAATCAATAAAGTCAACATGAAAATGTCTTTCCCAACCCTTTATATTTCCCAACCCGTAATCTGACATATTTTGGAGTGAAACAGAATATTAGATGAGAAAATGGTAACAATGTACAATAAGGTTGTATTTGTTAAAATTAGTTAACTACATTAATATGAACTAACAATGAACAATAATTTTACAGCATTTCCACTGTTCATTTCTACACATACTTATACATTTTTAAAAGTGAAATGTGTTGGATGTTAACATTAGTTAAAGGGATAGTTCACCGAAAAATGAAAATTCTCTCATTTACTCACCCTCATGCCATCCCAGATGTATATGACTTTCTTTCTTCTGCTGATCATAAAGATAAAAAATCTAAGCTCTGTAAGTCCATACAATGCAATTAAATGGTGGCCAGAACTTTGAAGCTCCAAAAAATCACATAAAGGCAGCATGCAAGTACTCCATAAGACTCCAGTGGTTTAATCCATGTCTTCAGAAGTGATATAATAGGTGTGGGTGAGAAACAGATTAATATTTCAATCTGTTTTTACTATAAATCTCCACTTTCACTTTTAGAATGTGAAAGTGAAAGTGGAGATTTATAGTGAAAAAGGACTTACATATTGCTTCTGAAGGCATGGATTAAACCACTGGAGTTTTATGTATTACTTTTATGCTGCCTTAATGTGATTTTTGGAGCTTCAAGGTTCTGGCCACCATTTAATTGCATTGTATGGACTTACAGAGCTTAGATGTTCTTCTAAAAATCTTCATTTGTGTTCTGCAGAAGAAAGAAAGTCTTACACATCTGGGATGGCATGAGGGCACAGGTGCCGATCCTGCCGAACACCCACGGAAAAGCATGAGATATTTCCCATTAATTTTCTCCATAGGCATTTACAAAAAATAATAATAATTTAATAACTATTTCTCAGCCTTGACCCAAACCAGAAAGCTCTTATTAATTAACGACATTAAAATGTTTGATTTGACGCAAATAATTTTCAAAAATCGAAAAAAGCGATTGGTAATTGGGAACTTCTCTGAGTGGTGGATCTCACTGTTCTGGCAGAGATCTGTCTGGACCCAGAATAATTATTTGTTAGATTTTACAAGACACAACTGCAGATTTAACTCTTGAATAATGAATTCATCAAGCGCACCGCCGCACAGAGTAAAAAAACTTTGTAATTGAGCAGGCTGAGCATGAACACTCTTATATTCCTTCCTGTTACTTAGGATAAAAATGTTTATAATTAATGGGCATTTGCTGCATGCGTGGAAGTGTTCATGCACGTGCTGTGCTTAGCCCAAATTACACTGCTTTGTTCACACTGCAGGAAAATCTGATTGTTCAAACTTAAGGTTATATGTCGGCAGATCTGATGAGGACATCCAAATATTAACACATTCTTCCAGTGGCGTAGGTTTCATTTGAACTTTGGGGGGGACACTGATGAGACATAGCATATTAACATGGCCTGTTTTCTCAAATATTGCTTATAAATACTGCATTTTTTATTATTATTATTTATTTATTTTTATAATGAAGTGAACACTTAAAATTAGTGTTCTGTATAGTGTCATAACACTTAAGATAAAAACTCTTTTAATAGAATTCTCCATAATTATAGTGTTATCACAGTGGTGTTCTAACAGGTATCACTGACTGTATTACCTTATTAACAAGGTTTATTTTAATTCTATCAAGCTTTTAAAGAAACATATAATACATCACCCATGCCAAAAGTGGTTACAATTATTCATAAAGTTGTTTTTATTTTACATTAGGGTTATTTAACCTATCCTGGTATTTGTATCATGATAATATTAATAAGTAAATTGTAGCATTTGGTGACATTATATTCTGTGATTTCTCATACCCGATTAATTTACTATATCCACTACATCCATCCCTCCCGCACTTCGGGCCTCTAGCGGGTGAGGAGGCTTTTCAAACATATAGAATAACAGAATAAGTGATGGGCAGAGATATTTAGCGCAGGGAGTGTTAGTGTTAGCCTACTCACTAGGACATTTTGTTTTAAATGAGAGAAGCAAACAGTCACAGAATTTAGCGCCAGACCGAACTGATGCTGACTGGAGCGAGAGAAGTGCCTGTCTGTGCGGGTCAACGGTGCGAGGATCCGCCTCTGCAATTTCGTTTGTGCTTTTGCTTTGAACCCCCATTCATTTCTGACCCTGGTTTGAAAAAAATGTCATATGCCTAATGCAATCTCTGAGTAGCCTACGTGTAACACTAGAGAACAGAGCTGCACAATAGGGACAGACGTATGATTGGGGGGGGACAATTCACCCCCTTCTAAGCATTGGGAGGGACGTGTATCCCCCGTCTCTCTACACAGGGTGGGGGGGGGGTTGGTTCTCATTAGGGCACCCACTGGCAGAAATATAAATCAGTGCCTGTGCATGAGGGTGAGTAAATGAAGGGAGAATTTTCATTTTTGGGTGAACTATCCTTTTAAATACTTTCACCTATCCCAGCTTTATATCAAAAGTCAGCTTTAGGTAGGGTTGCCAACTGTCACAAATTAGCCAGGACATCCTGTACACTGGCTGAAACTAAGACTTTTGCCTATTGACCCAAATTTAAATGTCGTGCCATATTGAAGTCATTTTGCACTTATTGAAGCTGCAAAATTCTGTAAGAGGAAACCCCATCTCCCCCACCGCTGGTCGAACTGCAAAGCGTCCCGTATTGAAGCGCACTAAAAGCTTAAGTGCCCCGTATTCACGTGGCGAAAAGTTGGCAACCATAATTATTAGTAATGCACTCTTTTACAAAAGACTTAGAGACTTTTGCAACATTTGTTTACTGTGAATAGCTTTAAGTTATGCAAGTAGCATGTTATAGTGCACAAACTTGTCTTTGTGGTTGACAAAAGCTCCAACAGTTGTTGTGACTGGGGGTTTATTTTTTCATTAGACCCAAACCGTCATCCTTAAAGTTTTAAGTAGAGAACTTTGGTGTCTCTGGTTGAGTTCCTGCCTCTCAGTTACTGTGGTCAAACTCGACAGAAGTGTCCATTGCAGATTTTATAGAAACTGGAGCGTAAATGAATTCTCTGTGTGCCGAGGCGTCATGGTCAATGATGCTTCTCTGGTGGGAGAGAAATGGCTCCATTTGCTATCGCCGTTGTCGCCTTAGTCCAGGGCTCAACAAGCTAATCTTCTCCAGCCAGCTGGTGAGCCTTTTTAACACTGATGCAGGACTCTGGACCGTTGCCTCCAAACTTGCTCCAAAAAGACTTGTTTTCTTTTTCAACCAATGGGTAGTGAAGGGAGGTGGTTAAACTTCAGAAAATGTTGATTGTCAACCACAGGTGCTCATACTAAATATATGAGCTGTTTTATTTTCTCTTCATTTAATTTTAAGGTTAAGGTTAAGACGTTTTTTTTTTTTTTTCAACCCTGTTACTATAATTTGTGACATGTTTGTATACATTTTAACATTCTAAAATGGGTGCTTTTATTGTTTTGTAGCAATAAACATTAAGTAAATAAATAAATATATAAAAAAATCACAATCAAATTAAAAGACAATATATATATAGATAGATAGATAGATAGATAGATAGATAGATAGATAGTGTGTGTGTGTATCTATCTATCTATCTACTAATATATACAGCTGTACTCAAAAGTTTGCATACCCTGGCAGAAATTGTGAAATTTTGGCATTGATTTTGAAAATATGACTGATCATGCAAAAAACTGTCTTTTATTTAAGGATAGTGATCATATGAAGCCATTTATTATCACATAGTTGTTTGGCTCCTTTTTAAATCATAATGATAACAGAAATCACCCAAATGGCCCTGATCTAAAGTTTACATACCCTTGAATGTTTGGCCTTGTTACAGACACACAAGGTGACACACACAGGTTTAAATGGCAATTAAAGGTTAATTTCCCACACCTGTGGCTTTTTAAATTGCAATGAGTGTCTGTGTATAAATAGTCAATGAGTTTGTTAGCTCTCATGTGGATGCACTGAGCAGGCTAGATACTGAGCCATGGGGAGCAGAAAAGAACTGTCAAAAGACCTGCGTAACAAGGTAATGGAACTTTATAAAGATGGAAAAGGATATAAAAAGATATCCAAAGCCTTGAAAATGCCAGTCAGTACTGTTCAGTCACTTATTAAGAAGTGGAAAATTCGGGGATCTCTTGATACCAAGCCAAGGTCAGGTAGACCAAGAAAGATTTCAGCCACAACTGCCAGAAGAATTGTTCGGGATACAAAGAAAAACGCACAATATGCCCGACAACACCTTGACACACCTCACAGCTTCTGGCACACTGTAATTTGGAGTGACGAGACCCAAAATAGAGCTTTATGGTCACAACCATAAGCGCTATGTTTGGAGAGGGGTCAACAAGTATTGTGCTCCTTGAAACAACCACACCGTCTTTTTCAAAATCAATGCCAAAATTTCACAATTTCTTTACAAAAACTTTTGAGCACAACTGTATGTATATATATATATATATATATATATATATATATATATATATATATATATATATATATATATATATATATATATACATATATTTTATTCACGATAACCTGGGTATAACCGGGTTGAATGGTTGAAATTGATGAATGCTGTCAACACTACAATATTTGTTAAAATGTAGAAAATGTTATAAGATTATTTACTTGTCTTTCAACCATGCTGTAGAAACAGGGTTAAATATTACATTTTTTAATATCATTAAAATTTGTTAATAATTAAAAATAAAAATTTACTTAATTCAATTGAATATCAATTCAACAGAATATGTAAAATATTATGACACTGTTGTGTTATTTTAATTGTTACAGTAGATACAGCTGAGAATGTCATGAAGCCTGAGGATGAACAGGCCAAAACCACACAAAAAAACATGGCAGTTGTGCATGTTGTGCAAGTTGTGCAAAGTGTACTGTATTTATGGCCACATACACTGCTGCAAGGCAGGTGGTAAGATTCGCGATAGGGTCCGTTCCTCTTTTCTGTTGATCCAGCAGCACTGGTCAGAAGAGGAGCTCTGGGATAAATAAGAGACTACTTAATGGTTGACCAAAATAGAAAGACATAATTCAGCATCGATCGAGCCCCTGCCGACTGAAATGAAGAGAGCGTGTCTCTCTGTTATTACTGTACAAAGAGTCCAAACTCCTCAGACATTGATCAGAGCACCCTGCCAAGACCAGACCTCATCTCGGGACAATCACAGGCTGTTTATCTTAATCTGTGTAATTAATCTTCATGTCAACTGCATTAGGTAATATCGAACTCAATATCTGACACACAAAGAAGAGAATGTTTTAAAAGCAGAGAAAAGAGTGAAAACTTGCAGCCAGAATGGGAGTGTGCAGTTGATGGAATAATGAACTTATGCGTTATTGACAATGGTACTAAAGGACCCTTAAGAGGTCAACAAATAATTTATGGCATCAGTAGCTTTTGTACTTATGTGTGCCTGCTTATTCATCCATAAGACATACCAATACTCAACTATAGAAGATGTATAGTGCATGTAGTCTGACTTGTACTGTATTTGTTCTGCAATAGTGTTATTGTGAGTCCAAGAGGTGCTTGTTTTACAAGAGACAGTATTTCATTTGACTAATGATAGATGTTTCATTTGATTATATAGTCATTTTATTTGGAACTTGATGCATGCAAGCCAAAAGATAAGATTTTTCATAACAAATGAATAAGTCTGGCATCAGTGCAAAAATAACGTTTCCACACTAATACGTTTTTGGTTAAAAAAAAATAATTTTAATTTTTGAGTCATGAATATCAAGCAGATTTTTTGGGATTTGTTTTGAGGGTCAAAAGTTTTATTTTATTGTATTATTCTAAGAAATAAAAATAAAAGATGATTCCAAATATATATATATATATGGGCATTTATATATTACCATAAAAAAAATTTAAAATGTTTTTGAAATTAAGTTTCACACTCGCATGTATTCAAGGTGCAAGAAACGTCATTAAAGCTTTTTTTTTTTTTTATTTATTATTTTTATTTTTTTAGAAAATGTATAAAACATGGACACAAAGATTACAGTTCTACAAACTTGACAAACGTGTTTTAAACCTCTGACAAGCTTATTTGTCAATGACTATATTCGAACGCAGAGATACACTTGCCGATAATTGAACATTATTCTTCTACAGGTGGAATTCCTGGAGAGCTTGTGGCCCCTTCATCACCGTCTTCTCCCCTGATGTCAGGCCCCGTCACGGGCCCCACTGAAGCAGAGTCTACCTCAGTATCAGGAGGGGAGGATGGCCCCTCCTTCACAGCCAGCACGCCTCCGCCGGTGGAGCCCGAATTCGAGCTGAATTCAGAGACAGAGGAGGAGAAATCTTTACGCCTGCTCTACTGCTCCCTCTGTAAGGTGGCCGTGAACTCGGCATCACAGCTGGAGGCTCACAACAGTGGTGAGGAACATCTCTGCATGAGCGTCTTGTATTCAGAATGTCCTGATTTACCTTGATCAATATCACAGATCAATATTACAACAATACAATATTAGGAGAGACTGTGAGTATACTGTGTTACAGAGATTTTTACACCAGTTAAAGGAATTTGTTTTGTTGTTTATCTTTAAAGGAATATTCTACCCATCAATTTCAAACTGATTTTAAGTTTATTGCAAAATATTCAGATATGTACAATTATATAAGTAGTTTAAGGGTGAAGGGAGACCGACTCAATTACTTCATTCACAAAGCGGGAGTGGGCGATCGCTCCGAGGCACATTTTGCGGGTTTCGTTGGCCGCAGTTCTCTGATTGGTGGATCTTTCTCTGCTGTACCATGGGTAGTGTAGTTGTTTTCCATGAATTCTGCTGTCAAACATGATTTATAAACAATGAAGTTGAAATAACGCAGACGGAAGGCTTCAATGGACGCATATACCATCGATGAACAACCTCGTAGCTCACGGTGGGTCTGCCTTTAAAGATTTATAAGTTATCATTGAAAATCTATTAGTCTATGGGTTAAATGAATAGGCTTCGTTGACTCTCAACATTATTTTTCATAAGTATGCGCTTTTTTTTAATTGTTAACTGCATCTCAGTGTGGTCAAAGTCGTCAAAAGCAGTGGAAGCAAAATAGCGTTCTCACACAATACATTTACAGCTTAGTTTCCTGCTGCCCATAAATGGGCTTTCCTGTGAACATGCCAAATGATTGACAGGCAGAGAGTGCTTTAAATTTCTGACTGGCTAAACAAAGAATCTGACAGTGGCCTGCCGTCTCATTTTTATTTGCTGTTTATAGAGTCCAGCGCTGTAGACAGACATGCATGATATTTCAGGACTTCTTATTCAGTTGTGTCAGGAAATAGTGACATTTTCTGTGTGCCATTACATTAAAAATTTGCTTACAGCACCTTCAATAGTTGAGACAAAAAATAACTGAGAAATAAGATGTAGCAGCCCTAAAGATCAGATATACAGTCTACTAGTTTTGTTTTCTCTGGCAACAGTGAATCATTAAGATGATAAATGTTTTGATCCTGCCATGTTTGGTTCCTCAGGCACTAAGCACAAGACCATGCTGGAGGCACGGAGTGGGTGTGGCTCCATCAAATCCTTCCCCAGGCCAGGTGTCAAAAGCAAGCTAACTACACCCACTAAAGCAGACACGGGCCTGCAGAACAAGATATTCCACTGTGAAACCTGCGACGTGCACGTCAATTCAGAGATACAGCTCAAACAGGTATCAGCTTAACATACTCCAACAAATTACTCTTATGAGTTGGCTCTTTTGTATCTACAGCGCAAAACACACAATTTGACCAGTGTAGTCTGATTCCCGAACAAATGATTCTTACGAGCCAGTTCTTTTGAATCTACAATGCGAAACACACAGCGTGACCAGTGTAGTCCGATTCCCGAACAAATGACTCTTACGAGTCGGTTCTTTTGAATCTACAGCGCGAAACAAACGCCACAACCAGTATAGTACGATTCCTGAAAAAATTACTCTTATGAGTCAGTTTTTTGAATCTGCAGCGCAAAACACACAGCGTGAGCAGTGTAATCAGATTCCTGAACAATGACTCTTATGAGTCAGTTGTTTTGAATCTACAGTGTGAAACACAGCACGACCAGTGTAGTCCGATACCTCAACGAATGACTCTTTTGAGTCTGATGTTTTTTAATCTACAGCACGACCAGTGTAGTCTGATTCCCAAACAAATGACTCTTACAAGCCAGTTCTTTTGAATCTACAGCCTGAAACACAGCATGACAAATGTAATCCGATTCCCGAACAAAGGACTCTTACGAGCCAGTTCTTTTGAATCTACAGTGCAAAACACACAGCATGACCAGTATAGTCCGATTCCAGAACAAATGACTCTTACGAGTCGGTTCTTTTGAATCTACAGGGTGAAACACACAGTGCAACCAGTATAGTCATATTCCTGAACATATGACTCATGATTCGGTTCTTTTCAATCTACAGTGCGAAATAAACAGCATGACCAGTGTAGTCCGATTCCCGAACAAATGACTCTTACGAGTCAGTTCTTTTGAATCTACAGTGTGAAACACAGCATTACAAGTGTAGTCCGATTCCCGAACAAATGACTCTTATGAGTCGGTTATTTTAAATCTATAGCGTGAAACACACAGCGTGACCAAATCAACTTACATGACGAAAAATACTAATTTTTTTGAATTTCAATGCTTCAGTTTATTTTGATCAACTTTTTCATTAAACAAATTTAATGTAATGTTTGTGAAATAAATATTGCAATTGGATTTTTAATTTGGACTGAAAAGTTTGTCTATCTGCACAGAGAAAATAAATGGATTGGACATTATTATACAGCTGTAAAGTATGTAAGAGGAATCTGTCAATTCAATGAAATCTCTCTCACATTCTGTGTTTGTATCATCAGCATATCAGCAGCAGACGCCACAAAGACAGAGCCGCAGGAAAACCAGCCAAACCCAAGTACAGTCCGTACACCAAAACACAACGAGGACCCACCAAACACACAGTAAGTTGCTGCTGCGTGTGTAATTTCTGTGCCACTAGTGGCAACAAATTTAATTGCAATCTTTTTGTTTGAGTGGCTCGACTGGGCCAGACATAACAACATTGGCTCAACCAATGGCATGAGTTTGGGGTGGAGTTACCTGTTTGGAAGAAGTGGCAATGTATGAAACTTGTTTGAAAACAGTCATCATTTTCACAATTCTGTTTGTGCCACTAGTAAAGAAACAACACACTTCAACTTTAATGGTGTCCGTTCAAAATGTTTCAAATTCAGATATTAAATGGTAGATTAATGCCATTCCATGTTTCTTAAAAGTATTTCACAATATTCACACTGTTTTTACCTTCCCTAATGTGACATATGTACAAGTAAAACAGAATATTTAGTGGGGAATAATGGAGGGGGGGACTTGGTTTTATCCAGTGATATTAGGGTTGGGAACTAAGAACCAGTTCCATTTAAAAAAAAATATCGGAACCGAATGATTTTCATGACTTTTGGTTCTGTTAACAGTTCTCAAACGTGCAGGACACTGTGCTAAAATAGTGTTTCCTGCACTATTATTTAGCATCATCTCAACATCACTACAAAGTGAAACGTATGGCGCAACCAGTGTAGTCTGATTCCTGAACAAATGACTCTTATTAGCCAGTTCTTTTGAATCTACGCTGCAAAACACATAGTGCAACTTTAAATATTGACCTGAAACTATTGGATGTGACTAAAGGATGTACTCTTTCTTTGTGTACCACCTGTCCTCTACCCAGCAGGTGAAGATGCCAACAGTTAAAGAGCTGTGCCCACCACTCACAACCAGGATAATGTCCTCTCACCTGGCAGCTGTCGCTTCAGCAGCCGCTGCTGTTGGCTCTGCCTTTCCATTGCGTGCCTGCCATAACCCCGCCCTCTTTCAGACTCAGTCCCTCCCTGCCGCACTGCTCCGTACCGCCCCTGGGCCAATCAGGACTGCTCACACACCTGTACTGTTTGCCCCTTATTGACCTTTGAACTATGATTTCTGGCAGACCTCATGTGCTTGGATCATTGCCGTCACCCTCATCACCTCATGACAGGCACACTGGCCACATCTAATGCGTGATATCGCAATAAGTTAAAAATGAAGCCAGGTATCTATGCATTGCTGTTTTCATGTGACACACTGATGTTAAGCTATAAATGTTCTTGTCAATATTTGATTTTTGCAATTCAATATCATCATCATCATCATCATCATCATCATTGCTTATGAGTAAGATTAATTGGTGAATTCAAGAATAATTTGTGGACTGACAGACAAGGGTGAGCATAATTCAGAATTTAACAATTGGCTCTCTTTCAATTCATGAGTTGGAATTGGAATTGATTTGGCGACGCCCCACAGGATGTTAAATTTGACCATTACACCATTCATTTGGACTAATTATGCCTATTTACTGGCTGATATGTAGAATGCATTTTTTCTTCAGCTGTTCGGCAAGTTCAATATTTATTTTAGAATATTTCGTATATATATTAAATATACACATTTTAAAGCTGAAGTGTGTATCTTCTGTTAAAATACTTTGTCCTAGTCCTTCCTTGATATACAGAGACAACTATAAGTAAGCCATTCATAATTACATTTTCTTGAAAACTGTAATCACTGTCTCTTTAGTGCTATGAAAATTCCCGTTTTTCCGTGAGTGATCCGTAGAGCATGCGTTGGGGGCAGGACTATCTGTTTGCTCGATCTACAGAAGACTATTTGGAAAGCTGTTTGAAAAGATTGATTTATTTTTGCAATTCCGTTCAGTGGTGTAGAAACTTCACACTTCAGCTTTAATAATATTTTTAAAATATTAATAGTACTTAACAAAAAATATATTTGAAATGTTTAATAAATTATAGCAAAATTAATGCTTCATAAAATTTGTAAAAAAATTAAATATATATATATATATATATATATATATATATATATATATATATATATATATATATATATATATATATTTTTTTTAATTTTGGTATATATATATATATACAGTATATATAAATTAAATAAAAAAATCATATGTGTCATTTCAAACATTTATTGTTAATATCATCTAATGTTTGTGGAAATACCCCATATTTTGTGTGTTTGAAAGCATGTTTACAGCTAATTCCTACTGAATAATGCAATGCATTATTAACTACATATACGGCAGTTAATTTCTTTCTTTAATTCATTAAATTAAAATGACAACTCTGTTGTATCATGCGTGTTACCTCAATTCAAATCAAATTTCGAAATTTTAAAAGAATTCTCAATTCAACTCTGAATGTCGCTCAACTCTGACTGAGTGATGCTGTTTGTGGGGAAAATGGAACATTGTATTTCTTTGCTGTTTTGCACTTTAAGTCCTCTCAGTTGTAGATCTTTTGTGCTTTCCAGCTGTATGTGTGCTGTACCTGTTTTTGTGTGTGTATGCAGGATGTCGTGGAAAATAAGTGGGTGTTTTTCCAAAGTAGAATCCTACTGATTCATGTCAAAGCAAGGTTAAAAAATAAAGTGGGATGTTTGCAAAGCAGATGAATATGTAAATTTGTGGGAGTGTGTCTGCCTCTGTGTGTGTGTGTGTGTGTGTGTGTGTGTGTGTGTGTGTGTGTGGGGGTGTGAGTTAACAGGCTTTTCACCTAAAACTGTCCCTGGAAAAATCTAATGAATATAACATTAGTTCCAGGGGCCAAAAAGCTTGTCTGTCACTTCTTGCAACGTGGTAAAAATAAACAATTTCAAATAAAGAATCCTGCTTTATCAAATCTCATTTGCGGGCTCTCTGGTCTTATTTTTGACTGCATTTTTAAAAGTTGCGATTGGTCATGTGCAGGGGTTAAATTTGGACTTTGGAGGTGGGGTAACCCTAAAATTGGGTGGCTGGTGATTCTGTTGCCTTAGATGAGATATTTATTGACAAACACCCCCCCCCCCCACTTTAGTGATACTTTCATGATGTGTTTTAGTGCTTTTTGGAGCTTGACTGCCCCGTTCACTTTACAGAATGCTTTCATATTGTATGGGAAAGATCGGCATGCATATTCTTCAAAACATCTCCTTTTGTGTTCCACAGAAGAAAAGAAAGTCATATGGTTTTGGAATGACATGACGATGAGTAAATAATGTCAGAATTTTCCATTTTTGGGTGAGCTATTTCTTTAAAATGAGGCATTGTTTTTAAATTGCAAGTTAAAACCTATATGCTGTCGCAGTGTTCTTTGGTTTGGTTTGTTGATTAAATAATGATAACTGGATTGTGATTTTTCTGTAAGTGAGAGTCCCCCAGCCACTGGGAGTTGCGTCAGGAAGGGCATCCGGCGTAAAACCTGTGCCAAGTCAAATATGCGGATCATGGATGGTCTGCTGTGGTGACCCCTAACGGGAGCAGCCGAAAGAAGAAGATTGTGATTTTTCTCCTGGTACGGTTAAAAATCATTCTGTACTCTATCAAGGACGTGACCTTCCTCTCAAACTTAACACACTGACTCCTACATACAGATGTTCACCATTAGCATTTGAGAGACAGTAAGACAACGCCAAGCATTTCGTTCTGCTAGCATTATTGTTTGTCTGGCTTCAGTGCTTTTGGACACCAGTGCAGCCGTCAGTTTTCAGCACGGATTTACGCAAGAGAATTCCAGAAAGTTCATGAGAAGGTCCGCTGAGAGAGGACGCTGTTTTCAGGCCCCGCGTCGACTGAATTATGAGCTTTTGACAAATGTGACTCGTACAGGGATGTCAGAAAGTGAAATTGATGGCAATGGCGTTTCGCAAAGCATACACGATCTGGAAACAAAGTCTTGTTTAAAAACAAAGTTTACACTGGCATTTTAAATGCAATTTTGTTTTAGTTGAAAAGAGGAACAATTATAGATTTTTGTTATTAGTGACTGCACGTATGACTCACTTTTACCGTGTCAAAGACCAAAACAAGCAAAGTTGAGAATTGGTGTTCCCAATCCATTAAAGGGATAGAAAATCCAAAAATGGAAATGTTGTCATCATTTACTCACCCTCATGTCATTCCAATCCTGTATTTTCCATCTTCAATGAAACACAAAAAGAGATATTAGGCAGAATGTCCAAGCTCCTCGTTTAAATTCAACAAAACGGATGGTGGTTTATACTACAAGCTCCTAAAAGGACAATGCGCTATATTACATATCTTCCAGTTATACTGTACATTGTAAAACTGTCTGTAATTTTAATGGGAAAATAATATAAAAATGCTACAAAAAATTGTTAATTGGTTAACAGGTAGTTACCTCACCATATACTGTGAAGAATTATACTTAACAAGACAATAAATGTAATTTTAGCGTAAAATATTGTAAAAATGTATATTATATTACTTTTCAGTATAACACACACAGTTTGCTTTTCAGCAGGACACACACACCCACACTCAGGTCAGTCTCTCTCTCATTCCTCCGGCAGTCTGGACTACCCTTTTAACCGTCTCCAGCTCTCACAGCAACACAAAACAGCTGTTAGAGGTGATTTTTCACAGGTGTCAATCCTTACCGCTCTTCCTCTCCTGGCCTCGCTGTCCACAGATGTCGCTCGGCCACGCCCACATCACCACAATTGTAAATTTTTTTGTTTTTGTTTTTTAGATGTAAAAAGTATGAGTTTACCTTATATTAAATGGCTAGGATTTATATTATGTTTAACAAGATATTATTTTTAAAAAGACAATACAGGTAATTTTACTGTAAAATATTGTAAATAAAAATTATGATGTAAAAAGTATGAGTTTACCTTATAGTTAACAGATAAAATGTATATTGTGTTCACCAAAAATGATATTTAACTAGACCATGCATGTAATTTTACTGTAAAATACTGTAAAATAGTTTGTTTGTTTTTTTAGATGTAAAAAGTATGTTTATCTTATACTTAACAGTTAGGATTAATATTGCCTTTAACTAAATATTATATTCAACAAAACAATACAGGTAATTTTACTGTAAATTATTTTAAAATTTGTCTTTTTAGATGTAAAAAGTACGAGTTTACCTTATAGTTAATGGATGAAATGTATAGTGTTTTCACCAAAATATTATATTTAAATAGACAATGCATGTAATTTTACTGTAAAATATTGTCAAATTAGTTTTTTTAGATATAAAAAGTTTGAATTTACCTTATAGTTACTGATTTTTATTGTGTTTAACAAGATTATTATATTTATTATTATTAAAATATTATTATATTTAACTAGAGAATACATATCTCTACTATTTTTACTGTAAAATATTTAAAAATATGTTTTGTATATGTAAAAAGTTAGATTTCACCTTATATTTAATAATGGTTACAATTTATATTGTGTTTAACAAGACAATACATGTACTTCTACGTTAAACTAGCAATAAAATTATGGTGAAAAAAATAAATAATAAACAGGTGCTCCCAGAAGTCCCTGTGCAACCCATTACATTTTATTATATTTAATTGAAATAGTTATGTTATAGTTATTTATTGACATATTCTAATTTGTTATATCAGTTATGCACATTGGGTGTTTTATATTACATTTTATGTTGTTGAATCAATGTTTATTGCATTAAATTAGTGTAATTTGTGTTACCCTAATTGTGATTTTCACGAAAGAAAGTCATAAATGTTTGGAACGACATGAGAGTGAGTAACTGATCACAGAATTTTCATTTTTGGGTGAACTATTCCATTAAAAAAACACAGTGTCAGATTCTTAGAAAAGGTCTAACACAACTGGTAGTGGAAACATTTGCTCATTTCAATGTCAATCCATTTGAATTTCAAATGAAAATGTAATTGATCTGCTAACAGTTTTCGAAAGAGTTCAGAATGCATTTGAATCACAGCGTCCTTTGGGACTTTATTCAAGTGCTTGGATTTATTTTCAGAAATCCATTTTTGTACCCTGCCGGCGATCCATAGAAACACTTTTCTTAGCACTCGAAATCTTGCACTTGTCTTTAATTGCCCGGGGGGAGCATGACAATTAATGGAACATGACGATTGCTGGAATCCTCGTAGGATGAGCGATCAAATTCAAGTGCTCCAGTCATCAGTGCGCAGCTTTCAGTCCTGATCATGACAAATGCAGTAATTAGCATTCTGATGCAAGAGAAGCATGACCTCTTTATTCCTGCAGGTTTATACTGTGGTGTGCTAAGTGCACTGGGCCCTTCTCCATCCATGCAGCCGTGCTGAGAAAGACTGAATCCGGCATGATGCAGCACGAATACTCAGCAGCTTGTCCTGGAAACTTTATGAATCATGTCAGCAGAGCTTACAAGGCTATCTGAAGTTTTAGTCTTGTTTTGAAACATTGAAGCACTCATTATGATTGTTATCCATCATCATGACGGACATGATAATAAAATGAGTCTTAAAGGGATAGTTCACTCCAAAATAAAAATGATCTCATCATTTACTCACTCTCATGCCATCACGGATGTATATGACTTTCTTTTTTATGCAGAACACAAACAAAGATTTTTAGAAGAATATCTCAGCTCTGTAGGTCCATACAGTGTAAGTGAATGGTGACCAGAACTTTGAAACTCCACTTCATGCATTTTTACCGATCAGATAGCTATCCGATCATGAAATAGGGTTGTCAGCTGTCCCATATTTGCCGGGACGTCCTGTATTTTGGCCAAAACGAAGGCACCTATTGTCCCGTATTGAAGCAGCAAAATGCTCAAAGGGGGGCTCCCCTTCCCCTCTCATCACAGTCTAGGAGAAATAACTGAGACATTAAAGAGATCTCATTTGTGGTTTTTGTTTCCAATGGGTTACTAAACTTAAGGCCTTTAGAGGGAAGAAAACGATTCCCTTTGAAACATGTTTTCCATAAAAGCATTATAATGTTTGCCATGAGAGCGGCTTAAGGAATGGGGAGTGAAGGAAAAAAAACATAAAATCTATCATTAAGAAGATATCTCAAGAGTCCAGCAAAGAAAAGTCCAAATCCCTTCAGCAGTTCCAGTTCATTTCCACAGGAGATAAAGTGTGTTTTTATGAAAGTTATTCACACTGTCTGAGGGCAACTGTTGTTAGGGATTTCTGCATGAAAGCAAGAGCATTTTTGGTTCAAAGATTAAAACTGTTTCGAAGCAGACCAGGACAGATTTGGGTACATGTGCATATGGCACGTATGTGTGAATGCTTTACTTGCAACTGATCAAGGCCAACATGACATCTGACGTCTTGAAAAAGGCTATTTTAGTCTGATTTGCTGTATTTTATACAGTGTTTGCAACCCATTTTGCTTCTGTAATCTTATGCATTTCCAAGTTTTCAATTAACACGAAAAAACAACAATATGAGAACTATCCCTTTAAAAACATATTTTTCATACTATCCACCTAATATTGCAATGCGTATGCAAGTAGTTGCATTATCCCTAGATAGATAGATAGATAGATAGATAGATAGATAGATGGATAGTGTCGGCTCAACTGTACACACAATAAAAGAAAGTGTATTGATATTTAAGTTTAACATTTAACTCTATGGACCCATCGGTGGGTCCAAAGGGGGGCGCTATATCGTGAATAAAGTTTGCGCTTAAAACGTTCAAGCCTCCGTATACATAAGTCAGGCATATGAGGTATCATTTGAAAGCTTAGAATCTGAACTTTTCAGAGAAAACCATCACTTCTGCATTCGCATTCGTGTTGAAAATTAGCGCCCTCTAGAGGTAATGGGGTAGAAATATTTATATGGTAATAAAAGTCCTTCACATAGCACCTAAATGGACAAGTCATATATCAAATGAAAGCTCTCATTCTCAGGAATGTGACAGTACAGTTTTGTCCTTATACCACAGATCAAAATATTTTCAAATGAATCCCAAATTGAAATATGATTTCTGCATGTCATCAAATACAAACGTCTAATTTATACTCCGATAACTTCTGCTGTAAGCCCCAGGTAGCCAAAAACATTAGCTTGCTTGGCTGAATAATCCAATATTTATTTCTAAAATGTCCAGAACAAAATATGCCATCCAGAAGAAAAAGCATGCAAAACAAATCATCAGAAAAACATGTTGCCGACAATTGATGATAAAATGTCACTGCAAAGGGGAGGATCTCAGCTTTCTAATGACACCTAGATTGAGCTTCTAGTCCACTCAGAGGCCGAGATATTCAATGAAACAATGAGGGTGGTGCATGAACTGAAAATTAGACTGAATGTCTAAGGACGAGCACATCTGTGAGGGCTAAAATGCATTTGAGCGCCACCTACATTTCAGATCTGTATAATGTGATGGAATGTGATAGAGAAAAAATATATTTTTTCTAGTGCTTTCTGCCAACTTTCTGTTTATCATAAGATTATAAACACATACAGTATTATTTATGAATTATTTTGAGTCTTTTTTTCTATTTGGGGGGTTCTCTGAAAAATGACACCAATTTTTTTTTTTTTTTTAATTAGTCAACAGTATATGTGAATGGTGAGTTTTTAAATTAGAGTATGAAAAATTGTGGGCGGCAGCCCAAAAATGAGAGGAGTGATCCCCTTCTACCAGTATCAGTAAAGAAGAAGCTGCTGTAACATTATTTAACCAATCAGGTCAGAGTAAAATGGTCAACAAAAACCCCATTTGATTGGTTACAATTAGCAGGTAGATGGATTATTTCTGGAAAATATTTTTGCCACAAACACAAGTCGTTTACACTTGCAATACTTCAGAGCCGGCCCAGCCTATTAAGTGACATATGCGGTTGTATAGGGCCCCGCGGCCATCAGGGGCCCCAATACCATGGGTTCAGTATAGCCAAATAATTATTTGAAATAAGTGTAAATAGCACTGGACACACAGCCCGGCTATATGCATGCCTATAATCTGATGGAACCTATCAAAACTATTAAATTGATTGCATACGCTTCGAATGGACATGGGGAGAAGTTTGTGCATTTGACCTTCCTCAGCCTAAGATCTGATGTGATGGCATGAGTTCGACAAATGGTTAGATGCATGTGCGTTCCGGGTTCATGTCCACATTTTGCCAATTTCACTATTCTTCCCTTATCAATCCATGTAAGTGAAGACAGTGGCTTTACATGCCAAATAAAAATGAACACAAAAGGTGTAAAGAAAGCATCTGAGGGGAGTGTGACATCACTGAAAGTAGCCTAAATGTGGTGTTCTCGTCATGATCGGGGGGCACACTAAACGTTGGGCAGTGCAGAGAAGGGGGTCGGATGGGTGCATGCATGCCTTTCCCGGTCTGGAACGCATGGTTTGAGGCCTTTTCCAGCGGCTCGGCTTTTCACAGGGCAGCTGAAAGCAAGGGTCATGGTGGTGACTCGGTTACCTGTTTCCTGGACCTGAAGAGCCATGCTCCACATTTAAAGAGAGCAGTGATGAGGTACCATTACGTGACACATCAAGTGTGTTTTGTGACACATCAAATGTGTTTCTTCCCACTGCCAGTGATACGTTAAGTTTAGTCACAATACTTATACTACATACACTGATGTTTTTCGATTATATACTGTTTTATTATACACCAGTGTGCAAATAGCACATACCACTCAGGGGCGGAGCCAGGAGTTTTTCACAGGGGTGGCCGGGCAGGGGCCAACGATCAGTCTGTGGTGGCATTGAAATTTTCGGGCAGTACATGTTAAGTCTTGTGCCCAAAAACGGCAATTGCAAGTGGGGTGGCCAATGGGGTGCAATTGGCCACCCCCTAGCTCCGCCACTGATACCACTGTTTACAGCAAGTGTAAATATAATCTACTGTAGTCTATCATACCTTAATTTGGTCATTTAATTCTTTCTTATTAATTTCCATATAACTTCATTAAATATATTTATTTGTGTTTATTTGTGCATGTGATAGGTGATTGTTTGTTTGTTTGTTTAAAAAATTATTTTCTCTCTTTTTTGTTATGCTCTTCATTTACAGCCTTTCTTTCTTTGCTGGTTTGATTTGATTGCAGGTTTGCAATGTTTTTGGCCATATTTAGGCGAACGAACAGTGCCAAAAGTGTAAGTGCAGAAAAAAAAAATAATAATGTCAGAAGAATACAGATCAAATGTATTTTGTGGTAATCTGAAGTTACAGATTCACAACACAAGAATTACACTTATGAAAATAATTAAAATATTACAAATCTTTGTTTCTTACACTTGCGACTTAATTTACACATTTACAAAATGTTCTGTGCGCATGCGTTTTTTTTTTTTTTTTTACTCTTGCAATTTGATTTACACTTTTACAAATCTTACTCTGCAACATGCAAATCTTTAAGGCACTAATTGACTAATTTCCAGAAGAGGTCCACAAGTTAAAAAATCCTTAGTTAAAAAAATAATTTGGATAAATACCAGATACTCCCTTGGCGAGATCACAATCCCTTGGTTCTTTTAATTCTATAAGGGATGTAATGGTTTGTTGGGTGTGACAGTAATATATGCAGCGGTTTGAGTTATCATCTTAATAGGACTGTCAACACAGTGTCATCACAGGGCTGAAAAGCACGACAGGAGATGCAAATCGTGCCAGAAAACAGCTCGGATGTCCACAGTATCACCTTGTTGTTTCAATGTCCAAACGTTTACAAGAGTCCTGAACTAGCTTCGATAGAATTACCCTCCTATAATATTGTGATTCTTGAGACATGGGACAAAGCATGTCCCAGTTCACCTGCTGTTAGTTTTAAAAATAGCAACATGTCTTCTTTGAGGTTGAGCAGAGATGATCACTAGAATGTTCTTAAAGGAATATTCCGGGTTCAATACAAGTTACTAAATACAATCGACAGCATTTGTGGCATAATGCTGATTACCACAAAAATAATTTTGACTTGTCCCTCCTTTTCTTAAAAAAAGCAAGATTCTGGGTTACAGTGAGGCACTTCCATAAACAATCTGTAAACATTAAAATACTCAGCGTTTCAAAAGTATAGCCACAACATGAAAACAATATGTGTGATAAAATTGCATACTAAACGTTTATGTAATTTTGATTTACCAAAGCACTATTTTTTTTATTTGGTGGAAATGGGTTTCCATAGTATAAAGCAATCGCACAAGCCCTTCAACACATCAGACAGCTGCTTTCCTGACCGATATAGTCTGCTGGTATTTTACTTTCTATGTAAAGTTATATACAATTTTACAACAGCGTAAACTCTAAAACCCTAAATGAACAGTAAAAACTGATTTAAACTACTTTATAGTTAATAATACATAAGTTTGAACAGAAGAATTAATGTAAATGCTTTAAAAAAAAAAAAAAAATCCTTTTCACTTCCATTATAAGTGCCTCGCTGTAACCTATTTTTGCACTTGTATTGAACCCGGAATATCCCTTAAAAAAAAAAAAAAAAAAAATTATTTCATGTTATCTAAATTTTGTTTGATCAGATAACATTCTCACCTTAAACCCCCTGTCCTCAGATCATAACTGAATACTTCATATAGACTGAAATATGAAATATTATTATGTATCTTAAAAAAAAAAAAAACAACAACAACAACAACAACAACAAAAATTACTATATATGCCCTGAAAGAATGAGGTTAATTTTAAAAATCAACACTGTCAGATATTATGGAAAACATGTATAAAATCAGGAAATAGCGTCTTCATACTGAAGGTCTTCTATCCATATTTTACCTCTGCCATTCACTGCAAATTCTGTCAGATTTTCTGTCTTGACTGTTGTGACAATTCAGTATATAGAGTAGAAAATTAGTTTCAACCTAATTCTCCTGTATTCTTAATACTTTTTGAGTTGGCCCAACCCCCTTCTGGAATAACTCCGCCCTCGTTTTGAGTTTCAGTCCCCGTTTAGAGATCTCTGGGCTGCAGCAATCCCTACTGGAAGACCTGGAGTGTTTTGCATCACCTGCACACTAATTAACTCAGATTCATTCTGACTTACTGCACTGCAGTGCAACGCTATGGAAATGTCCAGAGCAACCAATATTACACTCTGTATCTGTTAGCAACTTGTTCAACCTATATTGGGTTGGGTAAATGTTTTTGTCCTAGCAGCAATATCTACTGTGCCTCATCTAGTACAGCGGAGAAAGCACACTGTCTCCATCTGCTGGATGGTAAAGGAAAGCAGATATGCATGTAAGAGGAGAGGCTCTTGTAATGACACAGGGAATTACAGTGGCACAAAAAGTGTTTGAACACTCAGGCCACCCTTTAATATCTGCTTGTCTTTATATATATATATATATATAATTAAGTTCTAAACGAAGGTTGGAGAGAAACAAGTTAATTTAATAATGTCAATAAACCGCTGCTTACCTCACTACTGGTGTTGGGAATCGATTCCAAAAAGAATCGATCTTTCGATTCCGAGTCGTTGGGAATCGAGAATCGACTCCATATCTTGGAATCGACTCCGCTCATGGGCGTGATATAAGTGGGGTTTTTTAGGACCACTAATAATTAGACATTACAGAAGCGAAAATAGCACTCATTTGAATTACAAAATTATTATAAAATGACTGCAGCTAAACAGTCATAATTTACTGACTGATTTGGTAGACAGTCAGCCATCAATAAATTTGCTCCGTTTGTTAATCTGTATAATATGGAAGCCCATTTCTGCCAAAAAAAAAACAAAAAAAAAACAAAAAAAAAAACAAGTGTGCTGACAAATGATGAGACAAAGTCATAATTTTGAGATTAAAAAAAAAAAGTCATAATTAATGATAATAAAAAGTCTTGATTATGAGATACTAAATCATAATGAGATGTTAAGTCATTATTTTGAGATACTAAATCATAATTATGAGATTACAGTTTATCTCATAATTTCATTTTATCTTATAATTATGAATTTTTATCTCACAATTTGTACTTATTTTATCTCATTTTGACTTAGTATCCCATAATTATTACTTTTTATCTCAGAATTCTGACTTTTATCTCATAATTTTGACTTGATTCCCATAATTTTGACAGTATCTCATAATTATGACTTTTTATCTCGACATTTTTACTTTAATCTCATAAATATTATTTAGCATCTCATAATTTTAATTTAGTATCTCATAATGACTTCCATTAACTCATAGTTATACTGCATTAGTTTGGTCTGCCGGAACCGGAAACACTTCTTATATTGTATGATTCTGTTTTAAAGTGAATGACATCTACGCTAATATTATTCTATTTGTTTCCCTGTCTCAACCTCGGGATACATATCCTGAGGTTACCAGAGCCTGCCAGATCCAGCTCTGTTCCTGCCTGATGTCCGACTCCACTACTACGTGTTGCTGAGTGATGATGACTAACTGCAGCCTGTGCCAGCCAGATATCACTTCAGTCTACTTCGATGGACTTCACAGATGATGAACTGATGTCAGCACCAACCGTCAGACATGGGATACTTCACTGGACGCTGCCTGAAAGTTGGATTTAAGATGGACTCAGCTGGAAATAAATCTGCTACAAGCTTACAGTCGAACTGCAGTGCACCTCACTGATCTCTGCCTGCATCACCTTGGTCAAAGGATGGACTACAATCTTAAAAAGGAATACATAGATAATAAATTAATTGCAGCCTTCATCCGCCAAATAACAAAGGACAATGCATCTGTTTGCACTTCCGCAGTTAATGAAGAATGTCAATTCTAAGACTTTAGTCATTAATCTTATAATTAATGCACAAGCTTTTTGTTTAAACATTGGCCCCTAACACTTACTTAGTTTACTAATACTGAATCCTGACATGTAAAACACATAAATTACCAATATTGGCATTATATTCATGCTGGTTAGCCAGAGGGGAACTGGCCCCCACAGTGAGCCTGGTTTCTCCCAAGGTTATTTTTCTCCATTAACAAACATCTTATGGAGTTTTGTGTTCCTTGCCACAGTCGCCAAAAGCTTGCTCACTGGGGGTCTAAATATAAATATAATTATTTACAATCATGTTTTTTGTTTTTTATTCTTTTTTATTATTATTAAACTGCACTATTATGACTCAAAAACATTACTATATTACAGCTTTTTCTGTTAAAGCATAATTTCGTGTTAAGCTGCTTTGAAATTATGTGTGTTGTGAACAGCGCTATTGTGATGAGGAGGAGGGTGTGGCCGGGCCGTTAGGCTGCACGGCCAGCGCTGAATCAGATGATCAGTGGGAGAGCGAGATAAAGGGGAGACGGAGATGCCAGTTTGAGAGAGAGAGAGAGATGCACGCGGCCACGTTGCATGTGTGTCTGTGTTTGAAGTTAAGTTTGACATTAAAACTTTATGTTTACTGTTCAGCCGGTTCCCACCTGTTCCTTACCCATCCTTGAACTGTTACATCTATATAAAACAAAAATGACTTAGTATCTCATAAATTAATTTTTATCTCATAATTGACTTTTGTTTCTACATTTTGACTTTTGAAACCCATAATTATGAATTTTTATCTCAATATTTTGACTTTAATCTCATAGATATGATTTAGCATCTCATAATTTACTTTTTTAATCTAATAATTGACGTTATCTCATATTTGACTTTTTCTCATAATTTTGACTTGAATCCCATAATTTTGTCTTAGTATCTCATAATTATAAAAGTTTATCTCAACATTTTGACTTTAATCTCAGAAATATGACTTAGTATCACGTTATGACTTAGTATCTCATACTTTTCTTTTTTTTATTTAATAATTGAATTTTTTTTATCTCATATTTGACTTTTTCTCATAATTTTAACTTTTTATCTAAATTTTAACTTTTGAAACCAATAACTTTGACTTAGTACCCCATAATATGACTTTTTATATTATGAATTTTTCTCATCATTTTGACTTGAATCCCATAATTTTGTCTTAGTATCTCATAATTATAACTTTTTATCTCAACATTTTGACTTTAATCTCAGAAATATGACTTAGTATCATGTTATGACTTAGTATCTCATAATTATGACTTTTTATCTCAAAATTTACTATCTCATAAATTTGACTTCAACATAATGATTTATCTCATAATTATGACGTTTTAATGTCATAATTATGGCTTTTTATCATAAAATTATGACTTATCTCATTTTGATTTACTAAAGCACAAATCCAAAGTATATAAAGCAATTGCACAAGCCCTTCAACACATCAGACAGCTGCTTTCCTGACCGATATAGTCTGCTGATATTTTACTTTGGATTAAACAAATAATCAAGTAAAATGCCAAATTTGTGTCAAAAAAATTGCCGTACAATACCAACTTCAATGTTACTACACCTGTCTGCTAACAGTAAGTTAGCTTCCCAGTTCATATCAAATTTTCAAAAAAATGGTAGGCTAAAGTTCAATTGATCAAAGGACTGCACACACAAGGCGAATGTAATGCAACATTTTTACAGTACGTTTCAAACTTTTGTATTTTTTTTCATTAGCCTACATTTTACCCAATATTACATGAATACATTAAAATTATTCTATGAAATCAAGTTAGCCTACATTTAAATACAGGCTTAAATATACCTTTACATTACTTTCAAATAAAACTAGTGTATTGTTTCGACATTTTATTTAGCGACAAAAGATAGTGGGCAATAAACCTCATTCTAAACAAGAACAACTAAAGAGTGGTAACAGGCAATTTCATCTATAGGTCTATTTAATAGAAAATGGAAAGATCTTTTGTCATTCATGTGATCATAAATTGCGCAAAGAACACTTATTTTGCGCCGTTTATTGAGATTTAACGTCACCTCCTGTTTTTCTTTTTTTTCAGAATCGAAAAACAATCGAGAAAATGAATTGGCTCTCGTAATCTATTCCATCGATTCTGAAATCAGAATCGATTACAAAAGTTCTGCATTCGAACAGGCGTACTCAGTACTCGTTTGTGCCAAAAATATCGTCTGACAGAATTTTTAGCGTGTATACCAAATGCATCTATCAGATATTTAAACAACCTGAATCAAATCTTGACAGCATGTATGTATACAATTCACCGCCTTTATTGGAAATATACTAGTACGTGAACATTTAAAATCAATCAGTCTCTCAGTGTTAATAAATTACACTGTTGAATCCATTTGGTTTGCAGAACGCCTGCCTTTACCTCAGCTACCCGTGGTACTTCAGGTGTTGTTAGAGTCGGCTGTATCCCATAATGATGAAATCATTTTGTATACAACAGAGAGCCACAATAATAATAAAAAAAGCACAACTTAAAATTGTGCAAATCAATAGGTTCTTAGTAATAAAAACAGTAAGCATTTTGAAAGAGGGTACAAGACAGACCACTGAATACATGTCAAGTTCATTTGTTAATAACACTACATACATTAAAAAGACCACCATTTAAACATGATTCTCTGTGAAAAGATGCTTCAAATAAGATGGAAGGCTGTACAGTGTGCAAATTACTGTCCGTCATGGCAAGAGCTTCGATACACAGATGTATTTTTTCTTTTTGCCCACAAATAATTTTAAAGCTGATGTAACTTTTTCGGTGTTAAAATATAACTGTAAGCCAATCATAGGTACATTTTCTCAAAAACTGTAAACACTGTGTCTCTGTGGTGCTATAAAAATTCCCGTTTGTTTTGAGAGACCCGCCCAGTCAACATTCCTCAACCAATGGGCGTGAGCTGGGGTCGGGACTATCTGAAAAACTGCAGGGGGGGTGTGTATTCAGAAAGCTATTTTGAAAACATAATTTTTGCAATTCCGTTCGGTGGCGCTAGTGTCGCAGAAATTACATACTTCAGCTTTAAATGTCTTTGGGTCATCAGAGAAAACATCTTTTCAACCGTTCTCCCAAAGACCTCAGAGTCTTTTATTTTGAAAGGCTTCGTTTCGTCTCGTTGTAAGACGGCACATAAACACGTGCCATTTTAATTTGCCTGCAAACACGTGCCTCAGTCCTCAGAGTACATTTGAGAAAACAAAACTGCAGAGCATCACTGACTAGCAGATAGTGACACAACTGACTTCCAGTAAGATTAAAAAAAAAAAAGAAAAAATAGCTAGGGGAACATCCTCTAAAATGTTTGTCTTTTCTGTCCTTTATGTAACCATTTCCAGGCCCACACGGAATTTGCACCCACACAAAGCTCTGTAGATTTCAAGTCAAAATTGAACGTTTAACATTCACAGAAATCTAAACATCCCCCCTTGCTTGTTTATCAGAGTAAACATGAAATGCTGTTAATAACTCCTTTTGCTTCCAATATCTGATGCATTTTTGAGTGAATGCACTTTTACCATCTGGAATTGATTAGATGGTGAAAAGTAGGCTTTTAAAGGAGAGGGGTTTAAAAAGTAAGAGGTCTTGGTGACATCAGATGAACAGGAAAGTAGTTTCAGAGGCGGAGCAAGTTGACATTTCGATAAAAGATTACAAAGACTGACACTTTATGTTATTTGGAATAAGGTGCACCAATAAAATGTGCACAATAAGAACAGTAATATGCATGAAAGTAAATAGGTTCAATTTAGATTTCATGTTGACTAAATATTTTGGCTAATTTATCAAGCTCACAGCTACCAATAAGAGTGTAGTGCTCTCAGCTGCATTAAACACATTTTACCATGTTTAAATCAATATTTTCTGCCTTCAAAATCAGTGCAGAAAATGATAGCAGATGGGCCTGATCATTGCTTGTTTAATGCAACAATAACTGTATAAGCAAAACACAGAGATGGAATACAGTCTAAATTAATAATAATAATTCATACAGCAGGTTGAACATGTTTCATGTTGTATTTTGATCTTTATTCCCAAAGACCAGAGATCTGATCCCGCCTTCCCGTAGAGCTGGACGACTTTACGAGCAATGTGATGGATGCACCTGAAGTCGCCAGGCTCAATGTTTATCAGAATCTCATCAGAAGAACTTCATGGCCTGTTTTGTAAATATGGAAGTTGGTAACAACACCAAACAGTGGTAAGGCAGGTTATATCAAGGACAGCAGGTGCATTGTGGAATGCTTTACTAGAACAACACGATACTGAATCCAAACTACAATCCACAACTTGGGTCAGATTCTGAAAAAGCAGGAGGGGGATCTGGTTTATTATGAACTTTTTTCTTCAGAAAACAGCAGTCATTTTAAAACTTTCTTAACTTTCTCTATCCGATTCAGTTTGACCCACCCAGGTCATTTGCAGGCCCACACGGAAGCAGCATGCGCAGAAAGATTTGCGGATTTTTGTAATTCACAAAATTCTACGTATTGCCCACCCCTTGTTCTTTTAATATTTTGGTTTGTTTGATAATGCTTTCAGCTACCAATGAGAGGTCACCGCTCCATGTTTTCCTCCAAATCAGCGCGGAAAATACGATTCCGTCTGGGTCTGGTAATAAGGTGACCAATTCCACATACTAAACACGTACAAACACACTCAATATTTCACTCTCTCTTTCTTTTTCAAAGGGGTTTGTTCTCCTGCTAAGTAGAGTTAAAAATGTGTATTAGCTTTTGTAGTGATACATGCATCCAGTAGATGGCTAAATTTACATATTTTCTTAAAAATAAAGAGTAAAAAAAGTATTAGAAACACAGCTATACAGAGTCTTTAGCTAATCCAAGGAGCGAGGATTGGAAGGAGGAGCCCCATGTCCAGATGTGGTGCAGTTGGGAGGTGAGGAGTGTCGCTGATCAGTTGCTACAGCAGGGGCCTTTCGTGGGCTGTGCCGTTTCTGTTAGATCCACACCTCGGTTGCGTCCTGTGTTAGCACCGGCGGGCTGGGGCTCGTTCTTGGGCAGTTTCTTTGCTAAGGTGCACAAGCAGACAGTGGAATATATTTAGTAAATAAGAAAAGATTCATGTTTGCACATCTCTGAAGAGCAAAAAGTAATTGCCAATCTTTCAAAACACAACATGAAATGGCATTCACATCCCATTTTACTTCTGTAATGTGATGCGATGCGATTCTTACTGAAAATTGATTGTTTGAACAGGACTTTTTTTTTTATCCATTGGGAATTTGATTTTGGAGGCCAACAAATCTCTTCAAACACCGCCAGCACCCACATTTGAGGAGGCTTTTTTGACTGGGTCATGGATGCTGAAGGTCAAATTTAACCTTGTGAGCATCTCCACATATTGCGATGGCAGGGCTCTACATACAATTTTTGGTATAGGCACGCTCGTGGCCCCAAGTCCTTCGGATGAGACGATAAACTGAGGTCCTGTCTCTCTGTGGTCAATAAAAATCCCAGGGCACTTCTCGTAAAGAGTAGGGGTGTAACCCCGGTGTCCTGCCAAATTCCCCCCATTGGCCCTTATCAATCATGGCCTCCCCATCCCTGAATTGGCTATATAACTCTTCTCTCTCCTCTCCACCAATAGCTGGTGTGTGGTGAGCATACTGGTACACTATGGCTGCTGTCGCATCATCCAGGTGGATGCTGCACACTGGTGGTGGTTGAGGAGAGTCCCCTGTTCACTGTGTAACACACTTTGATGGTAGTGTCAGAAAAGCGCTATAGAAATATAACATTCATTCAACATTCATTAATTAATTCATTCTAAGTGAAAATTTTAAGGGGCACGGTCAGAGCTAAAACCTTTTTTTATGATACATATGTAACAAAAGATACATGGAAAAAGGACATTAAACACCTTTGATAAACTTTTTTCTCTCCTGTTAACAATACATGCAACACCTGACTTATCACCCTAATGAACATCTGTCATTAGACATTAACAAACATTTGGTCTACATACTGTATTTCTGAACATATTAGAAGTTCATGAACTTTAAAATATGTATGAAAATACAGTAATCAAACTTTCATGACATTTATAACTATTTCAATGTAAAGTTAGTTCAAAGTTTAAACTATTTGTTAAGCATTAGCCCCGTTCACACATGAAAGCAGGTAAATTACAGGAAAAGCGTTAGGTTGCCTTTAATGGTAAATGTACCAAATGTACTGTTCACACATCCCATCAATAAGGAAATGTATATGTAATGATACAACTTTGCATTAAGGAAAATGCCAGAGCAAAATTTACCAGTATTTTCAAAAGGGTCGTGTTCACACATTAATTTTCTGGAAAAGGCTGTATGTGTGAATGTGACAACTGTGTAATGCATGAATGCATGTTAATGTTTTTTGCATTATGAAAATGATAGTGTTAACAATATATTTTCTATGACGTGCACATAAACTACCTGACATTCATTACTGAAGATGTCTGTTTTTGCATTTTCCTATGTAAACATGCACTAGACAGCCGACTTTGACCGTTGCGCCACGTCTCGCTGTTTTCATGAGCACTGCAATTGTAAGACATCCGCCATTTAACGAAATGTAAAACCTTGAAAGATAATTCAAAACACTGTCCATCATTTTGACAGATAAACAAGCAAGAAACTCTCATGGAAAACAGCCATTTTAATGCAAAAATAATGGAGTTCTTATTCTGATGTTACTACATTAGTTCATAAGTTTAGGTGTCACTCACGCCAGTTTGCCAAAATAATTTCACATTTGCATGAAGTAAATTTCACTTGCAAATGCGGGTGATATAATCGCACTGTACAGCCCTGCAATAGTAACACTTTATTATGGTAACAACAACTAATAAAAAGGTAACAATTTATTAGTTGTTGTTGTTTTTGCCATAACCTGTACTGTATTAATATTAGCTCGCACAGGCTAGGCGTCAGTTAAAAAGGAAAATAATTTCAGAGGCAGTGGAAGTTATTACATTATGATGTAAAATTACAAAGACAAAAGTTTTGTTTCTTTAGAATAACATACATTGATGAATCATACACAATAAGACCAGGAACATGTAGTAAGTAAATAGGGTAAAAATTTCAAGTTGACTTTGAAGGAATAGTTCACCCAAAAATGATAATTCTCTCATCATTTACTCACCCTCAAACTCATATTACTTAATTTTTCTGCAGAACACAAACGAAGATATTTTCATGGAGATAGGACATGTTTTTGTCTATACACTGCAAGTCAATGGGGTCCAACACTTTCATCTCACTCTAGAGGTTTAATCCTTGTCTCTCTCACTGCATGTATTAGGGACATCAAATAATGGATGTCACTGTATTTTCTTAAACTCAATAACAACAAAACTGAAATATTATTAATTGGCTCCACTACTCAAGTAAAAAGAATGAACCTGTGCTTTGATATTGATGGGCTGATCTACTTTACCTTTATCTGCCGTCTCGGTCCCTTAAATCTTCTGAACGTGGCCTTTTGTCTGTTCCTAGATCTCGATTGTCCACTGTAGGTGGAAGGTCATTCTGTGTTGTTGCTCCTAGCTATGGAACACATTACCCCTTACTCTTCGTAATATCTCCTCTCTATCCACTTTCAAGACCCAGCTGAAAACGTATCTATATGCAGAAAACGTTCTTTTTTTTATTATATGTATCTTGTATCGTTTATCATGTTATGAAATGTATTTCTGAAATGTACTTATTTTAAAGCGACCTTGAACTTTGGGAAAGGCGCTACATATATAAAAGTACTTCTTCGTCTGAAGCGATTCGATCGGTTTTGGGTGAGAAACAGACCAATACAAAACTCCTTTTAATATAAATCTTGCCATCCGCAGACTCCTTTACACTTCCTTGCGGTTGACGCATGCACAAGGCGCTGTACACACACCCTGTACATGTGCATGCACTCTGCACGTCAAGCGCGAAGAAGTGTAATCAAGTTCATTCATATCATGATTGAGGCGTTAATGATCAAGCTTGAAAGTGCTGGACCCCATTGACTTGCATTGTATGGACAAAAACACCTCATATCTCCATAAAAAAGTCAGGGTTTGAGAAGGAATAAAGGTGAGTTAATGATAAGAGAATTATTAGTTTTGGGTGAACTATTCCTTTAAGCTTCACTATCTAATATGGCTGCACAATTAATCAAATATATAACCAAGATCAAAATTACAGCTGCCACATTTACACAAATACAGTGTCAAACACAGCATTCCATTGAGGTTTACTCTGTATGCGCAAAGAAAATAAAAATCTATTTACAATGTGGTTTTTGCAGCAGTGGAGTATTAACCAATCACAGACATGTCCACTCAATCTCTGTGTATAATACTGTCAAAATTTGAATAGCATAATAATGTGAAGTTCACTGGGTTTTTTTTCATCCCATTTTCTCTCCAATTTGGAATGCCCAATTCCCACTACTTAGCAGGTCCTCGTGGTGGCATGGTTACTCACCTCAATCCGGGTGACGGAGGACAAGTCCCAGTTGCCTCCGCTTCTGAGACAGTCAATCCGCGCAACTTATCACGACTAGTTGTGCATGACACCGCGGAGACTCACAGCATGTGGAGGCTCACGCTACTCTCCGCGATCCACGCACAACTCACCACGCGCCCCATTGAGAGCGAGAACCCCTAATCGCAACCACAAGGAGGTTACCCCATGTGACTCTACCCTCCCTAGCAAACGGACAAATCGAAACTCGTGACTCCAGGGGTGGTAGTCAGCGTCAATACTCACTGAGCTACCCAGGCCCCCAAAGTTCACTGTTTTACGGATTTATGGATGTATAAATTAGTAATAAAGTCATTCCGAAACAGTTCTCAACTTGTTTTGGTTGTGTAACCTACATATATGGCATGCATATACCCCAGACAAAAGTGTTTAACGTAAATTCTATGAATCAAAATTGATCATAATTACAATATTAAGAGAAATAATTGACACTATGATTTGTCATAATCGTGCAACTCTGCTTTCTACTATTGTATTTGTAACTATTTGACACAAAAGTACTGGGCCAAGCTAGCTTATAACTTACCAATGGCCATAAAAATCTCATTCACGTTCATTGAAGTCTTTGCAGATGTTTCCATAAAAAGCAAACTGTTGTCGTCTGCATATGACTGCGCATCCTGTGTACAGAAAAAAAATAACTTTCAGAACCCAAGCAGACTCTGAAGTCTGCACGCCATGTTTGTTTGTTTGTTTATAAACAGAACCACAACTCATTTGTAAAACCAACAGGAAGCGTGCGGCTGTTTAAACATTACAAACCTGAAAATCCAACGCTCTCTTGTTGGCAAGATCTGCCTTGTTTCCAGCCAAAGCTATTACAATATTTGGACTGGCTTGTCTTTGAAGTTCTTTCACCCAGTTTTTTGCACGTTCAAATGATTCCTGTAAGGAAAAAAAAACATTCCTTTTTGTAAAGTACTTTCTCCAGACATCTAGATGTGAAAAGTAAGCTTTCGTTTGTGCTTTGCTTAGACTGCAGAGTGGGTGTGAACTCACTTCATTTGTGATGTCATACACCACTATGGCTGCCTGTGCTCCTCTGTAGTACATGGGGGCTAAACTGTGGTAGCGCTCTTGGCCAGCTGTATCCCAGATTTCAAACTTCACTGTTGTATCATCCAAACATACTGTCTGAGTCAAGAAGGCAGCTAGAGAACAGATACAGGGTCAGATGTTGCCATCATGGCTTGTATTACACAATAAATTAAAAGGGTCATTTCTAGGGCTGCGGGGAAAAAATGATTTTCTGATTTATATTAATTTGAACAATCAATATATTGACTCTTAAAATCCCAAAAATGATCTTTTACTCAATGCCAGAGGTGATTCATTACAAGACAACATAAAAACTTAAAATCACTACTTTATTTGTATCTTTGATCTATTTTTATTTGTTGCTTGCAATTTGTTTATTTTATTTTATTACTGACTGTTTACTTGAATAATTGCTTGAACATGAAATGCAAATTGGTTCATATTTTGTGGTAGTATCGAAATTAGTTTTGATAACAGTCAAATTGCTTTCAAATGTACATAAAATATATATTATAACTGAAAAATAAATGAACTGTAATCAAATTAAAATTAATCAAAATCAGAATCTATTCGAGAGCTTGTGAATTAAAATCAAATATGGAAATCTGAACTGATACTCAGCCCCAGTAATTTCAGATTACTTTTTATCTCTTTATTATATATAAATTGGCTTATATTGGCTTATAATATTAGTAACGTTTCTGTTCCAGAAATTTAGTTTTTAACCTTTTAAGCTGGGATGGGCCCGCTCAGAAAAATATAATGACCAAAATATTAATAACTAAAGTCTAGACCAAAACAGGTATCGTTTTAAAGCTTAGAAGCTCTACTTTACAATACATGCAGGCATTATGACCAAAACCGAACAAGTGCTTTGAAATTTGCAGACAAATCAGAAGTACAGCACATATTTGTAAATGATAAAAACAACAAACTGATCAAATAGCCATGTGTCATATGTTGTTGGAAAGCTCTCAAAGAGTAGAATACAACCAGCGAAAACATAGCGAGTAAAAGCTAAGAACATGTATTTGACATCCATGTTACATGTTAGGTATCAAACCATTTTTTAGAGCAGGTGATTATCTTTATATTGAGCCCACATTCAACATAATCGGATGCATAGATCATTAGATAATCACACAGTGCATAATGTGCTATCTGGCTAAAAAGATGTTAGCTTTCATTGATCAGATGACTTCATCCGAAATGTAGTATTTTGTCAAGCATCATGGAATGCTAAACCAATCGTATTAGGATTCAGACTGCTGCAACCAGAAGTAAAAGTCATCCAAATATGGGCAGTGAGGATCGTTCACTGTAATTACAAATGGCCACCAGGAGATGGTGCCAAGTACATGACACAGACTCGATGGCTCAAATGACACAGAATGGAACTGAATGAGATTTCGTTACTCATGCCTGCATGCTTTGGAGAGAGCATACCTTTAGTCATTGTTGTATTAGCATGTGTAATTAGTTCTTATGTACAGTTATTGTTTTATTTGTTTGGAGACATTTTTGGACACTAGGATAAATTATTTTTGTAATGCTATAACTTTTGATTGCTTTATTCCATCAACACAAAATTGTACTGTTACAGGTGACATGATTAAAAAAAAACAACAAAGAAAAATCAGTTTTTTTGGAGCTACCTTTTTTAAACCCTGAGATATATAATGTCAAATAAGAAAAATAAGAAAAACAAAAAACAAAAGTTGGCTCAGGTTTTTTTGTGATTTTTACAGCAGTCTCAGAATTTTCAAAAAATTTGAAAAGTTTTCTTAAAAATTATATCAAACACTTGACCCTTGTTTTTTGTCGAGTTGTAAGCCTTTCATTTTAGGTATGCCACTGAAACGGGACATTTTTAAAAACACCCTCAGAGCTTAAAGGGTTCATTACAATTGTCCACCCTCTCTTTGACTCTTAGAATTACAAAGGCCCTTTTTGCTGCATTTCTTCACATGTAAAATTAGAGCAGTTTGCTGCAATTTTCATTAGTTCCTCTGGCTTTAGAAATAACAGTCTCTATCCTACTTCCTCCATATTACCTCACTGTGATTGGACGAGCCATGTTCACGTGTAAATGCAGTCATGTATTCAAATGTAATCATTTATGTACAGAATGAGTCGCATTTAAATAAATAATGCTCTGAAAGTTACAGTATGTTTTCATAGTACATCAAAGCTTTTATCTCAAAGATCAATTCATGATCTGAGCACCTTAACATCAGATATGACAAAAGACGTGGCTCAATCCTGACATTTAGAAGTCAAATGAGACTATAGTTTGTTTATTGTATACAGTAAAATAAATGTCATACCTCCTATTGTGCTTTCCTGAAACTCGTGAAACTGTCCTTTTACAAAGCGCAGCACTAAACTTGACTTTCCCACAGCGGACTCTCCCAGCAGCACCAGTTTAAACTGACAGATCTTGTTGCTGGCGTTTGGCCCGTTTGGTCTCGTTGCTCCGCCTCTTCCTGCCATGACCCTAAAGCCCTGATCTCCTGTACTGAAGTCAAGAGGTGCTTCTCAAATGGTCACTCCCAGATCTGCGGAAATAAACAGGACTTAAATCAGTTCAGACTTTTTTCACTGGTTACCAAATACATATTAGAAACACTGTAAGTGTTTGTAATATATCAGGGTTGCCTAGTCCTGCCCCAGCAGAGTTTGGTTTTAGCCTCTTCAAAAGAGGGCGCTATGTTGTGAAAAAGTTTACAGTTAAAAATTTGCAAGACTCCGAATACGTAAGTCAGGCATAAGGTGTATCGTTTGAAAGCTTAAAATCTGACATTTTCATTAATAACGATCACTTCTGCATTTATGTTACATAAAGTAACAATAATGCCAGAAAACATTCGCGTTGCAAATCTGCGCCACCTAGAGGCCTTGTGGTAGAAATATTTATATAAATATAAACGTCTTTCAAATTGCACTTAAATAGACTTATTTTGCTGCCCTAATACCACAGTGTGAAAGATTTTCAAAAGAATCACAAAGTGAAATACAATATTTGTAAAAAATCATATACAAATGTCTCTTTTATGCACCGATCACTGCTGCTGTAAGCCCCAAATAGCTAAAAACTTTATATTTGCTTAGGGCTGGCCGATATGACGACATATATCGTGGCAATGATTTAAAGTGTCAATCGATAGAGAATTTGCTATATCGTGTATATCGCCATATGTAAATATCCATGTGCGCTTCTTGGGCTTATCTACAATTGACACTGAGTGAACTGAAGAAACATGGACAAGGACTTTCCAGCAGCTGCCCAAGCAAATTTAATGACCTTCATCTCGCTATTGGCGCTTCAAAAGCGCTAAATATTCTTCTCATCTGACACGTAAATGTTTCACTTGACTGTGGCGTGCGCTGTCTCTGGAGCTCTATTTGTGCTCCAGAGACAGGAGTGCTCAGAGCAGGATCACTTGCGCTACTCAATCATTTTTGATCCAGGAAAACCCCAAATGGAGAAAGAAATCTCCAAAGAACTCCATCTAAACTGTTAGACGGCCGATATTCTGACTTATTTACTTATCGGCATCGGCCTTGGAGATATATATCAGTTGACTGACTATTGATGATAAAATGCTATACATCTTCACAAAGGGGAGGATCTCGGCTTTCTAATGCCACCTGACTTGAGCTTCTAGTCCACTCAGAGGCCGAGATATTTGGTGAAACAATGGAGGTGGTGCATGAACTGAAAATTAGAGTGAATGTCTATAGACGAGCGAATCTGTGAGGGCTAAATGCGTTAGAGCGCCACCCACATTTCAGATCGGCATTTTGTGACAGAAGGTGATAGAGGAAAAATCTTCTAGTACTTGCTGCCATCTAGTGGAATAAAATAAGACTTTTTGGAGGGAGATTGCGTGAACAGAACCAGAATTACATGCTTACAAAGTTAGGACAACAACAAAAAATATATATTAATCATAAGATATCAAAGATATCTAATATGAAACAATTAGAACATTTTTTGACAGTTAGTCCAGAGTATATGTAAATGGTGAGCTTTTAAATTTGAGTGTGAAAAAATTGCATGTGGCAGCCCAGAAATGCCCCAGAGTTGAAGAGGTTAAAGGTATAGTTGATGATGAATTTACATGGGAAATTATTGTTGTGTCTGACTGAAATCAAACTCTTAAAGTGCATGTAAACGTACTATGTCGCAGCGAGTAGGTTGCTCAGATAGCATAACTGGATAAAATTTAAGCTTGATTCAAAGAAATGGAAATCCCATTTTGATTAAGCAAGACCCAGATCACCCTGAAGTATATAAAACTTGTTTTAGAAAGAACTTCTATTGTGTATTTGTCATCCCATCAATTACATCCATAGCAATGCTGTCACATGACTGAATCTAGACTACAGACATCATTAAGGAACTGCAGGCTTTGTTTAGCCTTAAATATTCTTTGTGCTTTGACCTAAAACTCCTTGCCGTCAGCGCTGTGTCCTTAAAGATCATTATGCAATAATATACGTTTCAAACATTAGAAATGCTACATAGTTGTCACATGACCTCTTTACATGCATGAATAATTCAGAAAGTGGCATCCGGTTAACAACTTGTACATAAAAGCAAATATATGCACTTTTGATCCAATTTCGTTTATGTACACTGCACATTTGGGCAAATGCAGTATGTTACCGGGGTATTCTATGCATACAGATAATTCACATCATGTGCATAATATATAATGCAGAAACAGTAACTAATTCCTAATAAGCAATATATAATTAAAGTATGAGACACAATGACTGTGCAAAAAATACAGGTCTATTATTGAGAGTATTAAAGTTCATGCCAAATTGAAAATTCTGTCATCATTTCCATACCCTCATGTTGTTCCAAACCCATATAACTTAAAACTAAAACATCCTGCCTAACACATCTTTAATGTTCCACAGAAGAAAATCATACAGGTTTGGAACAACATGAGGGTGAGTAAATGATGACAATTATTATTTATGAAATGACTATTTCTTTAATGATCAGTCAAGCACATATGAACGCTTCTAAACCCCTTTCACTTAAAAAGCGATGCTTAATAAACATTTATTAAGGCGTTAATAACAAATGTTTATTAGACAGGACTTAATGGGCATGTAGCACAATCTGGCCTTCCAGAACAAATCGCACAAGGCTCTTAGTCGCGAACATTCTGCGTTTACTGTACAAATCAAGAGCTAACTTTAATTTTAGAGTGAAAAATAACATTAATCATTTTTAACATTATAGTCATTTTTTGAAGCTCGAGCTGCCTGTTTGCTTCAGATGCCATCTGTGCCAATGAAACTCTTTCTCCTCCTCGTTCTATCGAACTCACACATGGACACAGAGAGCTCGTTGACAATCGTGTTTAAACCGTCTCATAGGTGCTTTTACCGAGACTGTCAGTTTCTCCGCTGCGGCGGTTCAAACATTTCCCGAAACACAGAGCTAATGCTGCTAATGCTAACTGAAAAACAGGCCGCGCGCACAGACAACACAACTCTAAAATAACCCATTCAAAAGCGAGAACAGCACAAATGACTGTGCAACCGTGTGGTTTATTTAAAAGCCAGCCTAAAACAAACCAAGACGGATATTAGAGTAAAAATGTTAAAGCCCAACAGGCTCGTACCTTCCTCTCGGATCCTCCCAACTTCCCCCTTTGCATCAAAACTGAGGCGACGGATCGGATGACTGGGACTGACGTCACATCGCGTCAGCGAGAAACCGGCCAATCAGAAGAACGTTCTGACGAGACCTTGGCCCTGGCCAGATACCACACTTGCGGTCTTGGTCATTTGAGTGCGCGTGCACGCGACAAGAAGTAAGTGCTCAAGACTGTCCCATGTCTAAAACATGCCAAAGCTCAGTGCACTTAACCCGCACTAAATCCACACTAGCGCGAATACTGCTTTGGAGCGGTCTTTCAGGCTAAGTGTATCCCAGAGTTCGTCACGATCAGGAGCCACACCCCGCCTACCTGAGCCATCGGTGTATTTTCGCTTTTCAACATAAGTTATTTATTATAATCAGATAGTGAAACGTAAGTGAAGCATATATTTATTTTTGTATAAATTAATATATTTAACGTTGTATAAAATGTTTGGGATGACTTAATAGCAGCATCATAATTACAAAATACTATTTAAGTGTATATTTATATACCTATTTATTATCCTTCTCATCCAATAATCACATTATTTAGTTTGTTCTTGCCTAATACTGCTGTTGATTTTGGTCATTTATCAGCCAGTGTGACATACAATATTCAGTCTAGTAAATGTTGTTTTAAAATTAAACAATTATTAACTACAACCACGGTTTCTCATCTTTATGTATTTAAAATATATGTTGTAATGCTTTTAATGTGTTGTATGAAACCACATACTGATAAGTTGTGTAAAGCAGTCTTTGGTCATCTTATATAAATGACAAGCCAAAGCATATCATAGAAATGGTTTGTATTAGTAGCTATTAATGGATCAAACAGATTTATAAAATAAAGTTTTTATTTATTTATTTTTTATTACATTTATGCAGTGTATTGAGAAACAAAGTAGAAAAAAATTGCTTATATTTCATATTTTACAGCAATTATGGACAATGCAATTTTACAGTTAAACATTTTTTAATGTGCAAAGTATTGAATATAAAATAATGAACTTTTACAATTATTTTCACACAATAAAAACATTATAAAACTTTACTTACATATTTTCTACAGCACAATACACTTCCAACAACCAGTAGTGTATTAATAAATGAAAAGATGGGTAAAATTTTCAGTTTTTTATTATTTTAAGTATTCTATAACAGTCACCGCTACCAACAATAATCAGGTTTCAGCTGAGTGAAAATACAAAAACAGCTGTCACAACCAGCACCAACATCTTTAAGTCTACAAGTGTCAAAAGTCATCCACACACTCGCAGTCTTCAGGTGTACTTGCACACTAGTGGCCAAACACCGGAAATACGTAAAACAAGTGGGTAAGTAGGCAAGACCAAAACCGCAAGTGGGGATATTGGAACAGGGCCCTTTTTCCACAGACTGTGATGACGCGTTTCCGCCTTATTTAGCAGCGTAAATCTCGCTTTTTTTTCTTTTAATATTATAATTTTTTTTAAATATTGAGTGACAATTTATAACATTATGCTTTGTGTTATATTACCCTGGAATTAGTTTTAAAAAACGAATTACCACAGCTACGAGGGGGTTTCTATTACAGCTACTGAGAGAGTTACAGTAAATTTGGCATCTTCCATCTGACTGTCTTAATCCACCGCGCTCTATATTTTATTTTCCTCTTCTGGAAAGTCATTCAAATGTAATAGTGAATTTTTTCTTTTGGTCTGGGAGCAAATGTGTAGGTGAAAATAATATTGGCCATGATCTGCCATTCACTGCGTTTAAAAACCAGAAGTGTGAAAAAAAATGTGTGTGTATATATATATATATATATATATATATATATATATATATATATATATATATATATATATTAATAGTTTAGTTAAACTTAATTTATTGGTATTCACTATCAATCTAGTCATGCGTTTTATCAATATTCACTGCTTTTTACTTTACATAGACACGCACATAAACGTTCACATGCATATGGAAGGAGATACATGAAAATATATTTGATCTATAAATAATAAAATTATGATTTCAGTAGGCTACTTTCATTTAAAAGCTCATTGGCGTTGCCGGGTAACGCAATGTAAACAAACTTGGATGCATGTTTGTAGGGTGATGTGAAGGAGCTGCCGAAAAGATGTTGTTTTTTAAATTGTTAATAGGTTTTAAGTGACTCTGAATTGCCAGTCTCCGTAGGTATGAGTCTCATAGAGCGGAATACACCATCCACCCGGAGACGCAGGGACACATTTCCAAATATCCGTGCGGTAATGACTAATTTGTTTTCAGAAGTAGTTGTGATCTTTTGTCTAGTGTCCTCAATGCACATTTAGAATAATAATACGCACAATCTTACGCAATACTCTATATGTTCATTTCCATTTAAAGGCAGGGAAGCTCATTCCAGTAGGTGACAGAGCAAAAGCCTGTTTGCAGGAAATTACACCAAGGGTGGGTCATTTTGAGAAACAATGTTTTTTTTTTTTTTCTGCTGAACTGGATGTATTTTTAATGATTTTTTGCCTTTTGGATTCCTACCTGAAAATACAAGATTTTTATTTGATTTCTGCCTTTGGATTCCTACCTCAATTTTTATTTATTTTTTATTTTTATTTTTTATGCATATAATTTTATTTATATTATTATTTCATTTTCAAACACTAAAATTATAAAGTACTAAATTTGTGCACCTAATATATTCATGATATAATCATACAGTCTTTAACTCCACCTGTGGTGAGGAAGTTCATCAGTTCTGCTCGGCCAGCTGTTGGAGCAGTCCGAGTGTTCCATGGAAAAGCAAATGACCCTGACATTGCCAGCGCTGTAGTTCATGGTGTGAGCACAAAAACGTCAATAACTGTGAGTAAGGAAGTCATCATGTCTACATAATCAAGTCTCATAATTAATCATTCATTACTGATATTTCAACATGATATTTTAGGCTGGATTATTGATCAACCCTACACCAAAGACACGCTTCCAAGATAGGCTACGTCATCTTCAAGAAATCAATAATGCCACCAATCAAAAAGCTCCTCTTGGGAAGACACGAGTTCAAGGCCCTGGTTTACCAAGTTGGCTGGACCCTGAGAAAACAGCTTTCGGTTTCACAACCCTCCGGTGTAAGAGATGTAACAAAACCTTACTATAGTGTAATCATGAATGGACTCTTAATGGTGTACGGTAATAGTTATAAATATTAGAGGTCGACCGATAGTGGATTTTGCCGATAGCGATAACTAAACAGGTGGAAAAGGCAGATAACCGATTAAATCGGCCAATAGTTTTTAAAATCAATTTACTGAATGTAAAAAAATCTAATAAAAAAAAAAAAAAAATCAATGTTTTTCCTAGCTGCACAAAGAGTCCAAAATAAATAAAACCCCAGAAGCGGTTTATATTGCAACCAAAATCCCAATAATAACCATAAAACAAAAAGTTTAATTCGGTCCATAACGCAGGACGTTTAACAGTAAACAAGTCTGAAATACACAGGGGACTCTTATTTTGAAAAGTATGTGCTCCCAGCTCACACAAACACATACAGGAAAATAACATGCAATCATACAATCATCTACAAAGTATTACAATATAAACATTATAAAGTAAACATTGCCATATAGGCTAATAAATACTGTGTGAGCAGTAATTAATCAACAGCAGATCATCAGCGATCCAGTAATAAAGACTTTTTCCCTTTTCTCTAGGGACACCGTCAGTCAAAATCAACATGAACATTAACTTATGATTAATGTGTATCCACTTCACAACAAAACCTCTTCAGAGTGCTCATTTTTTATAACCTTTATAAAAAGGAATAATTATTTTTTTTTTTTAAACTATCGGTAACTATTGGCTTTGATTTTTGCCGATAACTGATAGCTCCAAAAAGCAACTATCGGCACCGATATATCGGTCGACCTCTAACTATAAGTCAGTCATTTGTAGGTTAATTTCTAAAACTGTAAACACTGTATCTCTGTGGTGCTTTAAACATTCCTCTGTTTGTTTTGAGCGGCCCATCCAGCCTGACACAACAAACTTGGCTCAGCCAATGGCGTTGAGTTTGGGGCGAGACTATCTGTTTGTTTGATCAACAGTAGACGGGGTGTATTTGGAAAGCTGTTTGAAAACATCTGTTTGTTTTTGCACTTTTCAGATTAAACCAAACAAAGAAAATTATGCCATTATTTACTCGGTCTGTTCCTCATATAAAGCTATCATAAGGCTTCAGTAGACTTGGAATATTACACAGTCATATGGACTACTTTTGTGGTACTTTTTGGTCATTTTGAGAGCTTCAGTCACTATGAACCACCGTTGTATGGAAGAGAGCTGTGTGAAGAAGACCCTTTAAAAAAATCACCTTTCATTTTCCATTAACAAAAATTCCTAACCCTCATCTTCAAGTTGAATCCCAAATACCCAGTATTATCTCTTGAAATTGAAGAGAGGGGGCAAATTCTTTTATATGCAGGTTCTAATGCTGGTGAGGTCATCAATCCCCCCAAAACTGCACATGAGGTGGAGAAAGAGGCGAATGAGGGACATCAACTCTACATTCGCTCACATGGCTCATATTTTGTAGGTCAGTTAGAATGTGGGCCTCAGTCTTGTGATTAAACGTATGTTTCAAAACTACTATATCTTGTTGTGCTTCATGTTACTTTAAAAAAATCTACTATTTTTGGCCTTTTGCCACTTCAGGGGAGCGTTTGGACAGGAAGTATAACTGGAGTCACTATGAAAGAGACAGTAGGTTTGGTGTCCCGACGCCTCATCGCAATGATGGGAGGAACATTTCCAGATCCCTCTACTGGCCCTGTGACACACAAAAGTAAACAAATACACATTTAAATGCACTATTACTTCACATTTTAAGCTTTTTTACAGCTGAATATCTTAAGCTACAAAGTGGTTTTGTTATGTTGAACATTACTAACATGTCTTTATGTGCATTTGTGCAAGAGGGTCATTCTATAAAACAGACGCCTTTTCCAGTTTGTTATGGTGATATGTAAAGTTATAGATTAATAGATTTTAATATATGTTGGGATATAATTGTATAATTGAGTCTTCAGAAACAAGGCTGTATCAAGGTTGAGTTTTAAAATTTCATTTGACATTTTAAACCTTGTGTTCATGGTTGTAAACTGCAAAGTGCTTCTTAGGAAGTGAATTTAATGCTGATTTTTCTACATATATCCACTTTTCAATGGTTAATTTACTATACCAAATCATTGTAAAAGTATTGATATTTTATAAAAAGGAACCTTATCTTGCCCTTGAACAGTTTCACTTCTTGAAAGGATGATGTCATCATGACAAAGTCTTTTAATGTGTGTAGTCATTTGTTTTGTTTTTTTTACACATGGCACCTGTTTTGTAGTATGACACAAGAATCACACAGACTGAATGAACATGTTTAAAGGGATAGTTCACCCCAAAATTGACATTTTCTCATCATTTACTCACCCTCATGCCATCCCAGATGTGTATGACTTTCATTCTTCTGCAGAACACAAAGATTTTTAGAAGAATATCTCAGCTCTGTAGGTCCATACAATGCAAGTTGGTGGCCAGAACTTTGAAGGTCCAAAAAGCAAATAAAGGCAGCATAAAAAAAATCCATAGGACTCAAGTGGTTAAATCCATGTCTTCAGAAGCGATATGATTGGTATGTGTGAACAACAGATCAATATTTAAGTCCTTTTTTACTATAAATCTCCACTTTTGTTTCCACATTCTTCTTCTTTTGTTTTTGGCAATTCACATTCTGTGTGCATATCGCTACATGCGCAGGGAGGAGAATTTATAGTAATACAGGACTTAAATATTGTTCTGTTTCTCACCCACACAATTTTATCTTTGCTTCTGAAGACATGGATTTAACCACTGGAGTCATCTGGATTACGTTTATGCTGCCTTTATGTGCTGTTTGGACCTTCAAAGTTCTGGCCACCATTCACTTGCAGTGTATGGACCTACAGAGCTGAGATATTCTTCTAAAAATATCATTTGTGTTCTGCAGAAGAAAGAAAGTCATACACATCTGGGATGGCATGAGGGTGAGTAAATGATGAGAGAATTTTCATTTTTGGATGAACTATCTCTTAAATGAACATTGTTATGAATGTCTGTAATTCCTGATAATCATATTATTATTTTAATTCATATTTAAAACATTAATATTCAATACAATAATATTTATAACATTATCACAAATGGCCAGTTGAGTAACCCTCATGTCTTAAGGCACAACAGCGCAAAATTAGTTGCAAAATGCTGCGACAACTTCAGAGAGAGGACTCAGCCACAGATAGGCAAAGTTCATGACCCGTAAGTCCCGTCATGTTAAATACATAGGTATTTATCAAAATAAATATTTTTGTTGAATACTAATGACATTGTGACTGTTGTATAAATCATCTTTTCTGTCTTTCCATGAATTTATAGAATTGTAGAGACGCTACAAGTTCCCAGTGATCACACATTTGGAGTGTTGATGAAACCTGACAGCTGTGGTAATTTGAATTGTCTATCACATTTTGAGTTTGATATGTCAGAAATAAATTAGCAGCCTCTAGTGTAGAGAACTGGTTCACGTTAGCAATTCTTAGTGCGAAATACTGTACATTGTTGTGAAATCCAACTTGGACATTACAGTTATCGGTCTGAAACGGAGAGAGCTCTTCGAATCTCATGAAAACATGTCCTGGTCACATTTCATATTTCAAATAAATTAGAAACTATATTTTGCATAAAGAAATTCCCCCAAATTTGCTTTACTGTGATGCAACTAGATGTTAAAACTAAGTTTTTTGTAATTCCCATTATTCTCAGTGGTGAATCTCATTAGTTTAGCAAGACTTACTTAGATTTTTTATATACACTGATCAGCCACTACATTAAAACCACTGACAGGTGAAGTGAATAACATTGATTATATCATTACAATGGCATCTGTCAAGGGGTGGGATATATTAGGCAGCAAGTGAACAGTCAGTTCTTGAATTTCATGTGTTGGAAGCAGGAAAAATGGGCAAGCGTAAGGATCTGAGCGACTCTGACAAGGGCCAAATTGTGATGGCTAGACGACTGGGTCAGAGCATCTCCGAAACGGCAGGTCTTGTGGGGTGATCCCGGCATACAGTGGTTAGTACCTACCAAAAGTGGTCCAAGGAAGGACAACCGGTGAACCAGCGACAAGGTCATGGGTGCCCAAGGCTCACTGATGCGCGTGGGGAGCGAAGGCTAACCCGTCTGGTCTGATCCCACAGAAGAGCTACTGTAGCACAAATTGCTGAAAAACTTAATGCTGGCCATGATAGAAAGGTGTCAGAACACACAGTGCATCGCAGCTTGCTGCGTATGGGGCTGGGTAGCCACAGACCGGTCAGGGTGCCCATTCTGACCCCTGTCCACCGCCGAAAGTGCCTACAATGGGCACGTGAGTGTCGAACTGGACCATGGAGCAATGGAAGAAGGTGGCCTGGTCTTATGAATCACGTTTTCTTTTAGATCATGTGGATGGCTGGGTGCGGGTGCGCCGTTTACCTGGGGAAGTGATGGCAGCAGGATGCACTACGGGAAGAAGGCAGGCCAGTGTAGGCAGTGTGATGCTCTGGGCAGTGTTCTGCTGGGAAATCTTGGGTCCTGGCATTCATGTAGATGTTACTTTGACACATACCAACTGCCTAAAGATTGTTGCAGACCACGTACACCCCTTCATGGCAACGGTACTCCCTGATGGCAGTGGCCTCTTTCAGCAGGATAATGCGCCCTGCCACACTGCAAAAATTGTTCAGGAATGGTTTGAGGAACATGACAAAGAGTTCAAGGTGCTGACCAATCCGATTGAGCATCTATGGGATGTGCTGGACCAACAAGTCCGATCCATTGAGGCCCCACCTTGCAACTTACAGGACTTAAAGTTTCTGCTGCTAACATCTTGGTGCCAGATACCACAGGACACCTTCAGAGGTCTAGTGGAGTCCATGTCTTGACGGGTCAGAGCTGTTTTTGCGGCACGAGGGGGACCTACATGATATTAGGCAGGTGGTTTTAATGTTGTGGCTGATTGGTGTATATATTTATACCTCCATAACCAGGGCAGCAGTACAACAAATACTACCATGATGTATAAATATTTACCTCCCCTCCCATCCCCCTCGGAATCTATGCCCCTGGGTGCTGATAAACTGATAAGAAGCACGAGCAGCGCTTCCATGGAGACAAACGCTGATCACGCTCACCAAGCGACACCTGCAAGCACATGAGCAGAAGAAAAACATAAACATTGGACAAAACCGGACAAACTCACAGAGACTGCGACATCATGAAAATGCTTTAGTGTGTCAAGAGGAAGTATCTACAGTATTTTATATTTCCAAACATTCCTTTTGCAAATAGAATAGAATAGAATAGAACAAGAAGTCCTGCAACAGATGGTATGGCTTGCACAGAGCCCAGATCTCAACATCATTGAGTCAGTCTGGGATTACATGAAGAGACAGAAGCAATTCAGACAGCCTAAATAAATAGAATATGCTTGGAGCAACCTATCTGCCAACAACCTTAAAAAACTGCGCAGTGCCTAGTGTACATAGGAGAACTGGTGCTGTTTTAAAGGCATAGGGTAGTCACTATGCACTTTGTATAAAGTTAATTGATAAATCAAAATTATTCATAGCATTATTTTTTAAAACATCCTCCCTATACAACATTTTTCACAACTGACTCAGGTGCAGGCGACCTTGTGCATCAAACTCCAGCTGGCCAATATCTGAGAGGTACAGACCGACAGCGAGCACTGGTCAACGCTGTTCGCCAGCACCTTAAGAAGACCAACTTCCAGAACTTCAACTCATTACTAGAAGCTTTCAGATACTATGACAAGGTGAGAAACCATTCATGTAGTCCATGCTAATATTCATACATTTCAGTGCATGATTTTAAGGACATATTTGTGTACTTTGTATGATAAACAATTTTGGTGCTGGGTTTGGACGGCACTTGATGTTAAAATCAAAACAAATCAGGGGAAAAAGCACTGGTCTTGATTTGTTTTCTTTGATTGTCTTAATCTCTTGCTGCAGAAGAGTCAGGGGAAAATAGATAAAGAGGATCTGAAGGACGTTTGCCAGCATTTTAACATGATCATCAGTGAGCCAGTACTCAATGACCTCATCGATTACTGTGATGTTGATAAAGACGGACTCATCAATTTCATGGAGTTTTCCAATTTTCTCAACTGGAAAGACAAAATGCCAATCAATAGGGTGGAGCAGAGCATTCTGACAGGAGGTGGATTTAAGTGCACTTGTTTTGTATATGGAACACATGCTAATGAGATCCATTATGCTACTGTATACAGTTTTGGGGGTGGGTCTCATATTTAATGATGCAGCAATAGAGCACAACTGTAGGGTTCTGGAACTAGAATATCAATTAATTTTCTCCATAGATAAATACATTTTTAGAGATAATGTATACAAACTTCAAGACAGACCTATGGAATAGCATATGCTTTTGCAGAACCCAAAAGTGTGTGATTTCAACAAATTTTTTTTTTTGTTTAAATGTCAAATTCTTGACGAAGAACGACACTACCTGCAATACGGCAGAGATATCGACCAATCAGAGAAGTTCCTTGGACCGTGGAAATGGAAACCATGCCAAAACAGCTCAGTAATGACCATCCACTCCAATTAAGAAGTGCAAATTTAAATAGCCAATAGTTTTATATAGTTCTGTTGTTTAGGATTTTATTCCATCATTTGTGATGCTTCTTGGAATGAGTAGTTCAGTACCACATAAAAAAATTTAAGTACACAGTCGTGTACCTTTGTCCCTCTTCCCCATTTTCTGCTTTTTTGTTACAAATAAAATTTGTAATGTTGTGATGATTCATCCTGGAGCTGGTTGGTTTGGGTCAAGGTCAAGAACTCTTCGCTAAAGAATGTTTTGAAATGCCTATGGAGAAAATGAACAGGTCAAACATTTCCAAAACCAAGTTAACTAAAAAAAAGCAGGCAGTCGCAGTTGCGCTCTATTTTTGTATCAGAATAACCAACACCAGTTACTAATAATTCACGTGTACCTTGTAGAGTGCATGGCATGGACAGCCCCAGCCAACATGCAGAGAGCAGACCTCCAGGAATCTACTACTGTGAAGGTCTTGGTCACACCTGAGAATCTGGAACCTGTTCAGGTGGGGAGCACCAGGAAGATTCCTAAAACCCTGTCCAGACCAAGAAAGGTGCAGGAGGATAGATTCATCACCTCCTCTTCTGTCATCAATGCTGTTGTGGGTGGCTTTCCCACTACGAGTGAGTTACACAGAATCAATCAATCAATCAGTCTGTCAGTCAGTCTGTCAGTCTAACTTTTTTCACAAACTGTGATGTGTTTCCCCCTTATTTAGCAGCGTAAATCCAGCTATTTTTTATATTTTCAATGTTTTAAAGGGGTCATGTCATGAGGAATAACATTTTCCTTGATATTTTGACATATAAGAGGTCTTTCTACTATAAAAACATACTGTACATTTCAGAACTCAAAACTTAATACCCAATGCAATAAAAGCATTTATTGAAACCAAACTCATTCTCTACTTCCACGACAACCCTACGTCATTTGGGGTACATTTATGCATGACCACCTCCTACAGCTCAAAAACATTATCACCTACTTCAAATCATCACACCCTTGGCCCCACCCACTTGTGCTTCAGTTCAGTTCAGCTTTCGCCCATCTGTGCTATTATTAATTGTTCATGTATGAAAACTGGATAGACGTCTCTGACCGTTTAGATGCGTTTCTGGCGATGTGCTTTTAAGTGCAGGATGATACGGGAAACTGGATGCATTTTTCTGCTCATATCAGCGTGGATTGCTTGTGAACAGTCATAAAATGATTCAAGCTTTGCAAAGGAACTGTTACTGAAGGATGTGGCAGTTAAAAACACTTGGACCTGATCAGAAACTTAAGTAAACTGCTTTATTCATGAATATTTCAAATGTCATGACTGATAGTTTATGGTGCTGACACTGTTTACACCGGGCGCGTCGACACAAACTTTCTAAACTGTTTATTTGTGTTGTTGGAAGTAGTAGCGCCAGCGCGTGCAGTGCAAAATGGAATGGGACATTGGTTTACTGTCGGTGCAATGCAACGCGCCACAACGGACGCCTTCATGGTAGATAGCATCATTGATTATAATGGGTTCTATTGCTTTTGACTCAACTCTCATGTCCAGTGTAGACAGGGTGTGAATGTTAACAGTTGTGCTTGAGATTAATAGGTTAATATATTTAGATGCAATGTTTTGGATGTGCGTTATGTGTAACCCCTGAAATTTTGTTTTCTAATGTTGTGGAGCTTGTTCATTCTTTTCAGATTGAGTTTCAAAAATGGCTGAATTTGAGAGGCTGCACGATGTTAAGAAATCATAACGGTGACCGTTTACATTGAAGTTTTAAGGAGGCACGTATGCCAAAATCGAGCATTTCAGACAGAGGGCTAGAGACAGGGTGGAAAATGATCGTATATTACAAAAAAAATTTTCATGCAAAAAAAACTTTGCTTACACTATCAGTGGATGTCATGGAAGTTAATAAAATAATAAAAAAAGAGCATTTCATGACCACTTTAATTATTTAGTATATTTATAGCATATAAACATGCTTTGTGTTATATAATTCATGAATTTGTAAAAAAAAATAAAATAAAAGTAGTTACCACAGCTGCGATGGAGTTTCAAAAACACTGTCTGAGAGAGTGACAGTAAATTTGGCATCTTCTGACTGTCCTAATTCACAGCGCTCTATTTTTACTCTTGTGGAAAGTTGAGGAAACTTGATAGTGGATATTTCTATTGAAGTTGAAAAAAATGGTCAAGCAATTCCATAGTGCCTTGGAATACTTTAACAACCATCCAGCAACCACTTGGAACACCTTAGCAACTGCCTTTCACAACTCAAATCTCTTTTCAAACAGGCAAGGCTTAAGGGTTAGTTCACCCAAAAATACAAATTATCTGATCATTTACTCACCCTCATACCATCCCAGATGTGTATGACTTTCTTTCTTCTGCTGAAAACAAACAAAGATTTTTAGAAGAATATCTCATCTCTGTAGGTCCATACAATGCAAGTGAATTGTGATCAGGCTTTTGAAGTTTCAAAATGCAAATAAAGTCAGCATAAACATAATCCATCAGACTCTAGTGATTTGATTTAAGCGCAATTACACTTCCTATAGCACCATCTAGCACTCTGCATAGGCGTCAAGCACTAGGAAGTGTAATTGAGCTTGAAATCATGATCATGCCTAGAGTCTGCAATGGCAAGATATACAGTGAAAAAGGAGTTATATTTTGGTCTGTTCTCAACCAAAACCAACTGGATCACTTCAGAAGACATGGATTAAACCACTGGAGTTGTATGGATTACTTTTATGCTGACTTTATCTCAATTTTGGAGCTTCAAAGGCCCAATCATCATTTACCATTTGCATTGTGTGGACCAACAGAGCTGAGATATTCTTCTAAAAATCTTCATTTGTGTTCTGCAGAAGAAAGAAAGTCATACATCTGGGATGGCATGAGGGTGAGTAAATGATGAGAGAATTTAAATATTTGGGTGAACTGTCCCTTTAACTTGAAATAACTTTCAGACAAGGCTATGTCCAGCAAACATTCAAAGTTTGTCTGGTCAAACTTTTCTCTCTAGTCAAGCTGTTATACTGTCATTCTATATTGTTGTTTTCTTTTTGTATCCAATGCTAGATTATCACATATATGGGGTACCATCAGTTCGGACAGATCTACCTGCCCCTCGTATCAAGCGCATCAGCGACAGGACAAACTACGGTGATGAAGCAACAGCGTATGATCTGCTGTACCCCCCTCTGCATTCACTCTACGGAGTGCATGAAGAACAGTTTTTAGGCCCTCGCACTAAAGATGAGGTGAGCTTTGATGGCAATCATGTTACATCACCAACTACTCATAATAAACTAGTGATAAATGACATAGTCAACATAAAATCAAAATTAACCTTATTTACTTTCTGAACATATTGTGCACGATTTATTGGTGCAAGTTGTTCCAAATAATAAAACATGGATAAAATCAAGTCTGGTCCAACATTGAATATCCTGTTTCACTTGGAAAAACATCAGTAAATTGCGAAAGCAAAACAGGTTGCGAACGTGATTTCATGTTTTTTAATTTACACATGCTATAAATTCAAGATGTCAACATGTTGACCAAAAGGATATTATTTATCACTCATAGATAGCAGAGATATTCCAGAAAGTGGGTCTCGAGTTTGCTGAGGATACATTTGAGGAGGCCTGGAAGCTGGCGTCCATGAGACATCCCACTGGTGACGTATGTGTGGAGAGCTTCCGAAACGTTCTCCGTGAACTACAGGCAAATTAATCTAAACTTTTCAGTATTTTCCTTTTTCATTTGAAAGGATTTATTTACTGAAAAACAAGAGTTATTAAATAGCGTGATCTTTAACCAGTGTTGGGGAGTAGTTAACTAAAAGTAGCGACGCTACTTACTTTACTACATTTTTCAGTAGCGTGACAATAGCTTAAGTGTCTTTACAATGTTGCATTTCCTGTTAGGAGCATTATAGCACTGTAGTGTAACAAAATGCTACATTTGTCACATTGTGTCATAGTTCATGTATATAATCCGGTTAAAATAAACGATTCCGTTATGTTCAGCGTTGGGAACTCTGATTCATTTTAGTGAGTTGGTTCTTTCGGACGGTTCATGTAAATGAACTAGTTCATATAAATGATTCTATGATTCACTTGAGCCCCGTGCAGCCTTAAAGGGACTTTGCCTTCTTTTTTGAAGCGAAATATTTAGCTAATTGCTGTCGCTTATCATTATATTTCGATTTAGTAGGACCCACTTTAACTACTATGTACTTAAGCAGGTAATACAATGTAATTATTATGCACATACAAATTGTTGCATTGTACTTGCATTTAAAGTACCTGCATTTAAATACATCTGTAGTTATTAACCTTATCTCTAACCCTAAACATAACCCTACCCCAACCCTTGCCCAAACCCCTGAACCCTATCCCCTAACCCCTATTCCTAAACCTACCCATACCTCAACCTCAGAAGCAACAAATGTGAATTTTGTGAGAATTTTGCAGAACAACCTGCTGTTACACAATAAATACATTGTATTCTATGTATTTTAATCTTAGTACATAGTAGTTAAAGACACATAATATAAAGCGGGACAATTCAGGGATATAAAATAGGGCATCTTCTAGTTTATTATTGTACATTAAGTATAAACTTATGTTCAATTTAATGTTGTCACCCTATTTGTTTCATACTTACTAAAATTAATTATGATTTTAACTAATAGTTACTAGTAATAGTAACCATGATTGTAGTAACCCTGTTACCATGGGTTTGCTATAGTAATATTGCAGTAACAATGGTTCATTTTGTGGTTACTATGGTTTTACTACAAGTACCATGGTAAACTATGGTTACTGTAGTTAAACCATGGCTAATTTTCATAAGTGAATGTCAACTTCATTAAATGTAAATCTATCAAGTGACATTGTTGAATATAACATCACCCAATTGTTATATTCTGTATCTAAAAAATTTTTTGATTGTAGTTGAACTATTTTTTTTTTCTCACTTTTTACCGTGTTCTCCTAAGGCGAAGTATGTAATCTCTGTGCCACAGAGCAATGTTTTGATAGCGTCACAGTGTCTTTACATTTTTCAGGGAGCTCAAGTTGCAAATGGCTTACATATCCAGTTGCTGTCTCTGCATATTAAGAGGGATAGGAGAATTATTTTAACATGCAAACTACTTATAATTATAAATAAACATTGGTAACATGCAAACTAGTTATAATTACTTCACCACTGTTTAATCCGAGGGAGGAGGTTTAGACCCTCATGACTTCTGCAACTGCACTATTTTATTAGTTGAGATGCATTATTAGGTCAGTGGTAATTTCAGCCATGTTATTTGTTTAATTTAGTCTCTTGTCAAATGAGGCGGAGTGTTGCAAGGGGCCTGGCTGCAATAAAACATGCCCTCAATGTAGTGTAATAATAGCTTAGTAATGAATTTTTTCCTCCTAGGATAACATTATTGAGTTTACTTACTCTGCATTTAGAGCTAGAGCGAGCTGAAGATTGCTGTCAATTATCATAAACACCCAAAGGACTTTATCATACACCGTTGATTACCAGGTGTCAGTGTGTGTGTGCATTTTTCCAAGTATTGTTTGGCAAGTGTCGTCATCTATAATTCTGGGACATTTTTGCTAATTTCTGTGGTATTTTTGCTCTGAGCCCTGGTCTAGATTTTAATACGGACCTACAGGGCTGGGTAAAAATATTCTGAGTTTCAGATTAATCTCGATCTTCATTTGAACGATCCCGATAACGATTCTTAACATACCAAGACTGATCTTTTACTTTAAAGTTTACTTCAGCTTTGGTTGTATTGATTATTCTATATGTTAAATAACAACTGAACGGCATAGTTTGGGCCCTGTCATAATTTTTTGTAAATTGTATAATTTACAGCAATAGCGGAGAAAGCAAAATGAACATTATAATTCAAATATCCTCTAATCAATCAGAATCATATCTTATCAAGATCTCATTGAATTGAGAGCTTGTAAATAACAATTGAATCAAATTGGAAAATCTGTTTCGATACCCAGCCCTACTGACCTACTGTTTTCCTCAATTATAACAGCTCTTGGTCTAGTTTCAATCTAATCTGTTTGTAAAAGGGTATTATAGTTTATCTTTTGAGTTTAACAGTTTGACAAAGTTGAATGTACAAGCAAACATACAAACAGACATTACTGGAAGAATTGTCTTATTCAACATCAATATAACGCATCAGAAATGTGAGTTGTTGCATAGTACAATAAATAGATTAAAAAAAGCAAATATTTCCTCAATCCAGAATAAAAGCCCAGAGGAGAGGAAACAGCTTTGTAAAGCACATTAATGTTTTTGTTTTCTTTTGTTCAGTTCAGTTGTCGTTGAAGCCGACGTGATTAATTTCCTAATATGGTATTAAGATATTTATTTAAATTGAAACAGGAGGTATGAACTCCAATGTTAATCATATTATGACTTGTTTGAATGTACATGACAGAACACCCACGCAAGTTGAACAATCCATTACTGCCAACACAAATTGTAATAATCCCACAGCCATATTTTGAAATGATTTAATGAATTTCAGTCAATGATAATTTGATGACTCCCTGTAAAGCCATAAATGCATAAACAATGACGTTTTCCACAGAAACAGGATGACATTAACATGTGAGTGAGGACAGCTTCCTGTCACTTTAACAAAGGATTTGTTTTAATACCCAAATTAGGTGATAATTGGTCTGTGGTTGAATCAAATATGACTGTGAAATGTTGCCATTTATCTTTTTTGGAAATCTTAAAGTCTCATCCTTGGCCAGTTTCATATGACAATTTAAGTGCATCTTTTCCATACAGTTCCATACAGTCATGTTGGAATGTTTCGTTGGCTCTGTCAGTAGGTGTACATGCGCTAAAAGTTTGATTTCAATCGAACTAAAATGATAATTCGTCTTTTTAAAATGTCACATACACACTTTAGTTTAGTGTTGTGGATAGAGGTTGACCGATATATCGGTTTTACCGATTAATCAGTGCTGATAGTTGCTTTTTGGAACTATATGTTATCGGCAAAAAACAATGGCGATAGTTGCCTATATATATATATATATATATATATATATATATATATATATATATATATATATAGGGTTCGTACACATTTTGACTAGTACATTTCCATGACTTTTCCATGAATTTCCAAAACACTTTTGCAGCTTTTTCTAATGTTTCTTCTAGGGCTTTGTTTATTAACGCAATTAATCATGTCCCCCGGAATATTTCTACCATCAGAGGAATTCAAGCTTGAAGTACCACCTGTTTTCAGCAGGGGGCAGTAAGCGAAACTTAAACTGCATGAGAAAAGCGCAACTGTAGAACAAACCACACTCACGCCGGGTTCACACATCCTCCATGCACGGGGCATGAGTGGCGCATTTTCATTTCGGCGCCCATTTTAACAGATTAAACCATTCCCACTGCAAGCGTGAGTCGTGAGGTGACGTGTCCCAGACGCAGCAGTGAGCGGATAGTTTCGGCATTGAGGCTATTTTTGCCGTGCAGCTCACGCTGAGCTCAGCGGCTCTGGGTGCAGTACAACACTAAAATAATCAGGAGATTATAAAAAAGACACAAAAGCAAATCAAAATGATTCAAACCCAACCTATAGTACACTACAATTTATATGTCTACATGAAAGTAAACTCAATAAAATAGCTTAAAATTTTAATTAACTGCAGAAACTTTTTGCCATTCTGTGTATATAGGTGTACAGTATAGACACAACATTAACCAATCACAACCAAGTGTGCTGATAAAGATGATGTGCACGTGACTGCCCGCTGTTGTCCTTGAAGCAGCAATAACCTCAGCTTATTATGATCTTATAAAAAAAAAGAACTGCCATAGGACCCAATAGATAACTTCTGCGAAGAGGCGCTGCTGTTTCTCACGTAAGAGACGCGGCCAATGTGAATGTCCACGCGCCACTCGCACCTCGCTCACGCCCTGCTCACGGAGGATGTGTGAACCCGGCGTCAGGCTTGCTTGACACTTTTTGCAACATCACAAGATGAGAATGCGTTCTTGCGTTCAAACCACGTTTTACTTGACACAGTGACCTAAAAACGCTTTATGGCGTGACGCAACCAAAGCAATTTAAAAGCATTCGTTTGATGCACGTTTACATTGACGCGTCCTAAGAAAAGCCCTTATCCTGCATGATGGGTCTCACTCGTGGGGTTTTTCCTCGAGTTGTTTCCAGTGCCATATGTGGGTCACCGTCCAGTCTGGGTCGGCCCCTGCCGTCAACTCGCGATGAAACCTTCATGAAACAAAATATTAATTATGAAAACAACTACCAAACAAGGTTTTGGTTGTTAAAGGGCTGGTTCTACCAAAATTCGCTCACTTATGCTGTTCAAAAGTCATATGACTTTTTATTATTTTTGTTCACGGAACACAAAAGGCAGCTTAATCTCATTGGCGAAATTGTTTGTTGACTACGTTTTTTTTATTTTTGTCAACGATATCGAAGACGAGATGAAAAAGACACATCATGATGAATATCAAACTGTTTTTAATTAATACATACTGTTGACGAAAATGACAAAAAAATTTTTTTTTACTTTTTTTTGTTTTTAACATTTATTTATTCTTTTAAAGAAAAATATAGAAAGAATTGATTGAAATAATCCAGCACTATGTTACGCGCTAGTCAGAATGAGTAATTTACATTATGAACACGGTGTTTCTTTAAAAACGCGCTACATGTAACGCAATATCCAAGATTGTCTGAACGTGAGGAATTTACAACAGAGTGACTTCTAAAAAGTAGTTTAACCAAATATACAAATATTTTTTTACATTTATAAAGTTTAATCTGTTGCAGTTTGATAAGTTTTTGTCATTTTGAACGTTATCGTCAACTAAAATTTTTATTTTTTTGACAAATTATATGCCATTATAGTCTGAGTAAAACTGACTAAAATTAACAAATATAACATGATGAAATATTACTTAAATTTAAAGGACATTTGTCTCAAAAGACAAAAATGATGACTAAAATAAAAAAATCTGTAAACATTAACACTGTTAGCCGCCATTCATTTTCATCACATCTTGTTTCTATACAATGAAAGTGAATGGTGACTGAGGCTGCCTAACTTTTCCATTTGTGTTCTGTGAAAGAAATATATTACAGTTTGGAACAACATGAGGTTTAGTAAATGGTGTCAGAAGTTTTATTTTTGGGTGAACTTTTCCTTTCATTTTTTATACACAACAGTTATAGCTGGTCCTCTCATTTGACTAGCGGCATTTGCACCAGTAGATTTGACGGAACAAAACAAAACAAAATATGGCCATATTGCATCTCAAATTTAAATGACTCAAAATCAACTTCTTGTTCAGCTTATGTCTAGGACCGAATCACAGCCATGCTTATATTTAGTACAACAGCACTCTTACCTCTGTGATTTTATTTAAATATCAACCAATTTCTATAATGGTGTGTGCATCCATACTGTAATGTGAAAACATTGCATATCATACATCAATCACGTCAAAACTCAGTCAGAACAAGCAAATCGCACAAATTAAAAAGGCTTAGGTTTAGAAACGTGTCACATCAGTAGAGCGATCTGAAGTATGATGTTTTCACAAAGTTAACTTAGAAACGGCACTCTCGCTGAGCGACAGCCGACTCAAATGTGCAAATGTGACAGATGGAAAGATGTTTTGACACACGAGAGAGAGGCACGAGTATGCAAACAGCTCAGAGCGAACCTATTAGCATCTATATATCCATCAAAGCAGTGCGCAAAACAAATGTCTGTCATGAGGGAGAAATCCATTAACTACATTTAAGATGATTTGAAGCTGCGCTGGAATTCATCAGTCAGACTTATGGCTGTGTGTAATTCACGTAAACGCTCTCGAAAGTCTGTGTCTACGGGGAGAAAAGTTTGTGACATCAGCTGTTGTTGCGAAGACAGTTTACACATGCGATGAAATGAGTTTGACTCCTAATTATGTTTTGTTAGCAGCTCTTTGAAAGTATGTGCTGCTTTGCAGTATGTGAAATTTACCCTTGAGTGTCAAACATACAGCAGCTATGCGTAATTGGACTGAAAACTAACTCTGCTATGAAAAATTGTTGGATTGCAGGAAATGTTCCTTGACATGCAGCAGTAGAGTGCTTCAAAGAAGCAATTAAGTCGGATAATCAGTGCATTTATATAAGCGAAACATCAGATCATAACATTGAAATGTACATTCACATAAAATAGCCAAAAATACTGCAATACAATGCTTTCTTATATTTAACCACCCGAGACCCGAGCGTGACTGCTGTTTGCATTTTCCATTTCCCTTTTTGATTTGTAACTAATAGCATCTAATAAAAATTTAAAAAAAAAACAACATTCTAGAGCAACTAGTTTTCCTAAAAATGTAGGTCCACATATGTGGACAGCAGGACTAAGTTGTGAAATTTTAAATAATACCAAGCTATAGAAAGTTAAACATTTTTTAATCTAATTGTTTATTTTGTTTCCAGGAGTGTTGGTTATTTATGTTTCTGAGCCGTTACAGACATTACATCAGACATTAGCATAATTAATTCTGATTCAAAGTAATGTCCAGCATCATTCAATCACTGCTAACCATGTTAAAATAAAATTACACATTATAAATTCTGAATCTATGTACTGATTATCATTGTCACATGTCTGTCAAACATGTTGAGTGATCCAAACATCATCTGCAGCATGAAACTGAACTTTTGATCAGATTTAAGGAACGAATACACTTAGCTGCATAGAGAGCTATTAGATGCTCCCTTGCTCCCTATTTAGTGAATGACTTAACAGTTCGAAATCCACCTTATTTTCATCCTAACTCCATAGAAAGCCTCTGAAAGCAATGTTTTCCATCTTTTGATTGCCATTGTGATAATGCACAGTAAAAATAGGATTTCTAAGGAAAAGATGCTTTAAACTACACATTAGTGTACACTGCGTTTCGCAGCGTGGCGTTTCGCAGTAAATCGCTCAAATTTAAAAAATGGCATATCAGATGAAACTTGAGACTCTAATCTTTTGACTCAAACAGATTTCAATGTAAAAACTTAATTAGGTTTCTTTCCAGATGTAAATTTGTTGCCGTTTCTCCCAAAGACAAACTCTGCTGTGATCGGCGGCATTTTGTTTTGTCATGTTTTAACCCTTAACTGGCAGCCCAGAGTCTTCTGAACTGAGATCAGTCGTAAATGAATTTAAATTATGCCAAAATACAACATCCACGTATGTGTACACAGGGGGTCGCACAGGTTAAAGAAGTACAAATACTACCATGATGTACAACTAATTAAAAATGTAAATAGGAATGAAATCTTTTGCTTCACAATATTACAAATTGGGGGGGGGGGGGTGCTTGACCCTATAGCATTGTGTGCATCAAATATGAAACACAATGTTTGACAGCTCCAGTTTCAGTCTCTGTTCAAGCTGATGAGCCAAACAACCTATAGTATGTAAGTTTCACATGTTTATGGCACCATCTAGTGGTTATTTGTGAAAAAAAGTGGTTTCAATGTTTATATTAATTTATTTAAAATGGCGGCGGACTTGCGCAAAAAGTGACTTATGTTGGGATAAATGACAGCTTATTTTAATAAAGTAAAAGTGACAGTAATTATTATATTTTTTATGATATTTTCAATTGAGTATTTGCTGAATATAAGACACTTGTGCTTGGTTAAAATGTTGTATATTATTTTACTGAAAACCCCTCTTTGTAATCCATGTATCAAATATGATACAACAGTCTTTTGAGAAATATCTCTCAATCACCATAACATTCAAATCATGCCCACAACACACACACACACACACACACACACACACACTCATAGAGCTTTGAAAATTCTGACATATACATTTTATAAGATATATTTAATAATATTTCTGTGTATTTTCATATCTGCAGCCTGCTCTGTCATTATAAAGATCTCATTATTTTACATTACAAGCTATGATGATGACATCTTACCATAAGTTCCTGAGACCCAACGAAAAAAGTTTTACAATTTCAATTTAGTGTTTGGTGCATAAAATACACATGATAAAAATTGTTTATTGGCAAAAGAATATTTTATTCATATTGTATCTGATGTGCTGAATTGAACTGTGATGCATTTCAATCCATATTTATAGACCAAGGAGAGGAAGTTGTCATGGCCAAACTCTCAAACATTTGGTATCTCTGAAAAGCCCAGGGAGTTCTCTGATAATACCCCAAGATTTACCACTGTTGAAAAACTTAAATTAATTAAATTAAAGCCAAATCTATCAAATATGATATATATATAAAAAAAAATAAAAAATAATAATAATAAAAAAACATGCATTTTAAAAAAAAAAATATATATATATTTTTATAGTCTGTCTTATGGTCCTAAAAACAAGTTTATTGTCAAAAAATGTGCATTTTCTGACAATTCTTTCATATGTCAGGCTTTACAGGGTTAATTATCATACAAAGAATGTCACAAAAACACTACATGGTCCAAAATATAGGCTTAATTTCCTTTAACCAAAATATCAGAGAAGTCCATCTTGAAGACACGGGTGCTCTCGGGCTCGGCACTGGACAGGTGCCAAAACCTCATCATGATGTAACAGAACTTCCTGCCTATATGAGAACATGAGAGACGTTCAACTCCATCAAGATCAACCCTGTTTGGCTTAACCCTTCGGTTTAATGAGTCAGTCCTGTCACACAGTACATTCTCCAGCTAAATAATCCAGGTATTTCTTCATTTTTTTCTAATCAAAATGTTTCAATCATAACACACCTTGGGAATATTGCATTAGCTGGTTATATATTTATAGGCTTTTCTTATGGCCTCAATATCATTTCCAATCCTGTTAGTCTTTTGTTATATCCATTCAACTTGAAAAAGGCCAGTTCTTAATGACGCCATCCTTCAGAAAGTGACATCATTTTGGGGAGAAAACAACAGCAAAATGTCTGTAAATATTAGCAATAGATTTGATAATTTGGTTGGTTTCTCACTCTAAAACACTATCCTGTTTTACACATTTTCAGAAATCTGTATGATATAAAAATTTAAGAAGATTGTTAAAATATATATAGATAGATTTATTAACTTCACACTGACACCCTCATGTAACTGTTAATAGTCGTGTTATTGTGTACATACTCAAATTATGATTAAAGTTTAAGTGTTTGAGCTTGACAGTCTTGACCAGGGCATATTTCTGGAAGTCTGGTATTCCCTTTTATAGAAATACCTCCTTAAATTACAACTAAAGCATATTCATATTTTTTTTTTTTAAGTTACAGAGTTGAAAAGGTACTGCATATAACAGGAATGACCACTCACCTCTCTGGTCAAAGAATGTAGGAACATCCTCAGGAAGTAGAAATACGATGTCATCAAGAGAGATCGCAAGATGTCTCTTTTGGGTTTTATATTTCTTTGGGACACTTTCAACAGCCTATAAACAAGATAAAAATATATTTACCCTAATTAACATACCTCTTTCGACATCACACTTCTCAACTCCTCAAACTCGACTTTGGATAGCATCGTGGAGGCATGGACCACTGCCTACAGAGAAAGATGTCAGTCCCATTGTTTTACTAAAGCAAATCACAATTTAGTGACTTGTTATTAGTCATAGAACTAATATATATATATATATATATATATATATATATATATATATATATATATATATATATATATATATATATTACCAAGCCAACTAATCAAAGTATTTTTGGCTATTTTGAGATTATCAGCATCACTGAATTATTACCATGCCCACTTTCACAGGCTGATTACCTTTCCCCTTATGTCAGTTCTAAAAACATAACAGTTAAGTTAACAAACATTTTCTGTTTTCAAACTATATTATATTGAATTTGATTAATATGTCAAATACATATTTACTTGCAGCATTTTGGGCTTTTCATTTGATATCTTGAAATTTCAATAAAAATAAAATAATATATTTAATATATTTTGAGACAAAATCCTTTATTTAAAGTTTATTTTTGTTTAGATGGTTAGTATCTGGGGAAAAAAGTCCCCTTGTTGCAGGGGCTTCTAGGTAGCTCTGTAGGTCCATACAATGCAAGTGAATGGTGACCAGACCTTTCAAGCTCCAAAAATCATATAAAGGCAGCATAAAAGTAATCCATACAACTCCAGTGGTTTAATCTATGTCTTCTGAAGCAATATAATAGGTGTGGGTGAGAAACAGGTAAATATTTCAGTCCTTTTTTATGATAAATTTCCACTTTTACTTTAAGAATGTTAAAGTGAAAGTAAACGTGGAGATTTACAGTAAAAAAAAAAGGACTTAAATATTGATTTGTTTTTCACCCACATGATTTTTGATGCTTGAAAGGTCACCATTCACTTGCATTGTATGGACCAAAACAGCTGAAATATTCTTCTAAAAATCTTTGTTTGTGTTCTATGGAAGAAAGTTATACATGTCTGGGATGGCATGAGGGTGAGAAAATTATGAGAGAATTTTCATTTTGGGGTGAACAGAAAATGTATATAAACAGAAAATTGGAGCAACGTTAGCTAAAGTGGTTATTAAGAACAAGTGTGTACTTTATATATTTATATAGAACTGTTATGTGTGTGTGTGTATATATATAGATAGATAGATAGATAGATAGATAGATAGATAGATAGATACACACACTGTATATACACCGATCAGCCACAACATTAAAACCACCTGCCTAATATTGTATAGGTCCCCCTTGTGCCACCAAAACAGTGCCAACTCGCATCTCAGAATAGTATTCTGAGATTATATTCTTCTCACCACAATTGTAAAGAGCGGTTATCTGAGTTACCATAGACTTTGTCAGTTTGAACCAGTCTGGCCATTTTCTGTTGACCTCTCTCATCAACAAGGCATTTCCGTCCACAGAACTGACGCTCACTGGATGTTTTTGTTTTTGGCACCATTCTGCGTACATTCTAGAGACTGTTGTGTGTGAAAATCCCAGGAGATGAGCAGTTACAGAATTACTCAAACCAGCCAAACTGGCACCAACAATCATCCATGCGATTATCTAATCAGCCAATCATGTGGCAGCAGTGCATAAAATCATCAGGAGCTTCAGTTAATGTTCACATCAACCATCAGAATGGGGAAAAATTTAATCTCAGTGATTTGGAGCGTGGCATTATTGTTGGTGCCAGATGGGCTGGTTTGAGTATTTCTGTAACTGCTGATCTCCTGAGATTTTCACACACAACAGTCTCTAGAATTTACTCAGAATGGTGCCAAAAACAAAAAACATCCAGTGAGCGGCAGTTCTGTGGACGAAAAAGCCTTGTTGATGAGAGAGGTCAACAGAGAATGGCCAGACTGGTTCAAACTGACAAAGTCTATGGTAACTCAGATAACCGCTCTGTACAATTGTGGTGAGAAGAATAGCAGTTGCCGCTGTTTTGGTGACAGGAGGGGTAATATTAGGCAGGTGGTTTCAATGTTGTGGCTGATCAATATATATATATATATATATATATATATATATATACACTATATTGCCAAAAGTATTCGCTCATCTGCCTTTAGACCATATGAACTTAAGTGACATCCCATTCTTAATCCATAGGGTTTAATATGATGTCGGCCCACCCTTTGCAGCTATAACAGCTTCAACTCTTCTGGGAAGGCTTTCCACAAGGTTTAGGAGTGTTTTTATGGGAATTTTTGACCATTCTTCCAGAAGTGCATTTGTGAGGTCAGACACTGATGTTGGACGAGAAGGCCTGGCTCGCAGTCTTCACTCTAATTCATCCCAAAGGTGCTCTATCGGGTTGAGGTCAGGACTCTGTGCAGGCCAGTCAAGTTCTTCCACACCAAACTCGCTCATCCATGTCTTTATGGACCTTGCTTTGTGCACTGGTGCGCAGTCATGTTGGAACAGGAAGGGGCCATCCCCAAACTGTTCCCACAAAGTTGGGAGCATGGAATTGTCCAAAATCTCTTGGTATGCTGAAGCATTCAGAGTTCCCTTCACTGGAACTAAGGGGCCAAGCCCAGCTCCTGAAAAACAACCCCACACCATAATCCCCCCTCCACAAAACTTCACAGTTGGCATAATGCAGTCAGACAAGTACCATTCTCCTGGCAACCGCCAAACCCAGACTCGTTCATCAGATTGCCAGATGGAGAAGCGTGATTCGTCACTCCAGAGAACGCGTCTCCACTGCTCTAGAGTCCAGTGGCGGTGTGCTTTACACCACTGCATCCGACGCTTTGCATTGCACTTGGTGATGTATGGCTTGGATGCAGCTGCTCGGCCATGGAAACCCATTCCATGAAGCTCTCTACTCACTGTTCTTGAGCTAATCTGAAGGCCACATGAACTTTGGAGGTCTGTAGCGATTGACTCTGCAGAAAGTTGGCGACCTCTGCGCACTATGCGCCTCAGCATCCGCTGACCCCGCTCTGTCATTTTACGTGGCCTACCACTTCGTGGCTGAGTTGCTGTCATTCCCAATCGCTTCCACTTTGTTATAATACCACTGACAGTTGACTGTGGAATATTTAGTAGCGAGGAAATTTCACGACTGGACTTGTTGCACAGGTGGCATCCTATCACAGTACCAGGCTGGAATTCACTGAGCTCCTGAGAGCGGCCCATTCTTTCACAAATGTTTGTAGAAGCAGTCTGCATGCCTAGGTGCTTCATTTTATACACCTGTGACCATGGAAGTGATTAGAACACCTGAATTCAATTATTTGGATGGGTGAGCGAATACTTTTGGCAATATAGTGTATATTTAAAAGTAATAAATTCAATTAAATATTTTGTAAGTTTTTAATAACTTAAGCTTAATTTTTATTACTCAAAAAAATCTTGCTATATCTAAAGTATTTTTATATGGTGACAAATCTGGTCAGATCACCATTATCTCTCGTCTATTAATGTCCCCATATTTGCTATAAATCATAGACCTGCCTTTGCATGACTTTTAATCAAATCAACAATCTTCTCTTCAATACAAATAAATATATTTTTCATCGACACACTTTGGGACCACAAAAACATCATATTTTACATTTCCTTTAGTGGAACCTTTAGTTGTACCCTCTCATACCAACCTGTTTCACGCCATTGTCAAACTCCGCATTGAACTTCAAGCCAAAATAGAGTTCAATTAAAAGCAAAATAATCTTATTCCTGATCCATGTGATAGGATCCGGTGTGCCCACCACTGTGATGCCAGGTTGACGAGTGCCCTTACAGTCTCTGTCTCCATCTTTACTATAATGTCTGTATTCCTGCCCAGCGCAGAATGGCGCAGACTTTTGGCGCAGACGGTGTCACGCGCGCTTTGGAGAGACTGCACAGCTGACATAGAGATGCACGCGCTAATGCGCCCATGGTTGCCAACGGGTCTCCTCTTGCTTTGCAACAAACAGGTTATTCCTCCTGTAAGAACAGGCCATGGGTGCGAGTTCCCGTCATGCAACTAAACATGTGGAGCGTTGCATCACGGATGCGCATTTCTTTGGGAATTGCGCAAAGGTGAGATGGTCATTATTATAAAGCGCGTAAACGAAATACGTCCCGAGCCCATTGTATCTTCCGGCAACCTTAAGAAACTAACCTCATACCTAGTACCCATAATGCCTAGTTTGGTTCATCACTGATGTCATTTCTCCGGTAGATGGCGGCAAAGACCCGTGTTTCCCACGCGCGCTCCCGCGGCACCCGTGCGCACACTGTCGGGCATCATGGACATTCATTTTATTATGACGAAGCAGGTTATTTCCTGCTTATAGTAATGAATATATGTAAGGGGAAGTTGTCACAAAGGTTATAGCTCAGTAACTGTATGATTTTGAGTCAAAAGTCCGATTATAGAATTGTTTTATTTTTTTTTTTTTTTATTTTTTAATAGCAGTGGTTTTGAATGTTTGTTTCAAACACCTACTTCAAAACTATTTTTGAAGTGAATTATATGCTTCAGACTTAAAATCTAGCATCATTATAGTTTTGTAATAGCTCTTGGATAAACAAGTGAACACAATGAAATTAGCATACAGTAAAATTATATTGCATAAAATTAGTATACATTTAGACAAGGGTCAACTATATAGCCTAAAAAGGTCGATTTTAACTGAAAAGTTGAACTGTGTTCTCAAGAGAAGGGTAATTTTATAAATGTAAACTCGGGGCAAGTTGTCACATGTTTTTTTAGCCTGTATGTTGTAATTTTATACAGTTTATTAATTACAATACCTGTTGGCCACAACTATGGTTTGATGTTTTTGCATGTTGGTTTTACATTTTTGCATTTTTTGCAATCACATAATTGTTTTACTGTTGAAATGTTGCTGCGAAGCTCATTATAAGCTGTTTAACCGCAGGTTTTGTGACAACCTACCCCATATACTGAGACTATATGGGCATGTTTTCACAAAAGGTTAATGTGTTCGATGAACAGTTTTTTTTTTAGGTCAATAATGGTGGAAATGTTCAGTGTTTTTGGTAGCCAATATATTAAGGTGGGTGTCTTTAAAGTATTTGGACACTTAAGCCACACTTAAAAATATCTGAATGTCATTTGCATCAGATAAAAAAAAAAAAAAAATCAAAGCAAGTGGCATCTGTGCTCAAATGCTGCTAGAGATTTTCTTAGAACTAATTTCACTTTTCTGAGCCATTTTTGCAGTGATTTTTAAGCAGCTGGTGTGAAGGTGATTTTCTCCTCAAGTTCACACAGTTTGCTGACCACAAAGTGTCCAATTCCTTCTTCATTTGAACACTGTATCTATTATTTTATCATTTAAAACCTAACAAACAAATGCCTTTTGGTGAAGTGTTTTGCTTGAAACCTCATAATGAATACTTACAGTATATAATACATAAAGAACTATATAATGTATAAACTATTGAATTAACAGAGATATGACTAGGTTAGGCGTGTTTTCCTGATGAATCATATGCAAATGAGTGACACAGGTGGGTTTAAAATGTGCCCACCTCCCTTAAACTAGAGTCATCACCCAAACCTACCTCACAGGTGCAGAACATCATTGTTTGAGAAGCTTAAATGTGATCAGCGGACCAAAACATCATTAAATTCCTGCTGTTTCTGCTGATTGCAGGTCATAAGCTTTTGTATTTGCCTGCTCTCTGTGTTTTCTTTTGAAAACGATGATTATTCATTCAGGGTTGCACATTAAAAAAAAAAAAAATAAAAACAAGACGACAGACACCTGCATGATTTACCCGCCTCTCCGAATTCTGTGACTATTTTTATTGATAAATAATTGCTATTGCAGCTCATCATTATTGAATTTGTGCTCAGATATGGAAACCTTTCTAAGATGTATTATAGTAATTATCTATGTCAATCCGAAATGCTTTTACATCTGCGGCTTGAATTAACAGAATAATAAAAATCTTGCAGCAGTTCAGATTTCAATTAATTACTTCGCCAGACTGATTCCAAACTTTAAGTCACGATTTAAATCACAGAAAGAAACTCATAACAAAGTACCTCAACAGAAAATATAAACCAAAAAACTTTTGTCATCATGTCAGTTCTTTTTATGAATATATATACTGTATATATACAGTATATATAGGAAATGCATGCATATGGCTTTTGGTGAACACAACAAACCTAAATAGTTTAGATTGCCATCAGTCAAATATCTATAATCATAGCATCCAGCTGCATTTTTAAAATAAATGTTATTGTGTGCTGTAGGTTTAGTATGTACTGCTATCTTACAATCTCACAAAACTTGCCATTTTGTGCATGTAAATACATATTCTAGCATGCAAACACAGAATGTCACATATACATTCACTTGTTCCTGGATGAAAATAGTTGGATTATTAGATGCTTGTATGAAGAATTTATCATTAATGGCTCAACTCCAACTTTGACGTTGGATGATAAGCAAAATCAGTGCAAATATTCAAGTAATAGGTTCCTGAATTTTTTCCCAACAGACTATTATTTTTTATACTTGTTTTTGTATCTATGCATAAATTAAAAAGTCTGCGGATATTTATTATTCATCTGAGATGTGATTAATATGCAAAATTATGCAAATTAAGATGCAATTAGGCTCCAATTCTCTAGTGGAATTTTCCATTATAATTTAATACAAAGTAACAGAGTAATTGGTGTCACGTGTAATTACGGTTACTCAAGTGTACTTTCAGGCATGCAAATGATGTGCTATATGTTGGTTATCCGATGCAAATGTGATGTTTTAACAGGTTGCGAACACCAAAAGTGCAATTGTACAACTGCAACGTGACAGTCCAACAAACATGTGTAGAGCGGGACATAGAATATTGCATTCCATAATTTAGATACTGTTTAAGGGCAAATGTCTGATGTGCATAATGCATATGAGGATGAGTGACATGTAATACTTTTGAAAAGTTGACATATCCAGCTATACTCCATCTAAAACTATTGTAAACAGCATTTTGCTAATTGTTTCTTTTAATACGCATGGAGCTTTTCGAGGCTCATATTAATTGAGAGACTTCATGGAATATTTGTGCATTTAAAAATTTTATTGCAATGAGCAAAAAGATGGTTAAAATAGTGATAAACGTAGGTAAGTTCACCCAAAAACTCTGTCGTTACAAACCATAGTACTATTTTTTTATTTATTTATTTTTTTTTTGGAAAATGTTGACACTGATCTTTTTTTCCATACAGTGACAGTGAATGGTGACTGAGGCTGTCATTCAGTCTCTAACATGTTCCACAGATGAAATAGATTAATTCAGGTTTGGAACAACAAGAGGGTGAGTAAATGATTACAGAATTTTCATTTTTGGGTGATTCTTTTCCTTTGAATGAAATGTTGACCAGTCAAAGCACCTAAAATACCGTTTTTTAATCTAAAATCTTGGACGAGCTGTGCATCAACTACCTCTCTTTAAAGTGTCAAACTATGTAGTCCTCCTTTCCCAGCCCAGATGTTAAAGCCAAGAAAGACAAATGTCAAACTTTCCCGGGTGATTAACAGAGGCAGAGCATCTCAAGTGTCTTCAGAGCTCAGCGCCTTCTTGGGAGGTAAATTGATTTTGAATTGTTACATGGCTGGTTACATGACTTGCTTGACATCTAGCCCAGTGACATTAGAACACAGATGTTCCGTTCATTGAGCTATGCCTTCCTTTTTTCCCCCTGTATATCCCCCTCTCCCTCTCCTCTTCTCGATCAGTGTTCCGAACAAAGACATCGGCTCCCCCTCCTGCCCTCCCTCCTCTATCACCGCCTCCGCTCGGTCCCCCTGCCTGCAGAACTCTCTCAAAGAACATAATCCCTCAACAAAAATCGATGCACAAAGGAAACTTGAGCTCAATCCTATAACGCAGAGCCGTGGCAGACAATACCTCCTTCCCACCAGCCCGTCCCTGCCTCTTTAAGAGCGCTACATGCCCCGTGGCAAAAATCAGCCTTTATCCCTCCCAGCCGGGCTGATTAGAGGTGTCCCGCTACGGGTTTTGCCCATTAGTGCATGGCAGAGCTCTCAGGCTGCCCACTTGCCCATTTCTCAAGGGTCTGTTCTCACCCATAGTACTGAAACACAGTCGATATCTGCTGATACATATATCCTATCTTTTTTTACACTCTTAAAAATAAAATCTGAGCCATGGCACAGTGGGTGGCGCATGTGCTCAAGGGGACACAAGGTTCGAATCCAGCCTGCGTCAGGTCCTGATGCCAATTTCCATCCCACCTCCATCTATGTTTCTATGTGCTCTCCATCAAAGAAGGCTTAAACACTGTTAAATAAATAAATGTTCTTCAGTTGTATGAAGGCACAGCAATGAACCCTCTAAAACAGTGGTTCCCAAACCTGTTCCCGGAGGCCCCCCAACACTGCACATTTTGAATATCTCCCTTTTCTGACACACCCAATTCAGGTCTTGGAATCTCCACTAATGGCGGATGAGTTGAATCATGTGTGTTTGATTAGGGAGATATCCAAAATGTGTAATGTTGAGGGGCCTGCGGGAACAGGGTTGGGAACCACTGCTCTAAAATAAATGAATCAATAAATAATGACTGTGGCAAGGAGGAGGGTGGGGCCGGGCTGGGATGACGCACGCCCGGCCTCTGATTCAGGCTAATCAAGCCCACAAGAGGGATAAAGGCAGCCGGAGGCTCGCCTCCTCCTTTCCCGGGTTTCGGGACCAATGTAACAGGGTAAAAGGGAAAGGAGGAGGCGAGAGCCAGCTTGACAATATAAATAATCATTTAATGATTAACTTAAAGCAAAAGACATATAACACAAACGCATACAGGGCAGCTGCCTGTAGCTCTCTCTCTCTCTCCCGAACTGCCACCTCTGGCCGCCTTTATCCCTCTCCTGGTCTTGATTAGCCTGATTAGGGTCCGGGCGTACGTCATCACAGCCCGGCCCCGCCCTCCTCCTTGCCACAATGATAAATAACCTTCAAAATATTTAATGATTCAATCAATGAATCAAAATCTTGCCTAGAACAATTTCTTTCATTCACTGTAAAGGCTTATATATGTAGATGAGTAATAATTAATTGAATTTAATTGAATAATAATAATATAAAAAAATATGTAATGTTAAACAACCTGGAGTATCAAAGATATAAATAAATAAATAAATAAATGTGAAATAACCCTTAAAATCAATCAATCAATCAACCAATCAAAGTCTTAGCAAAAAACATTTTTCACAGTATATGGTTATAAATTTAAATTATAATTAATTGAATTGATTTAAATAATGTATAAATAAATAATAATTTTAAAGAACCCAAAGAATTTAAATCAAAGTATTTGAATGTATAAATAAATAAATAAATAATTATAAAAAACAATAAAATTATTAAGTGAATTATTATATAATAATTAATTTAATTTAAATGAAATACAGTCGTATATCCCTGTATAAGTTCTTGAGTTGGCCAATTGGTTTGATATTTCATTGTTGGTTCTTCAGATCAGTGTTTTGGTTTCTTGGATCTGTAGAGCACCTGTTCATAGATGATTTTCTAAAAAAAAAAATTGAATTAAAAGTTCTTTGTGGAACTTAAAACTGTTTTCCAATAGTATCAGGCCACGCTCACACTTACACGTTTCCGGTTAAAAATGCATTAATTTCGCTAAGTTTACGCCTCTCATCCACATCGGAACGGCATTTTCATCCACCAAAAACAACGCATTTTGAAAGCGCGCTCTATTACTGCATACTTTGGAAAATGATGACGTTAGGATACTGAAAACAGAAGTTTCGAACTTAAACGGATAAGTATGGATGTGGCTTTAGGTGGCAAAACTCTGGAACCTTTATTTTCAAACATTTTATTTTCCTGTTTGAACCAAAAGTCATGGGTGTGTTATTGAGGTTTAAATATTGAGTATCTGGAGAGCTAGGTTTTTATGATTTGTTTGTGAGTCAGAAAGTGGTTGGATTGTTCTCATGGAGGTTTATAGTAAAGGCCTTCTACTGCCAGCAATCCTTAAAGGGATAGTTCACCCAAAAATTATAATTCTCTCATCAATTTACTCACCCTCATGTCATCCCAGATGTGTATGACTTTCTTTCTTCTGACACAAACAAAGATTTTTACAAGAATATCTCAGCTCTGTAGGTCCTTTCAATGAAAGTGAATGGTGGCTAGACCTTTGAAGCTCCAAAAATCACATAAAGGCAGCATAAAATGACTCCAGGGGTTTAATATATGTCTTCTGAAGCGATGCAATAACGTTGGGTGAGAATCAGATCAATATTTAAATTCTTTATGACTTAAATATTGATCTGTTTCTCACGCACACCTATTTAATGGCTTATAAATACATAGATATAACCACTGAAGACATGGATAACTTTTATGCTGCCTTTATGTGATTTATAGACCTTTCAGGTTTTGACCATCATTCTTTGACACCTTTGACATGAGGGTGAGTAAATTATGAGACAATTTTCATTTTTGGGTGAACTATCCCTTTAACAGCAAGTCCAAGTTACTGTCTATTTTTATATTCTTTTTATTTTAAAAAGTAAAAAAATTGTTTTCTTCCATAAAGACACTCAGTTGTATCTAAACAAAGTTGATGATCTTGTTTTAAAGGCACTGCATTGAATGTCAAATTTCCACATCAGGTGTTCAGACATGACATGAAAAAGCGGCTTGTAAGAAATAAAGGAATTTGCAATAAGGTGCAACAAAAGATGCGCAGCAGAGCTTGGCAGGAACTCGAATTGGGTTTGTGGCATCAGCATTGCGTACAATAATATAGGCCAAATGCAAGCAAATGTTTGCCAGCATTGTATTTCCTGCATGTGGCAGTTTAATAATAGCGCCTCAGCTTCCAAGATGCACAATAATGCTGCTACCTGAATCTCAGCCAAAGCATCTTTAATGCGCCCCCTTAGCTGCAGGAACTTGGGCTTTGGGCATACAAGTTCGCAGTGGGGGAGCGTGGGTGTGGCCGATGTAATCTTGTGTTCGAGGCGTACATATGCAGCCCGGTTTGTCTGTGTGGTCTTTCTGTAACTCTGCATTCGCAGAATGGCATTCGAACGCAGCCCCCGTGTGAAGATTACATCGACAGCTTGCAGAAACTAGGCCACGCTGTGATGTTTTTGAGGGTGCACGCTCTCTGTCCTCACCTGGCTGTGATATCATGGATAGGGAAACGATGTGTCGAGCCGACACATGTGGGGGATTTGTTTTGGTGTACATCTCTAGTCGGCATGTGCCTTGTTTTGGAGATCAAGTGTGAATTGAAATGATGTTGCATAATGGAAAATGTGGTATATCATCATGCCTTAACTAGACATGTCTGTCTAAATGTGCGATTACAATAGACCTTTAAGGTGATTTGTGTAATTTTTTTTATATTAAAGGGATAGTTCACCCAAATATTTGTAATTCTGACATTATTTACTCACTCTCATGTTGTTCCCTAACATCTTCTGGATTTGGAACGACATGAGGTGTGAGTAATTGATGACAGCATTTTCATTTTTGAGTGAACTATCCCTTTAAAATACTTTATCAACTATAAGTAAGCCATTTGTAGGTTGACTCTTCCAAAAAGTGTAAAAACTGTGGCACTTTCAAAACATTGCTCTCGAAAGTAACAGTTGCTCAAACAATGGTGTGAGTTGGGGGCGGAACTATTTTTTTCTGACCAATGACAGATGGAGGGAGTGTTTGGGAAACTCATTATTTTTGCAAATCCACAGGAGATTACAGCGTTAAAAATGTATCCATGTTTCTATTTATAATGGTATAAATATTGGGGGGGGGGTTACCTCGACCATCCCAGAGCCAGCGCCTGAAGCCTCGACCGACCCAGAGCCAACGTCCTCGCAGTGCTCTCGGCTGTCTGGAAGAGGAGGAGGAGAAGGGCTCCTGCTCCCCTGTCGCTGCCTGTGCTCTCGACCACAGAGGTTGTTTCCCTGTCACTGCCTGAGCTCACGACCACGGAGTCTGTTCCCCCGTCGCTGGCTGTGCTCACGGCCACGAAGTCTGTTCCCCTGTCGCTGCCTGTGCTCACGGCCACGGAGTCTGTTCCCCTGTCGCTGCCTGTGCTCACAGCCACGGAGTCCGTTCCCCTGTCGCTGCCTGTGCTCACGGCCACGGAGTCTGTTCCCCTGTCGCTGCCTGTGCTCATGGCCACGGAGTCCGTTCCCCTGTCGCTGCCTGTGCTCACGGCCACGGAGTCTGTTCCCCTGTCGCTGCCTGTGCTCACGGCCACGGAGTCCGTTCCCCTGTCACTGCCTGTGCTCACGACCATGGAGTCTGTTCCCCCGTCGCTGGCTGTGCTCACGACCACGGAGTCTGTTCCCCTGTTGCTGCCTGTGCTCAGGACCATGGAGTCTGTTCCCTTGTCGCTGCCTGTGCTCACGACCACGGAGTCTGTTCCCCCGTCGCTGGCTGTGCTCACGACCACGGAGTCTGTTCCCCTGTCGCTGCCTGTGCTCATGACCACGGAGTCTGTTCCCCTGTCGCTGCATGTGCTCACGACCACGGAGTCTGTTCCCTTGTTGCTGCCTGTGCTCACGGCCACGGAGTCTGTTCCTCTGTCGCTGCCTGTGCTCACGGCCATGGAGTCCATTCCCCTGTCATTGCCTGTGCTCACGGCCATTTTGGTATCATTCTGGTTCCCGAGTGCCCTGCTCCTGCCCTGCTCCCGTGTGCCCTACTCTGATCTCCTGAGCCCTTGCCTACCGTAGCTCCATCTCCTGAGCATCCTGTGGTTTCCTGGGACTTCATTCCCTAAGACTCCTTTGGCTCCGCTTCCTGTGGCTCTGGCCCCATGGCTTCCACCTGCTGCTCTGTTTTTTGTGCAATTTCTGAGAATAAAATGGGTATTTTTTATTTATTAAAATATTTTATTAACATTTTTATTAATTTAATATTTTATTCTAACTTAAATATTATAGAATAATAAAAAAATTATTCTAATATTTATAAGCCTAAACGTTATAGTATTAGACTGCTGTTTTTGTTTATCATTTATGAACAACAATTCTGAACAATGTTTAAACATTTCCCAAAAGTACACAAAAGAACTACATTTCACTTGTGTGTAGCAGAGACTATTTAGCAGAGATGGGTCACTTCTATTTAAATGAATGGGAGAAATTGGAATGCCCACCCAAGGATCTCTAGTGCCCAACTGTCAACGGATGTAGACCGAATGTAAAGGAAGTCCCGCCTTACAGGTAAAAGAGCCAATCACCTTTTAGATACAGACATCGCCTGTCAATCAACTCACTAACGTGCATGCGCACTAGCTATACAAACAGGGAAAATTGCGTGTTTTAGCGCAATATGAGGTAAAGAAGCACAATTTATGATTCCAATATTATTATATTTTTATTGCTGATTTTATTGCTGATTTTATTGCTGATTTCAAATATGTTCTTTGATCGTAATCTTGACCAACATTTTCAACATTTTTCAGTGTCCCCCCATTCAAGTAGATAGGAGCTGCACTGGCATGACTGAAAATAGCCTGAAGATAGTGTTCCAAAGATGGTCGACATTGGACTGACTTGCTAGAATGACTTTGCGTGTAATGTTACACTTTGGACAAAAGGCGACTGCAAAATGGCAATTAACAACAAAAAAGTGCTCCAAAGACTAAAACAATCTTTTTTTCTTTTACCTTTTTTGATTGTTCGTCGAATTAACGCTTGAACAAGTGAATCACAAAGTATGAAAGTTGTGTTTTTGGCACGGACTCTCGGCTTTTGGTCCTATGCAAGTACACAAACATGAAACAGGCATTATTTGAAATATATTCTATGCAGATGTGTATTTTCTCTCTTTTAGTAAATATGTAAAACAAAATAAAAAATAAAAAATCACAGAATAGGGAACGGTATTGGGAATAAACACAGTAATTTGGTCCTTCTCTTCATGGATTACTGTCACTCTCCATCAGGCACTGTGTGCGCTTGCCAGTCCTGTTTGCAGTTTCTGGGCTTGTGTTGTACCTTGAAATATTTGCCAAATGGATTTTATAGAGGCTGTAATTAAATTTAGTCCACCTTCACATGCTTTAGGAGGGCAGAGGCAGCCTCTGTTTTGAGTGGGTTTTCCTGGTGGTATTCTCAAACGCAGTAAAGCCTTAATGTCCAGATTAACTCATCTGTTGTGTGATAATACGTTTAAATTTGTAGAGTATATGTTTGAAGAGAGAATTAGATACAAATAGTTCTCATGTAAGATGGAGTAAAGGGTGCTGTCATCAGGAGTTATATCACATTTGAAATGCCACTGACCGTAAAATCGAAGCAAATATATCAAATATACATATTATAAATGCTTAAAATGTGCCATGTATACTTTAACCTAAAAATTAACCTGGTAATATTAGGATGAGAATGCATTTTAGACTCCTAAACTAATACGTTTGATCAACATTACCTTGACTTTAAAGGAATAAAACAGCCAATAATTAAATTACTGTAATATTTTACTCAGACTCATGTTGTTCCAGACCTTTATTCATTGGAACATAAGAGTAAATATTTGAATATTACCCAAACTGCTCTTTTCCATACAATCATATACTACTTTGGTAACACTTTACAATAAGGTTACATTTGTTAACATTATTGCACATGAACTAACAATGAACAATACTTTTATAGCATTTTATTATTCTTGGTTAATGTTAATTTCAACATAAACTAATACATTTTTTAAATCAAAAGTTGTATATGTTTACATTAGTTAATGCATTATGAACCAACATGAACTAACAATAAACAATTGTATTTTTATTAACTAACATTAACAAATATAAATACTGTAAAAATATATATTGCTCATTGTTAGTTCATGATACCTTATGCATTAACTGATGTTAACGAATGCAACCTTATTGTAAAATGTTACCACTGTTTTTTACTGTGTATGCATACAGGAAATGTTAATCCATCAATGCATTCTTATTTTGCAGGATTTTGAGCATGTCTTCCTACAAATAAAAGCAGCCAAAAACTACACTAAATTATGCATACTTTATTTCTTTGTAATATAAAATGTTGTGCATTTTAGAGGAAAATGTCAAATCAGTTCATTAATATACAATATTTTGCAAATTATAAACTTGACTTTATATACAGAGAAATGGTACCGGGTTGTGTACAGCAATAATCACCAGTATATACTTTGCAAAATGAAATACTTTTTCAGATATACCGTATAACTTGGTAATAGACCAATGTATAGGCCAGGCTGATTAATCTACCAATATTTGGCCATTTTTGAGGCCTATAATAACCATGTCCAATTGATCGATAAACAGTTGACACTTGACACAGATTCCTAAAAACACAGTGCTTATGACTATAGATGCTGAAAACTAGTGAAACGAGATGCAACGAAAGTGAGACGCTCCAAAAGCGTCCGTCTGATGCATGAGTACATAAACCAAATATTTAAAAATAGCTTAGATGGAAGTCAGCCAATAACAAGGTTATGTACAGTGATATGGAAATAAAACAACATTTTGTTTTTACTTTATGAATTGTAGAAATGCTTGTCTGCTGCCACAATATATGTAGTGTATACAGTGTTGATTGTAATTCTAATTACAAAGTAATTAATCATTGTAACACTATTGAAAAATAGTGTAGCACATTACATTTTGACATTTTTGTAATCAGATTACAGTTACTCAATTTTAGTTAAGTTAATTACTTTACTAGGTTTACACATATTTTATTTTATTTTTTTATTTTTTATTTTCTCCCCTTTTCTCTCCAATTTGGAATGCCCAATTCCCAATGCACTCTAGGACCTGGTGGTGGCGTAGTGACTCGCCTCAATCCGGGTGGCGGAGGACAAATCTCAGTTGCCTCCACGTCTGAGACCGTCAATCCACACATCTTATCATGTGGCTTGTTGAGCACGTTACCGTGGAAACATAGCGCGTGTGGAGGCTTCACGCTATTCTCTGCGGCATCCATGCACAACTCATCACACGCCCCACCAAGAGCGAGAACCACATTATAGCGACCACGAGGAGGACACCATGTGACTCTACCCTCCCTAGCAACCGGACCAATCTGGTTGCTTTGGAGACCTGGCTGGAGTCACTCAGCACGCATTGGATTCAAAATCGTGACTCCAGGGGTGGTAGTCAGCGTCTTTACTCGCTGAGCTAGCCAGGCCCATGGGTTACACATATTTCTAAAATACGTATAATACGTTTAAAACTTGAATTACATTAATATGTACATCTGTTTGAGCTAAAGGGTGTGAACCCCCTGACGAGTTTATGAACTAGGAGGAAATATAGATATTATTTTGAATTCGTTGAGCAGAAATACAAAAAGTTTTCTGTGAAAAATAATTAAGAAAGTAACTTAAAAATAATTAGTAATGTGATTACGTTTTATGATTAAGTAATAAGTCAGTAATCTGATTATTACTGATAATTGTTTAGTTTTGTAGTGACTTTTGGAGTAAATTACCCAACACTGATTGTATATGATGTAATGTATTTGAATTATCTGAATTATAATAATTATATATTATATCAATAATATTTTAATTGTTATATTCTACATTATCTTTCATTTGGAGGCCTTTCTCAGTAAATATTGACATATGCGATTCATTTTATTAATTAATCTGCACATCATGTAGCCTAATTATTGCATTTTAAACTTTAATATATTAACAGTTCAGATTTTTCCTGAGTTACTTTTTTTGAGGAACTTACCCAACACTGATTGTATATGATGTATGTAATGTAATTGAATGATCAGAATTATAATATTCATTATATATATTTATATACTGTATATAATATTTTAATTGTTATATACTAAATTATCTTTAATTTGGGGGTCTTTCTCAGTAAACATTGACATATTCGATTAATTGTGATTAATTTGATCGATTAATCGACACATCGTATAGCCTAATTATTGCATTTTAAACTTTAATAGATTAGCAGTTCAAATTTTTACTGAGTATTATTTTTTTGAGTAACTTACCCAACACTGATTGTATATGATGACATTTCTTTAAATTATCTGAATTATAATATTAATTATATATTAGATTTATAATATTTTAATTGTTATATACTACATTATCTTTAAATATTGACACATGCGATTAATTGCGATTAATTAATCGGCACATCATGTAGCCTAATTATTGCATTTTAAACTTTAATAGATTAATAGCTCAAATTTTTACTATCAGTGTTATATTAGCCATCAGCCACCCTGCTTTCTAGATATCTGCATAAAAAAGTGTATTATGGTTTACCAGTAGCGCTTTCAATGAAGTCATCTTTCTTATAAATCATGGTATGAGTGCTTAATGTGAAAGCGTTACACATGCACACAAATTACTTACTGTCGGCCCATAATTACCACTGGTTCACTGGCCCTTTTGGATAGTAGTTATAGTGACATAATTCATTAGCGTTTGCCTAAAAAAATGATTTGAAATCTTTAAAGTGCTCCTTCAAGCATAATAGCTTAAGGGGGCCCACATGCAAGACTGAAGTGTTAAACGGTTTGTTGAAGTCAGCTGGCCTGCGAGAGATGATAAATATAAATTATAGTTAATATACTGCATCAGTAGTTTTTAAGAAATAAAATGTAGCTGCTGACACTGAAGACTGCAACGGCAGCAGCCCTTCACGGATGCACACCACGAAATGCACAACGCCTACAAACAGACACTTCACTTTCACAACTCTGAGAGGTTAGTGCATTGCTCATGCCTGGGTACACAAATTTGATTACAAACAACATGTTTTGTACACCTGAAACTCAGACACGTACGAACAATAGTCAGTGCATTCACAGGGTGTGAATACCCTTATTTGATTAAGAGCAGTTTAAAACTTTACACTTTAAAAGTAGAATTTGTTTTTGAATTGCAATGCAATCTACACATTGTCTTGTTTATGTTCAGAACTTAATTTGATCAAACCGCATGTTGTAACTGGTGAAAAAGCCTTCTGGGAACAATATGTTTTTCCCAATGATGCGGTGGTGTATTTTTATCATTTATAAACTAAAGGTGCAAATTAACCAAAAGCAGGAAACTGTGAAATATGATCACATGACATGCAGAGCAGGTAGAAATGTAGATTTAATGCTAACTTGACATTTATATTTTGAAGGATACTGTTTCTGTGGTGCTACCAAGACATGAGTTTCTAACTTTATACTCAAGGTTGTAACCCACTTCTAAGAAAACCCCATATTGATCGACCACTAATCTGAATATTAGCTGGCAGAAGCGTAATGGCCATTCAAAAGAAGGGGGCATGATTTAGATCTTTGATAACTTGATTAAGATCAATTGCACGATTATTGTCGGTTAAGAAAAATTTTCATTTTTGAGTAAATGATGAGAGAATAAAAAAAAAAAAAAAAATATATATATATATATATATATATATATATATATATATATATATATATATATATATAATATTATTTTAAACACTGCAGACTAGCTACTTAAAATAATGTCCAGTTCTATAGTGGTTCGTCATCTGGATTTTAGGACTGAATTTGATGAAAGTATTACGTAGTCTAATAGTCGCTCCCACCGGCAAGGCCCTCTTTGTGCATGCGACTTGTTCTTTTTTTCGCACCGGGTGACTAGCATCGTATACACAGCATTCATCACTTTGTCTGGTCTTTGTGTGTCTGCTTTTGAACCAAACAGCAGGAATTATTAGGAGCTTAGCACATAGAGGGACCCAATGTGACTGTGACTCTGTAAGCCATTTCCAAAACCCAAGCCACCCTTCCTTATGTAGGGCAGGAAAACATTCATCCTTCCCTGTCACATTTGTGCGAGCATTTTCTAGCAACCGTAAAAAATAATATTGAAGCAGAGAAATTTTCTGACAGTGTATTTAATCAATATTGAAGGTAAATTTGGGTTTGATTGTTAAAGGAATAGTTCTGTCAAGCTCCAAAACTCACCACGAAAGTAGTCTGTATGACTTGTGCACTATATTCCAAGTCTTCAGATGCCATATGGTAGTTTTGGGTGCAGAAAAGACAGAAATGTAAAGCTTCATTCACTGAAAATCGTTCCCAGAATTTAAAGGGATAGTTCAACCCAAAATAAAAATTCTCTCATCATTTATTCACCACCATGCCAACCCAGATGTCTATGAATTTCTTTCTTCTGCTGAATACTGAATACTTCTGGTTTTTAGAAGTCGTTTTTATTTGTATTGCGCTTTTTACAACACACAGTTTCAAAGCAGCTTTACAGAAAATCATGCTTTAACAGACAATGAAACTGTAATATCTATAAAGTCTTAGAGTCATTGTGTAGTTTGATTAAATATGAATGTAAATTGTGTATACAGACAAATAATTAAATAATAATTGTATTTAGAACACCAGTGAGCAAGCTGAAGGCGACTGTGGCAAGGAACACAAAACTCCATAAGATGTTGGTTAATGGAGAAAAATAACCTTGGGAGAAACCAGGCTTACTGTGGGGGCCAGTTCCCCTCTGGCTAAACAGCATGAATATAAAGCCAATATTAGTTATTTGTGTGAAGTGCAAGTCATGGTTTAAAAGTTTATAAACTAATTAAGTGTTAAGGGCTAGTTTTTAATGAACTGTAAGATTAATGACTAATGTCTTTGAAGTCCATCCTGGATAAACTGCAGAAATTCACATAGATGCATTGTCCTTTCTTAGTTGATGAAGGGTTTTGTTGGCAAATAATTGAAAGTCTATGTATTCCATTTAAAGAGTGTAGTCCATCAATAGACAAAGGTGATACAGGCAGAGATCAATGAGGTGCATCACAGTTCAACCGGCCGGTAATTTCATTGAGGTCTATCCTAAATCCAAGGTTCAGGCAATGGCATATGAAGTATCCCATGTCTTATGGTTGGAGTTGGCATCAGTTCATTCTCTGAAGTCCATCGTAATAGACTGAAGTGATGTCTGGCTGGCACCAGCTGCATTTAGTCATCATCACTCAGAGACACATAGCAGTGGAGTCTGACACCAAGCAGGAACGGAGCTGGATCTGGCTCTGGTAACCTCAGGATATGAATTCCGAGGTTGAGACAGGGAAACAAATATAATAATATTAGCGTAGATGCCATTCAGTTTTTTGCAGAGTTATAGAGCATGATAAATGTTTCTGGTTCTGGCAGACCTAACTAAAGCAGCCTAATTGTGAGCTGATGAATTAGGTGCATGCCTGGCTAAATAGATGAGTCTTTAGTCTAGACTTAAACTGTGTGTGTCTGCATCCGAACAGTGTTAGGGAGACTATTCCATAGTTTAGGAGCCAAATAGGAAAATGATTTACGTCCTTTTGTGGATTTTGATATTCTAGGAACTATTAACAGGCCAGAATTTTGCAGTCGTAATGAACTTGATGGAATATAGCATGACAGAAGGTCACTTAAGTACTGTGGAGCTAGACCATTCAAAGCTTTGTATGTAGTTAACAAAATGTTAAAATGAATACGAAATTTAACAGGTAGCCAATGTAACGTAACGATGATAAAATGGGGCTAATATGATCATATTTCTTGGTTCTAGTCAGCACTCTGGCTGCTGCATTTTGAACCAACTGAAGTTTATTTATTGAACTTGCAGGACATCCTCCCAGTAATGCATTACAATAATCTAGTCTTGAGGTCATGAATGCATGAATTAGTTTTTCGGCATCAGTAACAGAGAGCATGTTTCGTAAATTCGCAATATTTCTGAGGTGGAAGAATGCTGCTCTACAAACATAGGAAATTTGATTTTCAAAGGACAGATTGCTATCAAATATAACACCTAAGTTCTTCGCTGTAGAAGATGATGTAACAGTACATCCATCGAGAGTCAAATTATATTTTAGCAGCTTATTTTTGAGGTTTTTGGTCCAATAATTAGTACCTCTGTTTTGTCAGAATTGAGTAGAAGGAAATTTCTGGCCATCCAATCTTTGATTTCATTGATACACTCTGCTAATTGTGAGAATTGTGAAATTTCCTTGGGTTTCGAAGAAATATAAAGTTGGGTATCGTCGGCATAACAGTGGAAACTTATTCCACGATTCCTGATAATATCTCCCATGGGAAGCATATATAAGGAGAGAAGCAGAGGCCCTAAAACTGGTCCCTGTGACACTCTGATTTGACGAGGAATTGTCAAATCAAACAAAAGTTAAGTATCTTTTGTTTGACTTGACAATTCCTCGTTTACATAGACAAAGTGGCAGTGGTCTACTACAGTAAATAGGACCTAAACTATGCTAATTCAAGTCCACAAATTCCAACGTAATTCTCCAGCCTATTCAAGAGAATGTCATGATCTGTGGTGTCGAAGGCAACACTAAGATCTAAAAGCACTAGAAAAGAAATGCTAAGAGCACCAGGATGATTAGAGCAAGTAATTTGTAACTCTGATAAGTGCAGTCTCTGTAATGTGATGGGGCCTAAATCCTGACTGAAATTGTTCATATATACAGTACTATTTCTCTGTAGAAATGAACATAGTTGGGAGGACACTACCTTTTCTAGTATTTTTGACATAAATGGGAGATTTGAAATAGGTCTATAATTAGCTAATTCTTCAGGATCAAGGTGTGGCTTCTTAATAAGCGGTTTGATAACTGTTATTTTAAAGTTTCTTTGGACATGTCCTAAGGATAGCGAGGAGTTAATAATATTAAGAAGAGGTTCTGAGATTACAGGGAATACCTCTTTTAAGAGCTTAATTGGTATTGGATCTAACATACATGTTGTGGCTTTTGATGTTTCGATAAGTTTTGTTAGCTCTTCATGACCTATGACAGTGAAGGATGATTATGAGACACTGTTTTCTGAGGTGCTGTGACAGACGATTGCATAATTCCAATTTTATTTTGGATTATTTCAATTTTATCAGTAAAGAAATTCATGAAGTCATTACTATTGTGCTGCGATGAAATATGTGGTTCAGTTGAGGCTTCATTCCTAACCAATTTAGCCACAGTACTGAATAAACACCTAGGATTGTTGTGGTTATTTTCTACGAGTTTGCTAAAATATGCTGACCTGGCAGCTTTTAGTGCCTGTCTGTAGCTACAGACACTATCTTTCCATGCACCTTGAAATACCTCTAATTTTGTATTCTTGTATTAATTTTCCGAGCTGCTCTCTTGAGAGCATGATTGTGATCATTGTACCATGGTACAGGGCTTTTTTCTTTAATTTTCTTTAATTGAAGGGAGGCGACAATATCAAGAGAAGACTGTATTTATAGTTTCTGATATTACTTCAAGTTCTTCTAGACTTTCTGGCTTATTGAGTATATGAGATAAATCTGGAAGATTATTAGTGAAGCTTTCTTTAGTGGTCGAAAGAATAGCTCTACCAGAACGATAGCGTGGTGTAGATTGAGTAACATTAGCTGATCGCAGCATACGAGAGACGAGGTAATGATCTGAGATGTCATTGCTCTGCAGCAGAATTCTATAGTATCAATATATAATCCATATGGCAGAATTAAATCTAGCGTATGATTGTGGCGATGAGTTGGTCCTGTCACATTTTGTCTGATTCCAAGAGAGTTGAGAATATTGCTAAATGCTAATCCCATTGCGTCATTTTCATTATCTAAGTGAATGTTGAAGTCACCAACAATTAAAGCTCTATCCACAGTAACTACTAGATCTGATAGAAAATTAGCAAATTCACCAAGGATTTAAATGTTTTAAAAGGATTTAAATGTTGATCTGTTTCCCACCCACACATATCATATCACTTCTGAAGATATGGATTTAATCACTGGAGTTGTATATATTACTTTTATGCTGCCTTTAAATGCTTTTTGGACCTTCAAAGTTCTGGCCACCATTCACTTGCATTGTATGGATCTACAGAGCTGAGATATTCTTCTAAAAATCTGCATTTGTGTTCAGCAGAAGAAAGAAAGTCATAAACATCTGGGATGCATGAGGGTGAGTAAATGAGATAATTTTCATTTTTGGGTGAACTATCCCTTTAAGGCCACTTCCACACTAGTCTGTTTTGTTTGAAAACTCTGTTTTCAGTTTTCTATCATTTTCCAGAGCATGTGATAATGAGGAGGGTTTTCGAAATGCTTTGTTTTTGGTGGAGGAAAACTCCCGTTTTTGTGATTATTAAAGCATATTCAACCGAAAACGTATTAGTGTGGACGTGGTCTAAAACTGCAGCATTACGTTTGGTTACTACACATGTGAAACCAGTACTGGTTTGCTGTCAATGACGTCAACAAGCCATTAATGAATCTGAATGCGATTGTGGGCTAGACGCAAGCTTTAGCAGAGGGGAAGATTTTCCATTAGGAACGACTTAAATATCAGTCTGTTCCTCGCATGAACCTATTTTAGAGCTTCGAAAAACTTGAAATATAGTGCACAGATCATATGCACTGCTTTTATCACTCTTTAATTGTGTTGTTTGTTTGTTTGTTTTTTGGAGCTTGATAGATGAAAAATTCTACCTTTTAAAAATAACAGCATACACATTTGGAATGACACGAGGGTGAGTAATCAGTGTGTACGTGACCAGCAATATGCTGATAATAACCAAAAATCAGCTAATTCAAAAGATTCGACAACAACAACAAAATAGCGTTTACAATGTTTACAAAGTGTTTACTAAATCATCAGGTTATTCTATGCTTTTAACATCAAAACATAAGTGCACATTGGACAAGCCAGTAAGAATGCAGGTAAAAGTGTTTACATTAGTGCTGTCAGTTCATGATTAATCGCATAGTTTTTGTAGTTAATCACGATTAATCGCATATTTTGAAAATGCTGAAAATTGACAATTTTCCTGTCAAAATGCATTTATTTCCTTTTTACGAAAGAAAACAAAACAATATGTAACAATATAATGCTTTATTTAACATTTTCCAAACAAAGATAGAAATGCACTAAAATAGCACTTATTCAAGTAACATTAAACGTTTCCAAAGTCTAAGTGACAGTTTGACTAATTGAAAAAACTAGTCTCCAAATAGGTTGCATTTTCATAGCAATGGGCATTAAATCTCTTAAACTCTCATCCTCCACATCCACAATATTTATCTGCCGGCACTCTGTGGCTATCCGCTTTGTTACATCATTTGTAAAGCCGTGTTCATGATTCGCTTCAGGGCGTCAACGCCAGCGTTTAAGTGCCAATTTGAACTCCACATGAAAAGCGCTTGTAGGCAAAAACATCTTATTCTGAGTTTTGTTTGTAGTTAAGACTTGACTTGCTTCTGTGGTAATTTAATGCACCTTATATAGGTTGAAAAATACTTGATTTCTGTCACAAGTCCCATCTGGGCTTGTTTTGTACAACAAATAGCATTCCTTTCTCCATCATTTGATCACTGACACAGCTGTTGTGTGTGTATTGTGAAATGTGCGACAGAGTAATGACTCCGGATGGACACATCACAAAGGTTTCACCCTTCCAACCAGTGTTTATGCTGGTTTAGGCTTTATTAGCGGTAAATGCATTATCGCAATTAAGACAAATTAACATGTTAAACTTTTTAAATTAATCGCATGTGCTAACGCGTTCATTTTGACAGCTCTAGATTACATACAATGCGAAAACGAGGTCATGGGCAAAAATCTAAGTGTGCAGATCAGTTTATGCTTAAACCTTTTATGACCTTATACATTATCGGCTTATTAAGCATAATCAATGTATGAAAAGCTTGCAATGACCGAATTTTCATTTTTGGCCAAACTATTCTGTTAACAACCTATGTGCTTGTGTACGTAACACATCAATCGTCTGCGTCAAGAATTTGTCTGATCTTCTTGACTCAAAATTCATCTTCTAAACACTGTAGATTTTTCGAACCCCTGTTCCCAGGAAGACATGAATCATCCAATGTTTGGGGAATTCCAGGAACTATAATTATTGGGACCGTGAACATTGCGTCCGTGATGTTCTTGCAATCGTGGTATTCCAGCTGGGGGAGAGAGAGGCAATACCAGAGTACCACACCTCGGCGTCTCCAGTTCTGTCCTCCTCCAGATTTGGGGAGCGTGTGAAATCCGTGGCACCTCTCCTGCATTCCTGCCTGAATCGGTGCCATATCTGTGATGGACTGAGGCAGGAGAGAAGGCAGCCGGGGATGAATACAGCTTAATCTTTACACAGGCCACATGTGTGCGCATGATAACATGGATGCTTTCTTCCTGTACCGGGTTATGCTCATTCCGCTGCCAGGTTGCTGCTTCGAACAGCCGTGTTTTGCTGCGATATTTAGCTTGCACCAGAAAAGAACGGTGCCACCTCCTAAGGAGGGGGTTAATGCATGTTTTTGGAATTGGAGTTAAAAATGTGCTGTAATTCCTGACACATTTCGCGAGACAGATACGCTGTCTTTTAGCTGCAGACAATATGTAAAAGTAATTTAAAATGGGTGGCTCGTTTCTCAGAAGCTGAGATTTCATTTAGGACCTCGTTGTGATGGAGATGCGATGAAGTTATTTTGGGGGCACTTGTGACAACATTCGTACCAAAGTCGGTTTGATGTGCTCACGTCGGCTGAGCAGACGGCCAAACTGAGACCTTCAAGGCTTAAAACGCATCCAGATCCCCTTCCCCCCCACCCCATATCACTACAACATTTATTGTGATTGCATTAACATAAATGATTCTATAGCATCTTCGTCTGTAATTACAGCCTGTGTTTCCGTGGTCTTCTGCCCTGAGTTTGGATGAACCCCAGCTGTAGAGCTCGGCTTGTCTAATGAGCAGACACTGACTTCTCTCCTCTCTGAACTGCAGCGGTCCTGCAACCGGCTCAATTAAAAAACGCAGGATGTGCCTTGATATTAGCACAAAACTAATAGACTCTCACTAATTGAATCTATCATATTCAGAAGGCTGTGTATCTTCTACACAAACATGAATGTTTGGACAGCTGACAAAGGTTTTGTTTCTAAAATGTCACTGCTGGCCAAGTTAGTACTTAAAATATTAGGGTATTCTTCAGCTGTCAGAAACTATGAAATTTATATGAGAATTTGCTCAAAAATACCCTTTTTTAAATATGTATATATATATATATATATATATATATATATATATATATATATATATATATATATATATATTTGATTTTTGTGTATTTTATTTATGTATGTTTTATGCTTTATTTTCAAAAGCACGTTGTTTGTTTGCAATAATAATGCATCTGCATCTCCTTCAGTCGCATCTTAGTTATTTAAGTAGATACACTTGCAATGTCGGATGCACCTCTAATTGAAAAGTTAATTATCTTTCAGAAACCATCAGCTGTCACTTACGAGGATCAGATACCGGTATCATCCCCGGGGACTGATGTTATTTTGGTCGTAATGGTTTGGGACCCTTTATTTTGTCGCATGTGAATGTTTCATCACAGAACAGACCATTTATAGCTTGCCGTTTAATTGAAGTCAAATTAGCAGGACGATACACAGTGTTTAATTTCACATAGGGATTGTTTTTTTAAAACGCGTCTCGACTAACACAATCAAACTTTCCATTAGTCCATTTGTGTCTCTTGTGCTTTTGTTATTTTCTCATTAGACTTTATCTGGAACTCACCCGCCCCCCAAAAAAAATAAAAATCAAGAGAAAGGAATTATTCATTGTGTTAACTATTATTCCATCAGGAATTCTTTACCTGGAGTTGTGTTGCCTCAAGAGTCTCCCAACAGGCAAACAAGACAAACAGAAAGAACATCTACATGCTTGCTAACTGTCACGGTTCCATCAGGGATCTCATTCTCTACGACGCAAACGTTTTTCATGATAAGTTTGCCATAAATGATGTACAGATGAGGTGATGTTATGCCACATTTGATTTATTCATTTGTCAGACAGCTTCAAAAGGGACTATCAGTGCATTCCAATGCATGCATTCAAATAGGGGATTCGAACCCATGACCTTGCCGTTCTTAGCAAACGCTCTAGCACTTGAGCTGCAGGATCTGAAAACTTCCTAAATGTAAGGTGAAAGCCTTTAATTAGTACGACAATGGCCAGGGAGTTTGTTTGCGATAAGAAAGAACACTGACACCTTCATTATACAGTAGATTGGTAAAAATGGCAAAATCTCTCGTGTTTGAACTGCCACTCATATTTTCTGTCGCTCATAAGTAGAGAACTTGAATGCAATCTGTGAATCATCTGTGAAGAATTGGCTGTGGGTTTTTTTTTTTCTATTGTATAGTTCAGGTCATTGCAGTGCAATACAGAAAGAAAACTATATTAGAAATATGTGGTGTGTATATACAGTATATTCTGACTCTAAATAACTAATCATATTTCTGCAAATAAGACCCCAGACTGAGGATTATTTATACATTAGAGTTGAATTGCACGGTGGAATGTGGTGGATATTGTTAAGTCTTTGAAACATTGTTAAGATGAAACATTGCCTCTGTACAGTATTCCCACAGTATGAAACTAGCAACAGATTCAGAAATCAGTTTTACTGTAATTAGGGAAATATTCTAAATGTCATTTTGAATCTTCGCACCACTACAATGAATTCCACACTTTTGATATTGCTCACCATTACTCACCGTATTTAACAGTACGTTGGGTTTTCGCCCTTTGTTGTGGCACCTTTTGTTTCTATACTCCCACGGCTTACTTGAAGCAAATCGTTGCTGGTCTTTCCACAATTAGCCTGGCAACACCTGTGTCTTGTTCTGCGTTTGCACAGAACCCTCAGTTCTCGACTCATCTAAGACTCTGGGCTCTTTATGTTGCATTGTGCTGTTATTTTAAACTGAATATTTGCTGTAAGACTGAAAAATGAATGAACAATGATTAGCATGCTCAGAAATTAGCATGCTAAAAGTGAAAGCTGTGCAAACTGCAAAAACCGTGACCCTATTTGTTCACAGTGAATACATATTTATTGCAACATCTCACTTAAAAGTTGTTGATGGGCATCTCATTAAATTGAATGATTGCATTACATTATGTATTCAAATTAGCAAGAGTTAAAAAATCCACAGAGTTATCAAAATAGGCATTCACTCTGTTAACCCAGGGTAAATGTTTTTTGAAAAGAGTGGTAATGGACATTAAATTGCATGATGTGCTCGATATGCAATTGATGCTCTGTAAATTCTGTGTATCCAACACAAATGCGGTCCCCATCAGTTATTTTAAACCTGCCATTTAAAAGAATCATAGTATTGCAGGAAATGTTTGACCTTACTTTAAGCTTTGCTACTTTCATCTTTGTGGTTTTAGATCCCTTTAACGTTTGTCTGGGTATTTCCTTCCGGTGTTTAACACGTTAGTAATTACACTACTTTTTAGTTACTTTCGACTGAAAATTGTAGTTTTTTCCACTCAATGTATAAAAAATTATGTTTTGAATGTTCTCGTTATGGGGTGTATTCTACATAATATTGTTTAATAAATATGTGTATTGTAATCAGATTACACCCAACACTGCATACAATTAAAATGAAAATCTTTTGCGTTCCGCATAAAAAAGAGACTAGTAGGGGTTTGGAACCACATGAGGGTGAATAGACAGTGACAGAATTTTTTATTTTGGGTGAAGAATGCCTTTAGGTTGAATGAATATTTTTGTAAAAAGAAAAGTGTTTGTCTTAAACGCTGTTACTGAAATTACCCATTCACATTGGTTGCACCTTACAGCATTTATTTGTTTTAAACTGTAAATTCTGTCATCAATTACCCGCCCTTATGTTGCGGCAAACTTGTATGACTTTTTCTCTATGGAACACATAAGTTCAGATATATTGTCAAAATTTCAAAGCTGCTTTTTTTTTTTTTTTTTTTGCCATAAAGTGAAAATGCATGGTGATGACTTGCTCTTAAGTTAAAAATTTTTTTTGAGCAAAATAGTACCCCTAGACTTTTATTGTCGGTCTTATTTGTTCTTATCTCACAGATAAGTGCACCCTTAAGTAAAATAGGTGCATGACGCCCCTGCCAATTCTAAAAGTCACAATGGTATTTCCCACGATGAGCTTTTTAGAAACTAAGTACATTAAATTCCAGAACTATATTTGGGTATGCTTGTTAACATTTTATCTCACCTCAGCCTATGACTTTGCATAGAAGGTGACAAATATTTCACCTGTATTCCATATCCTGACTTCATAGCTCCCAACCTAATCTGAAAAGCACAGACCGAATGTTTTAACTGATATAGTTCAACATGCCATTGGCTCTTCCAACTCTGTTGATGCACAAACAACGTTTCTTAGCTGGAACAAACATAGGGTTTGAAGCTGTGCTATTGAAGAATGCACTGTTGGTATGGAAGTGTCCAGTGTTGGCATGCGACCATTTCGCCTCCAGTGCTCGAATGCATGCCACCACCATTCGCCCCGCACAGCTCAAGCGTTTGCACAGTGTCAGACGGCGATATGCCGTGGAGGTGAACGCCACCTCTTATCGACGCCAATCCAGATGAACTCAAAGACACGCTCCCCCAACATTTCTGGGCCCACTTGCTCCATATTTGGGCATCGTTTGACTTCTCTTTGAGCCGTGGCAAACCTAAGGCAAAGGGAGAGTCTCAGCCAAGGTGCTCACAATTAGCCACATTTCCCAGGGCTTCTGCATCCCTTTGGGAATCTCGGCCAGCTTGGAGCCATTGGCAACCTTCGAGTGATCCCTGAGAGGTGGATGGGTATGATATGCCTTCCACAAGAGGCCATTTGCATCGTGAGGAATTCTAAAAGGGATAAAAGATGCATGTTGGCTGGAGGTGTCGTGGAGCAGACAAACTTGATGGCATGAGCTGCCTTCACTTCCATAGTTTCGCCCCCTTTGTATTCACATACACACTTAAATGTTTTGGGAGTGATATTTCAGCACATTTAAATGCAAAAGTGAATCCCATACATTTTTGTTACATGTGTGTGAACTGAATACAGGAGTCACTTTTGAAATTGTGTTTGTTGATACAGTGATAACCATTGCTTGTAGCTGTAACGCAAGGGTTTAAAGGAATGTTAAGCTCAAACAACAGCATTTGTGACAAAATGTTGATTACCACAAAAAATTATTATTATTTTTTTTTTTTTTAAGTAAGAAAAAAGAAAAAAAGAATGAAGCAAAAATAGTGGTTAAAGTAAGTCTTTTACAATGGAAGTGAATGGAGCCTTCCATAAATGTTAAAATACTCACTTTTTCAAAAGTAAAGCAACAATATTTAAACATATGTGTTAACATTGTTTTAGTGTCAGAAAATCACTTACTAATCTTACCTGTGTAAAGATATATCCAATATTACAACTTCGTTGCCATTACAACGTTACGCAGTTGAATCCTGTTAGCGATTTTATCACACTAAAATCATGTTAACATGTATAATGTTTACGTCTCATGGCTATACTTTTGAAACAGTGTGGATTTTGATATTTATTGACTGGCACCATTTACTTCCTCTTAAGGGACTGTAAGGAGGAAGCGAGAAGCAGCTTTCCTGGTTCAGGTAAGGATTTATTTTCTCTCTCTGTAGCAAAAATTACAGTCTCACAGTCTTTGTGTTATGCACTAAGTTAATCTACAATCACACACCGCTTCACAAAATAAACTCTCATCATTTGTAATAAAAACTCTTTGCTTCTTGTTCGGGTCTGTGGTGCCCAGGCTCTCTCTCTCTTCTATTTGCGGTGTGTCTCTATTTATGCCGCTCTTCCTGTGCTTACTGAAATTAGAGACAGGTGTTAGACATCATTTATCTCAGGTGTAAGCGCCCTTACCACTTTCTCTCTCTCCGGAGAGATGCTTGACCACGCCCCCGCTGCCACATATCCCCACCGCCCGACTCAGGCCGGGGCGGCATCCGGCCTGCCTACCACTCCCCCCCATTCCTGGAAAGGAAGTCGGCGACAGCCATCTGCGCCCCTGGTCTGTGGACCACCTTGAACTTAAACGGCTGAAGAGCCAGGTACCAACGGGTGATCCGGGCATTGGTATCTTTCATGCGGTGGAGCCACTGGAGTGGGGCGTGATCGGAACAGAGGGTGAAGGCCCGCCCCAACAGGTAGTATCGGAGAGTGAGGACCACCCACTTGATGGCGAGTCACTCCTTTTCTACGGTGCTGTACTTAGTTTCCCTCAACGAGAGCTTACGGCTAATGTACAGCACTGGGCGCTCCTCCCCCTCCACCACCTGCGAGAGTACGGCCCCCAGCCCCCTGTCTGAAGCATCTGTCTGTAAAACAAAAGGGAGAGAGAAGTCAGGTGAATGTAAAAGCGGCCCCCCGCAAAGTGCGGCTTTAACTTGCGTGAACACCTGTTGACACTGCTTCGTCCACTGGACCGGGTCTGGAGCTCCCTTTTTAGTGAGATCAGTCAGCGGGCTGGTGACGTCCGAATAATTAGGTACGAACCTTCTATAATAGCCAGCCAGCCCCAGGAACTGTCTCACCCCCTTTTTGGTCTTGGGTCTCAGGCAGGTCACAATCGCCGCTGTCTTGTCAATTTGGGGACGCACCTGCCCGTGACCCAAGTGGACCCCAGATACCGTACCTCCACCCATCCAATCGTGCACTTCTTCGGGTTCGCTGTGAGTCCCGCTCGGTGCAGAGATCTCAGAACCGCCCTCAGATGTTGCATGTGCCGCTGCCAATCATTGCTGTAAATGATGATGTCATCTAAATAGGCAGCGGCGTAAGCTGAATGCGGTCTGAGGATTCGGTCCATGAGACGCTGAAACGTAGCCGGGGCCCCAAACAAACCAAATGGAAGTGTCACAAATTGGTGTAATCCAAACGGTGTGGAGAAGGCGGTTTTCTCACAGGAAATTGGTGTCAAGGGGATCTGCCAATAACCCTTCGTCAAATCCAATTTCGAATAAAAAACGAGCAGTGCCCAACCGATCGAGCAACTCATCAACGCGAGGCATTGGATACACATCAAATTTAGACACCGCGTTGACTTTTCTATAATCCACACAGAATCGCACAGACCCGTCGCTCTTAGGCACTAGAACAACTGGGCTGGACCAATCGCTGTGGGATTCTTCTATTACTCCCATATCAAGCATCGCATCCAATTCTTCCCGAACGATTTTCTTCTTGTGTTCGGGTAATTGATAGGGGCGGCTACGTACCACGAGCCCCGGCTCGGTCTCGATGTGGTGATGGATGAGGTTTGTACATCCCGGTAGAGGGGAGAACACATCCGCAAACTCCTGTTGCAACCTAGCAACCTCCGCGAGTTGACTCGGTGAGAGGTGGTCTCCGCAAATGACCGGGGTGAACTGTTTATGTTTTGAACTCACCTCCGGTCCGAGCTCCGCCTTCTCAGGAACTACCATAGCCAACATCACGGGAACTGCCTCCCTCCACAATTTCAGGAGATTGAGGTGGTATATTTGACGTGCACCCCCTCTATCGGTTCGTTTAACCTCATAATCGAGATCTCCCACTCGTCGTGTGACCTCAAAGGGTCCTTGCCACTTGGCGAGTAATTTAGAGCTCGATGTGGGAAGCAATACAAGCACTTTATCTCCCGGTGCAAATTCCCTTAGCTGAGTTCCCCTCGGCACTGTCGTTCTTGAGCTTGGAGCAAATTCTCCTGTGTTAGCTGCCCCAAAGTGTGGAGTTTTGCTCTAAGATCAAGAACGTACTGAATTTCATTTTTACTGTTTGAAGGTCCCTCCTCCCAGGCCTCTAGCAATACATCAAGCACACCGTGTGGGTGTTGCCCATACAGCAGCTCGAATGGGGAGAAGCCAGTGGAGGCTTGCGGGACCTCTCGTACTTCAAATAACAGGGGGTCGAGCCATTTATCCCAATTTCTAGCATCGTCATGTACGAACTTACGAATCATGTTTTTGAGGGTTTTATTAAATCGTTCCACCAGGCCATCCGTTTGAGGATGGTACACGCTGTTGCGAATCAATTTAATGCTCAACAATTCATACAGCTCACGTAGTGTCCGTGACACAAACGTTGTGCCCTGATCGGTGAGGATTTCTTTCGGAATCCCCACCCGGGAGATTATTTTGAAGAGTGCCTCCACAACACTGCGTGCTGAGATGTTGCGAAGAGGCACTGCTTCTGGATATCGCGTTGCATAGTCCACTAGGACCAATACAAAGCGATGTCCGTGTGCTGACCTTTCTAACGGCCCAACGAGGTCCATTCCAATTCTCTCAAAGGGGACCTCGATCAGAGGGAGAGGATGCAATGGCGCTTTTGGGGTGGCCGGTGGGTTAACCAGCTGGCATTCGCGGCATGCCGCACACCACCTGCGGACATCGCCGCCAATGCCTGGCCAATAGAAATGGGCTATTAGACGGTTCAGTGTCTTCCTTTCTCCTAAGTGACCTGCCATGGGATTATAATGAGCCGCCTGGAATACCATTTCCCGACGGCTCCTTGGAATCAAAAGTTGGGTTGTATCCTCTTTGGTCCGAGTGTCCTGTGTCACTCTATACAACAGCTCATTTATAATTGCAAAATTGGGGTATGAAAGTGCGATGTCAGGCTGGAGTCGTTGACCATTGATGACTCTCACTTGGTCAAAGGCGTGTTTGAGGGTTTCGTCTCGTGACTGCTCCAAAGGGAAATCCCCCTCAGGGAACACGCCGGGCGGTGGCACTGGACCCACTCCGCCGTCCCTTTTGGCAGTCGATGTGTGAATTGCTCCAGTACCACCTGATCGATAATTCCATCGACGTCGCGGTTCCCCGCTAGCAGCCATCTTCGGCAGGCATCACGGAGCCGCTGGGCGAAGGCAAACGGGCGGTCGGAGCTCTCCAACTTCAAGCTCCAGAAGAGTTGACGATTTTCCTCTGGAGTGCGACCAACCCGTTGCAAGATGGCTCTCTTTAAATCTCCGTAGGCCAGGAGGCTCATCGCTGGCAGTTGTTGAGCCGCGAGCTGGGCTTCCCCGGACAATAGTGGGATCAGTCGGGCCGCCCATTGGCCGAGCGGCCAGCCCCAGATCTCGGCGGTCCGCTCAAACAAATCCAGGAAGGCCTCGGGGTTGTCCGCCGCCCCCATTTTCTGTAATGCGGGCGGGGTTAATGGCGCGGGAGTGTCCGGGGTCGCGGCTGAGGATGCCTTCTGGCTGAGGAGGCTCCGGATCGCCTGCCGGTCTTCGGCTTGAGCGTGCAGGAGCTCGATAAACTGGTGATCTTGATCTTGTCGGAGCTCAAGCAGTGTCTGCTGGTGGCTCTGATGTAGGCCAGCGAGGGCTTGGAGGATCTCCGCCAACTGGGAAGACTCTATGGGACGACTTCCATCCATCTTCAACCCAAACTTCAATTCCTGGGTTTCGGCACCAGTTTAAGGAGGAAGCGAGAAGCAGCTTTCCTGGTTCAGGTAAGGATTTATTTTCTCTCTCTGCAGCACAAATTACAGTCTCACAGTCTTTTGCGTTATGCACTAAGTTAATCTACAATCACACACCACTTCACAAAATAAACTCTCATCATTTGTAATAAAAACTCTTTGCTTCTTGTTCGGGTCTGTGGTGCCCAGGCTCTCTCTCTCTTCTATTTGTGGTGTGTCTCTGTTTATGCCGCTCTTCCTGTGCTTACTGAAATTAGAGACAGGTGTTAGACATAATTTAGCTCAGGTGTAAGCGCCCTTGCCGCTTTCTCTCTCTCCGGAGAGATGCTTGACTACACCCCCGCTGCCACAGGGACTTACGAAAATAATTTTTATTTTTTTTATAAACCAGGGGTGAGCTGAATCTATTTTATTTTTTAATTTTTTTCCCTTTTCTCCCAATTTGGAATGCCCAGTTCCCACTACTTAGTAGGTCCTCGTGGCGGTGTTGTTACTCACCTCAATCTGGATGGCGGAGGACAAGTCTCAGTTGCCTCCACTTCTGAGACAGTCAATCCATGCATCTTATCACGTGGCTCGTTGTGCATGACACCACAGAGACTCATCTCACGGCGAGTTCGACCTCTTGTTCGGAGCCCGTGAAGCTGATGAGCTCTGAAGCGCAGCATCAGAGATCGGGCTCGTCCTGTCGGATGCAGAAGCCTCAGCTGGGCTCCCCCTCGGGGACAATTGCCCAGTCACAGGCTGATGCAGAAATGATGGACATGCTTTCCCGGGCGGCCGCGAGTGTCGGGCTAGAGTGGAACCCTCCGCTCTTCCCTGAACCCTCGCGGCTTGATGATTGGTTCCTGGGCTCGCGGTGCAGCTGAAAGCAGCCACACCACGCTCCAGTCCCTTTCTTCCCGGAAGTGCACGAGTAAATCGTGGGAGGCACCTTTTACTGCCCGGTCCTGATCTTTCAGCTCCCCTGCCCTCACTACCCTCGATGGCGGGGCGGCCAGGGGCTTTTCGGCGATTCCCCCGGTGGATAAGGTGCTCGTGGTGTACCTATGCCCGCAGAGCGCCGCCACCTGGCGCGGATGCCCAAAGCTCCCATCCAAGGCCTGTAGGTTCACTTCGTCCCTGATGGCCAAAGCCTACAGTGCCGCTGGACAAGCTGCCTCCGCCTTGCAGGTCCACCAAGCCAAGGTGCTAAAAGAACTGCACAAGGGTAGTTCCGCCCCAGATTTGATGCAGGAGCTGCGCTCGGCGACCGACCTCGCTCTCCGGGCGACGAAGGTCACGGTGCTGTCTCTCGGGCGGGCGATGTCCACCTTAGTGGTCCAGGAGCGCCACCTTTGGCTCAATCTGGTGAGGCCAACAAGGCACGGTTCCTTGCTGCCCCTATCTCTCAGGTTGGCCTATTCAGCGACACAGTCGAGGACTTTGCCCAGCAGTTCTCGACGGTGAAGCAGCAGACGGAGGCTATCTGGCACATCCTGCCCCGGCGCAGCTCAAGATCACGCACCCTGCCTGCTCATCGCCAAGGGCGTCCCCTTGCGGTGACTACCCGCCCCTTCAGCCCGGCCCCGGTGTGGAGCCCACCGTAGGAAGCAGACGCCACCCGTCTCACGGCCGGCCGCCAAGAACCCACAGAAGGCTTCGAAGCGCCCCTGAGACAGGCGACCCAGCGACGACGAAACCCACCTTGGAGCTGGTAAACAGACTACTCCATCCCCTGGTGGAGGGCCGGGAGGAGAATCTTTTGTTGCTTTTTCATTTAATTTCATAAATAATGCCTAAGTGGCTGTTCAGCAAAAGAGCAGTTTCCTCATTCCCTGGGTCACATCACCGGTGTGCACGGCCGTCATCACGACCACGTCCACCTTTTTATCTCCCCACCCCTGCGTGCCCAGCTGTGGCACAAATCCGCCCCCAATGTGACAGTCTACACGGGTCGTGAGGACAGGCCTCTTCCTCCCCCATCCCAGGCTGTTCTGGGGGTGGTCACAAGGAGCCAGGAAAGTGCTTCAATGTCCCTGGACTCAACATGGTGTGGCACCTCAGGCTCCGCCCTGCCGCGAGGCCCCACCTGCCGGTACATCCGACGAGATTGTCCCTTTGGTCCCCATCACTCGGAGCTTGGATGCGTGGCTCGCACTTTCCAATCCGTCGCGATGGTTGATCCGGACCGTCCAACTCGGCTACACGATTCAGTTCGCCAGGTGTCTGCCCAGGTTCAGCGGTTTCCACTTCACCTTGATGAAGGACGAAAATGCTGCTACCTTGCGCGCGGAGATCACTACCCTCCTACGGAAGGATGCGATAGAACCTGTCCCTCCGGCCGAGATGAAGAAGTGGTTTTACAGCCCCTACTTCATTGTACCGAAAAAAGGCAGTGGGATGCAGTCAATCTTGGACCTGCAAGTACTGAACCAGGCTTTACACAGACTCCCGTTCAAGATGCTGATGCAAAAATGCATTCTGGTGAGCGTCCGGCATCAAGATTGGTTTGCGGCGGTAGACCTGAAGGACGCGTACTTCCACGTCTCGATTCTACCTCGACACAGACCCTACCTGCGGTTTGCATTTGAGGGTCGGGCGTATCAGTACAAGGTCCTCCCTTTCGGTCTGTCCTTGTCCCCTCACGTCTTCACGAAGGTCGCAGAGGCAGCTCTTGCTCCGTTAAGGGAGGTGGGCATTCGCATTCTCAACTATCTTGACGATTGGCTAATCCTAGCTCACTCTCGGGATATGTTGTGTGCACACAGGGACCTAGTGCTTTTGCACCTCAGCCGACTAAGGCTTCGGGTCAACTGGGAAAAGAGCAAGCTCCTCCCAGTTCAGAGCATCTCTTTTCTCGGTTTGGAGTTGGACTCAGTCTCATTGATGACACGCCTCATGAACGAGCATGCACAGTCAGCGCTGACCTGTATGAAGGTGTTCAAACAGAAAACAGTGGTTCCACTGAAACGCTTTCAGAGGCTCCTGGGGCATATGGCATCCTCAGCGGTGGCCACTCCGCTCGGGTTGATGCATATGAGACCGCTTCAGCACTGGCTTCAGACTCGAGTCCTGAGATGGGCATGGCGCTGCAGGACACATCGCGTGGTCATCACGCCAATCTGTCACCACCTCTTCAGCCCTTGGACCGACCTCGTGTTTCTACGGGCAGGCGTTCCCCTAGAGCAGGTCTCCAGGCGCGTTGTGGTCATGACAGATGCCTCCAATACAGGCTGGGGCGCTTTTTGCAAAGGGCACGCAGCTGCCGGCTTATGGACGGGCCCGTGGCTGTGTTGGCACATCAACTGCCTTGAGTTGCTGGCAATTCTGCTCGCCCTGTGGAGGTTCCGGCCGTTGTTCCAGGGCAAGCACGTGTTAGTTCGGACAGACAACATGGCAACGGTAGCATATGTCAACCGTCAAGGCTGTCTGCACTCCCGTTGTATGTCCCAACTCACCTGCCGTCTCCTCCTCTGGAGTCAGCAGCACCTCAAGTCACTGTGAACCACTCACATCCCAGGTGACCTCAACACTGCAGCGGACACGCTGTCACAGCAGGTAACCCTCAGGGGAGAGTGGAGACTCCACCCTCAGGTGGTCCAGCTGATCTGGAGTCGATTTGGACAGGCACAGGTAGACCTGTTCACCTCCCAAGAATCCTTACACTGCCTGCTCTGGTACGCCCTGACCGAGGCACCTCTTGGTATAGATGTGCTGGCACACAGCTGGCCCCCTGGACTGCACAAATATGTGTTTCCCCCAGTGAGCCTACTTGCACAGACCCTGTGCAAGGTCAAGGAGGATGAGGAGCAGGTCATCCTGGTAGCACCCTACTGGCCCACCCAGATGTGGTTCTTGGACCTCACGCTCCTCGCAACAGTCCCCCCCGGTGAATTCCCCTTATTTCTCAGGGACGGGGCACCATCTGGCACCCGCGACCAGACCTCTGTAATCTCCATGTCTGGCCCCTGGACAGGATGTGGAAGAACTAAGCGGTCTACCACCCGCGGTAGTAGATATGATCACTCAGGCTAAGTCCCCCTCTACGAGGTGCCTGTATGCCTTTAAGTGGCATCTGTTCGCTAAGTGGTGTTCTTCCTGACGGGAAGACCCCCAAAGATTCGCAGTCGGACAGGTGCTTTCCTTCCTGCAGGAGAGGTTGGAAGGGCGGCTGTCCCCTTCCACATTGAAGGTGTATGTAGCTGCTATAGCGGCACACCATGACACAGTGGACAGTAAGTCCTTAGGGAAGCATGAACTGATCATCAGTTTCCTGAGGGGTGCCAGGAGGCTGAATCCCTCCAGACCGCGCCTCGTTCCCTCATGGGACCTCTCTTCAGGGTCTACGTAGAGCCCCCGTGAGCCTTTGCAGTCAGCTGAGCTTAAGGCACTCTCCTTGAAGACTGCCCTCCTGACTGCGCTCACTTCCATCAAGAGGGTAGGAGACCTGCAAGCGTTCTCTGTCAGCGAAACGTGCCTGGAGTTCAGTCCGGGCTACTCTCACATGATCCTGAGACCCCAACTGGGCTTGTGCCCAAGGTTCCCACGACCCCTTTTAGGGATCAGGTGGTGAACCTGCAAGCGCTGCCCCAGGAGGAGGCAGACCCAGCCCTGACGTTGCTTTGTCCGGTGCGCACTTTACGCATCTATTTGGATCGCACACAGAGCTTTAGAGTCTCTGAGCAGCTTTTTGTCTGCTTTGGTGGACAGCGGATAGGAAGCACTGTCTCCAAGCAGAGGATCGCCCACTGGCTCATTGACGCCATAACTATGGCATATCACGCCCAGGATGTGCGCCCCCGGTAGGGCTACGAGCCCATTCTACCAGGGGTGTAGCTGCCTCCTGGGCCTTGACCAGGGGCACCTCTCTAACAGACATTTGCAGAGCAGCGGGCTGGGCAATACCCAACACCTTTGCAAGGTTCTACAACCTCCGGGTGGAACTGGTTTCATCCCGTGTAGTGGCACGCACAAGCAGGAAGTCCGGGACAACCGGCCGGGTCTATCGCTTGCACATAGTGCTTTTCACCTCCCCTGAGCTGAAGACGTGTGCCATTAACTCCCAGTAGTGTTCACAAACTGTGTTCCCTGGTTGACTTCCTCTGAGCCCTGTGATAGTCGAGTTTTCGGAGAGACTCGCTGCCGGCCCAGTACACGTGCTAACTAAAGCCCTGTTCTGGGGTAGGTGCTCTGCATGTGGCGGTTCCCCGTAGGTAACCCCATGCGATATATATCTTCTGCTAATTCGTTTCCCTGTTGGCAAACTGCGTCTTCCTTGGGCAGAGGCCTCTCTGCCCCAGTCTCCATGCTTATAGTAACTCCTCCCCCGTAGGGTAGGACCTACCATGGGACTTCTCCACATGGCATACTTCCAACTCGGCAAGACCATGTGACATATTTCCACTTAAATACCCCCCCCCCCAGGTGAAGTGTGGTCTCCGCAGTGTCCTCCCCTTGGGATAATCCCCCTTTTTTTTAGGGAGTGGGAAAAAAAGGGGATAAGAGGCCATGACTGGGCTAACCCGTCTCTCTCTTTTGGGTAGTCGACTTGTCCCAAAGGGCTGTTCGACACTCATAACAGTGTTGGGGGAGGTTACGTGTTGACCTGGTGCACTGGCTACGAGGCACACAGTGGTCTGCCTGTCACACACCGCCAGTTCACGTAACATAGTTCAGCCAATTGCGCCGTTTTGTATAGGGACCCCTAGTGTCACTACATCGACACAACGTCGAGTGAGTGACAGATAGGGAACGATGGAGGGAATGATGGAGGGAATGAGACGTTGTGTCCCTCCTGCCAGAACGCTGAACTGCCCACTGAAATGGCCGGACCTTGTCTCGGCTCCTCAGCATAAAACCTGAATGAGTGGTTGCATACCAGCTCCTTTTATACCCGTATGTCCGGGGGAGTGGTATGCAAATACCACTCGCCAATTTTCATTGGAGGTGTCTCGGGCTCCAAAGAGTGACCCCTAGTGTCACTACATCGACACAACGTCTCGTTCCCTCCATCAGGGAACGGAGGTTACGCAAGTAACCAGTTCTCCCTAAAATGAAAACTCTCTCATCATTTACTCACCCCCAAGCCGTAAATCTCCACTTTAACATTCTTCTTCTTTTGTTTTTGGCGATTCGCATTCTTCGCACAAATCGCCACCTACTGGGCAGGGAGAAGAATTTATAATAAAAAAGGACTTAAATATTGATCTGTTTCTCACCTTCACCTATCATATCACTTCTGAAGATATGGATTTTACCACTGGAGTTGTGTGGATTGCTTTTATGCTGCCTTTATGTGCTTTTTGGACCTTCAAAGTTCTGGCCACCATTCACTTCCATTGTATGGACCAACAGAGCTGAGATATTCTTCTAAAAATCTTTGTTTGTGTTCTGCAGAAGAAAGAAAGTCATTTACATCTGGGATGGCATGAGGGTGAGTAAATAATGAGAGAATGTTAATTTTTGGGTGAACTATCCCTTTAAGTCTCCTGCTATGATGAAAGAGCAATAAACACCTCTGTAACTTAGTTTGAGAATTAAAACCTTTCTCCCTAAATAGAAAATACACTTTATTGAAACTAAACTGCAAATATACATTATTAGTTTGATATGAATACTTTAATATCACTTAGTGCAGTTATTTTATTGTATCAAATATTAAATTCAAATCAATGACAGATTGTCATAATTTTTAATTCAGCCATCTAACATTTCCTTCCTTATCTGTCAGCTCTACCCAAACGGTTTTGATTGATTCAGACAGGAAATGCTTGTGAAAGAGATTTATACCTCAATTCATCTGCAAAATAATCAAATCATTACCAGCTAATGACAGTCAGATGACTGATGATATGGATATTTGCCTGGTCCCACAATTGGTAGACACATCCTATAGACACACACGTCACAGCAAGACCGTAATTATGTTTCTGCAGTTCTGAGATCGGTCGCGCTCACAATCCCGATTTAATGAAGTCATCTGAGGCAGCAGCAATTACTGACTTCTGTCGCTATCACCGGGGGCAACGAGGTTTGGGATACACGTTCTCTTTGGTTGAGGGATCCCCCATTGCTTTCAATGGAGTGATGTAGAGCGCTTGTCAAAAGCAACATGGAATATCAGAGGATTAATTGGTAGGAGAGAAGAAGTGGAAGTCTCTATCATGACAGCGTAATTGAAACTCATTTAATTCTTTGTGTAATCAAACCAGCGCTGGGTTGAATTGTTTCTATTGGCTGATATTAGCCAGGTTAGATTTTTTATTTGGGCAGTGTCCTGCTGTAGTCCATCTAAAACTATTTCAAATGACATTGCAGTCTACATAGAAGAATTGTGCTCATAAAAGTGGTAAAAATAGTTCACCCAAAAATTTAAATTTTTGTCATTATTTATTCCCCCTCGTGTAGTTCCAAAACTATTTGCTGCTATTAGTGCTGTTCTGTTCCAAACATTTTGGAACCAACTCAGATTCCAGGTTTTCAGAATTGATGGAATCAATTCCAAGAGTCGATCTTAGACTAATTTTCTTGATTCATAAGAAAAAATGGAAGGCAAAGTAAAATCTTATAATAAGCAGTGCAGTATACAGTAAGCAAACTTTATTTATGATTTATAGTATGAAGATCTTGACATTTTCTGTGCAGTACTGTATATTCTTATAATAAACATGGGTCTACATATGGAACTCTTGATTCCCAAATGTTTGGAATCAAAGAATCAATTCTTTTTGGAATCGATTCCCAGTATTAGCTGTTATTTTTTCTGTAGAACACAAAATGAGAATTATGAAGTATATTCGCGCAGGTCTTTTCCATACAAGGACAGTAGTTACTGTACCACGTCTGTCAAGTTCCAAAAAGGGCAAAAACAAAAAACACATAAAAGTAATAAATTGTGTGCTATATTCCATATGCTAGCTTTTTTTGAGGAACATACTGAAATTTAAGTTGTTATATTGCTAAAAAAAAAATTCCCTCCTCCGCTGAAGCTATGAAATTTTATTTTTTGAATTTCATTTTGCTCAGATTCAAAAATGGCAACACATTGCTCCAGGTTTGAGCTTACTGGTAACCAAATACAGCATGTTAGAAATACAGTGGCAAGAAAAAGTATGTGAACCCTTTAGAATTAGCTGGTTTTCGGCATTAATTGCTCATAAAATGTGATCTCATCTTCATTAGAATCACAAGAATCGATAAAGCACAATGTGCTTAAGCTAGGAACACACAAATAATTATAATCTTTCATGTCTTTATTGAACACATCACATTAAACATTCACAGTGCTGTGGAAAAAGAAAGTGAAACCCTAGGCTAAAGACGACAAAAAAAGCTAATTAGAGTCAGGAGTTGGCAAACCTGGCATCCAGTTAATTAAAACGAGATTGGAAGTGTGGGTTAGAGCTACTTTGACTTATAAAAAGCACTCAAACATTTTGAGCATCTGCTGACGCGGACTGTTCCTCGCAAAAAAGAGATCTCAGAAGACCTACGATCAATAATGGTGGCTTTGCATAAAGCTGGAAATGGTTACCAAGTTATCTTGAAAAGCTTAGATATTCATCTGTCCACAGTTAGACAAACTGTCTATAAATGAAGAGATGATTTAGTACTGTGGATACTCTCCCTAGAAGTAGCTGTCCAGCCAAGATGACTCAAAGGTCACTACGCAGAATGATCAATGAGGTAAAAAGAACCCTAGAGTGACAGCTAAAGACTTGAAGGAATCATTGGAGCTGGTTTACATCTCTGTTCATGAGTCTACTATACGGAAAACATTAAACAGGCATGGTGTCCATGACACCACGAAGCCGCTGCTTTCCAACAAAAACATTGCTGTGCACCTGAATTTTTCCAAGGAATATAATTGTTTGTGTGTTGTTAGCTTAAACACACTGTGTTTGTCTATACTTTTGACTTTGATGAAGATGAGATTGGACACATTATGACCAGTTAATGCAGAAAACCAGCTTATTCCAAAGGGTTCACAAACTTTTTTCTTGCCACTGTATTAGGTATGGACAATGAGATTTGAGAGCTGCAAAGTAGGTGACATTTTTCAGAGAATTAACAACTTAAATTTTGGTCCAACCCGGTCTCATGGCAAGATGACAAAATCGTAAGAAATCATACATGTTGGCTAATACAATAACAAACAACTTTTACTCCCATAGGGAAAAACAAACAAACGAACAAACTGTTAAAGTTTAACCCCTAACTCAAACCTAAACATAACCACGATTTTAATATGAAAATTAAAATTACCACGAAAGAAACAATACATAAGCATTTGAAATGAGACGAGGGTAGCGTATTACAGGTTATTGACCTACATAATTTGTATTGCATAAATATTGTACATTTGTTCACTGATGTTTCCTTTCTTTAAATAAATAATTGGTTTGATAGGAGGCTGGCAAAAATCTGATGCATGTTTTGTATTGATTTGAAATTCAGTTTGTTGATTGGTTGGTCTCTTTTTGTACGTGCCAGGTCGTATGATGCAAAGATTTTGCAATCTCTTACAAATTATTGCGAGTTGTCATGAGACTGAGGGCCGGATATACTGGGTTGCTGGGGTGGGCTTCAATGATCCCAGTTGCCCCCCAAGCACAAGTAAAACAAAGGGTTGAATTGTATAGTCATAGCGCTAACCCTTACCGTAAAGCTAAATTAAAAACTTTCTGTCTAACTGTCATTTGATCTTTGGGTGCTAATTAGGCCTAATTTTTTTTATTATTTATTTTTTTTATTTTTTTTAAATGCAGCAAAACTGCCCTCTTGGATGCCCTTATGGTAGATAAAACATGATAAATTGCCCTTTACGGTGGCCCAGTGTGTAAGAAAACGTGAGAAAGTGCCCTCTAGGGTGCCCCAACGTGCGAGAAAACGTGATGTGCCCTCTAGCGTGCCCCAATGTGAGAGGAAATGTGATGCAGTGCCCTAATGGGTGCCCTTTCAATGGAAAGATTGTGATGCAGTACCCTCTAGGATGCCCCTATGTGTGAGGAAATTTGGTAAAGTGCCCTCCAAGGTGCCCTTATGTGCAAAACAATGTGATGAAGTGCCCTCTGGGTGCCCTTCCAGTGGAGAAAATGTGATGAAGTGCCTTCTGGGTGCCCTTCCAGTGGAGAAAATGTGATGCAGTGCACTAATGGGTGCCCCTATGTGTGAGGAAATGTGATTAAGTGTCCTAGTGGGTGCCCTTCCAATGGAGATAATGTGATGCAGTGCCATGTAGGCTGCCCTACATGCTAGACAATTAGTTGGCCTCTACGTGCTCCTACGTGTGAGACAATGTGCCCTCATGGGATGCCTCTATAGTGGAAAATGCCCTCCTGGTGCCCCTGATTTTATTATATATATATATATATATATATATATATATATATATATATATATATATATATATATATATCTCCTTTTAAAAAACAGTTTAGTGGCAGCATGATTCTACCTCAATTTTATTTCTGTTTGGAGCCAATAAACTCATCCAGACAGTTTTTAGAATCGATAGCATGTAGAAGTGAAAAAGCTAGCATGGAGAAGTTAAACATATCTTTAGAAAGAAAAATGTCAAAACTGTCTGGATGAATTTATTGGTTCCAAAAGAGAGTGCAAATGAGAATAATCTCTTGGGTGGAGTACCCCTTTATTTTTGGTACAATCCTTACACACACACACTCAGCCACACCCCCTGAGGTGTCAGTGGGTTTAGTGCAGTCTGAGCTGTAACCTTCACATCCCACTGCAGTGTGTGAGGTAGGTTACATAGCAATATGTTTTACACTTAAACCAGCTTACTAAAGATGCATTACTAATGTGTGTAGACTGCATTTTCTGGTTTGGTTTATTTTTTAAGCTGTATACCATGTTATACAACATGCTAGAGGATGCCTTGCTAGGTAGCTAGGTAGCTTGCTTAGCCATTTCTATGCTAACTGGTGGACTCGATCAAACTCAAATCAAGCACAAAGTGTACTAATATCTTTAACTTTTATCCTTGCCTAAGGGATTAAAGGGAACTATATGAGGGTAAATTGTAGACTTGCCACGATATCATCATTTTCACAGCGGTGTTCATGTTCAAACCGACTAACACTGGTATTACCGCTGGCTAGATGCTAAGTGGTACTATGGAGTAATTTTCGTTACGCAATTGCCTACACAGTAACACAAGGCAGCTTGATTTCAAACTTTGAACTTATTTATTTTAACTAAAAATTCAAATGAAACTAAAAAAAAAAATGAAGCGCAATTAGAATTGTGTTGTTTTTGAAAGATGGCTTTTCAACAGTTGTGAAGGGCAACATCTCTTTGGCAATGAACCTACTTCATCCGTGCATTCTCTCCATCATGGGCTACCAGACGGGTATTTCGTTGTCCGGGCAAATGCATCGCTTATTGTGGGTTGTTGTGGGTTTAATGTTGGTGTTTTGTTACCTTTCATCCCAGGACCCAGTTTAGCTGCTTCAGAAGGGTAATGACTTGAATATGTGTGAATAAATTCATTTTTGTTCCCTCCTATGGGGCGATATGTAAGAAATACAGTATGTTCACAATATTTTTATTATATACTAATATATATATATATATCACAATATCTAATTACATCGTCAAACCTCTGGCTGAGGGATCGATGAATATTCTTGCTTTAGTGATTTTGCATTGAAAATTAAATTCATTTATTTAAAAAATGAAAAACTTCAACCAAAGACATTTCTAAATTCAAACTGCACTTCAAACGAAACGAAAAAGCAATTAAAATAAAATGTGTGTGTGTGTGTGTGTGTGTGTGTGTGTGTGTGTGAAATAAATAGTTAAATAGTTAATAGTTCCCTGTGTGTTTTTATTACAGAGGTGTAGCAGTTATACTTAAAATATGAGTCACATAATAAAACAATTTTAATCTTAACCAGGGTTTGGAACTGTTTCACCATAAATGCATCATGCTGGTGCTCCACCATATGCAGCTGGTGCCCTTTTTATTTTTTATTTTTTTGCCCCTGACCCACAGACAGCCTGAGTCTGCCACTGAATTAATCTAGAGCATGTCAAGGCTGACTGGCTGGATGAGTCCCATGAATCTATATTATTGCATTATTATGTACAGTATATTATTGCTCGTTTCAGGACATTCACTGCCGAATTCAGACTACAATAAGTTTCCAATTTGTTCTGGGAGGGATTTTCTTTCTCTTTCTTTTCATGTTTTTTTGTATTTATGTGCATATTTTCAAGCACTGTAACACTTGAGATAAATGTGACTTTATTACAGTAATTTTAACAGACAAACCACACATTGATTCCTAAAATTCCATTGAAGTTTGAAGTTTGGCACTCACAAAGCGAGTGATTGCCTGCCATTAAAAGCATTTGACTGACAAGCATGAACACATCGCTTGGCGAGAGCTTTTATGAGGGAAACTTGCCGCCTATGGAGACGATCGATGACTACAGTATATTTTACCTGTTGTTAATTTGTTCATGAGTGAAGATCATCTATTCTGCATAATTGCATATGGCTGTAAAGCAGGATGTAACCATGGCAACATCTGTAAGCAATACAGCACACTTGTGCTCAAGTCAATCAAGACCATATTGGGGCAAGAACACAGAAGAGGTGAATTGTGGCAAACTGTTGGATTCATTACATTCATCAAAACACTTTACTGTAGCATTTAAGACCAGATTTCATTAACATTCATCAAGAAAATTACATTTACCATTTAATTCATGGACATGAACTTTTTTTTTCAACATTAAGATTTTAAGGATTCAGTTTACATCACTTTATCAAGATTTTTATTTTATTTTTTTTTAGATGTTATCACCATTTTAAATAATTATCACCAATTATTTAAATGAATAATTCTGTAATTATTTACTCAGCCTCATGTCATTCCACACTTCTATCCTGATATTTTCAGTGGAACACAAAAGGCAATTTTTTTTTTATTCTCTTTTCCATACATGACAGTTACAAGCAGTATGACCAGGCCCAGATGGAATCTGCATACTTTTCCCACATTTTCTGCGCAGATTTTGATAAAAAAAATTTTTTTAAAAATCTGTGGAATTCTGCAGAAGGTGAAGACATTATAAAATGTGTTTAAAACAGGTTAACCCTTTAAGCTCTGAAGTTGTTTTTAAAGATTTCCTGTTTCAGTGGCATGCCCAAAATGAATGGCTTAACTCGACAGAAAAAGTGTTTGGTATCATTGTAAAGAAGCATTTTCAAATGTTTTAATGATGTAGATTATGATATATTATGAGACTCTCAGCCTAAGAAACTGCTTAAAATCCCACAAAAAATTAAGCTAAATCTTTACTTTTTTCCTTATTTTTCTTATATGACATTCTATATGTCTGGGTGTAAATAAAGTGGCTTCGAAATACTGCTTTTGTTTCGTTCCCAATCATGTCAACTATATCTGAGAAAATGTTTGTGTTGATACGACAAAGCAATCAAAAGTTATAGCATTGCAAAAATAATTTCTCATAGTGTCCAAAAGCCTCTCCAAACAAATGAAACATAATAATTGTACATAAAAACTAATTACAAATGCAAACACAACAATGACTAAAGGTATGCATAGCATACAGGCATGATTTTAGTACTTATATTTCACAGAAAGAGTGCCTTTTCACTCAATGACGGCCGGCGGGCCCGTTCGAGCTTAAAGAATCAGAATGAGCTTTATTGCCAAATATGCTTACATATACAAGGAATTCGTCTTGGTGACAGAAGCTTCAAGTGCACAAACAATACAACAACAAGACAGAGATAGTAATAAAAAAATAGAATAAACATAAAAAGTGAATACAACTTTTAAGGATACTGTACATAGAAATGCAGAATGAGACAAAAAAAATATAAATATAGATGTATGTACAAATACAAATCTTTTATATACAGTGCAAGGGAATGTAATGGCAGAAGAGGTAGGATGTGTTGGATAAATATAAATAGACTAAGCTGTGTATTGCACATAATTATTGCTCAAAGGGGCAGTTTTAACTGTTCATGAGATGGATAGCCTGAGGGAAAAAACTGTTCCTGTGTCTGACGGTTCTGGTGCTCAGTGCTCTGTAGTGTTGGCCAGAAGGCAGTTCAAAAAGTTCAAAAAGGTAGTGGGCAGGGTGAGTGGGGTCCAGAGTGATTTTTCCAGCCCGTTTCCTCACTCTGGAAGTGTATAGTTCTTGAAGGGAGGACAGAGGGCAACCAATAATCCTCTCAGCAGTTCGAACTGTCCTTTGCAGTCTTCTGATGTACGTTTTCGTAGCTGAACCAAACCAGACAGTTATTGAAGTGCAGAGGACAGACTCAATGTCTGCTGAGTAGAACTGTATCAGCAGCGCCTGTGGCAGGTTGAACTTCCTCAACTGGCAAAGGAAGTACAACCTCTGCTGGGCCTTTTTCACAATGGAGTCAATGTGGGTCTCCCATTTCAGGTCCTGTGAGATGGTAGTGCCCAGGAACCTGAATGACTCAGGTTCTAAACAGCTGCCACAGTGCTGTTTAGAATGGTGAGGGGGGTCAATGTTGGGGTGTCCTAAAGTCCACTATCATCTCCACTGTTTTGAGCGTGTTCAGCTCCAGGTTGTTTTGACTGCACTAGTGAGCCAGCCATTCAACCTCCCTTCTGTATACAGAGTCATCGTCATCTTGGAAAGGGTTAAACTTTGGAAAAATCTTGTTAAAAACCCTGATATTTCTTTTTCTTCTGTGTGTCAGAACAGTTATTTTCCTATTAATATCATGGTTAGGTTTAGGGTTTGGGTAAGGCTTGGTCCATCCCTCTGCCTTTGGCCGACAAACAGAAATACCACCTCAAACTTACACCATTGGTTGAGCTACACTATATCAATCAAATAAACAGAGCGATGTTTTGAAAGCGCCACAGTGTTTACACTTTTGGGGATAATCAACCAATTAATGGGTTACTTATAGTTTTAATTTCGCATGTTTTTGCACACAGGATTTCTAAGTACATTTTAATGGTATGAAATTAAGTTAAATCTACTTAACTTCATGACATGACAAGTTACAAAACGTAACAACAATATCAACAATAAAAACAGTGTAAATAAACTTGCAAACAGTGAAACCATGCAAGCTCATTAATTATTTAAGCCAGGTGCATGCTGGGAAAACCATTTTCGAAATGTTAAGTAACATTTACTTGTATTTTTCAAATAAATATGACATGGTTTTCTATTTTACGATTGATACATGATGATGCATTGTAAAAATAACAAACAAACATAAATATTATTTACTTATAATCAAGAGAATTTTAACTTATTCAATGTAGAAAGTACTTAATCTTCTCTGCTATATTTACATATAAATACATATAAAATCATTGTTTCCAGTGCTGCACCTTTACTGCATAAAGACAGTATTTCAAAGGTGGTGGTTTACAAAGAGACACATTTTTAGACTTAACATTCGTCTCTTGCTGAGTTTTGTGCTTCTGTTACTTTTGTGCTCGACTAATAACGTCCAACCAGGCAAAACAAATTCTTCTCATGGACGATTCTTTATTTGTGCTGAGCATATTTGAGTTCAGATTCATCTGTTTAATTAAGCAGCAGTAATGGACTCGCTGCATCTCGCATGTCCTGCTGGGATTCATACATGGGATGCATGTCAGTAATTTTGTAGTTAACAAAAGGGGATAAATATTAAAGGGATAGTTCACCCAAAATGAAAATTGTGCTATCATTTACTTGTCCTTATATCATTAAGACCTTATATTGTTATTAATTTTGTTTTAGTCGTCAGAGAAATACAAAGTGAAATGTTTGGCAGAATGTCAGAGCTGCTTTATTATATGCAATAGAAGTGGATGGGGATTTATACTATCAAGGTTAATATATATATATATATATATATATATATATATATATATGTGTCTTCATAAATTCCATTGAACTTGTGTGTTTTATTCAAAGTCTTCTGAAGCCTAACAAATGTTTTGTGTGAGGAATAGACTGATTTTTTTTTACTTTTTGAACTTAGAAGTATAATTCACTATGGACTTCTGCCTAACATCTCCATGTTTTTTTGTATTAAACTTTTAAAGTGTATTTGTTAAACCACTAGTCACTGTCATTATATGGAAAAGAGCAGCCAGTACATTGATCAACATTTCTCAATTTGTGTTCCATGCAAGAAACAAAGTCATACAAGTTTGGAACATGATAAAGGTGAGTAAAAGATGATTTTTTTTAAAAAAATTTATTATTATTTTTATTTTATTTTTGGTCTTTAAGAGTACATTTTTTCTCACATTCTTTCTTCCACACCTCCTCCCTTTTTTATCCACAATTACAGATATTTATCTAGACTGTAGTGAAAGACTCATGTGCAGAGTTTGCACTTTTATAACAGATTGTTGTTGTAGAAAATATCTTAGATGGATTGTTTGTAATGTTAAAATGTTATTAAAAATAATTTAGCACACAAAGCGATAGCAGACTATTAAAGTGTCAACTTCCTATGAAATGCAGGTTTTTGTATATTTTGCTTGCTCATCACTTTCACATAGTAGAACCCTCTTCCTATCTCGAGAAATCTTCAGATCAACATCCTGTGAAGGTCTTTCATGGGTGGCAACTCTGAGAAATGGGTTATCAGCATCTCAAACTGTAATATTACAATGTCTGGAGTGAAGAGTGTAAAGGTTAAATCATATCGGCATCCCAGACATCATGATAATAATTTTGCTGGGTCACTATATTCTTCTGTTTTCAATGTATGGTTTGGAGCCCACTCCAGACGATCATCTACCATAAACATCAGGGTCCCGGTGACATCAGCCTGAGATAAAATTTCCTTTTAACTCTTCATATGTTTTTGTGAAAGTGAAACTAGCCAAGTCACATACTCTAAATACTGTACATTGTTCAACATGAACAACAAAATAATAAAACATTATAAAATTAAGCCAGATGTCTGATGTTTTCTGCATATTTTTTTTTTTTTTTTTTTGTGTGTGTGTTGTAAATGTAGTCTGTAATTAAAATGTACCCACTTGATGAAAACCTTACTTCTCATTCAGGATAGTTGTTAATCGTAAACATTAATTTCAAGGTGTTGTGCTTTTAAAATCTACAGCAGTTTATTGTCTAAAAACTCAAAGGAGGGCGAGAAGCTAGAGCCTGAACCTTTACTGTTGCTTTTTATTGATTTTTATTTACTTCAGTTTGCACAAACTTCTAAGTTCTTTTTCAATCATGCATTTTAATTTTACTCTCCATTAGATTTGTCTGGCAGAAAAAATGTGACTGTCAACACAATTAAGCTCACTTCCTGTGTCAGACACCCATGCCGCCACTTTCACACCTGCTGTCAGTTTGGGGATCTGTCCCTTCACTGCTAATACTGCACTGTTAGCGACTTCAACACATGCGTTCAGCTGTTATGGCAGTCTTGGCAGACTGTAAAATATTAAAGTCAACATGAAATCAGAAACTGACCTTATTTACCTCCTTAATGCACATTCCCGTTCTTACTGTGCACAATTCATTGGTGCACATGGTTCTAAGTTTAAAAGAATATGTTTGGCATTTTTAATCTAAATGTAGCAATTTGCTCCACATCTGAAACGACTCCTTTCCGGCTGACGTCATGAATCCCTCTTATTTTTCAACCCCTCTCCGCCAACCATCTGGCTTAATACTGGTATGCAACACCCACCCCCATCCAATCTATTCTCAAGGATAAAATCAAGCCCCACCCTAGATTTTTTCTCATTGAATATCCTGTGTCACTTGAGCAATAAGGTTTGAGAAGCCATGGTATTTTGTGAATATAGTCATGGCTAAAGAGCATTACAACCCCTTCAATGCTAAATGCAAATAATAAGATGCAACTAACCATATAATCATGCATAGTTATAGGTGCTGTAAGTGATTTTTTTTATTTTATTTTTTTATGGAAAATGATTCAAACAATGTTCCTACTCCCTGAAAGATATTTATGAAATAAGTGTCATGATATCTCACCAATCACTGTGACCGCTCTAGACTCTGTAAACAGCAAACAAATATGTGTCTGCAGGCCACAGTCTCTGAGGCTTTCTGCTTGTCAATCATTTTGCACGTTCTCATAGTATGTACTTACAGCAAATTTTTGAGGCTTACTGCCATTTTAATGCCATGTTGTTCATAACAGTTGTCAGCTGAGGGCGCTATTTTGCTGCTGTTTTTTTTAGCAACAGTTTCTGCCTGAAGTCGGTCTCAATAAAGCTCATTTCGTATCTTTGAAGTGCCGGGTTTTGGAAAGAGGTGACGTGGCTAATCCAACAGCTCAGTTTTGTGGAAGTAGAATGGCTAAAATCGCTTACAGCACCTTTAAGATTGCAAAATAAATATCAACTTTTAAAAGGGATGAGAAAATGATTCCCATAGCTTTTGTTGGTGACTTCAAAGGCTGGGTGTCAAACTCTGCTTTATTTTGGTGCAAAGTGTTCATTTAGTGTTTTTCTACGGATGGAATGCTGTTTTGAACAATCAGCATTCAGAACCAGATTATAGTAGTAAAATGCATTGCGAAATGGCATTCCTTGTTGACTTTTATACCTGTTTTGTTCTGCCAGTTAGCACCTACAGTATAAACTTACCAGCCTGATCTTACATTATTTTTTGTGACTGGTGACAATTTTGTACAATTATATTTCATGGTTCCTAACACATACTGGAGTGGAGTTCCAAGGTAAAATCTCTAATGGGTGATAATAAAAGGGAGTTAAATGTTCTCTCAAACAGATGAGGTTTTTAAGGTTAATGTTCTATCGTGTTTTAAATAAACAAAACTGATCTCCCAACCCTTACCCTTAAACCTAAACCAGATAGTGTCATAAAAAGCAAATGTGAAATGAAAAACACAATTGCTGTAGCATTCACATCATTTTGTGGTGCTTCTATGACACTTTCAGCCCACGTGTCATCTTGCTTGTGTAATCGGTCCGAGGATGCTTAAGGCTAAAGCGCCTAGCGTCAGTCACTAGTGTGCCTCTTGAGACCAGGGGAGTGAGGTTAACACAGTGTACAGCTACCTTTTACTCATGATTTGTATGAAAGTGAATAAAAAGTCACTCTATTGTTCATTTCACAAGAAAACTGCCTCAATACATACAACGAGCCACATACAAATCATTTTGATTAAATGTAGGTTGAATTAAAAAACATTCTATGAGACCAGGTTGAAACTTACACATGTTGAATGTAACTAAAATATACTGTTTCTTGTATGCAGTTATTTAGACCTGGTGCTTAATTTAAAGTTTTAAAGTTAAAGGGATAGTTCACCCAAAAATGAAAATTCTCTCATCATTTACTCCGCCATCCCAGATGTGTATGAGCTGAATACAAACAAAATTTTTAGAAGAATATTTCAGCTCTGTAGGTCCATACAATGCAAGTGAATGGTGGCCTGAACTTTGAAGGTCCAAAAAGCACAGAGAAATTATAGTAAAAAGGACTTGACTGTTGATCCGTTTCTCACCCACACCTATCATAACGCTTCTGAAGACATGGATTTAACCACTAGAGTTGTATTGATTACTTGTATGCTGCCTTTATATGCTTTTTGGACCTTCAAAGTTCTGGCCACCATTCACTTGCATTGGATGGACCTACAGGGCTTGAATATTCTTCTAAAAATCTTCGTTTGTGATCAACAGAAGAAAGAAAGTCATACACATCTGGGATGGCATGAGGGTGAGTAAGTGATGAGACAATTTTCATTTTGGGTGATCTGTCCCTTTAAGTTGCTGTAAGCGACTTCAGACGTTTTGCTAACTTCACCCACGCGACCTCTCTCCAAAACCCTGCCCCCAAAAGACATGTCAGCAAACCCAAACGTGCAAAATGATCGACAGGCAGAGAGTATTTCTGACTGGCTAGAAAAGCGTGGGTCACTCCCCTAACTCTATTTTGCTGATTACAGAGTCTAGAGATGTATCAGAGACAGGTGCAATTTCTCAGCACAACCATTTGAGTGGTTTCTCAGGCAGTAGGGGGATTTTAAAAAAAACACACACATACAGCTTGTTTAATACAGTAGCTGTACAAATCAAACCTTATCAGTGAAAACTGTTGGTCTGAAAAGGGACATTGCGGTTAAACAGACTCCGCACATACGGTGCCCTCTTGTGGTCACTTAGTAAAATGGCACATCAAAGTCTCGTCCACTTTTTGACCCAAACACCATGGTGACTGCAATACAAAGCCCTCTTGTATAGTGTCAAATATTCTCTATTACATATTACTAATTCAGACTCTGAGAGCTTTCTCCGATGTCTCTCTGTCTGTTTCTCTCCTACTCGAGGTCTCTCCCCTGAAACTAATATGTGATTATGATTCATAAAGAGAAATTGAAAATTATGTATGCCACTGATAAATGAAACCATTATGGCTTTTGTGGAGTCCCGAAGCCACTATTTGGGCGAGTTTTCTGAGAAGCAGTTACAGTGGAGGTGTGACAAGAAATGGCTCTATCGACAGCAAGATGCAATTGAGCTAATACTTGACTAAGATGCTACATAACTATACAGTAATTGCAAGTAAAACAGCTTGATTGACATTTTTAATTCATTTTATTTGAATGCATCCTTCTTTATCTGTCTTAACCATTACTCACGCACAGTATATTCAATGATTTTCCTTAGTTCTCAGCAATGTTTTTGTAAATGATGGCCTAGTTATTAAGTCTGAGGTGTCAGTGTATTTGGAAATTTACACAAGCTATGTTTCCATGATGTGAAGTTGAAGATTTCACACTTTAGCAGCCACCTTTCCGTTTCTTATGACAATAATACCACAACAAACAGACAGAAGCACAAACATATTTGGACGAGCGCCCTTGACCTTACTGCTGCAACAGGTGATGCCTGGCCAAGTTCGTTCTTAAAGGGCAGATCAGTGCATTGTATTCACTTAAGGTTTGTTTATGTTGCAGTTTCTATATCATGACATTACAAGTTTACATGGCAGGAATGAATAATTGTGCTGATTTTACATTCTTAAAAAAGGAAAAAGTTAGGAAATGAACTTTTGACATATCTTGGAACCTTTTGATGTTTGTTTTTGCATCTGTTGAAAAGGAATAGGAAAAAGCTGCATTCACTTTCTGATTGATTATCCAAAATATATCCGATTATGGAAGTAAAACTGCTGTGAATGATGTTTCTGTTTCTGCACTCTTAAAAAAGAACACTGAGACTTAAAATGAGCAATTTCTGGAACCTATAGGGTTTGGTTTTGCCGGTTGGGAAAATGTGCAATGAAAACGTCCTTTCAGTCAATCTAAACACTCATAATGGCCCAAGTTCAATGATGAACCACAATATTTAGCCACAATAAAGGTTATAAAAAGAACCCATTACAATATGCAATAAAGTGGGCTTTATAGAAGTTCAACTCTCAACCTGATATTTAGAAGTTCACATTTGAGCTCTTCTCTTCTCTTCTCTTCTCTTCTCTTCTCTTCTCTTCTCTTCTCTTCTCTTCTCTTCTCTTCTCTTCTCTTCTCTTCTCTTCTCTTCTCTTCTCTTCTCTCCTCTCCTCTCCTCTCCTCTCTTCTCTTCTCTCCTCTGCTCTTGTCTTCTCCTCTCCTCTCTTCTCTTTGTCTTCTCAGACTGTACATTTAATATCTCTTTGGTTGAAAAGCAACAATGTGTCTTTTGAGAGAGAGAGAGAGAGAGAGAGAGAGAGAGAGAGAGATGTTTAAAATGCATGGGTATTTTTACATCAAATCTAAATGATTATAAAGGACTGGCGTTCTTATTCTAATTTCAAACTTGGATGTTTAAGATCAAAACGTTGCTTCCGTAATCAAAACGCAGTGTACCGTTACTTAGATTACCTTCTTCACAGGGTGGAAATGTTTACTGGAAATCTTTTGCACTCTCTTTACTGTCGAGCAAATGGTAAATAAGCTCATGTGCGAGATTTATATCGGGTGAATCTGCTTTGAACGAGTAAACTAAAACCTTTCTAATAATATGAGTCACTATGTCTGTGCGTCTCTTCCTGAATTTGGCTTCGGATGACTCACATTTGAAAGAATTCATTCTCATCGTATCTGACAATAACCTGTGCGTAAAAATAATAAAAAAAACTCCTTACAATTTACCGTTTTGACCGAAAAAATAAAATGAGCTAAGTTTATGATTTTTATGATGCGTAAACAGGTGTTTGAAACCGTAGTCCGATTTTAAATCAAAATCAGGCACTCATGAGTGATTTAAATAGGCAACGAGACTCTTACAAAGTGCAATTAAGGATAAATTATAGGCTACAAATCGTTATTTTAAAGAAGAATAAAACGTCTTCAATTTGCGATAAAAATTCAAACGAACCATCCTAAATGGCCGCTTATTAAAAGACAACATTTTATAGGCTACAAAAAATAAAAATAAAAACAATAACAAAATCATGTCAACACACTGACAAAATCTAACATTAGTGAGATTTTTTTGTTATTTATTTTATTTTATTTTTTTTAATTCTATATCGAAATCAAGGAAAATATGTCTCTTACTCCAAAAAAAAAATAAATAAATAAATAAATAAATTAATAAAAAAAAAAAATAAAAAATAAAAATAGCTTTACTTTCATCCGACCTAAAGTGGCAAAGTAGCCACAAATAATTATTATAGCTTATATATGATAATTATTTCATATTATAAATGCTATATAATATATATTAAATCAAAGCGCTATAACGCATCTCAACATCAAATGCGCTTTATGGCAAACTCTTTAACACATTTCTTCTTGACAAGATTTTGTGCGTCTTTTCTCTCTTAATTCTATTCATTTTAATTCCAAACGTAGCTATATGTGCCCATGTTGTAAACATGTTAATTGATCAATAAACAAGCACATGTGCATTCAAATGAAAAACCAGTAAATGTTTAATTTTATTCTGGATCAAGATGTGCTAAAGTGTCAAAACTGCAAATGTATGTAAAGTCGCACCTTATATGTAATAAAACGACTAGAAGTGTAAACACACTCGCGGCTGAGGATGGCAAGTTTTGAATAATTTTCTACAGTCCTCCGTTCTGACATTTTTAACATGTGGTGTGTAAATATGAGAATGGCTTGTGTGAGAGTGTGGATGAATCCCCAGAGACGCGCGCGCGCCGCTCCAAAAATCAAAGTGGGGCAAGAAGACGCGCTGCGCCACAGCTGGCTGATCGTCTTATGGAGACGGGGAGGGGCGGTTCGTTTACCTGACACCCCTATCGTCGAGCTCAAACCCTCCTCCTCCTACACCTCCTCCTCCTCCTCCTCCTCCTCGTGCGCTTCTATCCCGCACCGCAGCCCACGTTGCGCGCAGTCCGTGCGCTCCCTAACTTCAGCGTCGCGCGCAGTGACAGCTCTCCATCGCCAGCAGCGAACAGTGATTGTAGACGCGCTCCGGCTCTGGATCTCTCAAGGTGGAGACGAAGTTAACGCGCATTCGCAACTTTTGGATGGAAAACAAGAGGTTTCGTGGAGATTGCTAAGTTCTCGAAGGTATTGTTGTGTTTCCTCGCCTTCTTTCTCCCTGATGTCTTGAGCATGGCACGTTCGCATGCAAGAACATCTGCTCCGAACGCAAAGCTGCTGTATATTTAACGAACAGTCACTTCTGTTTGCTGCCTTCTCTTATCAATAGATTGCATGATAAAGAATTGATAAAGCAAAATTAGGAGAAAATGTGCGTGCATTCTTTAACGTGCCAGTGATTTTTTTATTTATATTTTATTTTTTTATGTATATTCAGGAATTGCTCATGTATTGTTTTGTATCTAAATTTAGATGTTTGGCAATAGTTTTTTTTTTTTTTTTTTTCATAGTGTTATAACAAATACAAAAGAAACATTTACTTTGCACCGTAGCTTTTGGGATATGCATCCCAAGATTATAAAATAACATTCGTTTTGTATTCATTTTTAATATTTTTAAAAAAAAATGACAATCTGGTGGTCAGGACCAAGTTTAACCCATAATATTTACACTTCTATACATGAGAAGGGTGTGTGCTTTTATATGCACAAAATGTAAAATTAAAAGAACGAAAAATCTGACTTCAGGGAGTCAAGAGGCAGGCATACTTTTAAAAGCAATAATGTTGCAAAGAAATGATTTGATGTAAGACTATATTCATCACATTAATTTGAAAGAAATGCACAACATCAAATGCACATTAGTCAATATGTCTAAACAGTGCATAACAAAAAGTATACTGTCATGCATGCTTCTTGCAGTTGAGTTGTGATTATATTTACAGTTTTCCATGTAAAATCGTCATAACTGAGTGTCAATAACTTCATTGAGATTGGCACTAAAATAATTGCACACAACTAAAATGATTCCTGGTCATTTCTGCATATTTAGCTTGAGATGATTGCATTTAGTCACTCAGAACATGTAAAATGAATATATGTGCATATGTGTGTTTTTAATGTATATCTAACACACTAAATTGGCAATTATATGGGGTGTGATAGAATTATATTAAATTATATTACAAAGATTAAGTGTTACACTGAAATGCATGTAAATCAGTGTTATGGTTACATTTCTGTTAATACGTTACTGTTATGCACAGTGATGAAGTGCAAAGAGCTGAAAGAGTTTTAGGAAGTGATGTTCATCTACACCTCCTCTATTTATTGCGTTACTCCTCACAGTTATTCGTGGTTAAAGTGCTGTCCTCAAATTATATTTGCAAACAAGATCATTGCACACTGTAAGATTAGACAGGGTGCATGCAAAATGACTTGTAATAAATGCAGAGTGAAATCAGTGATCATTTTGACTATTTAGAATTACACTGAAGTGCATGGATGAAATATTACACATGTAACAGACACTGTTTTCGCAATGCAAAATGATCTGATCTGTTATTAAAAGGGCAATGCGGTAAAATCGAGGTTATTCATCTTGAGAATACTCTCAACCTTGTTATTTATCTGGGTTAGAATTAGTGTGGTTGATCTGGTCAGTGTTTCTCTGAACAGAGCGACTGAGCTCTTCCTGCCAAAGTCAGGTTTGCTTCTTGTAAGTGCCGTTCAACATCAAAGTTGCTGCTATTATGAAGGTTTCTCTTCTCCTGTTTCATTCTTACCATTTTTCTCGATGGTGACAGGTCGAAATGTACAGTCTGCTGATGTGAAACCGTGTGGGTCCCCTTGATGTTGACTCGAAAGTTAACCATTTTCATTGGTATGACTTAACCTCATTTCCACGGCTGGTTGTTGTTGAGATACTTTCCCTGATGTGATAACCATGCACTCTGATTCATCATCTGTGGCGATATCTGTGTCCCAAATCTGTGCGTGGTGGCATTGTTTGTTACAGTCTGATGGACTGTATAGAATAGGCATAAAATAAAGATGTATTTAAACAGATATTATAGATTTAACATTTGCCATGGACAGGGATAGTTCATCCAAAAATAAAAAATGTCTGTCTTAATTTACTACAAATCCTTTCTTTTCTTTCTTAGATGGAACACAAAAGGAGATGTTAGGCAGCCTCAGTTAAAATTCACTTTTATTTAGGTTTTATTTAGGTTAAGTTTAGTAAACAATGACAGAATCGTAATTTTTTGGGTGAACTATCCTTTTAAGGTCACTGTGCATAACACAATAACCAGTCAGGGCCCTAAACTGAATGTGTTGCACATCCTTTATCTGCAAAAGACAGCAGGAAGTCAGAGTTGGTTTAGAAAAGTCTGAAACGCAAGGTGATTTTCTTGCCCCTTCACACCATACATTCCAGCTTAATTGACCTTCAATTTGTCAGATCCCATCTGCAGAGAGCAAAAAACTCAGGTCAGAGAAGCCAAGCGTTGAAACGGCTCTCTGAACCCATGATAACACATTGATACACTCAGTGGTGACCAAAGTAGCATCGTTGTCAGAGAGAAAACACACAGCGTTTGCCCTCCGACCCTTTGAGACCAATTATCTGGCACGGTGCATTGGGGAAAAAGCACCCGAGAGCATAATCAGCGCAACTTGTCCTTGATGAATTATTTCCACTTTGTCTTGCTTGATTTGTCATGTTTTAAGTGACAGCAATCAAAGCACACACCCGTTCATATTTCCATTGGAACCGCAGGATGAGTTTGCAAACCTTAAATTCCTTACCTCCCAGTGGGATGCAATGAATGTGAGACTTGTGAACTTCTTCTTGGTTGGTCTGTGTGCCTGATTTGTTGTAGTGTTGAAGTCAAGAGTGATATCTGGGGTAAAACCATTAATTGTCTTTACCACTGCGGTAATGAACGGCAGGGTGGAATAACAGCTCAGCAAAGGGAAGAATTATACTTGTAGTTAGAGGAAGGTAAATACCTGTTTAGCTGCCAGCGTATGCATTTATTAGTCTGTCGCCAGCAAATAAGAGGTCTGTCTCGTTTTTTAATATGTGGCTGCTTGGAGATTCCACCCTGTTTGGAAAAAAAAAAAACGTATGATATGATTTCTAATAGTTAGGAAAGGTAACAATGAATCAGAGAGTTCTGATGACATGCTCAAACCAGTTTGGGGAAAAAAAAAATAAGAAAAAAAAAATAAGGATTGTTTGTGCATGCTTGGGCTCTGAGTCAAGCATTTTAAAACGGCAGGCGATTACATACATACCGATACAACTGTAGACGCATTTAATATGTAACTCAAGACTTTGGAATAATTTAGCCAACTTTTTAAAGATGATTTACATATTTCAGTATGTCGCACCGATTTGATGATTTTGTGTTGTTTATTTCCTGAAGCAATAACTCTTTTCATTGGGCCCATTTTACCTCGTGTTAAGAATCGTCGCTGGGTCTTTTCAGAGGACAAAGCGTCAAAAGTGCGTCATGTCAATTTTGTCATGCTTTGGCTAAATGACATTTGTGTAAAATTGGAATAGCAATATTATCATTCTCCACAGCACTATAACTAATAGAATTTGAAATACACACTCGGAGCAACCTTAAACCGTTTTAAATTTCGCCTAAGCTAAATGCAGACACTCCATATGTTTTGATCTCACGTTATTGTCTGGTATTTCAATGCTTGTCGTTATCCGATCTGTGTTGGTTTTCTCGAATCCTTTGTTCTGGTAAAGCAACACAATGAAAGCTGTATGTATCACAGGAATGCACATACTGCAAAAGATCAGGGTTTTAATACCCTCCCACATACTCTGAAGAAACAATTAAACAAGATACTCTCTTTTACAGCGAGCACACACTTATTGAGGTTTGGAGGGACACAGATTAACTCGCAGTGAACACTATACAAATCTTTTCCTTTGCAGTATTGTAAACTGAAAAGAAGCAAAGAATTTCATTTGTTGCTTTTGATTTGTCTTGCACACACTCACACAAAAAGATGAAAGTTATATTGATAAAACACCGCAAATCCTCCGTATTGTCACAAGGCCTGCAATGCAGTTGATGGTATACAGTCTACATACCGTATGATAACTATATTGGTTAGCGCTTTTATTCAAAGTGACTTACAGTGTGTTCAAGATATACAGGCGAGACTGGGGATAGTTGTCACACTTTTTACTCAAGTGAATATTTCTCAGAGGTTTATTTTTGAAAGGCAAAATACATTTCTGGCTGCAAAAAAGCTATTGAATATTGCCCATGAAAAAAGATACAGTTCATTGAACACACATTGACCTTTTGGGGCAAATTGTCCCAATAGCGGGGCATGTTGTCATGTTGAAAATTGTCATTAAATCAGTTGTGAAGGTGAAAAATGTGCTCAACCACACACCTAAACAAAATTTATACCTCTCTTTAAATATATACTGTACGTCTGCATTAAGCAGCCTGTTCAAAATTTTAAAAGTAAAACAATAATGACAATAAACAGCATAAAAAGGTAACACATAAATATAAAAATGTTAATTTGGCTTACGAATATTGTAATTGATAAATTGGATATTTTTTTATGTTATTTTTTGGCATTTAAAGCATTTAATGTGACAATTTTCCCCGACCTGACTTTCATGTAAAATACATTTGTCCTAAAATAACATTTAAACCTGTTGGTTTAAAATCATAATGTAGTTGACTCTTGCCTAAATACATGCAACTGTGGTTTTATTGTGTTTGCTTGTTTACCCAAAGGCTATAATGGCAATATATTGATAGTGAAAATGTATTTGGATGGTAGAATTCATAAAAAAATATTCTAATGTAAGACTAGCAGTTTAAAAACCAACGTGCAAAACCTCTGCTAGAGAAAACACACATTTACGCAATTGGACTTTTGACTCCAAATCTTATCGGTACTGATATATAGCCATTGTGAAAAATAGCCCTGGTCTCCTCTACATTTTATCAGTATACTGTATGCGTTCTCTGGGAATCGGACCCATGATGTTGGCATTGCTAGCCTAGCGCTTTGCTCTACCATTTGAGCTACAGGAAATTGAAGCGTTGCCATCGTTTGGCACACTAAACTAACTTGTATACCTTTCAGCACATCCCAAACACGTGCACCACAAACGAGTGTCAGATCTTACAATCAATACTCAGCACACTCAGCGGTAGGCAAACTGAAATCCGCAGACTTTTGGTCACACTTTCTGTGCCGTTTTAGGGAATGTGTGCAGAATTCTGGATTTAAACATAATAAACTGTGTTAAACAGAGCTGAGAGTACTACATTCTTAATGTTTGCTGAATACATTATCATATTAGCCAAATTTAGCTGAAAACAACATGCATAGAACTTTGTGAATTTCTCCTAAAAGTTCTGCTGGTGCAAATTCGTTTGCCCATGCATTACATACTGTATGTTTAAAACCTCAACAAAGCCTGGACAAAGAGCTTCACAGCGTTTTTTTCTTCTTCTCCCTGTTGCTTTAAATCTATTAATTGTTGATCTGTTGCAATCCACGAGGCAGAAATTAGAGAGCTAATTATTTGATCATATGATGCTGCCCCGCTGCAATGACAGAAAAGTAATTTCCAGGGCCTTGAAAATTATCATAGTTGATTGTTAGGCGACGGATTTCTTTTTTAATTCAATAAAAGCAAGATATAAACAACCGATGAGCTGATAAAGAGCCACTCTCGTGCACAGAGAGCGAATAATTGTTTTTTTAAATAATTAATACGGATTCCTTTGGGCATTCAAAAAGAGCAGGAGCTTATTTGTTGTCGTTCAGCTGTGTAGCCGAACTTCAGGACACCATCTCTCTCTCAAAATAACACTCAAACACACATACACACGTGTTCGCACAAACACATTCATTGATTTGAAAATCACACACATAATCTGGTTCATGTTCAGGTGCAAAGAAGCCACAGGGGGATTTTTACAATGTACACTACAGATTCAATGACACAGTGTGCACTAGAGAGAAATTACTGTGCACTAGGCTGCATCAGTCTGGTCTATTTTTACTCCAAGTGCTTATAAAACAATTAAATAATTAGTGTGAAGATGAAAGAGTTACAGAATCCTGCCCACTTTGGACGACCTCAGAGCTTCACAATATGTGAATAACTGCATTACTGCTGTTTACCTTTTATTCAATACACAAGTCATGTGAGTCGAGCATAAGTCAAGTGCAAAATTATTTTGTCAACCAATATTTAGGCGCTATAATGAGTTCCACGTTTTAATACTTCCAGGAAATGTTGAACGCAGTCGTGTTGATGTTTTAATGGATATTTGTATACTGCCCATTTGCCTTGGCACTGATTGGCTCTCTCTCATCAGTATGAGGTGGGCACTGATGATTCTACCCCATGCTGTTTGTGATATCAAACTGCCGAGATGCTCTTGGCTCTGATTTATCATACCTCAAATAATCTCGTTAATGCACATTTAACATTGAGGAAGTGGCAGGCACATAGACTAAACGACACCTACGCGTGCGAGCATTTGGAATAGCGCTGGTGAAATGTGCCGAGTGATAAAGTGCCTCCAGTGTTGCTAACTTTGGATGTAAACATAGTGTGTTACTGTTCCTTGACAATAAGGATAGTAATGAAAACAGGATATTCAGCATCTGTGTGACGCATTAAACAAGCATCATGGAAGTTTTAATGTGGTAAATTGTTTTGTTACTTGTTAGATGCGTTGAAGGAATTCAGAATGGCTTATTTCTAAACCTTACTAACTTCTAAAAAAATTTCTATCAAGAAATGAAATAATGCGATTTCAATATGACCAACAAGTTGTAAGAACATATGTGACAGTATGAACTGACATAAAATGAAACATGTCCTTGTAATCATGCACATGCATATTGGTTTAGACACTTAGAATTCCTAGATAAAATAGTTAACAATATAAATAGTGCTAAGAAATTAACATCTTAATTTGTTTTATTTTTTTGTAATTGGACTTATTTTATAAGTCAAAAATATTATTTAATATGACTGAATCAACTTGACTACATTAGGTTACACCAATGAAAGTCATTTTTAAGGGTCCGGTCAAATAGAAATAGCTTTTTAAGGCAACAACTTTACATTTTTACAGTGTAGTTTGTGTATTTCTTTGTTGAAACTGCATTATCATGCATTTATTTGTTTATATTTGGTAATCAGAAAATGTGGTAACAAATTTTAAGTCACAAATATTATTTAATATAACGGAATCAACTTGACTATATTAAATTATACTAACGAAAGTCGTTTTTAAGGGTCAGGCGGGGTAGAAATATCTCTTTAAGACTAGAACTTTAAGTTTTTACAGTGTAGGTTGTGTAGTGTTTTGTTATATTGCATTATCATGCAATTCTTTTTTTTCAAATGGTCTTCTTTTACATTTTCACTCAACAAAGATGTATTCATTATTGGTTGCCTTGAGCGTGCTGCAAATATTGGCATTTGCAACTCTTCAGTTGTGTTTACCCTTCTTTAAATAGGCTGGAGCAGAATTCTAACCACAGTTGATCAAATCATTTCTGCTCGGTGAATCTGTGTGCCCTTCTGGATGTCAGAGTTGGTGTAGTTGGTTGGTATGTGTGTGCCAGGGCTCTTGGCACTGTGTGCACCTGTTGGCAGCATCAGCACTCTCCTGGCAATGCCCGCAGAAATGGTGTGATGCTCTTGTACAAGTGCAGGGGAGATTGCACGGCACGTCAACATGGCGGCCACGCTCTGCTTACCACTGCGCTCTGCTGGCGTTTCCATTTTAGGGCGAAGAGAAAAGGGGGAACACTACAACTGCACAATACATTTGTGATGCTTCTTGATATTGAAATCAAAAATCTACATGCAGTAACCCGGTGCAATGAAGTGTCTTATAACAGACATCAGAAGTCTAAGTTGTCATAATGCGCAAATAGCATACTTTCAGCATCAAAACTGTGCTGAATCTGACTTTCCTTAAAGAGCTGGTGTACATAAACTGTTTATAATAATATAAAGTTGGCCATATTAGTTTTGACGTAAAGTGATGTGCAAGTGTTAACATCTCAAAACTGCCAACTTTTTGAACATTTGAAATATTAGGATGATAATGAAACCAGAAAATAAACTATTCAGATTCCATGGGACACCCTAAAACAACAGTGAAATTAAAGTTTTAATACATTAAAAAGCATTGAAGACATTCTCATAAACTTTGCTCTTTTGGTAACTCTATAAAATAGACCTGTCTCGTTTTGTGCACTTTAGATTTATGTGATTAAAATATGACCAAAAAGTTGTAAGAACATGTATGACAATATATGCACTGACAAACAACAAAACACTTTCTTGCAAAAACAAACTATTTTCAGTGTTCTAAAGTTGACCATATTCGTTTTGATCTATTCTACGCCGTAGCTGCTACGCCGCCCACTCTCTTGCACAAGGGCTAACACTTCAAGATGGCAAATTCGCATCAACAACGGAAATGTGTTAAGCACCCTTCGTTTGACATATCAGACTTTGATATGAGGGATTCAGCTGACCAACACTGAAAGACTTGAAAATAATTCAGAAAAACTGTAGGCCTATAGGCTACTCGTGTTGAAATTATGAATGTATGTTATGTACTCAGCGACCTCTTGAGAAATGTAGCCACTTTTTAATGTCATCGCTCTTCACTTACATTTCCTGTTTTCATATTTTCAAAACAGTGATGGTTCTAGTTCACCACCACAGTTGATTTCATATAGCTTGATCACTTTCATTTCATGTCTGTACATGTTACACACACTGCTATTTAAAAACAAAAATAACAAAAAAACTGTCACTGTCTCAACTATAATTAATTATTGGGCTATTCGTCATTATGATTGTTAATGCTGGTGTAAACCAGACCCAAGCTTTTTTTTATATGATCAAATAAATGATAAATACTAGTTTCAATTTCACTTGGCATCATGATCATATACAGTGGGAGATACAGGAAGTATCTATGTTCTAATATACAAATATGAATGTATACACTGTAAAAATGTCAGATAACCTAAAATGTAGCTACATTATGTGGTAATATTAGTTTAAGTCAAAAAATGTTATTAAATTATATCTGATGCATGGTTTCCACTACAGCAAACATATTTAAAAGCAATTTTTTAACCATTCAGAGTGTAATGTTACATCCAAACCACCATGGATGATAACCTTTGACCTTCACCTGTAATTCTAAATCACTGATCTCTTTATGTGTCATTATATTTTTCATATACGGAAACATAAATTCAGAGTCGCTCTGGAATATCTACCATCTTATATTACAGGAGATAGTGTAACTCTTTCAAAATACACCATTTTCCAACCAAAAAAACAAACCAAAAAACAAACAAAAAAACAAAAAAAAGGTATTTATTTATTTATTTTTTAAGTAAAAAGATTTATATTTACTTTTGTTACTGAATCATCCATGCAAGGGGGTTAACTCTTTCAAAATATATAATTTTCCAAAACAAATAATAATAATAATAATAATAATAATAATAATAATTATTATTATTATTATTATTATTATTATTTAATTTACACAAGGGATTTAATATGACAATCAAGCTGACAACAATAGGTTACAACAACAAAAGTCATTTTGATGGGTCAGATTGGGTTTCAGATTACATATTTTCTCTCTAAATGACTTTGAAAACTGCTTTAGAAAGCTATATTAATAAAGATTGTTATTATTACTATATTTACTGAAATGTGATGTATGTGTGAACCTTTGACTTTTGCTGTCACCTGTGTGTGTGTGTGTGTGTGTGTGTGTGTGGTTTATAAGGACCTTTTGTAGGTTATAAACTGGTAATTACAAGGGTATTATGCTATAAATGTGGTTTATGAGGACATTTCTAGTGTCCCCATAATTCAAATCGCTTAAAAAACATACTAAACTATGTTTTTTGAAAATGTAAATATGCAGAAAGTTTTTTTGTGAAGGTTAGGTTTAGGGGTAGGGTTAGGGTTAAGGAATAGAATCTATGGTTTGTACAGTATAAAAATCATTATGTCTATGGAGAGTCCTCATAAGGCTAGCCACACTAACATATGTGTGTGCGTGTGTGTGCGTGCGTGTGTGTGTGTGTGTGTGTGTGTGTGTGTGTCGTGCACCAGCATCATTGACAGATGGCGCGTCATTTTGCAGTAAGAAATATTGTAGCCTACTACTCTTCAGGCTTTTTGCAACTTTTAAACCACAATTGTGTTACAGAACTGTTATAACCAAACTGATTGATATGATCTCAGAGGACTCAGAAATGTACGGTTGCGTGCATGCTGATTTTGATGATCAGTTAACATCTACACACATGCAACCACGAAATCCAGTATGCACACACACACACACACACACACACACACACACACTCAAATCGTTTATTTTGCAGCTACCAGTCGTGGAAGTGTAATGACGACACCGAATTTCATTTTCATGGCGTGTGAATGCTTATTGCTGTCTTTTCTGTCTCCCTGTGTAATCGAAAACAAAACACTACTGTACCGATGCAGCAGCGAGCCTCATACAAGCACCCTTTATCCTAGAAACAATATCGTGTGTTGTGTGCATCCAGTGTGTTTGTGTGTGTGTGTAGATGTATGCGTTATTATTCTGTAATAAATGCAGAACCGCTTCACTCTAATCAAGCTGTTTAAAAATCCTGCGCGCATGTACAGGCGGAAATCGCGCATCATCATCATCTCTCGCTCCTGCGTGTTTATTTATTTATTTATTTATTTATTTTTTCACTTTTACTTTATTTTCGAGTCCATCCTCCTTCAGGACATCGACCGACGCGGGAGGACTCGAAATCCGCCTTGAATCGCGTCGTTTCGGAGGTTTAATTCGCCAGTAGAGATGAGGAACAGGCAGTGCGCGGTGAGGGGAGGGATGAGTCAATGCAACTAATAATTTAATGGAGAGAGAGAGAGAGAGAGAGAGAGAGAGAGAGAGAGAGAGAGAGAGAGAGAGAGAGAGCAGAACAGAAGGGAAACAGAAAGAAACGGACCGAACGCGAATTGTTTGAATGGAACAAATGGAACAAGCGCCGGATACATTATAGCGCTTATTAAAGGCAGGAATGCGCGGAATGCTTTGATGTTGCGTTCGACGTTCGAAAGTGTATCGCGGACTTTTAAAGCTGTTTTCGGGGATCCGCATATCGGCTTGAGATGAGAAGGCAGATCGCCGTGGCTTCGGTGCTGCTGTTAGGACAGATGAGTGGCTATTTGTGTGCGTTTTGTTTTCAGAAAGGCTCGTAGTGTTTAAGCAGAATGGGATATGTCGGCAAGGCGGATGGTTACTTTTATTTTTGACGGTTATTTTGATCACACAACGCACTAACGTCCCGGTGGATGTACCCCAGTTGTCGCCTATAAACTCTATTGAACTCTATAGACTTATTGGAGGTCGGTGCAAATAAGGTTCATTTCAAGCATCTACATTTTTCTTTAGGTTTCTTTAGATTTAAAGTAATAAAATAGGCATTGCGGTTCATAAATATAGTTTTAAGTCTATTATATGCTGAAATGAATGAATATATAAGATCTTTGGTGTGGAAGATATGGAAATGTTGTATGTTTTAGAATAGAAGAGTTGTCATTTTTCATCACCGGAGGAGTGTTGACACAAGACTGATATTAGAGGGAATAAAAGTGAAGTTTTTCCTTCTCCTGCCAAAACTTGAAGGCGCTGTTCATCTAGAACTCCTTATATGCACGTCTTAAAGTGGTGAGTTGCAGCCTTTTTGTTTTTTCTCATTATTTCTTATTCTTTTTTTCCCTCTTATTGAATGGCTTGAATGTTTGTAGTCCTGTTGTTTTTATTTTATTTTATTTTTTTAAGGCCTAAAAAAAAAAAAAAAAAAAAAAAAAAAAAAGGAAATATTTGTTGACACCTGCGCAAGTGGATTATTTCTTGATCATTTGATCCTATTATATACATCAACATTCAGTTTTGCATAATAGTATTTGTATATAATTGTATATAATCCAACATGTTTTATTGTTAATTGGTAGCAGATTATTATTTTTTTTAATACAATGTAAAAAAAAAAAAAAAAAAAAAAAAAAAGAAGTTAAACAAAGACGTACTTCATGTAGTGACATTTAAATGAACTGTTTTTATTCAGGTCAGAAACATTATTTAATATGACTGATTCAACCTGACAAATCAGGTACACAAATGAAAGTCATTTTTAAGGATCAGATCATCCATGAATAGCAAACTAAACTCAGAAACCCATAGACAACTGCGCACTTTCTTTTTTACAGTTTATATACACTATACCTGTTAAATTGGTTCTTTAAATGAAGCCACATAAGTTCACCTTGTGTTCAGTGCTGTGGAATTTATCGTTGCATGTCTGATGTCTTGTTTGGCCTGTTTGATGTAATCTAACCCTGTCTGTCTGGCGCTAGTTCTCTTATCAGTGTAAAAGCAAAGCAGAGACAAGGTGGATGTCCTTTTTCTTGTAATCCTGGATAGTGTATGTACCTCTATGTTTTGTGCTGGCATTTTAAAGAAACCTTTAAAAAAACAAACAAACAAACAAACAAAAAAAAAAACAAGATGCCTTTGAATACAAACAAATGAGATATTTCAAATCTTCACCAGGATTTTCACTGTTGTATATGTGTCTTCACTCTCATGTGGCATTTCGGTTGTTTCAGAACAGTCTCATTTCTATGCAAAGAGATTTTAAACACTGAATATTTTACATTTTACGTCCATCTTGTTCTCGATGGAAAGGTTTATTGTACGGTGTGCTGATCATTGAAGTGGACTCCTCTGCACATTAATGCGATTGCACAAAAACTAGCTTGTTTCCTCTCCGCATGGGATTCTGGAGCGGATTACACATACATAATACATGCACTGAAGAATGGGAACATGATCGTTGCATGAAACATTGTAAATGCCATGTAACATTAAGCTTGATTTGACATTTCGGTCTGCATGGAAGAGCTGCAGTTTAAAGGGATTGTTCACACAAAAATGAAAATTCTGTCAACATTTACTCACTCTCATGATGTTCTAAACCTGATATTCTTTCTTCTGTGGAACACAAAAGAAGATGGTAAGCAGAATGTTCAGTCTCAGTCACCATTCACTTTCACTGTATGGAGAAAAAAAGCTGTGTCAACACTTTTCAAAATTTGTGTTCCAAAGAAGAAAGAAACTTTAAAAAGCATATAGGTTTTAAACAGCATGAGGGTTTCATTGTTTCAGGTGAATAATCCCTTCAAGTTGGATTTGTATTAATTTATTTCTTACCGTAGCAGTGAATCTATTTTTGTGTTCTTTTGGTTTAAAAATATTTTTCACCGTTTACTGAAGAAAAAAAAAAAAAAAAAGTTTGGATGTCAATATAGAGTTTTGATTGCATATGCAGGATATCGCCACTTCATTGACACCAGGCTTCTCCCAGCTTTCCTAATGCCAATGTTCTCACTGATTTTGTTTCTCAGGTGACCGTGAGTAGTGGTGCTGAGAACCATGGAGCACCTCAGCGAGTCATGCCTGGGGAAGGAGAACTGTGAGATGGTTAACAGTATGAACGACACCAAGGCCCCTCCAGCCAAGCTGGCCCGACTAGAACAGAACGGAAGCCCACTAGGAAGGTCTCGTCTAGGCAGCACTGGAGCTAAACTCTCGGGAGTGCCCTTCAAACCGTCTGGACATCACCTGAAAAACTGCCACAAGAGGGGTAAGCTTGCTTTTTACCAAAAATAAAAATCCCGTCATCATTTACTCACCCTCATGTCGTTCCAAACCCGTATAACTTTCTGTCTTGCGTGGAACACAGTTTCCAAGCTGCTATAGTTGTGGTCACCATTCATATTGTTTGGAAAAAAGCAGATTGAACATTCTGCTAGATATCACCTTTTGTGTTCCACACAAGATAGAAAGTCGTACAGGTTTATAATGACACTGAATTTTCATTTTTGCGTAAACTATCCCTTTAACACAGTGATTCTTGACTGGTGGGTCGCAGGTCTGTTTGTATACGGTCACGGACAGCAAGGAAAGAACACCGCCAGGGTTATCCCTCCATTGAAAATTGTTTGGCAGCCACCCAAGTGAAATTTCGAGCCGCTGAGGCAAATGTAATTGTAATCTTGCGTTCTTCGCTTTATACATGCTAAATATGCTTCTTCGCAGTGCAATTAAAGGTTTTCTTGCTTGTGTGGCGCGAGCCATCACAGAACCATTCGTGTCAATGATCTACTCTTAACTGCTGTATTTCTGGAGCATGCATGTCAACTGGCTTCCCTCTACGTCGCAGTGCAGATCACAAAACTGATTCGACTTTTCTAGTATAAAGCGCAATGGAGGAAGTCAAACCTCTCAAACAGACAGCCCTGACATGCTTAAGAGCACAGAGGAGGAAAAGATACAACATTCTGCAATGCGCCAAAATAAGGATTTTACAAATTACACACTACATCATCATCCTTACTAAAACTGATCACGATATAACAGTTATAATGGTAACTGTGGTATTTCGACAAAAGTCTTAAAGTTTTGTATTAAAGTCTATTGTTTAGAGCTATTAGACCTACTTTTTATTACAACTGTGGCAGTTGTAGTTTAAGTTTCTAAATGTGTTTAGGCTATTTTTTCATAACCAATACTATAATTGTTTTTTATATTATTATTAATTACTACTCTGACCTAACCAGGGGAACGAGGAGCCGTCCATGGTTTTACATGAGCTTATATGGCATTGCACTGTAAATATAAGGGCAAGTACATAAAGGGCTTTAAAGTCTGGATCTCCAAGACTTATGACTTCAACAACAAAAATAATGTCACTTGATACATGCCCTTATACTTGAAAAACATGAATAAAACTACGCAAGATAAAAATGTGACCCAGGCTATATTAAATACAGAAAACGTTTTCTTACTATGTTGGTTCGCCACTTTATGTCCAATGAAAAGTCTGGGTCCTGAAACACCAATTGTGCACCACTGCTTTAACATGTATCCTAACCAGGTGCGATGCTATACGATTCCATGACAAGCAATTTTTTGCTCCGCACTGAACGTGAAACTGCTGCTTGCCGTGACATAATCACAACCAATTAGAACCTGATGTTTAACGTACAGATCTGTAGAGTGGAATTTTGGACCAATGACGTTTTGAGATGGCGGGGCTACCCAGCGCAATGCTGTTAAAATAGAAACCAAGCAGCCGACAAAATGAGCATGTTTACATTCACACCAATACACTGAGAGCTATCAAAAAACACAAGACACATTTACATGAGATTTGAAATCTTGGGGTTGTTCTCTGCTTTTGACGTCAAAATGTTAAAAGTCATGCGCACAACATATGCCGGTAAGAACGCTGGCAAAGGTGTTTACATGCAATGCAAAAGTGCGGTAATGGGCAAAAATCTATGTGTGCTGATCATTTATGACTTCACCGCGATAAAGGAAAACCGTTTAAGGCGTTTACACTTACACATTGTCGGCTCATTAAGCATAATGGGTGTACAAATGTGCATGTAAAGGCACTCACTGTCACTCGTCACTTGTCGCATCGTGACTGGTTAGGACAAATCTCAGATTTACATGGAAGAGATGGCTTTTATTGCTTGTTGCTTTATCGCGTGGTGCATGGTAAGGACATGCAGATTGATCAAAGAGCTTTGTTGTTTTCCGAGTTCCTGCCGACACGTAACTATGTGTACGATTAGCATTTATCATTAGCACTTGTTTGCAGACGTATTTGTCTCTCGCTTTAGTGCATCAAATAAACCATTTTGTTGAATTTCAATGTTTAGTAAATGCTGACGATTTATAGGTTGCTGATTTCTCGTATTAACGTGTTGATATTTTTTTAGCCCAATCACTGCTGCAGAAATTTTAGAAATCTGCAGTGTATAAGGTTTATGCCATAACAACTAACATCAGTTTTACATAGTCCACATTCTATAGGTCTCTGGGCAACCACTATTATTATTTATGGGAAAAACAGAACTTTTGCTGAGTGCTCGCTGAACTTTGGAAGCTACTGTATTCATTGTTTTCATCTGAATAATATTTACCATGGGCTTTTCTCAGCTCTCTGGAAACAAAGCATGTATTGATCCTGAAATGAACCGACACAGCAGTCTTTATTGTTAGATCTTTATCTATTAAAATTGGAAAAGCTTCAGTTCAGCACATTCCTTGGCATCTGCTTATGATTTACCCTATTTATCGATTGTTTTCCAGAAAACGGTGGCCTTCTTAGGAAACTGCGACTGTGAGGAGCAAAAATATGATTTAATGCGATTGCCCGGATAGACAACATTGATATTACCCCCATACTCTAATAAACCTTGTAAAAATAAAGGTCTTGGGTCAAAGAGATCACAAAGTTCCTGATATTTCTTCACCAGAATTTCTTCACAGCTGGCTGGTATTATGTGATATTTGCGCTGTAAACCCGAACACATGATAGAGGCTTTGGAGAGAGATTCTTCGTTTTTTCCCTGATAGCAGCGTGCTGTTTACACAGACTCGTAAACCTCAAGGCTATACGGTGATGCGTTGGGAGCCGTTGCATGGCATAGGGTACTGGGATCTGCCTGAAGAAGTATTCTAATGTGATTTCAGCACCTTAACAATAAATAAAGCGCTAAACCCTGAAGAGCTCTAACCTTTTAGCACGCTAACACGTTTAAAAAAAGAGCTGTTTTGTTGATGCCGTCTTGCCTCATTCAGCATTCTGATCTTATTATATACGTTACAATGCTGATTTATTGTAATACCATTATAGCATCACATCAATTGATAATTAGATGTGTTTGCTAAGACAAGCATTTCTATTACTATTGCTCATACTTAGTTTTAAGGATTTTTTAAAACCCTAAATTGCAAATTCTGGCACGCCACTCATCCTGCACCATTTGTGCTACAGACATGAACGATATTTCCAATCATACGGCTTGTTGAGGAGAGTTGTGCTATTACTTTTTTAAGTGATTGGATTTGATAAAATGGGCAAAATAATCCCATAGATTTACATGAAAGGAGTGACTCAAACTATATCTACAGATTGAATTGGACCAGTCAGGAACTACCCAAAACACCCTAAAGAAAAAACATTAAAGGCACCAGAGAAAATTCTAGCATAATGGTGGTGAGTAGATTTTATTGTTAGCTTGAGTATGATTTCCAAGACATACTTAACCTAAAATGCAACACGAATAATAATACTAAAATGCATTTTTGCATGTCCCTCTTGTGGTGAAGTGTTAAGCGTGCCCTCTTGTTTTCACAGGTAACATGCTGCCAGTGTTTTGCGTTGTGGAGCATTACGAGAGCCCCATCGAATTCGACAGCAAAGAGGAACATGCTGAGTTCGTGCTGGTCCGAAAGGACATGCTTTTCAATCAGTTGATCGAGATGGCCCTGCTCTCGCTGGGTTACTCGCACAGTTCGGCTGCACAGGCTAAAGGTACAGTGCGCTTTCGCAATCCAAATCCAAAACTTGGTGATAACACACATAGACAACGACATTATTAGATTAGATTGCTATTGCTTTTATTTCTTTTTAATCTCCAATTTTTATTTATTGCAGTGTTTCAATCATGCAACCTTTGTTAAGTGAAAAGGTTTAAATGCGAAAACGAAGGTCGCATGACCGAAACTTTGCAATAAATAGTTATTATTCATACACATTATAGTAGTGCGTGAGATATTTTCTTTTTTTCCTTTACCATTTTAATAGTTGATGTCTACTAGTAACGTTTCGAGTGTGTAAGGTCAATTCATTTATTGATCTCAAATGTATGCAATTAATTCAGAATATTAATTTGGTACAGAATTAATTCAGCCCAAACTGTGCGGGTGGGCCTTATATTGGCTAAATCAATATAACGGTTGAAATATGTCAACCGGTAGAGGTTTTTGTATTGTTTTTATCGCGATTTTGCAAAATGCCACTGCACGGGGAATGCGTGTTCCAATCAGAAGTTGTGCTACAAATACTCATTATATTATAACAATTATATTATTGTTATGCGTCTTTATTTATTTTTGGGTAATTTTTTGAAGGTGCCTTTTTCTCATGGATGAGGGCACTTTCATGATACTTTTCATTAATATTCTTTTAGATAACTTTCATTATTTTGGGGAATTTCTTTTTAATCACTTTCATAAAATGAGTATATTGTGATATATATATATATATATTGTTATCGACCAAAACTTCAACCAAAGAATATTGCGATATTCATTTTTGCTTATTTCATCCACCTCTACCGAAATGCTTACAATTGTTTTGTTCATTATTTCAGTGTTAGGTGTACTATTGGACCCACTTTATATTAGCTGGCTTTAACTACTATGTAATTAAGCATTTGCTATAACATACTTATTATTTACATATGTGTTGTTGCATTGTACTTACAGTTAAAATACCTGCATTTAATTACATTTGTAGTTACACATTTAACCTTACCCCTAACCCTAAACCTAACCCCAACCCTTACCCTAACCCCTAACCCCTAAGCAGCAAATGTGAATCTTGTGAAAATGTTGCAGAACAACATGTAGTTACACAATAAATACAATGTATTTATGTATTTTAATGTTAGTACATAGTAGTTAAAGACACCTAATATAAAGTGAGACCGTACTATTTATTTTTGTTTTTGTAAATGTTATACTTTCTAGAACATTTGAAGACCTGTGACATCGCTTGGCTGACTTTCATATGCTGACGTACTTCCTATTGAAACAGGAAGCTCGGGCAGGGAAATATCGAAGGGTTTGTCCCTTGTTTTAAATAGCCAATAGGCTTTAGGTTTAACAATCTGCTAATTGCTAGTTGGTTGCAGATGGTATCAGGGGGAGGGACATTCGATTCTAGAGTGCATTTGATTGGACCAAAATCTGTGTGCAAGATGAGTCATCAATATTTTTGGTCAGTTTTCCCAGAAGATAAAGAATGTTTTAAATATGTAAATATCTGCAAAAGGTTAATTTTGTCAACTTTGAGAGTATATTAGCTTATAGATAGCCACGTTAGGGTTAAGATTAAAATTTGAAAATGCAATTCTCATTCTGCGAGACACAGAAGTCGCGTGATTCTCATGGACATCAGTCAGCAAACAAGACGAATCAATGCGTCTTTTAAACTTGGTAACACTGTCCTTTTGCAAGCACCGCTTATACCTTTTTCCGGAACATTTACACATTACCTTTAGATCAGAATCATAAGTCATAGAATGGCAGGCTCATGTATTTTTGGGCGCTAAACAGATCAACAAATCATTTGTTGGCGCCGTTCTGGTTGCCCTCAGCAACATGGTTCTGCTCGGGCTGACCTCATCCAGGGGTCAAAGGGGGTTGTGGGTAGAAGCAGGAACACACAGGTGCACCTCAGCTTCTACTGCTCTCTGTAATCACACTTTTCTCAATGGGAACGAGTGCGGAGGTGGGCCTGCTGTTTCTAATTGCTCTCTTTATGGAACCAGGGGCTATTTTAAAAGCTGTAGCCTTCAACCTGTAATTTATTGCAGGCTGTCCATCATATTTTTTCTTTGGATGTTCTGGATCTAGTTTTTTTTTTTTTTTTTTTTTTTTTAATCACTCATTTATTGTCAGTCAAAGGGACTATATGGTAGAGTTATATTTTTTAAAGAGTGAAAATTGCCTCTCTTATGTCGCAAAAATTCCCACGGTATTCAAGAAATTAGAGGGAACAAATGTGATCATGTAAGAATCAACCATTAAAAAACCAACTGAGCGAAACAGTCTGGTCTTGGAAGTAAAAATCCCATTAATTTTTTCCATAGGGGATTATATTATTAAAGATAACTTAAAAACCTTTAAATACAGACCTACCATGAGCATGAACAAAGTCATGTTTAATAGCAAATTCCTGGTGGGAACTACACTACCCATGATACTGAAGAGAAACATCCACCAATCAGAGAATCACTGCAAACAAAGTGCATCAAAAGAACTCTGCAGCGACACTCGCACGACACACTTGTGAATGACACAGTCAAGTCACTCTCCCTACATTCTCAAACTACTTATATATTTGTATATTAATATTTTGCAATATAGTGCTTCTATACTTAAAATCAACAAATTTAAATTAATAGTTTTATAGATTTCTATAATCTTTCATTCGATGATGCCATTAGCAATGCTCCATGGGATTGTAGTTCATTCCATCATGAAATACTTTAAGTACACAAGCCTTTGATGTTTTTGCTTCAAAACAAAGTTTTGATTCACCTCGGGGCTGGTTGGTTTGGTTAATGGCTAAGAATGCTTTGATGAAGGATTTTATGAAATCCCTACGGAAAAAAACCCCCAAAAATATGGGAAAAACACTTCCGGATCCAAGACAGCTGGAAGGGCACTGTTGCCCTCAATAGAGTTTGCCGTTAGCATGTTGCTAAGCTAGCTATTCGATACTCTAATAAGCATAAAAATGAATAGCACACACAAATATTGTTAAATAGTCCATTTTTAATAGATTTTTATTTACTTTTCTATTTGCCAGTTGCTCACTTGCCTTCTCCACAAAGAATACACATGCAGTGTCATCTTAGAATTTGGCCAAAAGAAGGCATCTTTGTGTAGGGAGCATGCCTACAGGTGCATCTCAATAAATTAGAATGTCGTGGAAAATTTCATTTATTTCAGTAATTCAACTCAAATTGTGAAACTCGTGTATTAAATATATTCAATGCACACAGACTGAAGTAGTTTAAGTCTTTGGTTCTTTTAATTGTGATGATTTTGGCTCACATTTAACAAAAACCCACCAATTCACTATCTCAAAAAATTAGAATACATCATAAGACCAATACAAAAAACATTTTTAGTGAATTGTTGGCCTTCTGGAAAGTATGTTCATTTACTGTATATGTACTCAATACTTGGTAGGGGCTCCTTTTGCTTTAATTACTGCCTCAATTTGGCGTGGCATGGAGGTGATCAGTTTGTGGCACTGCTGAGGTGGTATGGAAGCCCAGGTTTCTTTGAAAGTGGTCTTCAGCTCAACTGCATTTTTTGGTCTCTTGTTTCTCATTTTCCTCTTGACAATACCCCATTGATTCTCTATGGGGTTCAGGTCTGGAGAGTTTGCTGGCCAGTCAAACACACCAACACCATGGTCATTTAACCAACTTTTGGTGCTTTTGGCAGTGTGGGCAGGTGCCAAATCCTGCTGGAAAATGAAATCAGCATCTTTAAAAAGCTGGTCAGCAGAAGGAAGCATGAAGTGCTCCAAAATTTCTTGCTAAACGGGTGCAGTGACTTTGGTTTTCAAAAAACACAATGGACCAACACCAGCAGATGACATTGCACCCCAAATCATCACAGATTGTGGAAACTTAACACTGGACTTCAAGCAACTTGGGCTATGAGCTTCTCCACCCTTCCTCCAGACTCTAGGACCTTGGTTTCCAAATGAAATACAAAACTTGCTCTCATCTGAAAAGAGGACTTTGGAACACTGGGCAACAGTCCAGTTCTTCTCCTTAGCCCAGGTAAGATGCCTCTGACGTTGTCTGTGGTTCAGGAGTGGCTTAACAAGAGGAATAAGACAACTGTAGCCAAATTCCTTGACGCGTCTGTGTGTGGTGGCTCTTGATGCCTTGACCCCAGCCTCAGTCCATTCCTTGTGAAGTTCTCCCAAATTCTTGAATCGATTTTGCTTGACAATCCTCATAAGGCTGTGGTTCTCTCGGTTGGTTGTGCATCTTTTTCTTCCACACTTTTTCCTTCCACTCAACTTTCTGTTAACATGCTTGGATACAGCACTCTGTGAACAGCCAGCTTCTTTGGCAATGAATGTTTGTGGCTTACCCTCCTTGCGAAGGGTGTCAATGATTGTCTTCTGGACAACTGTCAGATCAGCAGTCTTCCCCATGATTGTGTAGCCTAGTGAACCAAACTGAGAGACCATTTTGAAGGCTCAGGAAACCTTTGCAGGTGTTTTGAATTGATTAGCTGATTGGCATGTCACCATATTCTAATTTGTTGAGATAGTGAATTGGTGGGTTTTTGTTAAATGTGAGCCAAAATCATCACAATTAAAAGAACCAAAGACTTAAACTACTTCAGTCTGTGTGCACTGAATTTATTTAATACATGAGTTTCACAATTTGAGTTGAATTACTGAAATAAATGAACTTTTGCATGACATTCTAATTTATTGAGATGCACCTGTATAGTATGATGCCTTAAATGCTGCCTACGTAGGCAGCTCAGTAGGTTTTGGAACATAGCCCATCATGTTATTTTTATTCATGGCATATGAATGTTTTCGAACAGTACCACAGTATATGCCAAAGTACCATAGTGTAACCATCTGTAATACTTTTTATGAGAATCTGTCTGTGGTAAATCATGCTTACCTGCGTGGTACGTGTTCCCTCACCGCAGGTTTGATTCAGGTGGGCAAGTGGAACCCCGTGCCCCTCTCCTACGTGACGGATGCGCCCGACGCCACAGTGGCGGACATGCTACAGGATGTGTACCATGTGGTCACGCTGAAAATCCAGCTTCACAGGTCAGTGTGTCCCATATACTGTACCCACAACACAAGAGACAAGAGACACCACATATAGTGTTGTTTCCCACAAGCCACTGCTGTGGGCACACACACACACACACCTCTTCCTCTCTCTGCTGATATCCATGTACACCTGTCTGTCTCTCGTCCCCCTGAGGGTTTATAGCTGTCTTACACTTTAAGGTGTCCCTACTGTGATCTTTCCTTCTTGGTGTGTATCTGCAAACATAAACGTGTTAATTGCACGTTACAGCAGTACTAGCTTGTATCCAGTTAATTCCTTCATATATTTTCAAACCTCCAAATCATTGACAGATTTAAGGTAGTCGCTACTGATATTGTTTTTAATTGCAGATACTGATACCAATGTCTAGATGGTCCTATGGATGATATAATTGATGGATATATATATATATATATATATATATATATATATATATATATATATATATATATATATATATATATATAGTATACATGTATATGTATGCATGTATATACAGTATATATATATATATACATACACATACATATGGGTACTTTTGCGCTCTGCAGAGTTTGCCGTTAGTGTGTTGCTTGTATAGTGCAATATGTTTTACAAATACAGTATAGACCATATCAAGGACAGTAAACAATATCAAAGGAATTCGAATGCTACTGCGCATGTCTAGCCTAGAAGCATTTCCGGTAGCAGCAACCCAGAACTGTCAAAATAAAATGACTATCACAAACTTTTAGAGTCTAGCTAAAACAGAGCAAATGTGATATTTGCAAAAACTGAAAATAAACAATGAGGTGTCATTACTGGATCCTTTAAATAAGACTCTGAGTCAACAAATTTTCTCAAACATCAAACCTGAAGTAACTTAACCAGACGTGTTTTTGATACTGAGCATGTCTATGCGATAGAGGCGATGAAATTGATCACTTTTAGAGCTCTACCTCTCAAACTTACAATTAGTTTGCATAATTTATTTCCCCTACCAGAGATTATATGTATGCTACAGTTGTTAGTACTGCACGTATCCATCGGAGGGTGATTTATCTAGTTTGGAACGCAGTCTGAGGTCACTTCTAGCAGGAAATGTTCAAGGAACAAAAAGACGTAATTTCCTTAAACCGTCTTGAAATGGTCTATATTGCACTTTATTGTTTGCACTCTATATTGTTGCACTGGATACTACTATTCTGATGCTAGTGAAACTTTGTAATGCAGCACTTTTTGAACCACTGTCTCAAGATGAATCGCTTATGATGTATTATTCCTCCTTTGTAAATCGCTTTGGATAAAAGCATCTGCCAAATGAATAAATGTGAATGTAAATGAATTGCACTATATATATATATATATATATATATATATATATATATATATATATATATATATATATATATATATATATATATATATATGCATGTATAAATATGTATATATAGTGTACTGTTTACTAATGTTTAAGGTTAATGATTAATTTTTGATTAAATTTTGATTTTTATCGAAACGTGCAATGAGTAATCCAAAGGTAATTCTGAAGTAATCAGATTAGATTGCCTGAAAGTGTAATCTAAAATATTTAGTAACTGATTTCAATTTTAGTTGTGTAATTTGTAATCAGTACCAAATTACATTTTGGAGGTAATCTACCCAACACTATATATATATATATATATATATATATATTATTTATTAATGTTATTTTATAAAAAAAATAGGGCTGTCAATCGATTACAATTTTTAATTAAATTAATTGCATGATATGTTGATTAATTGATCAGATTAAAAAAAGCCCCTTAAATAACAATAATTCAACATATAATTGTTAAATAATTATAAATAGTTATATTTAAATAATTATAAATAAAACATATATATTATAAAAATAATAATACAGGCGATTAAAATGCATTACATTATTTTGGCACACAAGTAAAGCATTAAAAAAGACAATACAAAAAGTGGCTTTAGAATGCAACATATTGTTTATTTCCATATTATTGAACATAAGCCTACAGTCCATAGCAATCCATTTTGCAACTTAATTCATCAGTCAGTCAGAGATGTATTACAAGGGCTTGTTTCAACGTACACCTGTGTCAGATGGATGCTTTTGGAGCGTCATAAACGTACCATTGTTAGGTCGTTGTATCTAGTTCAACAAAGTTTGGAAATTAGAAAAACATGCCATGAGATCCCTGCATTTGAATTTGCTCTCCATCAAGCTGTTTCAATGCAAGAACGTGTTCTCATCTCGTCTGCCCTTGGTAAGTGTCGTTTGTTCTCTGTATAAGCTGCACGTTGCCTATACATCTGGAGTTCTGCTTACTGCCCCCTGGAGAAAACAGGTGGTACTACAAGTTTGAATTGCTGGGATATAAGATATATTCCTTATTACGGTACGGAGACATGATTAATTGCATTATTTTTTTCTTATTTTTTATATAATTAATTGCACAGAATTAACAAATTAAACTGACAACCCTAAAAAAAAAAATGCATTAATTATTATTCCGCTACATGAACACTTATTTTATGCATTATTTACACTAGCGCTTCAAAACATGGGAGTTCGATATGAGTTGGGAGCGTGACTATCTGTTGTGTAACCAATCCCAGATGGTTGTTTTTGAAACTTGTTTAAAAATGTTAGCATTTCCATGTGGTGACACTAGTGGCACATAAATTACACACTTCCCCTTTAAAAAGGTATGAAACCGTCAACATTATACTTTTAAAATTATTAATCTGGAAAACCATTCACGCTAAGTTTATGTAAGATACATTCAAGAATGTGCTGTTACACTACATTAGTGATGCATACTGTCATTGAACATCTCGGAACATTCCTTGCATTGATCAGTGCGATATTTTCTTGGCAGTGTGCCGTTTATTGCATCCTATTAAACAAGCATTTATTAATGACACTCTGAATGCAGCTGTGTTTTCTCCATTGATTTGGTGGCAGCACCTTTTTTCTAACATGCATATATAAATACAGAATAAATGCTCAGAATACGTGATTTTTTGTTTTTAGATAGTTGTAAATGCTGGTCGTATTGTCATGCATCTAGCTTCTAAATCTAGCTGGAAACACCTTAAATTATTTTAGCAAGCACATGAAGGCAGGAAGGTAGAAGAAACATGAAATAATAGCCGCCACATGCAGCTGATGTATAATTCATGCATCAATACAGCAGATGTGTTGTATAAAGTAATTAACTAATCAGAACAATCAGGAAAGAGAGAGAGGGAGAGAGAGACTCCAGATGCATCTGCTACATGCGCCAAATGAAATCTGTCTGTCTTAAAGGGACGTTTGCAGCAAGGAAGCAAAACCCAATGCTCACTAGTCTCACGTAACCGGACCTTTGACTGATCTGCATAAGGTCTGGCCCACATTGCAGCTTATTCTGGCCAAGAACCACCCACTTTGATGGGAAGAGACCATCTGATTGACATGTAAAGCGACTAATCATGGTTTGTTTTGTTTGGGAGATCATGGGATGTTCCAGGAGAGTTCCATGGGCTGTATGTAAATTCAGTACCATAATTTCTATCCCAATTGGTAGCTGAAACAACACACATTTCCTTACCACTGAAAATTATAGTTTACACATATCTGAAATACTTCAACTCAATTGTTTAACAGCCCTTTCGAAAACAATAATAATAATAATAATAATAATAATTAGCAGAACCTGTAAAGTTTCAACGGAAACGGTACAGTCTGGTCAAAAACTTGAAACATCCTCCTTATTTTCTCTTTGTGTGGTGACATCTTGGCTAATGTTCGCATGTTCATCCATGGAGTGTCTATGCACAGTGTTGAGGTGCTTCCTGAAGTCATTGTATGTATGAAAGGAAATGGGACATCCTGCTTTAAAAACTGCAAAGAGTTACCTCGTAGGAGAGACTGAAGATGTAGCGGGCTTTGAACAGCTCATCAAAAGTTGCCACTGATGTCTGAGCCTTGCATGGGACCGCCTTCTGTTCAAGGATGGTGTGTCTGGCTCCTATCCTGTGGTCAATGAGCAAATACAGTTAAGTTTAGTTCAAGTAGTGTTTTCTCAAGGAATAACACATCTATACAGTTTAAGATATAACTTTTAAAATGTTAATTGCACAACTATTCAAAATGCCACACAAACTCATGTTTACAATGTTGGTTTTTTGCAGCTTTTTCCATGCCCTTAGATCAGTGGTTTTCTTCTGTTTTCTTAAAGTTCAGGGGAAGAAGATTTTGCTAAAAGAAAATTGATGGCATTTCACTATCCCATCTTAGAGGCAAACTAAATAAATTAGCCAAATAAAAGTAGTTAAATGCAAGAATAAAAGGATTTCTGAAATCAGATTGTAAAACTGACCAAAGTGTGTTCTCAGGTTGAGGTTGAAGTGATGCCAGCAGCCCCTCAAATACATATTCGGGTGTTGAGTCCTGTGGTCTGCAATGAAATGGGACATTCGCCACTTCGCCAAGATTTTTTATATCTTGTCTCCAAACAGAAATCCCGGTCAATCTTTCCGTGGTTAATTTTATGTGGAATTTCGAAAGGTCATGAAGCTAGTGATTTTCTCACCAATCCAGGCACATCTAGGAAAGAAAATGAAGCATCCTCTTCATGAACCATCTTTTGTCTAGAATTAAAAGTTGCTTTCATTATTCATTTGAATAAGTGTGGGAGGGGCTCATGAATTAACACTTTAAGAGTTAACAGCGAGTACATAGATCTTCATATCAGCACTGTAGGTTTAACACTACATTTGGACACCAACTCTTTGTTTAAAGAGAGGGAAATACACTTGTTTTAACTCAACTTTGTGTTAGATTAACTCAAATTTGAGTTAAAATAACCCTGAACTCCTAACCTTTTCATTAACACCACAATTGTAACTCTGGTAAATTTGCTGTGTACAATAATGCTGTCTTTACCATCAATATATGCCAGTGGAAGTTGTTTAAAGGCAGCCAACCGCATTGGAACTGGCGATTTCGGTCAGCTCTTTCCAGTTTTGTGTGCAATATGCATTCAATTAGTCAGTAAACCCACTGTAGGCTGAGACTTAGTGCTAACATTCTCTCTCTTTTTTCTCTTCCCATGTCTCTTGCCCTCTCTGCAGCTGTCCTAAACTGGAAGACCTTCCGCCAGAGCAGTGGACCCACTCTACAGTAAGAAATGCCCTCAAGGAGTTACTCAAAGACATGAACCAGAGCTCTCTGGCTAAAGAATGTCCTTTATCACAGGTGCTGGAAACTTCCACCTCTAGTTGGCAAGACTGCAAGTGTCCCTTTTCAAATGCCCAGAGTTTGATAGAGTGGAAATGGACAGAATTGCCATAGAAATCGAAATCAATAGCCATTGTCATGCCCTTAGATCAATGCACTGTATTTTCATGTGAACGCAGCAGCACTAGTTGTTAAGAATGTAAGGTATTGTTGTGTACACAATGGGCGAAGGGCAATGATCTTGATCATGCGTCTCACGCTAAAAACCATCATAGGAGAATCTCACAAAACCTCTTGAGAATGTGTCTGGGTCATGTTTGACCCCAAAAACAAAAGAAAGAAATAAGAAATGATGGTAACACTTTGCAATAATATTGTATTTGCTAACATTAGTTAATGCAATAGGTATCATAAACTAGCAATGAACGGTTTTATTTTACAGCATTTATTAATCTGGGTTATTTTTGATTTACGAAATTGATAATTGTTTGCGTTAGTTCATAATGCATTAACTAATGTTAATGTATACAACTTTTACATTTAAAAGTGTGTTAATAAATGGTGAAATTAAGATTAATCAAGATAAATAAGTAACGTAAAAGTATTTTTTTATCATTAGTTAATTTTATTTTATGTTACCGAAATTATATTTTGCATAAAGAAAATGATGCCTGTTTAGAACCGTTAAGCTTTTTTCCAATGTGACATTAATTTCATGAGAATTAAGCACATTTCATTCACATTACTGTAATGCAGAGAAATCTAATTATTGTTACTGTTATGCAAAAAGCCTTATGATAATTAATTAAATTTTACGCATTTATTGTGCTGCCTTTAATAAATGTTGAATTTAATACAAAAATAATTGTATTACAGAAAAAATGCTGTAAAAGTCATGAGAATTAGCATTAAGAATAAGAATTACATAAAAAAAAAAATTGTAATGTGAAATCCTTTTTTAATGAAAATTAAGCACATTATTTACCCCTGATACTCATTACTGTAATACAATTATTATAATATTAAAAATAATATTTTATTTAAATTGTATGTATTTATACATCATCATAGTATTTATTGTGCTGCCTTTAATTTGTGTGGATTTAAATACAAAAATCTTGCAGGAAAAAAAAAATGACTGTATTACAGTAATGGAATCTAATGACAATAACCATTGAGATTAATGGGAATTACAGAAATCACTTAAAAAGCAAAACATGTTGGTGCATTACGATAATGAGAATTTTGGGGGGAAATGTGCTTAGTTGTCATGAAACCAATGTCACAATACAAAATAAATAAATAAGTAAATAAAAAATCTCAATGGTCCCAAAATAGGTTTAATTTTCTTTATGCAAAATATATTGATTTTGGGATGAAATGTAACCTGGACATGTTTTTGTTTAAATGTATCCTTATGTGACAGGTGTAGCAACTTTAATAGCAAAACTACAGTGTAAATATTCAGGGAAAGACATTTCAACCAGCATCCAGCTTGTGTGTTGGAGTGATTGTAGTCTATTTCATCTTAGGGAAGCTCATTCCTGCAGGTGCATGTTTGTGTGTATTAGAAGAACTGCAGAGTGTGGTGATGTAAAGAGTCCCAGGGTGCTCTTCAGGCAGCGCATGGGCCGGGCCGCCCCACATCTCTCTAATCACTCTGTTTACAGTCCATATGTGAGCTATTCCCACCGAGCACCGGCCCGGTACTTACACTGAATTAGAGCCTCGCTCGCAACGAGCATGCTGTAGGCTGGGCAGCCCATGCGCGTGTGCTGGGGGAGGGGAGGTTTCTGCTTTTGCTTTTTGATTTCTCTCACCGGCTTGAGAAGAGGAGTGTCATTTTCTCATTTTAGTTGCAAACGTGCAACTTCTCCGTTAGAACAGGGTGCATTGTCTGCCACTTAGGAAGGAACGTGTGGGTTGTTTTCTGTAGGTAACCCAGTCCAGGTGACCTGCTTTTTCAGTTGAATGGTAGTTGTATTGGAACAGGAAGAGTGGGAGAGATCAGACCGATTTGGGAACTGCAAATTTTTATAGGATTAGTGTCTCCTTGATACCCTGAAAGGTAATCCCTAAAGAAAGTTTTAAAACGGTAACACTCCAATAAAGGTGAATAAATAGAGAACACAGATAATTATGCCATGTTGATGAAAAAGGAGGGGGTCATGAAGTCTTTTATCCACAGCTGTGTTACATGTTTAGGCTTATACACTTGCAGTAGTAGCCTTCATTGTAGGGATATGCAAATCTGCATACCTTCAAAATCGACTACTAAGTGGTTGGTCTGAATTACAACTAGTAGGGAAGCTCCATCTCTGCTGAAAAAACACCTTAAACCAGCCTAATCTGTTTTGCTGGTCTTAGCGGGTCTCCTAGCCTTGCTAAGATTGTCTCTTTGCTGGTTTTAGAGGGGTTTTGGCTACTTTTCAAGCTGCAGACCAGCTTCAGGTTTGTCTGGTTTAAGATGTTTAAGAATGATCTGTTTACTGGCTTTAGAGGGGGTTTGAGCCCTTTTCATTTGGTCAGGCTGGAAGAATAGCTGAAGACCAGCTTGGCCAGGCTGGGAGACCAGCTAAGTGCAGCAGACCAGCTTAGGCTGGTTTAAGCTGTTTAAGGCTGGTACGTTTGCTGGTTTTTGAGGGGGTTTTGGGCCCTTTTTAAATTATAAGGCTGGGAGTCTAGCTGAAGACCAGTTTGACCAGGCAGGGAGACCAGCTAAGACCAGCAAACAAGCTTAGGCTGGTTTAAGGCATTTAAGGCTGGTCCATTTCCTGGTTTTAGAGGGGGTTTGGGCACTTTTCAGTGGTTCAGGCTGGCAGACCAGGCTGGGAGATCAACTAGACTAGCTAAAGACTAGCTTTGCCAGACTGGGAGAACATTTAAGACCAGCAAAACATCTTAGACTGGATAAAGGTGTTTAAGGATTGTTTGTTTGCTGGTTTTACAGGGATTTTGGGCACTTTTCCAGCTTGGCCAGGATAAGAGACTAGCTGAAGACCAGCTTGGCCAGGCTTGGAGACCAACTAGACCAGCTCAAGACCAACTTGGCCAGGCAGGGAGACAAGCTAAGACCAGAAAACCAGTTTAGAATGGTTTAAAGTGTTTAAGGCTGGTCTGTTTGCTGGTTTTAAAGGGGTTAATGCATTTTTCAGTGGGTCAAGCTGGCAGACCAGGCTGGGAGATCAACTACACCAGATAAAGACCAGTTTTGCCAGAATGGGAGAACATCTTAGACCAGCGAACCATCTTAGGTTGGGTAAAGGTGATTAAGGCTGGTTTGTTTGCTGGTTTTAGTGGGGTTTTGGGCACTTTTCAGTGGGTCAGGCTGGCAGACTAGGCTGAGAGATCAGCTATACCAGCTAAGAACCAGCTTTGCCAGGTTGGGAGAATATCTAAGACCAAAGAACCATCTTAGGCTGGATAAAGGTGTTCAAGGCTGGTTTGTTTGCTGGTTTTTGTGGGATTTTGGGTACTTTTACAGCTTGGCCAGGCTGGGAGACTAGATAAATACCAGCTTGGCCAGGCTTGGAGACCAGCTATACCAGCAGAAGACCAGTTAGGCCAGACTGAGAGACCAGCAAAGAGTGGCAAACCATCTTAGTCTGGATTAAGGTGTATAAGGCTTGCTTTTTTGCTAGTTTTAAATGGGTTTGGGCACATTTCAGCAGGTCAGGCTGAGAAACCGGCCAAGACCAGTAAACCAGCTTAGGCTGGTTTAAGGTGTTTTTATGCAGGGGTATAATTACACTGGTTTGCTGGTCTTAGCTGGTCTTAGGCTGATCTGTTTGCTGGTTTTAGAGGGGTTTGGGGCACTTTTATAGCTTGGCCATGATGGGAGACCTGCTAAAGACCAGCTTGGCCAGACTCAGAGACTAGCTAAGGCCAGAAAACCACCTTAGGCTTGATTAAAGTGTATAAGGCTTGCTTTTTTGCTAGTTTTAAATGGGTTTGGGCACATTTCAGCAGGTCAGGCTGAGAATCCAGCCAAGACCAGTAAACCAGCTTAGGCTGGTTTAAGGTGTTTTTATGCAGGGGTATAATTACACTGGTTTGCTGGTCTTAGCTGGTCTATGCATTTCTGAAAGTGTTGTTATTGTTCTTGGCGGAATATAATTCGAATTTATGCAGACTGATTTCTTGTGTAATATAGGGTTAGCCCAACTGGTAGATTATAGTGTTAACAACACCAAGGTCATAGGTTCAATTCCCAGGGAATATACATGCTGAAAATGTATATGTGAAACATTAAAGAAAAGAGAAGAGCAAATTGCTCCAGCAGGTTTGCGAGCCGAGTGATGCTGAGGCCCCTCCTGCTCATCAGCCGTCTTTCAACACACGTGTCCCTGTTGTCAAACGTAACCCCTGTGTCCTCTCAGACGACCTCAACAATAGATCTCCCCACCCAGCCTGTGGCCCTGAAAGAGCAGCTGTGTAGTTGCATAGCAGCAAATAGCTGTCAAATGCAATCTTACCAGGCTGAGCTCTGGATTTGACATGGGCCTCTCTCCCCATCCACACAGAGTGGACGAAAAAGAAGCTGTAATTAAGATGTTTTTTGAAAGAAAAAAAAAATTAAAAGGTTGTTGGGGGGTTCACCCACCTCTCCAACACAATGTAAATAGTCTCTCCGTAGGGAGACAGGATTGAACATTTCACATTTATATTTGTGCTAGTCACCAGCATATGCTGTGTTTTGAATGCTGGTCCACAACACTAACAAGCTAACAAGGCTTTTTCCAGCATAAACCAGCTTTGATCAGTATAGGAATTGCATGCTGGTTAAGATTATCTTTTCGGCAAGGTTGGCAGATGTTTTTTTCCAAAGTGTCTATTAGTGTATTCTGGATTTACATAAATTCATACGTTCATATGTTCCTTGGGAATCGAACCCATGACCTTGCTCTACCTGTTGAGCTACAGGAACAAAGAGCTCAGAACAAGGAAGTACCAACTGGGAGTGCCTGGCCAGATGAGCATTTTAATGCACCTCTCCCGTGACAGAAAATCAAATAGATTGTTTAGGTTGATAACACAGAGTCAGACTTCCTGGGCGCACCGATAAGGCCTTGTGATGGTTATCATTTAAAGGGACTCATCCTATTTACCTGTAGATTGTTCCTGGTGTGCAGTACAACGAGGCTCAGCAGCGTTTATTCGCCTGGTTTGTTGGGTGTCGCCGTGGCATACGGGCTCAGGAGATGTGGCGTGATGTTTGCTGTGAGTCGAGTGATTAATGAACAATGCTTTCCACAACATCTGTGACAACACGGCGAACCGTACTCAATATGGGACTCAGCCAGGATTTAAACATTTCACCCAACATGACTGGCACTCTCTTAACCAGAAAAGTAGATATAAAACAAATCATGATGACTCATGAAATGTATTTATTTTTTTCCTCTGCTATTGTTGATTGATTTTATTGGTTGGTTAGCCCTTTTCTACCATCACTATCTCTGATGATTGTTGTTTTGAGATTAGCAATAACCGGGGGTGACATTTAAAATGCCCGTTGGCCTTCAAAAGGGCACCTGCCTGGCCACCTATCAGCCTGGCAGCATCTTGGAGGGCTCACTGTGATTTCATATTCCTCTCCTGCTTTAGGAAAGGGTCTTCTGCTACTCAGGGTACAGTAAAATACTTTTAATTTCTACAGCAGCATGAACTTTGGCAATAAAGGTTAATAGTCCTTCTCAAGCATACACAGTGATATGTGTACTTGAGTGAGCAGTTAACCCTCTTTTGCCTGTTCCTGCTGAACTGTGCATCTGTTCATAAACTATGATGCCATAGAATACTTTTTTTTTTTTTTTGTTCCATATGATGCCATAGGAGATCCTTTTTAAATTATATGATGCCATAGGAGATCCTTTTTAAGTTCCATATGATGCCATAGGAGAACCTTATATAAATACCATATGATGCCATAGATAATTTCTTTAATTATATGATGCCATAGGAGATATTTTTTTAAGTTCCATATGATGCATTTACATTTACATTTACATTTATTCATTTGGCAGATGCTTTTATCCAAAGCGACTTACAAAAGAGGAACACAATGCTATAGGATAACCGTAAATAAATTCCATATGATGCCATAGGAAAACCTTTTTCAGTTCCATATGATGCCATAGGAGAACCTTATATAAATTCCATATGCCATAGATCCTTTTTAAATTATATGATGCCATAGGAGATAATTTTAAGTTCCATATGATGCCATAGGAGAACCTTATATAAATTCCATATGCCAAATATCCTTTTTAAATTATATGATGCCATATGAGAACCATTTTAAGTTCCAAATGATGCCATATGAATTCATTTTTAAGTTCAATATGATGCTATAGGAGATCCTTTTTAAATTATATGATGCCATAGGAGATCCTTTTTAAGTTCCATATGATGCCATAGGAGAACCTTATATAAATTCCATATGATGCCATAGATAATTTCTTTAAAGATATGATGCCATAGGAGATATTTTTTTAAGTTCCATATGATGCATTTACATTTACATTTACATTTATTCATTTGGCAGATGCTTTTATCCAAAGCGACTTACAAAAGAGGAACACAATGCTATAGGATAACCGTAAATAAATTCCATATGATGCCATAGGAAAACCTTTTTCAGTTCCATATGATGCCATAGGAGAACCTTATATAAATTCCATATGCCATAGATCCTTTTTAAATTATATGATGCCATAGGAGATAATTTTAAGTTCCATATGATGCCATAGGAGAACCTTATATAAATTCCATATGCCATAGATCCTTTTTAAATTATATGATGCCATAGGAGATAATTTTAAGTTCCATATGATGCCATAGGAGAACCTTATATAAATTCCATATGCCAAATATCCTTTTTAAATTATATGATGCCATAGGAGATCCTTTTTAAGTTCCATATGATGCCATAGGAGAACCTTATATAAATTCCATATGATGCCATAGATAATTTCTTTAAAGATATGATGCCATAGGAGATATTTTTTTAAGTTCCATATGATGCATTTACATTTACATTTACATTTATTCATTTGGCAGATGCTTTTATCCAAAGCGACTTACAAAAGAGGAACACAATGCTATAGGATAACCGTAAATAAATTCCATATGATGCCATAGGAAAACCTTTTTCAGTTCCATATGATGCCATAGGAGAACCTTATATAAATTCCATATGCCATAGATCCTTTTTAAATTATATGATGCCATAGGAGATAATTTTAAGTTCCATATGATGCCATAGGAGAACCTTATATAAATTCCATATGCCATAGATCCTTTTTAAATTATATGATGCCATAGGAGATAATTTTAAGTTCCATATGATGCCATAGGAGAACCTTATATAAATTCCATATGCCAAATATCCTTTTTAAATTATATGATGCCATATGAGAACCATTTTAAGTTCCAAATGATGCCATATGAATTCATTTTTAAGTTCAATATGATGCTATAGGAGATCCTTTTTTAAGTTCCATATGATGCCATACTGTAGGAGAACCTTATATAAATGTCATATGATGCCAGAGTTCCTTTTTTATATTATATGATGCCATAGGAGATAATTTTTACGTTCCAAATGATGCCATAGGAAAACCTTTTTAAGTTCCGTATGATGCCATATGTGATCTTTTTTAAGTTCCATATGATGCCATAGGAGATCCTTAAGTTCCATATGATGTAATAGGAGAACCTTAATTTAAATTCCATATGATGCCATAGGAAAACATTAAGTTACATATGTTGCAATAGGAGATCCTTTTTAAGATCCATATGATACCATAGGAAAACATTTTTAAGTTCTATATGATGCCATAGGAGAACCTTTTAAGTTCCGTATGATGCCACTGGAGAACCTTTTTAAGTTCCATATGATGCCATAGGAGATCCTTTTTAAGTTCCATATGATGCCATACTGTAGGAGAACCTTATATAAATGTCATATGATGCCAGAGTTCCTTTTTTATATTATATGATGCCATAGGAGATAATTTTTACGTTCCAAATGATGCCATAGGAAAACCTTTTTAAGTTCCGTATGATGCCATATGTGATCTTTTTTAAGTTCCATATGATGCCATAGGAGATCCTTAAGTTCCATATGATGTAATAGGAGAACCTTAATTTAAATTCCATATGATGCCATAGGAAAACATTAAGTTACATATGTTGCAATAGGAGATCCTTTTTAAGATCCATATGATACCATAGGAAAACATTTTTAAGTTCTATATGATGCCATAGGAGAACCTTTTAAGTTCCGTATGATGCCACTGGAGAACCTTTTTAAGTTCCATATGATGCCATAGGAGATCCTTTTTAAGTTCCATATGATGCCATAGGATAACCTTTTTAAAGTTTTATGTGATGTCATAAGAGATCCTTTTTAAGTTCCATATGATGCCATAGGAGAACCTTTTAAGTTCCGTGTGATGCCACTGGAGAACCTTTTTAAGTTCCATATGATGTCATAAGAGATCCTTTTTAAGTTCCATATGATGCCATATGAGATCCTTTTAAAAGTTCTATACTATTCCATAGGAGATCCTTTGTCAATTCCATATGATACCATAGGGAATCCTTTTTTAATTCCATATGATGAATTAGGAGATAATTTGTAAGTTCACATGATGCCATAAGAGAGCCTTTTTTAATTCCACGGTTCTTTAAAAAAAACATCAAAATAACCATATAGCAACTCAAGATCCCTATACAGCAAACAATGTTTCTTATAGCAAGAGCGTTTTTGTTGAAATCCTACAAAAAAGCATTTTATTTGTAAGAGTGCATCTTTAGGCCTGCTCCACAATTAGGAAAAGGGAATGCTAAAGTGTAAAGGTGTTGTGTTCTTCACTGAGGATATTCTGAGCCACAACCCCCATTTTCCCCCTCCACCCTCCACGTCCCCAAGTGCTCATGTTATAAAAATTATAAAGTTGACATACCTTTAATTTTAAAACAGATGGTTTCATCTTTTTAATATTTATAACAATCAAAACAATTTATGTGCTAGGTAGCCTAAGGCCATTAAAGTGTTAAGTGTTGGGTTTAATGAAAAAGAATCTCAGCTTTTTTTTCTTTCTTTTTTTTTTTTTTTTTTTGGAATGTATTAAAATAGAGGAAATGAATGGAAAATGTGGTGTTAGGGCAGCGTGGAGACATTGACTTGTTGTGTGGTCTCAACATGCTGAAACCAAAATGTAAATATGAGTTGTGTTCATATAGGGCAGAGGTCTCCAGTGCATTATCTGCCTTGTTATCTGCATTACAGATCTACTTGTACACATTCTGCTGTTTTTTGTCTTTCAGTAACTCACTGAGCTGTCCTTCATACTCTGTGGCATTTGTTTAAAAGGGACATGTATTCTTTTGCTTTACATTACTGCCGAGATGCACTACTGCAAAAATTAATGCATGAATCACATTTCTTACCGTTTATGTTACATCTAGATATGACAGTATAATATGTACACAATGTTATTGTCTATGTACATAGTGCAGCACGTTTGACAAGCTTTTGAGATAGTACTGTATGTAAAAGTGAATTTTAAATCTTATTTTCCTCTCTCTCTCTCTCTCTTGCAGAGTATGATTTCTTCAATTGTTAACAGCACTTACTATGCAAATGTTTCTGCTGCGAAGTGTCAAGAATTTGGACGCTGGTATAAACATTTCAAGAAGACAAAAGATATGATAGGTAAGCAGAATGTTGCAAACAAACATTTGTCAAAATTACATCTACAAGTATCTATCTATCTATCTGTCTGTCTGTCTGTCTGTGTATCTATCTATCTATCTGTCTGTCTGTGTAACTATCTATCTGTCTATCTATCTGCCTGTCTATCTGTCTGTCTGTCTGTGTATCTATCTATCTATCTATCTATCTGTCTATCTGTCTATCTGTCTGTCTGTGTATCTATCTATCTATCTATCTATCTATCTATCTATCTATCTATCTATCTATCTATCTATCTATCTATCTATCTATCTATCTATCTGTCTGTCTGTCTGTCTGTCTGTGTATCTATCTATCTATCTATCTGTCTGTCTGTCTGTCTGTCTGTCTGTGTAACTATCTATCTATCTATCTATCTATCTATCTATCTATCTATCTATCTATCTATCTATCTATCTATCTGTCTGTCTGTCTGTCTGTCTGTCTGTCTGTCTGTGTAACTATCTATCTATCTATCTATCTATCTATCTATCTATCTATCTATCTATCTATCTATCTGTCTGTCTGTCTGTCTGTCTGTGTAACTATCTATCTATCTATCTATCTATCTATCTATCTATCTATCTATCTATCTATCTATCTATCTATCTATCTATCTATCTGTCTGTCTGTCTGTCTGTCTGTCTGTCTGTCTGTCTGTGTAACTATCTATCTATCTATCTATCTATCTATCTATCTATCTATCTATCTATCTATCTATCTATCTATCTATCTACGTCTGTCTGTCTGTCTGTCTGTCTGTCTGTGTAACTATCTATCTATCTATCTATCTATCTATCTATCTATCTATCTATCTATCTATCTATCTGTCTGTCTGTCTGTCTGTCTGTCTGTGGTCTTAGTTATCTATCTATCTATCTATCTATCTATCTATCTATCTATCTATCTATCTGTCTGTCTGTCTGTCTGTCTGTCTGTCTGAGGCCTAAATATCCTTCAAAATTTCTAATTTTTGTAAACTATTGTAAACTTTCAGACAAGTCTTTGTAAAGCCAATATCAAAGATTGTCTTTATGAACTTTCCTTTTCTAATTTATTTTGATATGCCTCATTTCAAAATTATTGTATATTTTTGTACATTTTTATTATTGTTCTTTAGATTCAGTTAAAATGCTATCTGACTTTTGTACGCAAATATTAAATTTTTGAATATATATAAATTTTCAGAGCAAGAGGACTTTCTGTGATGTGTTAAATTCAAAATTTTTCATGCCACATAAAACAGTGATTTGATTTTTAGCTTTTAAAATGTTCAAACATACACCTGTCATCAGTCTGTCAGGTTATGCTGCAGTTCTTGACATCTTTCTCTTGTTTCCTGTTCACTGTTATACCCACTCTCTTCTTCTCTCTTTGCAAACCTGTGAATGCATGTGTTGTATGTTTGTGTGCATGTGTTCACCTGCACAGTCGTGCGCCAGCCCTCCCAGCTGGAGGGATACCTGGGGTCATGTGTCCTGCACGACAGTCCACGTGCCACCACGTTAGGTAGGTCACATGACACCCTCCCCACCTCAATATTCATGAGCTCACGTGCCACGCTCAAATTATATATATATATAAACTCATAAAAAATTTAGTTTTGTATAGAAATTCACATGTAGGCGCAATTTATATTTGTCAACAAAACTTATTCCAAGAACCTAAGCATAAGCCTTTAGGTTAAAAGTTTATAAATTCAGTCAAAAGTTTAGAAAAAGTGTACCTTGAATGCATCGAATACCAAATGCATAGATGCAAATGGTTAGGACACAGTGTAATATCAGTTTAGTGCATCCCGGAGTCTCCATCTTATTTTGGATAAGTGGTCAGTGAGATGGAGGCCTCTTTAAAAGTCGATCTTACAGAGTACAGCGAGCTGTCTCTCCATACAGCAGTGGGGCTGGAGTGCACCCACCGTGCCGTGGGTATTACCTCCCCTCCCCTCATTCCACATTCTCTAACCCATTGTCCTCTTAATCCCAGCGCGCTTTGTGCCGAATTCCACAGGAGGGACTCTGGTTCTCTGCTGTGAACAGGGCCTGTGAACGCTTTCTTACAACCTTTTCAATTTGCATGGAAAAGCGTGTGCCCCCCAGCAGTTTTCAACACCGAAGAAGACAACCGAGAGGCATAGCGTAGCATCAGAGTGCAGGAATGAGGGGGATTATGAGAGAGCTTTGATTATTACCCAATTTTTGGTTTGTTGTTTTCTCTCTCACTTTCTGGCGATATTGAAAAGAACAGCCGTGTCTTTGTGCGTGCTGTCAGTTAAGACACATGTTTGTGTCCTTGCGATTATTGTTCATATCTCTGGAGAGATTCCATGCGCTTAATCTGTTTTTTTTATCTGCTGTTGAAAAATGTATATTTTGATGATTTGCCATAACGCTTTATTTGCGCTTCATGAAATCTGAGTTTTTTCTTTTTTTATTTTCCTTTTTTTTTTCCTCCAAATGTTACTCTTTAGTCCTTAAAGGAATAGTTCACCAAGAAAAAAACAATGAAAATTTATATTATTATTGCTCACTTTTAATACATGCATGCTGTTATTTTCTTTGTAGAACACAAAATAAGAATTTTTGAAAAATCTTTAGGCAGCTCTTCATCATACAACAACAGTTTATAGTGACCATGACTGTAAATCTGTTTTTTTAATCTGCAGTTGAAATAATATATATTTTTTAATTATTTGCCATAACGCTTCATTTGCGCTTCATAAAATCTGTAAAGACCGTGCATTTTATTTTATTTTATTTTTATATATAAATCTGTTTTGACTGACTACCTCCGAATGTTCCTTAAGGAATAGTTAAAAAAAAAAAAAAAAAAAAAATATATATATATATATATATATATATATAATTATTATTATTATTATTATTATTGTTATTGTTTTGACTCATAACAAACTTGCATGCTTTTATTTTCTCTGAAGAACACAAAAGATGGTTTGTTGAAGAATCTTTACGCAGCTCTTCTTCATACAACTGCAGCTAATAGTGACCATGACTGTAAATCTGTTTTTATTTATTTATTTATTTATTTTTATCTGCAGTTTAAATAATTATATTTTAATGATTTGTCAAAATGATTATTTGTGGTTCTTACAATCTGTAGTGTTGTACAGTTCATTTAATGTTTTACACAAACCTATTTCAAATGACTACCTCGAAATGTTTCAACTAATTAATTAATGTCATAACACTTAATTTCTGAAACGAATAGGTCACCAAAACAAATAACTTTTTATTTACTCACTCTAATGTTGTTCCAAACCAATACACTCCTATTTTTTCAGTGGAACACAAAAGGAGAATTTTCAAAGATGTTTTATGCAGCTCTTTTTCATACAATGAAATTTTGTAAAAAAGCTCAAAAAAGGACAAAAAACACAATAAAAGTAGTAAATATGTTGTTCATACAACTTATTTTCTATATACCTTCAGTAGTCTATGAACTTATCTGATAGCTTTGTGTAAAAAAAAAAAGAAATGCGATTTAAGTTGTTATTTACTGATAATCTTCCCCTATTTATAACAATCTTTATGTTTAATGGGAAAAAAATAATAATAACAGCTAATAGATTTGGAATGAAATGATTGAATTTACTCAATTCTAACTATCTTTTCATTTTCAGATTTTTGAGCTGCTTAGCTTTCACCAAAAACATATCAGTTAAAGAGTCTGAGTTATTTGTAACCCAAAACAGCATCAGTAGCTTTAAACAGGGCTGGCCTGTTTAAAAGGCTGTGCTCTAAGCTGCCAGCGTAACACGCTCTAGTTATATTTAGACTTTCCCAAAATTTCATATTAGCCAGCTTGTGTACCTTGTTTTAGAATTAAGAGTATAAAGGACGATTCAAGTGTATCTTTCTCTGGCTCTGTACATTTGGAGGCATCCTGAATGTTTGCTGCTAAAGTAGAGCATCAACACTGGCTTGTTGTTATTGCTCACATGATTTGGCCATGCACGTTATAAACTAATTTCTGCCGCTGCCAATTTATGCAGATACAGGTCACACACTGCGCCCCATTATATTAGAGAGGCTGTACCTGGTTACTGTAGTAATGTCGGGCTGGAACAGATTATTAGTGAATTTTAGTAAAACATTTTGCTTTTTGGTTTCAGGTCATGTCCAGCACTTTATCAGAGTGTTTATGAATTTATTCGTATTTTTTATGTCTTTGTCACCTGGAAATATATATGCCTCTTTTTTGTGGCTAATGTCTTCTGTTTGGTATAGAGTAACTATAGTCTGACATGTAAAGTTTTTTTCCTAACGTTTTAGTGATTTTTTTCCTGCTTTTCCTTCACTATCCGCTCCAACTAATCCATTTAATAATAATAATAATAAATAAAAAATACAACTTTAGTTTTGTAAAGTAATTCTATTATACTGTGGATCAAGTGTGTCCAAAATTCTGACAAAACTTTGGACTACTGTATACATCTGCCATTTGCCATCCTGCTTTCAAGTTATCAGTATTGGCCATTGAAAAGACCCTTATTAGTTAACCATTAGTGTAGTAAAATAACATCAGGTGTAAATATAATTTTGATGAGTGTCAAACTTTTCTGTTTACTAATCTGCATGCCCATCTTCTTTTCTCCTTTCGTTTAGCTGAGATGGACGGCCTCTCTGATCTTTCTCCACCCGGAACCAACCACCTCAGCTTCAGTCAGCAGCCCATCCCGGGCAGCACAGCGGAACAGCCCCCGTCCCCAGTTCCCATGTCCCACAATAGTCAGGCCCCTGGGCGGGCTCAGCTCCCGGGCCTCCACCCTGGCCTGGTGTCCACTCCCATCAGCCCTCAACTGGTGAACCAGCAGATCGTCATGGCTCAGATTCTCAACCAGCAGTACGCCGTTAACCGCCTCCTCGCCCAACAGTCGCTGAGTCAGCAGTACCTAAACCACCCGCCCGTCAACCGTGCGCTCAACAAACCGCTCGACGCGCAGGTGTCCACCAACGCAGAAGTCTCTTCGGAGATCTACCAGTGGGTGAGAGACGAGCTGAAGAGGGCGGGCATCTCGCAGGCGGTATTCGCCCGGGTCGCCTTCAACAGGACGCAGGTATGGCCAAAATGAAAGATCCCTTTCAGATAATATAGCACAAACTGCGTTTCTTTTAGTTTTGTTGGTTTTGACACGTTTATTCATAAGTATGATGGGGAATAGGATCGGAAACTGTCGTGTAGATAAGGCGCTCAACATAGACCAAACTTAAGGGTCGTGATTATCACTATCGGCCAATAATTTATGGAGGGCCAAATTACTCAGTGATGTACAGAAGAACTGTAACCCTGAAAATTTGGTGCTAAAATGAAAATACAAGGGATATTTATATATATATTTTCTCTTGTGATTAAATTAATAATGTAATGATTTTATAGATTAACTATTTCATTATGTATTAAATTATTTCTTTAAATATTTAAATATTAAATTTGACATTTTATTCAAAAATACATTATTAATTTAATACATTTTATTCAGAACTACATAAAATACAATATATTTATATTTTTTTCTGAGGTTTTAAGTAAAAAATGTCATGTGGTGTAACCGTCCAGAGAAATTAAAAAAATAAAATAAAAGTCTCATTGAAAAAATAAATTTTGGCATGAGTAGTGCTGAATGATATTTTATTATAATTTCTTAAAAAAAAAAAAAAAAAAAAAAAAATTGAAACGTGTTTTAAACTAGATTTTTAAAAGATTTCACATTTTTAACACCTCGGACAACATTTTTTCAATGACTTTTAAATTAAAAAATGTTGTGTGCATCGTATTTGTTATCATAAAATTGTATCATCGTGTGGTGGTGGCGGCGTAGTGGACTAAAGCACTGAACTGGTAAGCAGAAGGTTGCTGGTTTGATCCCCACAACCACCACCATTGTGTCCTTGAGCAAGGCACTTAACTCCAGGTTGCTCCAGGTGGATTGTCCCTGTAATAAGGGCACTGTAAGTTGCTTTGGATAAAAGTGTCTGCCAAATGCATAAATTTATCATGTATCTATATATATATATATATATATGCATTATATCAGCCACTGGTCACCCAGGTCTTTAGATATTGGCATCAGCCATTAAAAAACCCATATTGGCTAACTGTGGTGTAGTGGTTAAAAGAGTGAGTTAGCAACCAAATGGTTGCAGGTTTGAACCTCTCAAGGGTTGATTCATAAAAGCATCTGCTAAATGTCAATATAGTAAATATGTAGAAATGTACTCTTTGGCAGTAACTTTACAATGATTGACATCATCAAGTGACAGTTTTTCAACAAATATTGTCTATTTTACCCTAGTTAGGCAGACAGACACATTAAGTTCTTTGTTTTTGTAGATGGCTGTCAAATTATTTTGTTGATGATTATAAATGCTGAGTCATATGCCCAGCTCCATCCCAGCATCATATGTAAGCTGTGACATGTTTGTGTAAAGCTTGCTACTACACGTACAGTACATCATTAAAATTCAACATGCCTTGCTAATAAAGCAGTAACAGAATGCTCACAGTTAGATGCTTTATCTGCTGTTGTTTTGGGATAAACAAAAAGGGAAGGACTGTCCAGGAAATTAAGGGTTATCAGGACAAAGAGCAAGTCAGCCTAGTTGCACAATCAAGCATTTCACAAACCATCAGCATTCTGGCAAGGGTGAGTGATTACTGACTCACATCTTTTGGGTCGCAAACCCATTGTTTTGACCAGTTTTTCACCAATGCACGCAATCTGTTGTCCAGAGCATGGACAGTCATACACTGCTAGCTGGTATGATGCTCTGCTTTATTATTGGTCGGAATACTATTACTTTTCTAAGTAAACAGGCAAAAAGTCCCATAAACTTGCATTAAAAACCACCTAGCAACTTCAGTTGTGGTTGAAAATACGTGTTTATATTGGCCTAATTTCAATATCTAGAGAGCATGTTGGCTGACAGTCATTATAATGCTGATATATACATATCCATATGTGTAAAATACAGTGAAATTATTTTTGAATGTAATTAATTTAACAAAATCCACTTTCAAAATATTTTTAAATACCCTATAACAGGGGGCCTGGGTAGCTCAGCCAGTAAAGACGCTGACTACCACCCCTGGAGTCGCGAGTTAGAATCCAGGGTGTGCTAAGTGACTCCAGCCAGGTCTCCTAAGCAACCAAATTGGCCTGGTTGCTAGGAAGGGTAGAGTCACATGGGGTAACCTCTACGTGGTCACTATAATGTGGTTCTCGCTCTCGGTGGGGCGCGTGGTGAATTGTGCGTGGATGTCGCGGTGGATGGTGTGAAGCCTCCACACGCGCTGTGTCTCCGCGGTAACGCGCTCAACAAGCCATGTGATAAGATGCATGGATTGACGGTCTCAGACGCGGAGGCAACTGAGATTTGTCCTCCGCCACCCGGATTGAGGCGAATCACTACGCCACCATGAGGACTTGGGGAGAAAAAAAAGCAATAAATACATAAATAAATAAAATAACATAAATAAAAAAATACCCTTTAACAATGTCTTATTAAAATGTGTTAGATTCATGCCTAAGACAAGAACAAACAATTTACCTATGGAGTGAGAAAAGTTAACTTAATTCAAGATTAATTCTATGAAAACAAGTCTTGATATCTTATGCAATTTTACCTATCTATCTGACAGTTTATCTATTTATGTGGCAGTCTGTCTGTCTGACAATCTAGCTTGCTGGGCGTTTGTCTTACTATAATGTCTGTGTAACAAATAAACTTTTAAAATAATATTTTTTCTTGACAAACTTTACCTACTTTATCTAGCTTATCTTGTTTTAATGATAATTACATTTTTTGGTAATACTTTCTATGAAGCCCATATTTATAATGCATCGTAAAGGCATTATTATGCATTAGTAATATCTCATAATACATCTTATACTATATTATAACTTCTCATGAATAATTATAACCACAATTATAATACATTATTATAATTACCTATTCATAGTTATACCTTAGAGTATAACGCATTATAACACAAGCAACATTCAATTTTATCCGCAGAAGTTGTAATGTATTATATATATTTGTAATACATATAATAGGTATGCTTTAAGTATAGTGACAAAAGCAATGTCTTCTTATAAACATCCATTATATATTTTTATGTGGTTATAAGACATTTTAGTCATGCTATAACTTACATATATTACACATTCACAAAATACAAAATAACACACATTCAATGTAAATTTTTAGATATTATGAAAAACACTTGTAAAGCATCTTGTCTGTAGACATTAATGTCTGTGCATCTTGTCTGGAGACATATTTTATAAATAACTTCCATTATATAAGTTTGACTTGTAATGTATTGTATCTTCCAAGTTTATGTTATGGCTGTTTATAAGAAGATACTGCTTGTGTAACTTAAAGCAGACAAAGAGCACTTATAATATGATCACGTCAAGGTCTTTTGACTGTTTACACTATACAGCACTTATACAATTAACTTTATTAACATCTGCTACGTTAATATTGGATGTCGCCTGTGTTATAACACATTATACTCTATAACTATGAATAGGGGAAGTCTTGCAGTGAAGAATAACTGTGGTTATTATTATTAATGTGAAGTTATAACTTATTATAAGGTGTATTATGAGACATGATGAATGCTGTATAATGCATATATAATTATATTAATTATAAAAACGGGCTTCATAGAAATTTTTACCAGTATTATTACTGGAAAACAACAGAACAATTGCGGATTAAGAAAATGATTTTTTTGCAGTGAAGGTCGTCGATATAGATTTCAAAACTGACACTATGTGGAATGAATGCTTTTCTTAATAAACACAGTTATTGTCTGATGGTGATACTCTCAAAATGTCCAAATATAAGATAATTAATCATCCTGGCCGACATATTGCTCCATCACTAATAGAAACCACTCAGAACACCTTAGCAAATACTGGGAAAGTTTACAGTTTCTAAAAATCTCGTTTTATTAGTACAATTATTACTACGATTCCAGCTGAAAACCAGCACCGTTACAACTGTCTGCCGTTACCAGGTGAGACAAAGAGAGCTGTACCTGGCGTCCTGCCAGAATGGGGGGTGGGCCCTGGCACGGTCACGGACTGTCACCGCAGCAGAGAAAACGGAAAGATAATGTCTCGGGATGTTCTGCATTAAACCTCAGCTTGGCACAACATGGCTTTGAAGATGTGTTAAAGCGATAAGAATCTACTGGAATCAGAGACAGACGTGCGTTTTTCTTCAAATTGGCATCTTTAGTTAGTTGCGCCGTGAAGAATTTGCAACATGCATTTTTTCTTAGTGCCCTTAAATGTTTATTGTACATTCTTCCCCACATGACGGGTGCTTGTGGTGACATGTTGCGTTGTCTCAGAATCAGAATGTCTCTGCGGGTTTGGTGGCCCTCCTTTGAGATTACGGGGTTTTAATCACACCCTAAAGGTTTATGAATATAAAACATTGCAAGGCACCAAAACATTGACAGTGCTTGACAGTAATTGCTTTGAGTGCAGGGAATGTTTTAATTGTGCTTGTACTAACTGTTCTTTTACAAGAGGACTTTGCATTTTAAAGGAGAGTTCACAAAAATGATGTCATCATTGACTCACCCTCATGTTGTTCCAAACCTGAATTAGTTTCTGCCTTCTGTATAAAAATAAATAAATAAATAAATAAAAAAGAATATCCTGGCCGCTCTTTTTCATGTTATGAAAGTAAATGGGGACTGGGTTGGTCAAGCTTCGAAATTACAAAAAAGCACTATATAACTATATCTTTAGGCTGATATAAGGTGGTTTGTGCGTTACATTAGAAGTCTTCAGCAGCAGTATGATATCTTTGGGTAAGGAACAGCCTAAAATTTTAGCTTGGTTTGGGTTTGGAATGTAAATAATGAATTTGAGCTTTTTGAGTGGACTATCTCTTTAAAGCTGAAGTATGTAATTTCTGCTCTACTAGCGCCGCCAAACGGAACTGAAAAAATAAACGTTGTTTTTAAAACAACTTTCTAAAATACGGCTACCATCTGCCATTGGTCAAACAAAGAGATAGTCCCGCCCCCAACTCACACCATTGGTTGAGTAACATTGTTGGGGCTGGTCTAAGCAGGTTGCTCAAAACAAACAGAGCAATTTTCATAGTGTCACAGTGACACAGTATTTACAGTTTTTAAGAAAATTAACCTTTGAATTGCGTATAGTGGTCTTATAGTGGTCTCTGCATATTAAGCTGGGTTAGGATAAAGTATTTTAACACTGAAAAAGTTTCATACTTCAGCTTTAAATTCCTTGTCTCTCTTTTTGTCCGTTTCTCCCAGGGTCTTCTCTCCGAGATTCTCAGAAAAGAAGAGGACCCCAAGACAGCGTCTCAGTCTCTCCTCGTCAACCTGCGAGCGATGCAGAACTTCCTGCAGCTTCCGGAGGCAGAGCGAGATCGCATCTACCAAGACGAGAGGGAGCGTAGCTTGACCGCAGCCTCTGCGATGGGCCCTGCGCCCCTCATTAGCACCCCTCCCAGTCGCCCTGTCCAGGTAACACGCTTGAAATGACATGAGACATAGATTTTGATTTGTAAAGCAAAATGTCAGACATAGGGTCCTAACCAGTTTTCAGACCCATTTTTATTCAATAATCAAACATATTTCCTAGTGACTGAGAAAAAAATGTATGCTGAGAATTGTATTTGTCCATCGGGAATTGATTGGATCTTGAAAATGTGGATGTTATATACCAGAATGGAAAGAGGTAGTTGGAGGGAAGGGGTTGAAAAGTAAGAGGGATTTGTAATGTCATCCAAAAAGGAAAGTCGTTTCAGAGCAAGCTATGACATTTTAATAAGATTACAAAGACAATTTTTTTTTTTTTGAATAATATGAACCAATGCATCATTCACAAAAGCACCATAATTTAAATACATTTGGAATGTAAACATGCGGGATTTGTGCTCGAGGCCTTGCACTGTAACATAATACTACACAGAATTATTCTACTAATAGTTTATTCATTCTAATTGCTTTCTTTGTCCTTAATTTTATTACTTACTGTTTACTGGTCTTGAATAATTACTTGAAACAGTGTTTAGTTAATTAAGAAATACTTGAAGGCTACATGGTATTGTTAATTAGTTAATATTTACATTAATATGTACATTATATTATGTACGAACATCATTAATATTTATTAGATGGCTTTCTGGAATACTCTATTGTGATTGGTCAATCACACCATCCAGTGGTCAGATATTTTTTAATAATGACCGCACATCTGGAAATAAAGTGATATTTCACCGGGTATTGAGAGTCATATTTTCTCTACAAGTAAGCTTATAAAATAACTCAAATCAATGTTTCTTGTCCATTTATTTATTAAGAAAATTATCTTGTAACAAGCAGGAAAGTGAGCAGTCAGACAGTAATTTTGCAGAATAAATACCAACAGAACTCAGATGCAAACTGGAGGTGGAATTCAGCTGTTTCTGGAGACTCTGCAGTCCCTTTCTTCTCACAAAATAACAGAATTTCATCTCAAATCAATATTTCATGTCCATTTAATTATTTATTCGGTAAGTAGCCATGTAATAAGCCAGTCATTATTGCAAAATAAACCCCTTCAGGGGATTCAATACCCCTCAGCTTCACATCAGGGTCCTGACAAAGTTTATTTTGCGATAATGACCAGCTAGCCGACTGTAGATCATCCCTTACATACATTATTATATTTACGCTAATATGTAACTTTTTGGAGTGCGTCCAATACCATTTACGTTTTTTACTGTGGTATTAAAATCAGGAAATCTTATTGAAATGTTGGCATCGTAAAAATCTCACTTTGGCAAAAATGTTTAATGCGGGATAGAGCTCAATAAGCGTTTATTTTACACCCAGCCACTTCTACAGCTCAGAAATCTCCAAACAGGGCCGGAAAGGTATGCAGAAAGGTTTCAACTGTGGCCTGCTTCAAATGCACTTGAATGTTTCATACTGGAACACAAAGCCTTCCTGTGTGTGATGAAGTGAGGAAGGTCTTTTATATGGGATAAATCCTCCCTCACACACACACTCACAGAGAGAGTGTGTAAAGACCGAAATGTCATCAGTGTTCACTCAAGTGTACATGTATTTGTGTGTGTGTGTGTGTGTGTATCATGTATTAGTGTGTGTGTGTGTGTGTGTGTGTGTGTGTGTGTACCAACCAGATGCTCCTTTCCTGTTCAGATCGCATCATCGGATGCTTCTGTAACCTGATTATTCAGCAATTGCATCTAATTCATCAGTCCTGCACAGCTCTCTGAAAAAATCTCCATTATCAGATGATACTTGTACAAATTGGTGAAATTTTAAATGAAACGGCGTAGCGATGCACAGCCAGACACATATATAATGGTTCTGACCCAAAACTTACTAAGCTGCCTTGCTGTATACTGCCTTTATAGGCAGCTGCCTACTAAGGTAGCATCCTAACTGAAATGGAGCCTCATAAATGAGAAATCTGTAAAGCTCTACATAGGCAGCAACTTGCGACTTACAAGTAGCAACATGCATCGCAAAAATAGCACTTGACTTTCAATTGATTTCAGTAGAGTTTGGCATTAGCATGTTGCTAAGCTAACATAAAAGTACACAGTACACACAGTTATTGGGTAGAATAGTCCATTTTAAATTAGATTTAACTATTTTTATTGATACTTCTTTCTAAGGCCACAATCCATTTTCATTTCAAAACTCAATTTTCTAATGTCATTGTATTCCAATGTTTGCCATACAAGAGAGTCTCAATTCGAAAGTCTCAATTTTCAGTGGAGGAAAATGCTGTTACAGTGTGGATGAGAGGCGTAAACATAGCAAAATAAATGTAGTATTTCAATAAGCAAACTCTATTATTTCAATTTAGTTTGCCGTTAGCATCCGGCTAAGCTAAATACACAACATTAACAAATATAGAATTAAATTATGTAATTTTTAACCGGATTTAACTATTTTTGTCAAGTCTTTTCTTTTCTAAGTATCTTAGGCCACATCTATACTAATGCATTTTCGTTTGTGAACGCATTGACTTTGCTACTTTTACTGCTCTCATCCACACGGTAACAGCGGAGACTTTCTAGTACAAAGATGACATTAGGAAACTGAAAACAAATGTTTTTTTTATTTATTTTTATTTTTTATTAAATGGATTAGTGTGGACATGGCCTAGAAGATAGCATATTAATAATAATAATAAAAATAAACTTTATTTTATATATAGTGCCTTTAAAGTTTGCTTGTCAATGCGCTTTAAATTCATATAAAATTCATGCTTTTTTATATTCATACTACCTAACATTTTTGAACATCCTTTGAATCAGGATTGTGCCAATAATGTCTTAAAATACTGGCTACATAGGCAGCACACTACTTGTATGCATGTTTAGATGAACTAAGGTTTTTTGTCGAACATAGTACTAGTCAGCTCAGACAGTGGCTCATATTTTGTCCATCAGTCTTGTTTGGGTAAAAATGAGCAATAAACCAGGTAGAGCAAGGTATTTTGATGCATGCCAGCTTGATGCTGACAGATATGAGTAAGATGTTCGAAGGATCTTCTGCTGTAAATCAGCAGGGTGACACGTCTTGTGGTGCTGCAAGGGTTTTATGACGCCCATAAAAACAGAAGTGAAGGTATGTTTCCCACATACGTTAATGGATCCTCAGACAGTGCGTGCAAGTCTGCACATGCTCATCCCTTTATAATTAGATATGGTCACAAAATAACTCAACGAAGACACTCATGCTTACTGCTCTTGTTGACAGCATCTTCACAGGTTCTGTATTGGCAGTTTGGAGACCTTTAATAAAAAATACAAGTTATAACCGTCTTTGCAAGTTGTTTTGCTGCAGAAATCGGTTGTGATTGCTTTGGGATCTGTTTTGTTGCAACATAAATCTGATTATGTTATAAGAGTATTCTGAATATTTGATGAAGTCATTTTGATTTTAAATGATATTTTAGCTCATCGTCTTAAACACCTCTCTCCTTCTTTCTCTCTGTGTTCACAGCCCAGAAGAGAAGAGTGTAACAATGTGAGACCAGAGGACTGGAATCCAAGAATTCCTGTGGGCATCTCTCCCGTGAGTGTATATATCATGGCATGGTATACCATATATGGAATAGTTGCTCATTGTTATGTCCATTATTTTGTGCCAAAGTGGGATATCCTTGATCAGAAATTTGCATACATATGTTAGGAAAAATATGTGTTTAAACAAATGAACAATAAACTACATTCAATTTATTTGTAAAACACTTTGAGCTATTACCTGTATGACAGGTGCTCTAAAAAGGATTATTTATGCATTTGACTGTTGATTTAAATTTTGCATAAACCAATATATACATAGATCTGAATATTGCTGCAGATTTGCTGTTTCGATATGATTCTGATTCACAAGCACTCAATTCGATTCTGATCTCGACGCGATTTGATTCCGATTAATTTTGGTTATTTTTCATATAATGTACATTTTGCTTACATATGAAATCAATTCTCTCTCAGCTAATACTGTTAATAATACATGCTTTTAAAAATTTACAAATTCCATGTATGATGTCTTCATATATACTTTATATAGTTACATGTTTATTTTTTACATGCATAATTTGCAATATTTACATTCATATATAGAACATGTGCTAAAACGATACTGTGTCTTTAAAGGAATATTCCGGGTTCAACACAGCTTAAGCTCAATCGACAGCATTTGTATCATAATGTTGATTACCACAAAAAGCATTTCAACTCATCCCTCCTTTTCTTTAAAAAAAAAAAAAAAAAAAAAAAAAAAAAGCAAAAATCAAAGTTACAGTGAGACACTTACAATGTAAGTGAATGGGGCCAATTTTTGGAGGGTTTTAAGGCAGAAATCTGAAGCTTACAGTTTTATAAAAGCACAAATTAATTATTCTGTTAAAACTCATGTATTATTTGAGCTTTAAAGTTGTTTAAATCTCCATTTTTACAGTCGTTTTAGGGTTTCTTGACAACACATCGTCATGGCAACGAAGTTGTAAAATTGGCTATATTGGCTTTACACAGAAAGGTAAGGGTATTATTCAGTAACGGATTTGATCACACTAAAATCATGTTAACATGCATATTGTTAATGTCTTGTGGCTATTGAGTTTGAAACAGTGAGTATTTTAATGTTTCCGGATTGGCCCATTCACTTCCATTGTAATTGCTTGACTGTAAGGGGGGCAAGTCAAGATAAATGTTTTTGGTAATCAACATCATGCCAAAAATGGTGTCAATTGAGCTTAACTTGTATTGAACCCGGAATATTCCTTTAAGAACAGCAGCAGTTCAGCGAGAGTCTCACAGACGTGTTTTGGGTGAGTGCATATTAACGAGTTGCGCAGTTTCTTTGCTGCATGTGTATTTCAAATTAAATGTTTTTATTTTTGTTGTTTTTGATCAACAACTGACAGATCTCTTCTTTAGACACACACTATTCAGAGAGCAATGATTAGTTGCACTGGCAGAGCAATGAAAGACATTTCTTACTTACGTTTATGATGACAGAATTTTCATTTTGGTGTGAACTATTCGTTTTAATCATCTGTGTGCTTTACTGTTTTGTTGTCTTCTCTAATCCGCTCAGGTGAAGCCCAGCCCTCTGTCCTCTGAGTGGAACGGGAAGTCTGAGAATTGTGTGTTAAACATCAACTCGTCAATCTACGATGAAATCCAGCAGGAGATGAAGAGGGCCAAAGTGTCCCAGGCCATGTTTGCCAAGGTTGCCGCCTCAAAGAGCCAGGTATACAATAGCAACACACTCGACATGAATAGACGTTGACATTTTGCGTGGCTTGTTTCGGATGTACACAAAATAAGCAATTCAGTGTACATTTTATTAATGGAAGTTTATCGCAATTGCAATATTAAGGGAAATATTCATCAGTTATGCAACGCTACTAGACAGGTACTCGCACAAATTGACGTTTCATGCAAACCTTTCACACAAACGCAGACTTAGATGTGCAAAATACGACTTTCTCTGGTCGTTTGTCTTTGTCAACCATTTTTGTGTATAGTCTAAATGAGCAAGAATTCTCAGATAGAAAGATATAAGTGGAGAAGGAGAGCTTTGTTAAGCCTTTGGCTCAGCGTTGGGCAGCACTATAATGACTTATTCTGCTTTATTGTGGGTTTGTGAACAGCAGACAGTGTTGCAACATAAAACAAATGTGTTTATATAATTTAGCTCGGCAAAGACCACACTGTTATCTCACATGGTGAACAAGTGTCTGCTGAATACAGGCCTCTGTGAGAGACATTACCGTCTGCTTCAGTCTATTAAAACTAGGCCTAATTAAAGAAACACAAGGCAAGCCCCATTATTAAAGGTTTCGCATATCTGCGTGCTCACTTAAAGATTTTCAGAATTACATCTGATGGGGAGAAAAAAGCGAATAAAAGCCCTAAATTATCTGGAAATATCAGCCGTTTTTTGCTGATTGCGCTGATTACGGTGCCAGATAGTTTTGTTTTACCAAATTACAGTTTGATGCACAAACCACTGTTTTTGTCGACGACTGTTCAAAGCCGAGAAGGGTGGAGGTGAACAGACAAACCAGGGCATTTATGCAAGAAAGATTCTCTTCTAAAATGATCGTTTGAGAGACAAGAGCCCCCTCTCTTTCACTCAAGCCCTGCCTGAACTTGCGTGCTCCATTCATGGCTGGTGTGAATGTGAATTGAGCAGCCGATAAGAACTGTGCTAATTATGCAGCTGAAAAAGGGGCCTGGGAGAGCACTTATCTCCCGCTCCATCTCGTAATGTGCGCTCCCCGGGCAGCTGGTACCCACCTCTTTCCCTTTTTCAGCCCCGTTTTGCAAGGGTCCATGGGGGTCGCGAGCTGAATGTCCGGCCTAGTGTGGATGCCGGTGGTGATGACTTATGTTGCCATCTTCAAGTTATGTCGGAATGATCGTATTTACGAAATGAGCGCACATGAATGTTGTAATTACCAAGGAAACACTTAATGCCCAACTTTCTGAGTTGGGTAGGTGTGCCAATTAATAAGTCATGGTGAACGCTGTACGATTTTGTCCAGGAGTTTGCCATCTGAGACACATTTTGGGGATTCTTAATGATTTCTCTTGTTGTAGGGCGAAATTGGAAGTCTTTGAATGCTTAGTGTGACATATTCACCAGCGACCGATTAATTGCCTTTGTGATGAATCTCTGGCAGTGTCCGAAATTTTGCGTCGCAGTCGTGCAGTATGACTGCTCCTACAATGGCAAGATGATATAAAACACCCAGTCAGTGCTGTCAATTAGGACATTTGTGACCAAAGTCTGCGTATAGTTTTACTGCGTAAAATGTCGCAATGTATCATAGCTTTTACTCAAAATCTCCCAAGAATTGTACAGTCTTGCAAGTAACAATCATAAAGGATCGTAAAAATAGCACTGTTTGCATGCAGCTTAAAAGCGTGTTCCAGGTTCAATACAAGTTAAGCTCATCCCTCCTTTAACAAAAGCAAAAATTGAGGTTACAGTAGCCACGTTTCCACTATCGGGCCAAATGAGGGCGTGCTAGTGCATGCCAGGGCCAGTTGCGTTCCCAATGTCACTTCTGGGGCTTCATCGTGCCTCCTCTGGGCTTTCTCTGGGCCAATGGCCTTTGGCCCGCTGATTGCCCTTGGGTTAAACAAGGTCAACTGGGGATTGAGGCTGGTTCAGTGTCAAAGGTGGAGTTTCGCAGAACCTCCCAGGTTGTGTATCCAGCAAACAATGGTAAAGGTTTGGGGAAAAAAATCATAAAAAATGTGGGTACAGTACAAATCCATTAAAATGCCCAACGGACAAAGCAGTTCCCAAAAAAATTACTTTCCATGGTTCATTGAACTTTCATAGATGGTGTGCTGGGACATCGTCCTGCTGTTAGTGGAGAGACCACTCAGGACACCATTGCAGTTGCAGTCAGTGAGTTGTCAGCGCTAACTTATCTTGCTATTTACATTCTATATAAACTCGATATTCTAGATAACTAACAGTCCAGATGCACACTAAAATTTCCAAACAGCTTCAGTTGATGTAGATCGCAAAGTATGCAAGAAGCACTCACGTTGTGAAATAAGAAGCAAAACTTGCGTGTCGAGCGTCTTTAAAGGAAACACCCCGGCGTTACATCTTTAATGCAGTTATATTTAATGTGTTATAGCTTTAATTAAGATCAAATAATAAGGAAGCAGGTCATGTAAATAACTACAAACTCCAAAACTGTAATTTCTCTGTGCGGTCAGCACCTCTTCTATGAGTTGCACGAAGTGTCCCGGTCTAACTGGGAGAGATTGAAACTGCACACGGCTGATGTACACTCTGTCACGGGGACGCTCATCCCTCAAGCGCACGCGCTTGCTGCGGCTAGATTATAAGGTGATGGCTCGCAACTTATTGAATCATAATATATGCGTCATTGTGCATTTCTTATTGTGAGGAAAATTGGCAATAAGCAGCTTTATTAATAAGAGAGAGTTTTTTTTTTTTTTTAGTTAAAGATGGATTGAAGTGAACAGAAAGGTGAGAAAGTATTCACCCCATTATACACTGCAACAAAATACATTTTTGATTTGTTTTTGTTTTGGCTTGTTTTCCAAAACTAATATCTAAAACTCCTTTAAAACAACATACATTTACTTTAGGAGCTATAGTGCAGAATAAAAAATGTCATCTGAGAATGTTGAATATAATATTAAAAATACAAATATTTTAAAATATCTAAAAATCCTTTTAAAAATATGCATTCACCTGAGAAGCAGCATATAAGATATTTAGATTTGCTTTTAAAGAAGAGATCTTGAATATAAGTATATTTTGTCTTTACTGCACTTGCAGAATTATAACCAAGTGAAAAAATACACTTATATACAAAATACACTTATATTAAAGAAACATTCTCTAAAAGCAAGTATAAATATCTTATATGCTGCTTCTTAAGCAAATGTATCTTGTTTGAAGGATTTTTAGACAATTTTAATATGGAAAACAAGACAAAAACACTTTTTTGATGAATTTTTTTGCAGTGATTTTTTTACTGAATTAAACTTAAGTTTTTTTTTTTTTTTTCAATTCAGTGAATGTCATTTAGAGGTATTTTTAAAAGACGATTTTGTCCTCTTTATTGTTAGTAATTTAATACAACCTTTTAAGTCGAGGCACAAGCTGAATAGTCGGTTAAGAGCTAATGATTAATCATTGCAATAATTGCCGAATAGCGGAATAATCATTCTAATAATCGTTAGGTTAGTCGATTATCAAAATAATCATTAGTTGCAGCCATAGTTGGCACCGCAGCGGTGCATTAAGGGCGGGTTTTTGATCAATGCTAGGGTATACTTAATTTTTTCACGTAGCGTACGTTTTGAGCACTGTCAAACGCTCTAGCCTTTCAAAGTTTTCTCTTTTCACCGTGACCCCATACAGACACATTTGATGCATATGGAACTACGCAAACAGACGCAGATAGTCTGCTTGTCTAGCAAACTGGGCAGCATGCGGAGAGTCTGCACAGACTGTGCTGATGACGAAATTTTGCACAAAGTATACTTTGGCCTTAAGCCAAACTAAGTAAACTTGAGTTTGCTGGTCTTAGCTGGTTTCCCATCCTGGCTAGTTGGGTCTTCCAGCTTGACCAGCTGACAAGTACCCAAAGCATCTCCAAAACCAGCAGTCCAGACCGGGCTGACCAGCCTGGAAGACCTCTTAGACTAGCAAGCTATCTTAAGCAAATCTTTCTGCTGCGTAAACTGCGTGTCCTGGGAGGCGCTTTCCCATACGGCTATCGTTCATATGGCGTGTCGCATTAATTTGTGCAGTGGATTTTGCTATCAGTGCGGGAATCATCGGTCATGGTGAAGTGAGATTGCAGCGCCGTTAGCTGCAGCATGGCAGAGATCTGGCACTGCCGTGGATTTGGCTTCCATGATCATGGAGCTATACAATCAGCTTGGAAAGGGGAAAAGGCAAGGAGATGGGAGGTGCAGAGGAGGAGGTGCTACGATCGTCCCCAAGGCTTTAAAAACCGTCTCGAAGAGGTTAAAGAGAACGGTTGTGTGTGTACGAGTGTGTACCTGCTTACTCGTGTCTGCGTGTATTGCTGCTGAGTAAATCAGTGTGTTTGTGTGCATGTGTGTGTGTGTGTGTGTGTGTGTGTGTGTGTGTGTTTGTGCTGTTTATTGGGGGATGGGTACTGGATCGGAGCCACGTCGTCCCCCTCTCTGGGCACACGTCCATACAGGATGTGAGTGCCAGGCTTTATCTGTTTGGTGGCACTTTCATACTCCGAGTAGCATTTCAATTAAATGTAGCATTTCCCCTCCTGCACCGCTGAAAAGCTCCAGTTTTTGCAGCTTGTAAACTGAGAAAGAAACATGTAAACTGTTCGCTCTTGTGCTCATATGGTTGTTTGGTGTGGCGTTCCCAAAATCGCAACATTTCAGGGGTGAACGCAAGCTGTCAGGGTGCCTGTTGGATGATTGTTTGAGGCCACATCCACACTAATCAGTTTTCATTTTAAAACTCAGTTTTCAGGTTCCTAAGTTTGCAGTAATGGGGAGTGTTTCGAAACGCTCAGTTTTTCGGTGGAGGAAAATGGCCTTTCTATAGTGGATGAGAACCGTAAATGTAGTCAAATTAATGTGGTTTCTAACGAAAATGTATTAGTGTGGATGTGGCCTGAGACTTGAGCAATTGGATGCACTGCCACAGTGTTAGGGTGGTTGCCAGGGCATTGCTATATGGTTGCTAGGGCTTTGTAGGTGGATGCTAGGTGGTTGTTTACTGGCCTAAGTCAAAAGAGCCCACCTTCTTGTTTAAAGTGTATTAAGAAAGTAAATAGGGAACTGATTTCATGTTGAGTTTAAAGAGGTAGTTAACACAAAAATTAAAATTATTTTACCGTCATGTAGTTTCAAAAACGTCTGAACATGAGGAACAACTCGAGGGTGAGTAAATAATGACATCATTTTTATTTTTGGGTGAACTATCCCTTTAATAAGGTTATAGATTTGTTCAGATCCGTAACACTCAACTATGAACAATTCTAACTGTACTGACTTAGCAAACACCCTTAATAAAGACATGACAGCGCTGTACTGGCATTCATTAAGCTCTACTGGGCTGAGAGGAGAGAAAGAGTGAGAGAGAGAGAGAGAGAGCGAGAGAGAGAGAGAGAGAGAGAGAGGAGAAAGGGGTTATGGGAGTTGTGTTGACACCCTCTGATGGTGAAAACAATCATGGCTCCTGCTGTCAAATGACAAGCACCTTAGAACCCCGAGCCATTCCCGGGGACTGACCCTCTCTCTCTCTCTCTGTCTCTCTTTCTCTGAGTCTGTCTCTCTTTCTCACTCCTGGAAGAGCCTGTGGTAATTAGCAGGGCTCTAATGAGACAGAATGTCAGTGATCTGCTGCAGTACAGAGGGGGCAGGCGATAGGCCGGTGTGTGTGTGTATGTGCGTGTGTGTGTGTGTGTGTGTATGGGGGGGATGGGGTGGGTGCGGATGGTGTGCCATCTGTCACTAAGAGCCTGGCTCGCTACTCTCTAGGGGGTAACAGTGGGTTGGGAAGAACGAGAGATATATTTATATATTTATAAAATGAGTAAGATAAAGTGTACTGTATATTATATAAAAAAAAAGAAGTAACATTTCAATTAGTGATATATTGTGCATTTGCCAATAATTTGGCCATTTTTTTTATTCTTTTTTATTTACTAATATTTTGATTTTTAATTATTAACTATTTATAATTATTATTTATTATTATTTTAAAATTATTGTTATGATGATTTTGAGATATTTTATATATATATATATATATTTGTTCTTTTTTTTCTTTTTTTTTCTATTTTACATTTTTGTGGCTTTTTGTCCATGTCAGTTAGCTGTGAGGCCATCTGTATCTAACCCGGTCACATGACAAGTCATAATAATTAGTACAAGATTGAAAAATCGTACAAATCGCAAAAAACGTACAGCTTTTACCCCACAGAGAAAAATAAAGGAACCAACAAGCAATGTTAGTACGAATTTTACGAAGTGTAACCTCTGATCCAAACCCTAAACCTAACCCTTATATTTATAGTAAAATAACTTTTGTATACCACAGAAGAAAGTAAGCATAGGAGTGTGGAACGAGTTGAAGGAAGCATATTACAGGTTATTGACGTACAGTTGTGCTCAAAAGTTTGCATACCCTGGCAGAAATTGTGAAATTTTGGCATTGATTTTAAAAACATGACTGATCATGCAAAAAAAATGGATAGTGATCATATGAAGCCATTTATTATCACATAGTTGTTTGGCTCCTTTTTAAATCATAATGATAACAGAAATCACCCAAAAGGCCCTGATCAAAATTTACATACCTTTGAATGTTTGGCCTTGTTACAGACACACAAGGTGACACACACAGGTTTAAATGGCAATTAAAGGTTAATTTCCCACACCTGTGGCTTTTTAAATTGCAATTAGTGTCTGTGTATGAATAGTCAGTGAGTTTGTTTGCTCTCATGTGGATGCACTGAGCAGGCTAGATACTGAGCCATGGGGAGCAGAAAAGAATTGTCAAAAGACCTGTGTAACAAGGTAATGGAACTTTATAAAGATGGAAAAGGATATGAAAAGATATCCAAAGCCTTGAAAATGCCAGTCAGTACTGTTCAGTCACTTATTAAGAAGTGGAAAATTCGGTGATCTCTTGATACTAAGCCAAGGTCAGGTAGACCAAGAAAGATTTCAGCCACAACTGCCAGAAGAATTGTTCGGGATACAAAGAAAAACCCACAGGTAACCTCAGGAGAAATACAGGCTGATCTGGAAAATTACGGTGTGGTTGTTTCGAGGAGCACAATATGACGATACTTGAACAAAAATGAGCTGCATGGTCGAGTTGCCAGAAAGAAGCCTTTCTGGCAACAAAAAAGCCCGGTTACAATATGCCCGACAACACCTTGACACGCCTCACAGCTTCTGGCACACTGTAATTTGGAGTGATGAGACCAAAATAGAGCTTTATGGTCACAACCATAGCGCTATGTTTGGAGAGGGGTCAACAAGGCCTATAGTGAAAAGAATTACAGTATACAGTGTAATACACAGTATTAAGAACTAAGGGTATGCAGACTTTTGAACAGGGGTCATTTCATTTTTTTCATTGTTGCCATGTTTTGTTTTATGATTGTGCCATTCTGTTATAACCTACAGTTGAATATGAATCCCATAAGAAATAAAAGAAATGTGTTTTGCCTGTTCACTCATGTTTTCTTTAAAAATGGTACATATATTACCAATTCTCCAAGGTTATGCAAACTTTTGAGCACAACTGTACATCAGTCATTTGCATTGCACAATTAAATGTGGAATGAGTAACTAAATTTCTGCACTGTCGTTTCCTTTCTTAAAATATAGTGTTGGGTTGGACGCTGGCGAAAATTGTATGCCTGTTTTGTATCGATTTAAAATTGTGTTTATTGATTGATTGGTCTCCATGGTAATAAAGGTCATACCTTTTTGTGCAAGTCAAATCGTATGATGTCTTACAATTTTGATATCTCAAATTATTATTAATTATTACGAGTTATCATAAGACTATGTTGTCTACATCCTGGTGATGACATCATCTGATGACATCATCTTGCACTCAGCGGTGTATCTGTTTTTTTTTAGAAGCAAATCATAGTTCATGGCTATGATATAAATTAAAGCCTATTGGCTATAAAAAAAGGGATAACCCCTTCCTCATTTATGCTCCACCCCAACTGTGCTCATCAAAAGATTTCTTGGGGTCTTTAAATACCTTTGATTAGTAGAGGTCGTCCTGTGGGTGAGGCTTACAGCATCAGCGCGTTTGAGGAGCAGGTGTAGTCTTGCGTTCCCCTGCCGCACCTAAATCGCATTTATCTAGCCTCTATTTCCAGGTCTAGACGTATCGTCTGCCATGCATCTGCATTTACTTTCATTAAGAAACGAGAAGCTCAAAGCTGGATACAAATTAAATTATGTTTTTATAGGGAGCATACTATCCACCCTTCCTGTTCTAGCGGCCCCTATAATTTTACAGAGAATATCTATTTTTCTTTATTGTGCTTCATTTTCGAGAGTTGTTTGTTTATGGTTATGAATTCGTCCACCTCCCAGGGGCACGTGCGAGGCAGATGGGAGCAGCGTGCCTCTGAGAGAGGAAATAGGGCTATGACTGTTTATTAATTGATTTATTTATTTATCTGGCTGCCTGGTTATTAGGTTGCCTGGGAAACAGCTGCACTTCCCCTGTATTATTAAAGACACAATATTCCTGAACCGGAGACCCAGATGTCTGGGAAATTAATTTTGCGTATGATTTATCGCACAAAAGGTAGTGCTGTCTTACAAACTAAGCTTTTTCTTTGTCATTTAACGGACACAGAAATCCGCATCCGCAATTGCTGTTCTGTTTCTGAAGACTAGCATTGCTGGTTACCACTAGGCCTCTTAAAGGGATAGTTTGCCTCTCAAAAAATTTAATTATGTCATCATTTACTCACCCTCATAATGTTCCAAAACCATATGACTTTCTTGAGATGTTAGGCAGAATGATAGCCTCGGTCACCATTCACTGTCATTGCAATGAAAGTGTAGAATGGTGACTGAGACCAGCATACAGCCTAACATATGCTTTTGTGGTCCATGGTAGAAAGAAAGTTATACATGCTTAAGGGTGAGTAATTAAATTCTTCTGGCGTTTTACCAGTGCTGGTCGACCAGCACTAACATGCATAAACCAGCATGGAAAATCATGCTGGTCTAAGTTGGTCATTACAGCAGGATGGTGACCAGGATTTTGCTGTCGTATTAATTTTTCTTTCATGGAGCACAAAAGGAGATTTGAAGCAGCATGATAGTCTCAGGCACCATTCGCTTTCATTGTATGGAAAGAAGATGTAATGAAAGTGAATGGTGACTGAGACTGATATGCTGCCTAAAATGTCCTCTTGTGTTCCACGGAAGAAATGACATCAAACGTTTGGAACAACATGAGCGTGAATAAAAAGTCCACCAGTTAGTTCGGCACCAAACCAGCATAAACCAGCATAAACCAGCCTAGGTTGTGACCAGGATTTCTCTCTCTTTCCCTCGTCTTTGTGTAAGGTACTGTTATAGGTGGGTCGTTCTCTTGCGCTCTCCTCTGTCAGACCACACAGGGCTTTTTCTGAGGCCCATTTTCGCTAATCTGATCAGGCAGCCAAATACGCCGGGAAAAGCTGCTTTAATGATCCCTCTAATTACCTCAAGTCAATACCAACTGTATTATTAGACTCCGGGAAAATATTCCATTAGGGTTCCCCCCTCGGGACTCCCCGCACGTAGCGATGTCACGCGCCGCGCGCCCCCATGCTTGTAATTAATTTTATTTACACACGCAGGAATGCACAAGGTCGCACCTGCAGCCCGGAGCCACCTCGCCCAGCCCCTGACTCGCCTGCTTAATCAGATCTGTCATAATTACCATTCTGCATGCTTCTGACACACGCTGCAAAATATTTCAATTTAACTGCAGCCAATGGCTGTGGTGGGCGGCTCTCGCTCACAGTGGACGGAGACGGACAGCAACATCTCTCCCATTGCTCTCCCTTTTCTCCTACTTTTCTCATCACGTTCGGAAGTATGGAAGTATGCAACCTGCATGCTGGTATCTTTGCTCAAGGGCACTTCTGGAAAAAAATGTTTGCCAATCACCTGAGCTGTAAATGACATGTGACTAATTACTCTGGAGCCACAAGAAAATAATGTCACAACAAAGCTGATTGGCTGATGGCACTACGAGAATGCGCACAGTCCAAAACCCTTCACTAGCAGTGATTCTGAGGAGTGATGTAAATTTTGACCAAAAATTAGGGCAGATAAATTTAACGTGTTATTTTCAGTGATTAATAGTTGTCTGTTTAATGCGTTAAAAAAATTAATGCAATGAATGCAATATCTGTTTTATTCACTTCCTGAAACTACACTAATATTTTCCCCCACTTCCTGTGGCTAAAATTGGCTTATATACATTTCCAGGTGATATACGCTCGAGTCGACTGCACATCCTAGCACTGAAACTGATTGTGTGGAGCAGTGCACGCTTATTCATTACGCGCAACGCATATCCCGCAAGTGGTGAGCCAGGTGTGGGAGAGATATGTAAATCTTTACATACAATTTATTTTGTCAAAATTCACCGGTACATTTGAATGGCAGTTAATGAAAAACATCAAAAGCATCAAAGTTCGTCCAACACTACTTTCCCGCATAACGACTTCATATATTTTTGCCGTTTCAAAGCAAACTTGTGTGCTAATAAAGGATGCTGTTGAAGCTGACATGTACAATTTGCAGGTTTTATGCAGTTTAAATCTATAATTCAATAAGATCAGGCATGATTTATCTGCTTAATTACACTCTGATATTAGCAATTAAACTCCAGCTTTGAATTAAATCTCAATCACACGCTTATAATTGATGGACTCGCATTTCTCATAGGTTGTGCTTGTGTCGAGAGCTTCTCGCAGGCACGATGCCCTTTGTTTGAATTATTTTAGGATCAGCCTACTTACACTTTACTGCTTCCTGCTTTTTGCTTTTTCGCATTTCTTGAAAATGTTGACCTAGCTACGGGCCACCAAATATGGCAAGTTATGCTTCTGCATTTCCTAAATTTGCATACAAATATTTGTATACACATTTGCTGATTCGTATCAAGGTGCAAAGTATATTTAGGTATATTTTTTGCCACAGTTGTTGTCAATTAACAACTAATTGGTGCTAAATTATGATGTCGGTTATTTGTTTCCTATTAGAGAAGATATTTATAACTTCTTAAGATGGTTTAAAACAAGAATTTTTAAATATTCGACTTATGCATAGTCTACTCAGTCAGGAAATCTCTTCATTTATACACTCAAAATTTTAAGTTTTATGTATAGTTATAGTCTGTCTGTCTGTCTGTCTATCTATATGTCTGTCTGTCTGTTTGTCTGTCTGTTTGTCTATTTATCATCATGTTTTTCTTGAAGAGTGTTTGCATCTTTATTGAAAATGTTTGCCACTTTTATAGTTATATTTGATGATCTAATGCAATAACATTCATACGTTTTAAGTGAGGCTTAAGTGTCCAAATACTTTTTGGCGTCACTTTACATGAAAAGTAATTGAAAACTCACAGGACACGTATTAATGGCATGCTGTTTAGTGGGTCCCGCACAGCTTTTTGTCTCTGAAGAGAGATGTCTAGATATATGTATAGACAAAAAGACAGCTATTGTTGATCCCTGAGGGGAATTTTGGTAGAAAAACATCTCTATACATTGATATGTTGCAATCAAACAAGCCAAGACAGAACACATACGTGCTAAAGCGTTACATACATACTGAGAATCTTTTGAATATGAATTTTCTATCCAATATAGGCCAAAAATAAATTCCCTTTCACCATCATGGCAACCAGAGCACATTTAAAGCTCTCATTTAAGGGAAATGGTCACTCAAAATTGAAAAGAATTAGAATGACTTCAGAGGACTTGCAATATGGCAGATAAAACGAATGGACTTTTATGGTGCTTTTTATGTCATCTTGGTGCTGTACAGCCCTAGTCCCCTTTCACTTTTATTATATGGACAACAGCAGGCAGGATCTTCTTTAGAAATTCACTTTTTATGTTTACGAAATAAAATGAGGGTGAGTAAATGATGACAGAATTTTCATTTCGGGTGAACTGTTCCTTTAAGGAATGAGGTAGTAATATTTTTATTTGCCTGACCACATCTGTAGGGATCGGATGCCTTGATGTTTGTTTAGAGTTCATCTGGGACACTGGCCTGGTTTTCTCTTCCGCCATGCCAAGACCATTTTAATAAATACCGGGAGCAGGTCTGTTTGCATAGCAAGATATCCAAAAGACAGTCCATCCTCTGCCTATTTTTGGCCCGCTTGTCTTTTTTGCTTATTGTTGCAGTAGATTCACATATGCCGTGCGAACACATTAATAAATTTCAGCCAACAGATGGACTTTGACGCGCATACGGCGAGTCCATTTCCTTCATTCGTACGTCGTCAAACCCCACACACTTACGTTCGTCTGCAAAGCCCCACACGCAGACAAAAAAACAGGTTTGAACATACTGTATTATCTTCTGAATTGATCTACATGACACTGTCTGCCAAAGCTGAGTGGCTGCCAGATTCAGCAGGGGCGGCATAGCAGGAAACAATAATGCTTTTGTCTGGTGAATGCTGCAGCCCTCTGCTTGACATCAAGATGTTTGTTTCTCGCTTTTGTTTTTACTTCGACGCGCTCAAGTCTGAAGCCATAACAATGGATTTGCCTCTTTATTTAAAAACAATCAAAACGAACGAAAAAGAAAGAATGATTCTTTAGCATCTGCCTCCAGACTTGTTTTTTTGAAGTGAGTTTGTGTATTTGTTCCATAGGTAGGCCCTTGTGTCTTTAGGGGCTGTATCTCTACCGAAACTTGCTAATTTGTTTGAGAAATGCAGCCAATGATGTTATGACTGATAAGACAATACCCTAATTCATATACTAACCATACTATATAGTATGTGAGGTTAGGATTAGGTGTCTGGATGGCATACTGTTTCCTTTGAGTTTTCAAAATATACATTATGCATGCTTTTTGTGGCTAATATTGCCCATATCTCCTCGCACTAAAAAAGGGGACGTTTGCAACGATTTTCTTTTGACTTTTTTGATTGTACAAAAGTGGAGAGAGATGTGAGAAGCAGGGTTTTTTATATTTATTTTTTTATGTATGAATCTGAAAGTTAAGTCATATTGAAGTTCATCATAGTGAAGTTAGCTACACTACACCAAAAGTTTGTGGACACTCCCTTCTAATTAACATGTTTGGATGAGATCTTTTCATTCAAGTGGAGACAAATCTTAATGGTACAACATTCTAGAAAATTGCATGCTTTCATATTTGTTGCAACCGTTTTGAGAGGGCCCTGTTCTCCACATCAAATCTTAAGAAGCTTTTGGAAGTTCTATACGCTCACTGTATTTGTACGTGTATATGTGTTCTCTAAATATAAAGTATTTGAATAATTATTCTATGTATCATCTAACCATGTATGCATGTTGCTATAAAAATGGATACACTATTAAAAAGTTCTTAATAAATCCACAAATACAAACAGGGCATTTGGTTACTGTTTTCAATTGAGTTTCTAAATTAATGCATTTCAAAGAAGCCCTCATCCACCTGTCCATAATTTTAGACACTCATTTGTAAAAACACATGTTGCAAACAAACATTTCAAAGGTGTCGGTCACATGCAACTTTGTTCTTTTGTACCATGCAAATGTACATTGGCCCATGCTTCAGGATGGCAGAAAAACATCTGTCTTTGATTAAGGCCATATCTTCTCATGAATAATTATGAGGAGGTAAAAATCATACATCTTTTCTAGAGACATTCTCTCATTATTAATTTCAAAGCTGGATAATAAAAAGTCCAATCCCTATTCCTAATTTCTTAAATAATAACAATTGGTTTAAAATGAAAAATACAAACATGTTATCATTGTCTTCTATCTTGAGTAACATTAATTTTTATGACCCTTAAAGCACCTTTTTTTAGTCAGCAACTGACAAATTACAATTTTCTGTTTGATTTTCTGTTTACTAATGTTTAATGAAAGGAGTGTTAATTGGTACTTAATACATTTAAAATGAATTATTATGTTTTCATAAAAAATATGCAATAGGTAATCCAAAAGTAATCCAAAAGGAATCAGATTACATTACCTAAAAGTTAATTAGGTAATAAGTACCTGATTACATTTCAGAAGTAATCAACCCAGCACTGTATATATATATATATATATATATATATATATATATATATATATATATATATATAGTATAACCTGATAGTATTTATTTAAAAACAAATTGCCCCATTAACTAGCTTCAGTGTAGTTAGCTACTTTTTGTTTGTGCCTTGAAACATAGCTAGCTAATTTTTCAAAATAGTAGCTTGACTGTAGTTTAATTACTTTGAGGAATTTGAGCTTGGGGAGCTCCAATTTCAAAATTATTTTCCCTATCTCTTGTTCCAACAGAACACAACAGTCTGGTTCCGGAAGTAAAAAATGTTCCATAGTGGAACTGATTATTAACGATAACTTATAAACATTTAAAAGACTGACCTACAATGAGCTCTGAGGTTGTTAATCGATGGTGCATGCTACTGTTGAACGTCAATCCTGAAGAGAAACGATCCACCAATCAGAGAATCACAGAAAACAAAACACACTAAAATAGCTGTGCAGTGACTGCCCTCTTCAATGATGCAATCAATTACTGCCCACTTCAAATGATGCAATATACTATATATATATATATATATATATATATATATATATTGTGGCAGAGGAGTTAAGCATTGGTAAGACAGTACAAGTGGCTTTAGAATCCAATATATTGTTTATTTTCATATTATTGAACAAAAGCCAATCACTGGCCTACAGTTCACAGCAATCCATTTTGCAATTTAATTTGTCAATCAGTCCGAGATTTATTGTAAGGTTTTGTCTAAGGACCCGTCAATGTATGCTTTTGTAGCGTCTCACTTTGGTTGCATCATGTCATAAACATACCATTTTTAGGTCACTGTACCAATTTTAATATCGTTTAATATGTGCTGTCTGCTGAAGGGTTGGTTTGTTCTCTGTATAAGCTGCTCGTTGCCTATACAGCTGAAGTTTCGCTTACTGCCCCCTGGAGAAAACAGGTGGTACTTCAAGCTTGAATTGCTCAAGAATCGTCCTTATTATGATCTGGGGACATGATTAATTGCGTTAATATTTTTAACGCGTTATTTTTTTATATAATTAATCCCGCTGAATTAACGCATTAAATTGACAGTCCTACTTTATTTCCATTGTTTTTATTGATCACGTCTTTTGCAATGCTTCATGAGATTGTAGTACATAATTTTAGTGCATAGCACAAGTATACAAATTGGGATGTGGTCCAGTGATTCTGTGGGGCTGTTGTTTGATTTGGGGCCAAGCGATATGAGACCATTATCGTCTCGGAGGACTCTGAGGCCTGGCAGAGCAAAGGGAATGATAAGAACCAAATGAGATAATAAAAAGGTGTTAATGGTGCCATGTGACTGTATGTGGACAACCGCAACTGTCTCGGGCTCCTAAACTCAATCCCAAGTTTATTAAAGTGTTTGCTGGCATGTTGGCGAGGGACACAAACACCATGCTGTTTCTCTCACAGTAGAGTCCTATACACACTATCCTGCTTAGCTGGGAGAATCTTACGCATGAATTCAGTCATTGTGTGCAAGAGAAATATTTTTATCAGACTGCCCCACTGCTATTTATACCACGAACACAATGGGGGCTCTGGATGGCTTCCTGGGACCTCTCATCCGGGACCTTTTGACCCAGTCCACCAACCACAACCCCTTTGTCTAGACGACTGGGGAAGAAAATCTAGTAAAGTTGGTCTGCAATTGGCTGGATCTCACGAAACCCATCAAGAACATGTGCAAGTCATATTTCACACCAAGAAAAGTTACACCAAATCAAAAGATAGAATTAAGAAATTATATTTTGCTTTGAACAAAATAAAGAGTATTTTTAGGATATTTACCTTTTTTTTTGTGACATTATTTTTATGTCATTAAGAACTACCCCACAAATTCTTAGTACTGTCATGCAAAATAATGATAATAATAAGTTAAAAAGGATTTAATGAAGTTTAATAAATTATTATTTTTATAATAATAATAATAAATATATTAGTTAAACATTAATAAATAAAGATGAATTAATTACTATTATTAGTAATAATAATAATAATAATAATAATTAAATTAGTTTAAACTATTAAATAAAGTTTAATAAATCAATATTTATTATTATTATTATTATTATTATTAATAATAATATTTAAAATGATTTAATAAAGTTTAATAAATTATTTAATTAAGCATTTATACATCATGGTAGTATTGTATATGTTGCACTGCTTTTAATCTATACTTGTGTAAAAATGTAAATAATCATTGCATTATAGTATTATGCTTTATTGTTATGAAAACACAAATAAGCTTAATTTTCATAATATATATATATATATAATTTATTAGGGTGAATTGTGACCTGGAGGTTTTTGTGCGATATACCTAATCACCTTAACAAAAGAAAATTATGATTTTATTAATATCTCCTAGACAGCAATGAGATTAAAAGGAAACCATATTGAGACTTTTATGTCTCCTGCTTCTCATTCTTTTTTACTCCTGTAATCTCACATGTATCTCCTTTTTTAATTCTAAGAAGAAATCTCAACAATGTCTCAAACTGTGCACCAAGATACCAAAGTCTGCAATCAAAAGTCAAAGATCTCAATATGAACTCAAACGTTTCTTGTCAAATTCTTTCGACACAAGTCATCTGAGCTATGCTGTCCATTTTAAAAATAATTCTCTTACTTTTAGTTATTTAGCAGATGCTTTTATCCAAAGTGACTTTTTTTTTCATTTTTATTTCTCCAAAGGATATTTTGGAGAAACATGTGAAACAAAGTTGACAAATAAATAAAACTTAACTGAGAACTTTACTAAAAGCCGCTATACACTGTAGGATGTTTACAGTCCTTTAAGATTGTTACTTGTCAGACTTTATGATATGTACACATTGAGATCACCATGGCACACTGTGTGACATTATATCAGACTGTACGATACACATTGGTGGTCCCAATCGTCCCGATTAGTGAACATGATCGTTAATATAATAGAAGTATATAGATCGTTAATAATCAATAGAAGCGAAACGGCGAGATTTGCCCGGAGGATTTTCTTTTTTGAAAGTCAGGGCATCAGGATTTCCATCGCTCCAATACCACTCCATCACTTGTCATATAAGCCTTTAATAAGACACCCTGATCACAAATACACAAAATTCCAGATGTTGAGAATGAACGCCAGTGGGGTTAGGTTAGGGTTAGGGTTAGGGTTAGGGTTAGGGTTAGCAAAGATTCATTGTGGAAAAAAGAAGATTTGTGGCCCGAAAAATGATAAAGTTCTGCGTTCACATAGGGAAAACAAAAAAGGTGGGTTATAGTACGTCTTTCTCCTCTTTTAGATTAGTAACCTATAGGCCATGCAAAATTTCGAAAATTCATGAAGGCTAATAATTTATTGCGCTTGCAAATTCCCTATGGATAATGCACAAACATGACATAAATTTCTATAATTGTATCCAGTTGTATCTGCTGATTTGTATTAAAAAGTCCCATAAATACTTAACAATATAAATTGTTCATTTTTGTAATTTTTGTGGTGTGAATCTTAACTAGAAGTTTACAGACGCTTAAAGTAAATGTATTAAAAGTAAATAGTAATTAAAATAAAGTTGTAAAGAAAATGCATGATAAATGGAAAGAAAAAATATGTTAAGAAAATGCAATCATGTATTTATATTCAATTTGTAAGCTCTGTATTTAATTCGGGGAATAATGCTTTCATATTGCTGAAGTGTTACACTTTTCTCCAAGTATTTTTTGCTTATTTATTTATTAAAATTTTTATATTAAATGTAAAGAAGAAAAAACATTTCTTCCCAAGGAGCACAGTGGGGTTTCTCTGAAAAAACAGTGAATTGGGGAGCGATAGAGGAGAGGAATATCTCATCTGGCTGCCGTAATAGCAGTCACACTATACGAATACGATGCTAAATTTCTGACACTGCCAGAACTTCGTCGGAGGCTAAAGATCATCGCAAAGGCTATTAATCGGCCGTCGATGAGCATGTAGACATTGTTAGATTGCCGATTTTGCCCTACGACGACAGACATCCTTTAGGATTCCCGAAATTTGTCTCAGACAGCAGAATCGTGGCCAAAATCGTACAGTGTGCACCGTTATGAAAGAGCAGCCCGTATCCAGGCCGACCGTCTCCTAATGCTCTCTGTGTATGACAAGACAGTGGAAGAAATGCAATTGAACAAATACAAACAGTTTTTCAGGTCTTTTATAGACCCAGTTTCTGAAGCTCTCCGTGAGAAATCCAAAATTATTTTATTGTTTTTGTTTTATAATGCAATGGTATTAATACTAATACCTCTGTTTGGTTTGGTTTTAGTTTGGTTTCATTGGTGTTACAGTAAAGTGCATTATTTTTTATTTATTTTTTTGTCAGTTGCTTGTTCTGTGGCTTGGTGGGATTTGTTTAGTTTTATCTGCAGCGCTTGCAGATGTTTGATTGAGGATTGTGTGTGTGTGTCTGTGTGTTTGTGTGTGTGTTTGAACTGAGTTAGGCTACAGACATCATAGCAAGAACAAGAGTCAAATCCCTGCACATGCAAATAATAATAAAAAAAAAAAATGCAACAATAAACGTGGCAGAAGAACAAGGTGTGCTGTGATGAGCCCCGTCTCTCTCTCTCTCTCTCTCTCTCTCTCTCTCTCTCTCTCTCTCTCTCTCTCTCTCTCTCTCGCTCTCTCTTTCTCTCTTGTGGCCTTTATTTGGCTTTTGGGAAGAGGGAACATGGGACAACAGAAATGCTGAGTTATCTCTGCCATGCAGTGCCGCTCTGGTGTGTATGTGTGCTGTGTAATCCTGTGGAAATGAAAGGTGCTGCCACACACTGGTCTGGAGATTATGGCATCACTTTTGAAAGTGTGCCAGGACTGGACTGCTGGAACATACTCTAGAGAGCTCTCTTTTATTTATTTATTTGCTGTTTCTTTACAAAAACTAGGAATTTCCCATACTCCATAGACGTTTGAATTAAAAGTAAGGTGTGATTTTTCCGTGCCACTTGCAGCACCAAACTGAATTGTGATTTGTTTGTTTGACTAATGGCAGAATTGAAAATAGTCACTATAGTGACGTTTTAGTGTGTTGTCCCGATTTTTTTTTTTTTTTTTGGGCAGAAAATGCACACTTCAGCTTTATTTTCTAATTCACTTATTCTCTTGGATCATGAATATTAATTATTTTACATGACATCTGCCAGGTAGTTCTACCTGATTTGCATACTTATTTAGGAATTTAAATGTAAATTTTAGTTAAACTGGTTCCTACGCTTCTGTATTCCCTGTCATTCTACACTATATTTACTATAAAATAATTTACTACTTCTAAGTAACTTTTTCATATTGATTATATAATATGTCTAATGTTATGGGGACCAATAATTTCAGCATTAAAGACACATATTGAATGTCTGATGGTAGTTTTTATTTTTTTTTATATCCCACATTACTCAGGCTTTAGAAGCATGTTAAACCGTTATGTCTAACATAATCATACAGGCCCAGTTAAAACTGGTTTAGTCGATAGTAAAAATAAATTAAAATTAAATTAAAAAATAAAAATACATACTGGATATTTCTTCACAATAAACCATAGATATCCGTTTATAACTTTAACTTTAACAAAAAAATAAAAAATAAATAAACAAAACAAAAATAAATAAATGACAAAATGAAACCATGACCATGAAACATCTCTTTAAGTAAATTAAATCTTACTGTATCATACTGTATATGTTCTCTCTTTGTTGTGTTATCTGTATACTGTAAATGTGTTGTCTTTGTGTAATTCTGCAGGGCTGGCTCTGTGAACTCCTGCGCTGGAAGGAAGACCCATCCCCGGAGAACCGCACACTCTGGGAGAACCTTTCCATGATCCGTCGGTTTCTCAGTCTGTCCCAATCAGAACGGGATGCCATATACGAGCAGGAGAGCAACGGAGGACAGCAGCATCACGCAGACAGACCCGCTCACCTACTGCACATGCCCACAGACCCCCTGCAGGTCAGTGTCTTACAAAGACGCACCAAACTCTTATATCACTATATGTGTTTTATATCATGGTGATGGTATATATATCACATAGAGTTATTTTTGCTGAAAATTCCAAAAAAAAAAAAAAAAAATACAACCTGGTTTCATCATGTTACTGTACCTTTATTTTTTGCAAAATTATCAAATTGCACGACAGCTCAACTCATAGAGCGTTGCACTTGCGATGCAAAGGACCGGTGTAGGAGCCCTGAAGCTCATGTGAGTTGAAGTGAGCCGAAAGTGTCATAAAAGCACACAAAATGTGGTTGCTTCAGCAATTGCGTTTTTCATCTCACTTTTGCTTTTATGATGCTATCGGTTACTTTTAGGTTTAAGTTTTAGGGTAGGAATGTAGATTTTGCTGATTTAATACTCGATAGAACATTAACCTTAAAAACCTCATCTGTTTGGGAGAAAATGTTACTCTCTCTTTTAGTGCTACAGCGGGCATTTCACCTTGTAACTGCCACAATACATGTAATGAACCATGTATTGTCATTTTGCCAAACGTGTGCAACAGTTGCCAAATTTTCATGATTTTAGGACAAAAAAATAATGATAAAAAAATCCGGGAATGATAAACATCCACGAGCTGGACAAACTCATTTAGCTGTTTATTTTGCACTATTTTTTACGCGATGGACTATACGTAATAATTCAATATAATAATGACAATCAAGTCAAATGAACGATAAAAGTTTGTTCATTATAGCTGATTTTCCATAAAAATAAAAATAAAACGCCCATCATGGAATTAGAGTCTAATTCAAAAACGCTTTCAATAGGGTGCAAAGTAAAAAACAATAGCTTTTCGTTTACAAAGAAATATTTAAATCTGATAGTTAGGCTATATCATATAATTTAATTGTCACCTTGGCTAATACACTTGGCTCATTTTATTATGACTATTTCCTCATATTTTTCATAGCAGCACAAACGTTTTTTGCTGCAAAAGTGAAGTCAAACTTGTACGGTGTTTCTCTACAACTTGAGATTCACATAATCCCGTGGTGTCCTTCTCCTCCAGAAGACGGCAACGCAAGGTTGTTTTAATGCGATTCTGAAGTGACAAGCTTCTGACTGCGGGCACGCAAGATACAGTAACGCAGGCTGCTTTTGCCGATGTGTGGGATACAACGCAGTGCACTCCCAGATTAGGAATTCGCAAGCTTCGGGAAAGTTAAAACCTCTGTAATCACTGGGATGGCATCACGCTAGGGCTGGGCAATATGAAAAAAATATTTTAGTGATAATCCAACATGATCACGAGAAGTCGGCATGCTGTTTCTGAAAGTTCCGTTACCCTAGGATCGGCAACAGTATGCCGACTCACTGACATGCCTTATCTCCCATCGGACATATTTAGAGCGGCTCAACAACAATTACTTTCCCTTGTGGCTCGACTGGTAGCGTGTTGCGACAGTTGCATGGGAGACCACAGTTCAATCCCCAATCAAATAAGGAAGTAATCATGTTTGTATAAACAATCACAAGCGATAAGAAAGTTGCATTTTTGTCCCTAAAATTTCATTTTATCTCTACTAATGGTTATGGTTATATTTGGGTTTTGGTTGGGGGGTAGATTAAATAAAATAAACATTTCTCTTCACTGTTTTACACCCTGTTCAGCTGAAAACAATTATTTTTACAACTGGCTTCTGGCAACCTCTCCTGGATAGAAATGGATGTCACACTTGTTTATATGCTCTGAAACACTTACCGCTTTAGCCTCTGGAGGCAGTGTTTTCAAATTCGGTCATCGTATGCCGATTTCAGCGAAAGAAAAATCGGCACACACTTGCCGATTTTTATATGAGATCAGGCCTGATAATAGGCTTAAAAATATTGCGATATCTGATTATATCATCAACCCTCTGCCGAGGGTCGTTGAATATTTTTGCTTATTGATTTTGCTTTAAAAAAGTAATTCATTTATTGAAACATGAAAAACGTTTCTATATTTCTAATTCAAATTGCACTTTAAATGAAAAAAAAAAAAAAAAAACGATTAAAATAACAAAGTGATCAAAAAAATCTTATATAACCAACAACCGAAATCCAAACATTTACCGTCTCCAACGGCCCCATTTGCCAACACGCAAGTATTCGTCTATGACAACAGGTGGGAAATTACTAGTAGCCTAAAAATTAAGAACTAAAGACAACTGTAAAGATAATAACAATTATAATAAGAATAATGATTTAAAAAAAAAAAAAAAAACATTACCTCAAAAAAGTTTAACACAATCCACATAATTTATACTTTCAAAATGGCTAAAACATCTTACAGGTCACCCACCACTGTTGCAAAATTACCCGCACATGAAATACACATATTTAGACGAGGAGCTTGCGAATAAGGAGCTGGATTCAGCCTTGTCGCATTTGGCTGGTGGTGGGTGCAAATTTCACACCCTGGGCTAATATTTAATATATCTGCCGACTTCCCAGATCCATGGTTTTGTCATTTACCGATACTGTCGATCATTGTCTGTCAATGAGTGTCGAAATCAACTTCGGGAGATTTGTAAGACATCGTCGATATCCGATAATATCGTCCTATCGCCCAGGCCTGCATCATGCTGTACAAATGTGGCATGAACTAAAGAGGTTGCTGATGCTTTGTGTTAATATTTTCACTGGGCATTGTGTCCGGCAATGTTTGAATTTGTCAGACATTTGGATATTTTAACGGTCAAAAACCAGCAATTACTGGCTAACGGAAACCCTGATATACTGTGTGTGTATATATATATATATATATATATATATATATATATATATATATATATATATATATTAATATACCCATTGGCCACCCCACTCGCAATTGCCATTTTGGTCATTTTTTGTTTTGGGCACAGTTTAGTTAGTCTTTCTACACCAACAATGTGCTTATACTAATGTTAGACAATAAACAACACATCATAAGATCATGAAGCACAGACTTTATTCACACCACCAGACTACAAAGTAAACCTATCAGTCTTATGCACTAATACGCCTCGGTTGCTTTCTGTGTATTCTTCATGAGTTAAAAGCAGCTCTTACATTCATACAGACGGGATCATCACAGACATTTCGTAATATTGTGACCAAATCAGAGCAGAAAATAATACAAGCACGTGTAACTTCTGAATGAGAGATGTTTACGGTGATGTACCGGTAGGCGTATGTACCCGCCGGTCACACATCAGACTCGCAGACAGATGAATCGTGGATAAAATATATTTAAATGTCAGCGAAAGTCAAATTTGGCAATATTTGTGCAGACCTTAGACCTGTATACACCTTTCCTGGGACCTGGCATGGATCAAAAGCATTTTTTTGAGGTTTCATGGGTGTTTTTCCATTCACCGCCTTTGTTTCCTCCAGCTGATGGTCACAAAGATGGTGGCTGCGAGGACAAAGTGACGTCACTGAAACAGATCAATAAATGCAAAAAGTTGCAAAGTTGCTTGGCACTGACAATACTTCTTGACTTTGTTTGAGACACGTCCCTCTGTGTATTTTCGCATTAGTTTATATAAACGGTATAGCAAAATCTCTATTTATTTCTACCTTTGCATGGTATATATCATACAAACCAGTATATACACACATTTATACACAAAAACATACACACACTCACCCTCTCCTTTTGCATACTTATTTGGTTTTCTTTACATGTTTTTAGTTTATTCGTTTATAGCAAATTATGTCTAATTAAGTCTCTTTTGATCACTTGAAGTTTTGAGAAGCTGTTCGACTTTATAAAACAACTAATTCTGTGCTCCCTTGCCGTGTAAGCAAAACAGTCATTAGCAACATCATTTGTCTGTGTTTAGATATTAAGGACAGCTGGCTATTTTGATAAATTCATCACTATTAAGAATCTATATTTAATCATAAAAATCTCCCAAGTTTGTCTGGTTACAGCTGTGTCTTTGATCAGATATCATTTTGTTTACTCGCAAGCATATGGTCAATCCGAGAAAATAGAAAAAACATCTATTCACTTCCATTTTCACCACTTGCATCTGCACATGGCTGCTTATGTTTTAAAGATTCACAACTGTGAGTTAAATTTCTTCTAAGACATGCAGTGGCATAATAAAGCAATAAGCCACAAGAGGCTGCGTAACAGGGTTCTTAGGCAAAACAAGTTAGCTGTTGTTGATATTATAGATACAGTATATAGACCTAGCACATTAATAAATCTTTGCATTGTGGTGAGAAGTTTTAGATGGGAAAGAACCACTCACATTTTCTTCAACGTTTCTTCAAAATGTAAAAACCTGGTTCGATGTAATTTACTGCATGTCTGCTTTGTACAGTATGATATGCTCTTGTACTATTTATTTCTTCTCATTGTATTCCAAGTGTCTTTGATATGTTATCTGTTGACTGTTGTGTATTTGCTAAATGTTATCAAGCATTCCGGGTGCTCTTGGGAATGTCCCAGGAAAAGTGGTCTGTATGGTGTTTGGAAAACAGCAGCTGCCTGCTACAATGCCCCAAACTCTCAAACAATGGCACATTTCAGAGCAAATGTGTCATATGTTTACAGCGATGTGAAAGTGACCTAAACACAGACACCGATAGTGTTCTGTACATCTCTGGCAATGCCCACACGACCCCATCTCGCTGCACATTGAGTTTTTATTTTTACCGTGTTAAGCAACAGCTTTTGAATAGGGCTTGATAAGCAATCAACAGACCTGCGTTTTCTATGTGACTATTCTGATGAAAGAGTTTGCATTCTTGTTAAGAGCCATACATGGAAAGGAGCAGATAAAGCTATAAAATCCCCACATTTGATTGCGTGTACTGGGGTGGGTGGTATGACCAAAATCTTATATCACAAAATTTGTGACAAGATAAATAATGTAAAACATGTTTTTTCTTTGTTTTAGCTGGAAATTCAAAAAAATAAATAAATAAAAAATAAATTATATATATATATATATATATATATATATATATATATATATATATATATATATATATATATATATATATATACACACTACCGGTCAAAAGTTTTGAAACGCTTGACTGAAATGTTTCTCATGATCTTAAAAATCTTTTGATCTGAAGGCGTATGCTTAAATGTTTGAAATTAGTTTTGTAGACAAAAATATAATTGTGCCACCATATTCATTTATTTCATTATAAAACTAAAATTTAAGTTTTTGAAATTGATGACTTGGACCAAATAATAAAGAAAAGCAGCCAATAAGTGCCCAACATAGATGGGAACTCCTTCAATACTGTTTAAAAAGCATCCCAGGGTGATACCTCAAGAAGATGATTGAGAAAATGTCAAGAGTTCATGTCTGCAAATTCTAGGCAAAGGGTGACTACTTTGAAGATGCTCAAATATAACACAGTTTTGATTTATTTTGGATTTTGTTTAGTCACAACATAATTCCCATAGTTCCATTTATGTTATTCCATAGTTTTAATGACTTTACTATTATTCTAAAATGTGAAGAAAAAATGATAATAAAGAATGAGTGTTTCAAAACTTTTGACCGGTAGTGTATATATATATATATATATATATATATATATATATATATATATATATATATATATATATACTGTATATATATATATATATATATATATATATATATATTAGTGTACACTGTATATATGGGTGTTTCTTCCACTTTAGGCACTTTTTTTTTACTACTTACAATGTTCAACAGTGTATGTCAGGGGCATAGATTCCATGGGGGATTGGGGGGAGGTAACCGCTGTACCCCCCCCCCCCCCATGTTCAAGCCAAATCTACGCCCATGGTGAATGTACATGCATCACAGGATATTTATGTCATTTTTGTCATTTTTTCTGAAAGTCATGAAGATTCCTACCACAGTGTCATTTCCAGCACATCTCAAATTCTATACTGAAATATTAACAGAATTCTGTGCTAGAAATGATGCTGATGGAAATTATATTTTTAAAGTTTATGAAATAAAATGACTGACTCCTTTGTCTTGCTAAGGCTAATTTCATAGCTAACATTTTATGTATCCTAAATACACACAATTAAATAATATTTTCACTCTTTTTGCATAATTTTACAGTTAATTATGCATAATTACAGTTAAGTGGAAATGACAGCAAATAAAAATACACTGCTCACAAAATATATATTTACCTTTATTATTTTTTTTCAAACATCACATATTTCATCTCAAGTATGCTCTTCACTGACACTTTTGCCCACTTGTTTAACAAGTACACTAACTTTTGGAACATTTTTATAAGGAGGCAGATCTGTTTGTTGTGTTGGAAATGACGGGGACACAACTGTGGGACAGTGATCATTTCTGAATAAATATTCAAATGGTTTATGTTTGTTTCACTCTTTGTTTGGGTTATCGTAGATTTAAACATTAATAATTTGTATTCTTATAATGGATTTTCATAGTTTCATATTGAAAGTCTGGGTCTGGGACAAGGCTAAAAAAGTACAAATCTATACATGAAGGCATTTTAAAAAGTTACAAAAGTATTTGATGAAAGCCTGATAAAAATCAGTTTCAATGTTCCCTTCATAAATTATTTTTTTTATTTTTTTTTTATTCAATCAACCCCTGGTACATGAAATTGCCTGAACTTGAATAAACACTTTTACAAAGTATATATAGAAATTATATATAAATTACCACATGGTAATGCCTATTTTGGATATTCCAGTGAATTAAATACTTTTCAAATTTAATGTAGGTTTTCAAACAGGGTTTCCAAACAAACAAAACTCACGCTATTGGTTGAGCCAATGTTGCTGTGTCCAGCTGGTCGGGATGCTCAAACAAGGAGAGCAATGTTTTGATCTTGCCACAGAGCAAAAGTGTTTACACTTTTTGGGGAAATCAACATACAAATGGCTTACTTACAGCTGTCTCTGCATTCTTAGATAAAATAGAAGATAGTATTTTAACATTCTGCATTGAAATACAATATACAACACCTTAATTTGACATGCAGCATCATTCTTTCTTTCTTGCCCCTTTCAGGCTCATCAACAGCCCTCCTCTCAACTCCAGGCACCCCTGCCCCTGCCACACCCCTCCCAGCCGCCTCTGTCCCAGCAGCCCTTACAACAGCAACAACAGCAGCAGATGGGACCGAGACTCCCCCCTCGACAGCCGTCCACAGCTTCTCCAGCAGAATCTGAGGATGACAACCGCTGCAAGAGTCGCCAGGGCAACCGCATCTCCATGGAGGCGCTGGGCATCCTGCAGAGCTTCATCCAGGACGTGGGGCTGTATCCAGATGAGGAGGCAATCCACACCCTCTCGGCCCAGCTAGACCTGCCCAAACACACCATCATCAAGTTCTTCCAAAATCAGCGCTTCTATATCAATCACGCCGGCAAGCTGAAAGAAGCGTCCATTGGGTTCCCCTCCAACAACAACAACAAAGACGAGGGCCTGACGGACTTCAAAGAGGGCGAATTGTTGACGGAGCTCAACGAGAGCGTGCAGACCAACAGCACAATGTTCTCTATTAAAATCGAAGAGCACCTGGCACCCGAAATGCACACACTGGGCCAGGCCCAAACTGAGCAGGAGGCTAAATAGTGACGCTGGCGTCGTGGATGTCTTTTTTGTGTTAAAATCTTATTCTCATATTTCTCTCGTTCTCACTGTCTCTGTTCCATGAGCGAACCTGTAAGACTTTGTACACAAGACTGAATAATGCAAAGGTAATTAACTTTCACAGTTTTGTAAAGCGTGTATTATTTCACTGTAAAGACTTGTGCATTATTTCAATAACCTGCACAACTTAATAAAATGTAAAATAAACTAAATAAAAAACTTTTAAAGGGATAGTACACCCAAAAAAATAATTCTGTCATTATTTACTCACCCTGATGTTGTTACAAACCTGTTTGACTTTCTTTCTTCCATGAAAAAAAAAAAGGGTCATTTTTGAAAAATATCCTTGTGCCAGTCGCCATTTATTTCCAAAATGGCAAAAATGCACCATCAAATTATTGGGTCTGTTCCTCATACAAAGCTATTGTATGACTCCAGAAGACTTGGAACATAGTGAATGGGTTGAAGTAGTTTATATGACTGTATATATATATATATATATATATATATATATATATATATATATATATATATATATATATATATATATATTTTTTTTTTTTTTTTTTTTTTGTAAATAACGACATAAAATAAAATAGCTTCAAATACTTGAAATAAAGTGCATGAGTCATATGGGCTACATTTAATAAACTTTTATGGACCAATCATTTGCCAATCGGGAATCATGTCAAATATGTTCTTATTCCTTCTTTACTATATCAGGCAAAGACGAAAGTCCAAAATGAATAAAATCCCAGATGCATTTTTTTTTTTGTTCAACCAAAATCCCAATAATAACCAGGAAAAAATTAATGATTTGGTGCATTATGTGGGAGTTTTAAGTATAAACATGCCCAAAACACACCAGGGACTGAAATGATGAAAAAACTATCTGCAACTATCAACAGATTTTTGCCGATTGTATACTTCCAAAAAGCAACTATCGGCACAGATTAATCGGTAAAACTGATATATCGGTCTACCTCTAGTAAGAACAATAAACTTTATACAAAAAGAAAGCAAGCTTTTTTTTTCTTACACAATTGGTGAATAGTTTTTATTATTATTAATAATAATAACAATAATAATAAGCATAAAAAAGAAAAAATATTTCTCTGAAAATAAGAGTTAATGCCATATGTCATTCTGCTTAAAAAGTAAAAGCGTCTTGTTTAAAGCATGTTTAGTTATTTTTACATGAATAAATACAAAAATACTGATTAATAAAATATATATATTTTTTGCAGTGTGTGGCCAGAGTGGCCAGAATATTTTTCAAAAATTCATCTTTTTTTTTTTTTTGTTCCATAAAAGAAAGAAAGTCATTGGGGTTTGGAACAACATGAGTATGAGTAAATTATTACAGAATTTTAATTGATTGGGTAAACTATTTCTACAACAGTATGTTGCTGTGGATAATTGCTGACTGCACTTGTTGTCTGTTTTTACACTGATTTCAAACTACTGATTTTAAAAAAAGGAAAGTCAATAGAGTTTGCTAGACTTTGTTGTTTACGTATGTGATGTTAACTGCGTTTTTTTTTTTTTTTTTAATGCATGAAATTGGAGAAGAGATGTAGACAAAGGCCTTAATGATGAGGTACTGGGTCGAAACACTGCTGGTTAATGAGTTATTCTCTTTGAAATAAAAGAAGAATCGCTACTTCTCGGGATCCCCACGACCCGCAGGTAAACCGGGGAATACGGCTCAATCTTATTATTTGGTTTGAAGAAATATAGATAATATATATAAAATATATACTGTATATATATATATATATATATATATATATATATATATATATATATATATATATATATATATATATATATATATATATAGACACATATTAATTGTAAAAAATATACAGTCTTATATATACTATGCCAACAAATGCCTTGTACTATATATGGCACTGCCGATGTTAGATTATTTTGCAAAACTTTGGTCAATGTAAAATTCTGGATTTCCATAGTTTGAAATGTGAATCACAACCTCATTTTCATTGTTTTTTGGCATCGTCCTGCATTATTTATTTTTCGTTTCACGCTGCGTTCCGATGTAATTACATTTTTCCAACATTTTACCATCACCTGACGCTTTTGTTTTACTGATCTTTTTCTATTTATAAATGTAATTTTGATGGGCAGTAAAATCAGAAAGTGTCTTAAGCGTTTTAAATGGAAATTGTGCTTTAACAGTTGCCTAAAAAAAGTGCTGTATGTCAAGCAACTCGTGCGAGCTTCACAATTAATGTTGTATGCAATTTTTACTATCATGCAAATAAGCTTAGGTAAAACGACTAACCTATAGATCACCTTAGAGATGAAAACATATGCAATTTGTGTGAAATCGATGTTTTCAATGTGTCTTCCTTTGGTTAATGATCCAATTCAAAGCTATTCCTGTATAAATATGATGTATAAAAAAGTATTTCTTTTTTATGAGTTTATTGCAATGAGAACACCAGTTATTTTGTTACGACTGACTGTTTTATAAGTGTTTCTCCGTTTCTTTATGCAGCAATGTTCTAACTAGGAGTGGTTACTGATTGTTAATGACACAATTAAACTGTTTGTATTGTACTCCCGAATCTTTGCGTTAATGTGATGATGCATTAAAGATATCCACAGCGTAGGCTGGATTTGAAAACGCCAGCCGAGAAGTTCTTGTTGGTCTTTCCAGTATTAAATAAGGAATACTCTCCTGGGTGGGGGGCTGGATAAAGTCATATTAAAAGCACATTTGAGGGTAAATAGACGGCGGGTGTTAAGGCTTTGTTAATGAGATGATCTGCAGGGATTGGAGGTGTAAAACTGTGAAGGTGTGTTGACTTCTCAGTGAATTCCAGGTAAAGAGCTGCATATGGAAAAGTTCTTGCAGACTAACACCCAGATGGAGGTAAAACATCAGTGACCTCTATGTAATCACAAATTTATTTTCCCCTAAACATACAGTATTAGACCCAAAACATCACAAATGTTTTTTGCAGACATTTTTAATGGATGACTAATGAAAAAAAATCACATGAAAGTATATTCTTTCAAGAGTGAAATATTTAATGCTGACTAGAAGAGGAGGGTAAGTTGTGCAAGATTTTTGTTGTTGTTTAAATGCAAATCAAGGATCGCTCTAAACTGTTTAATATAAATTCATCTTTTGCATATACTATATTTACATGAAAAAAGGCCATTGCTTTGGCAAAACAAATTATACATATGTATATATGCATATATATGCATGAGGCAGGAGAAAGGATACATGCAAGTTTGTACATAACTATAAGATATATGAAACATAAATACATTACTGCAGGTATGCAGATTGATTATTTCAGCAAAAAAAAAAAAAAAAAAAAAATACAATTATTGTGAAAAAAAAGTGGGGATGCAACATGAAAAGTTTTTGTTTGTGATGTTTAATATTTTAATGTGTATACTAACAAGTAAAAAAATAAAATAATAAAAAAAATAAAAAAAATCTCATGAAAATGTTAAATAAAGTTATTTGTACCATGGAGGCCCTTGACTTAAATGTGTTCCAATGACAAACACATGTCCAAGTTCATTTTCTTCAATCAAATTATACAGAAAACACAACAGAAACACAAATAAAGTGGTAACACTTTACAATAAGGTTCCATTTGTTTACATAAGTTATCAACATTAGTTAACAAGAACTAACAATGAACAATAATTCCAAAATTTTACAGCATTAATTAATTTTAGTTAATGTTAATTTCAACATCTGCTACTACATTTTTAAATCAAAAGTTGTATGTGTGAACATTAGTTAATGCACTATGAACTTACACGAACAAACAATGAACAATTGTATTTTCATGAACTAACATGAACTTAATTAATAAATGCTGTAAAAATATATATATTGTTCATGATACCTTATGCATTAACTAATTTTAACAAATGGAACCTTATTGTAAATTGTTACCAATAAAGTTATTATAATGATAGTGATCTCCATGGAACCATTCTGTGAAAGGGTATTATTTGGTATTTGGATATTTAAGTCGAAGTAACACACTTTCTTAAAGGAATAGTTGAAAAAAAAAAAAAATCTGTCATTATTAATTTGTCCTTATGACAAATCATTTGGTATGTTTTCTTCTGTGGAAAAGAAAAGATAAAAAAAAAAAAAACAAACAAAAAAAAAAAAAACACTATATCCTGGCCATTCTTTTTCATATAATGAAAATTAATGGGGACTGGGTCTGTCAAGCTCCAAAATAAAAAAATTAAATAAAATAAAAATAAAGCATCATAAAAGTCTAATAAAAGCAGTCCACATGATTGACTCACTATATGTTCCAAGTCTTCTGGAGTCATACTATAGCTTTGTTTGATGACAGACCCAGATTTATATCAATATTCACTTCTCTAATCCCTGAATTGGACTGTTAAATTCGTTTGGACTACAAAATTGAGGCATCGACACCATATTTAAATAAACTGAAAAAAAGCACAAACAACACACAGCATTCAAAATATTGGGTCAAATAGTCCAACATAGTCTTATAACAACATGTAATAATTTGTATGAAAATTAAAATTAAAATTAAATTGTATGAAAAGGTACAACAGCCATTAACTATTTTTTTGACTTTATGATTAGGTTTAGGTTTAGGGTTAAACTTAGGAAAAACCGTAATAACAATGTTTGTTGATTTGCTTGTTTTTTTCTCTATTGGAGTCAAAGCTGATGTATGTAACTTTTTCAGTGTTAAAATACTTTCTTCTAGCTTAATATCATCTCGGTTACTGTCGTAACCTCCGTTTCCTGATGGAGGGAACGAGATGTTGTGTCGATGCAGTGACACTAGAGGTCACTCTTGAGAGCCCGGAACACCTCAGATCTTTGAGAAAAGGCCAATGAGAACATATCTAGTATGGAAGCAGGCCGCGCCAGCCGCGGCCTTTTCTCTCTATGTTTTCTCTCCACAGAGTATTCAGTTATTCGGCTGGGGCCGTTTTAACGCTCAATATATGCGCCGGGGAAGGTGTTCTTTTCCTATCCTATACTTTCAGGGGGAAAAGACCCCACGGAGACCACATCCTGCCCGAAGGGGAGGCAACATGTGGCAAGCACGTCATGTGGGCTCAGAGCCGCACATGGAAGAGGCGTGGTGGTAGGTACTGCCTGAATGGGGAATGCTCTACAAACACGGCGACCGGGCGACCGGGACAGAGAAGACTCTGTCGAAGGGAGACGCAGGTCTGCCGACAGGGAGACCGTACTGCGGAAAATACATCACATGGGTTTACCAGAGTAACCGGCACCTGTGGAGCACCTACCTCAGTAAGGGCGTATTAGCACACGTACTGGTTCCAGCTGTAAATTCCTCCTCTGAATTCGTGAGCCACAGGTCTAGGGAGGAAGGACATCCAGGGTTCACGGGTTCGTGAACTCGCATAGGAAAAGAAGCTCACATCTTCGCCTCTTTGGAGGGTAAAGGTGCTATACGCAAACGATACACCCGGCCAGCTGTCCGTATTCCCGAACTTACCTGCTTGTACCTGACAGTACATGAGACAAACCGGCTCAACCCGGAGATTGTAAAATCTCAAAGGTGTTGGGTGTCGCCCAGCCCGCTGCCCTGCAGATGTCTGCTAGAGAGGTGCCATGGGCCAGTGCCCACGAGGATGCCAGACTCCTTGTGGAGTGTGCTCGTATTTCCGAAGAGGTGGGCATGGCCTGGGCCTGGAATGCCATCGCGATGGCATCCACGATCTGGTGGGCAAGCCTCTGTTTGGAGACAGCGTTCAATTTCCGCTGTCCGCCAAAGCACACAATTTGCTGCTCAGAGTGTCTAAAGCTCTGCGTGCGATCCAAGTATATGCGTAAATTATGCACCGGACACAGCAACGACAGGGCTGGGTCAGCCTCCTCCTGGGGCAGCGTTTGCAGGTTCACCACCTGATCCCTGAAGGGGGTTGTGGGAACCTTGGGCACATAGACTGGCCGGTGTCTCAGGATTATGTGAGAGTCACCCGGACCGAACTCCAGGCAGGTATCGCTGACAGAGAACGCTTGCAGGTCCCCGACCCTCTTGATGGAGGTGAGCACAATCAGGAGGGCCGTCTTCAAGGAGAGGGCTTTCAACTCGACTGACTCTATCAGCTCAAAGGAGGCTCCATGAAGGCCCAGGAGGACCACGGAGAGATCCCAAGAGGGGAACAGGCGTGGCCTAGGAGGATTCAGCCTCTGGGCGCCTCTCAGGAACCTAATGATCAGGTCGTGCTTCCCTAAGGACTTACCATCCACTGTATCGTGGTGTGCCGCTATAGCGGCCACATACACCTTCAAGGTGGAGGGGGACAGCCGTTCCTCCAACCTCTCCTGCAGGAAGGAAAGCACTGACCTGAATGCACATCTCTGAGGGTCTTTAGCTCGGGAAGAACACCAATTCGCGAACCGTCCCCACTTCAGGGTATAAAGCTGCCTCGTGGAGGGAGCTCTGGCCTAAGTGATTATGTCTACCACTTCTGGTGGTAGGCCACTTAGGTCTTCCGCGTCCCATCCAAGGGCCAGACATGGAGGTTCCAGAGGTCTGAGCGTGGGTGCCAGATGGTGCCCCGTCCCTGAGAAAGAAGGTCCTTCCTCAGGGGAATCCACCAGGGAGGGGCTGTCACGCGGAGCATGAGGTCTGAGAACCAAGTCTGGGTGGGCCAATAAGGGGCCACGAGGGTGACCTGGGAATTATCTAACCGCAAGGGCTCAGGGGAGGGGAAGGTTCCACTCCAATCCCACACACACGGCGGCCCGGGCAAGCATGGTGGTCATCTCGCTGTCAGTCTCAGACTGGGCAGGCCGACCTGAAGGTGGCAGCCCAGTTGAGTCCTCGGCGTCTGACATCGCCAGTACGCTCTCCGATGCAGCGATCGAGCACTCATCCTTCTCCGGAGCTCCGAAAGGGACACTAATCTGACCCTGGCCCTCGTCAGGGGCAAACGAGCGTGCTGGGAAATGGGAGGTCCACGGGGATTTACTCGGCAGAGCCATGCCCATTGAAGCCCCCCAAATCGCCTCCAGCGCCAGCCGGGCCGGCCTCGCACCCGGAGGTAAAAGGCGAGGCGCGGGGGGCGGCTAGAGTGGCTTTCCCCCAGAAGAAGGCAAGCCGCGACCGCAACATTGCCATGGTCATATTCTCGCAATGAGAACATGAACCATCCACGAACGCTGCCTCAATGTGATCGCTGCCCAAACACAGAGATAGCGACCGCATCCAGGAATCACACAAAGATGGAAAGGCATCTTTATAAAGACGTGTCAATGTGTGTATTCTAACAGAGAAAATATACTCTTTAGCAGGAATATAAACTCTTTTAGCACTGTCGAAGTGCCCAGGGGAGAAATCTGCACTCATCGTGCAGAAGGAGAGAAAGCCGCTGGAAATGCGCCGTATATCCAACAGCATATGCTTCTTAAGAGGTGAATTGGACAGCAGTAGTATTCAGCTCACTGATTGTACAACCAATCAGCTCCAAAGAAAAAATCTGAATGAGTGGTTGTGAGCCAGCTCCTTTTATACCCATATGTCCGGGGGAGTGGCATGCAAATTCCACTCGCCAATTCTCATTGGCCTTTTCTCAAAGATCTGAGGTGTTCGGGGCTCTCAAGAGCGACCCCTAGTGTCACTACATCGACTCAACGTCAAGTGAGTGACAGAAGGAGAAGCAGAGACATCTACACTACCGTTCAAAAGTTTGGGGTCATTTGCCTGAAATGTTTCTCATGATTTTGTAGACATAAAATATAATTGTGCCAACATATTAATTTATTTCATTACAAAACTAAAATTTTATAAAAAAAAAAAAAAAAATGTTTTTGAAATGGATGACTTGGAAATAATTAAGAAAAGCAGCCACTAAGTGCCCAATATAGATGGGAACTCCTTCAATACTGTTTAAAAAGCATCCCAGGGTGATACCTCAAGAAGTTGGTTGAAAAAATGCCAAGAGTACATTTCTGCAAAATCTAGGCAAAGTATGGCCACTTTGAAGATACTAAAATATAAAATAGTTTTGATTTATTTTGGATTTTTTTAGTCACAACATAATTCCCATAGTTCCATTTCTATTATTCCAAAGTTGTGAAGACTTTACTATTATTCTAAAATGTGGAAAAAATAAATAAATAAATAAAGAATGAGTAAGTGACCCAAAATTTTGAATGGTAGTGTGTAAGTCATTCATAGGTTAATTTTCTCGAAAACTAAACACTGTCTCTGTGGCACTATAAAATAGCATGAGTTTGGGGCGGGACTATCTGATGGTTTGAACAATAGTAGACGAGGAGCGTATTTAGATGCTGTTTTGAAAACATTGTTTTTTTTTTTTTTGTTTTTTTTTTTTGCAATTCCGTTCGGTGGCGCTAGTGTTGCAGAAATTACATACTTCAGCTTTGAAGTCATCCGAGATGGCGAAATTGTAAGATGTCGTACGACTTGGCTCATATGAAAAGGTACGGCATCCATGAACTATGATTTGCTTCTTAAAACAATTTGGATACACCCCTGAGTGCAATATGTTGTCATCAGTATTTTTGCTCCATTTTTAGGAAGAGAAAACTGTACATTTTAAATGCATATATCTGCTAAATGTTTATGCACTAGGATATAGACAACATAGTCTCATGACAACTATAGTTTGTGCGAGATGGTGAAATTGTAAGGTTATATGCGACTTGGCTTGTATGAAAAGGTACGACTTTTTTTCCCAAAGAGACCATCCGAACAAAAAACACAGTTTCAAATCGACAATTTCAAAATGTCATTGAACACACTTGGTTACTCATTCCATATTTATTTATGCAATACAAATGACTGATGGATGTCAGTAACTTGTAATACACTTCCCTTGTCTCGTTCCAAACCACAATATTTTCTTTCTTCCGTGGTATACAAAAGTAACATTTTATAAGATTTTACCATCCCGTACTTTTATTACGACTTGTCATGAGACAAGGTTGAATAGTCAATCCTCAATTATTGAGTTACTTATAAGTATAAATAAAACATGTGATGCAACCTTCAAATTTGGCTTATGCTTTGGGAGCGTGTCTATAAGCCTTAAAATGCAGCATATGTAGGCAGCTCACTAGGTTTTGAAACAGAGCTTAGAATATCAACTGACCTGGGTACATTTGAAAAGACACATATCATGTCATCTTTAGCTGTCAGTCACAGAGTCACATTAAAATAAAATCCATCCAGAGAAAACTGATGTAATGCTACAAATGATGAATCCCATTGTTACAAATTGCCCTGCCATCTTTTTCCAAATCTGGGTCATTTAGAGTGCCTGAAATCACTCTACTGGCTCAGCTATGGCTTCTTGGAACGACCTTACGGATAATCGTGTTTTCCTATTCTCCTCCCTCATACTTTAAGCTAAATGTGGCCCTCGCTCTTATGTTATGTAAAGTTATCTCTCTGGCATCATTGTTAAACTAATTTTCAGGGAAGTTTAAGAATGATGTATTGACTTCACCCCAGATAACATTTGAAATTAGGAAAAACAAGAACAAAGCGCTCATAAAATCTATCTTAAAGTCAGATTAATCTAATGCTTCATGTTACCATCGTTTTTGCTAATCTTGTTTGAATTTATGGCTTTTTGTTTGATCTGAAAAGCTTTTTCTAAAGGTTTTCATTGCACAGCAGACTGGATTCTCAGATACTGTACACAAGAGCTGTTTTATAGATATTAGTTTAAGTTTTCACTGTTTAAGATGATTTGGGTATCAGAGGGGTATGTTTCTCAGAACGTTTGCACCATTAAGCCTCTGAATTTTACACAGAGTACACAACTTTTATAAAGAGAAATGTCACTTTACCAACTTTTATTTGTGCAGCCCAGCTAGATAGCTTTTTTTGAGGAACAGACCAAAATCTAAGTCATTATTCATTAAAAATCTTAACCTTTCAGATTTCATTTACATTTCTGCATTTACAAACTTGGTGTGTCGTGAATGGTCACAAGACACACAAGAACCACTGCTGTTTAGAGTCATTAATGTCAAAACTGGTGGCAAGTTTTAACATGTTCATGCATGAATGACTTCCGAAAGCAATAACACAACAGAATGGATCCAAATTCTTGAAATATTTCTCTTTAGAATAATGTGCATTGATGAATCGTGCACAAGAGCAGGAACATGCATTCAGCATAGGGTTCACCACAACTTTTATGAACAGTAGTAATATAAATACAGGGCTTGAAGCAAGAATATAGCACACGAGTCTGGTTACGTAAGTAAAAATCCCATTCGTTGTTTCCATAGGGGAAGTGACTTTTCAAGATAACTTTTAAACCTTACAAGACAGACCTATGGTGAGCTCTGAGGTTGTTAATCAATGGTATATGCTTCTGTTAAAGCCATCAGTCTGTATTATTTTAATTTTTTTTTTTGTTTTTGTTTTTTTTTTACAAATTGTGCTTAAAGGAATTTTCCAAATTCAATATAAGCTAAGCTCACTCGACAGCATTTGTGGCATAATGTTGATTACCACAAACATTTATTTCGACTTGTCCCTCCTTTTCTTTAAAAAAGCAAAAATCATGGTTACAGTGAGGCACTTACAATGGAAGTGAATGGGGCCAATCCGTAAATGTTAAAATACTCACCGTTTCAAAAGTATAGCCACAAGACATAAACAATATGCGTGTTAACATGATTTTAGTGTGATAAAATCTCTTACTTGCCTTTTCTGTGAAAAGTTATATCCAATTTTACAACTTCATTGCCATGACGACATAACGCCTGAACCATGTAATCCCAGTAAACGATGATTTAAACAAATTTAAAGCTCAAATAATACACAAGTTTTAACAGAACAATTAATGTAAGTGGTTTTATAAAAGTATAAATCCCTAACTCTGCCTTTAAACCCTCCAAAAATTGGCCCCATTCACTTCCATTGGAAGCGCCTCACTGTAACCTCCATTTGTGCTTTTTTAAAAAGAAAAATATGCCACATTTTGCCACAAATGCTGTCGATTGAGCTTAACTTGTATTGAACCCGGAATATTCCAACCCTTTAAACTCTGGTGCATTTCTGCTGCCCTCAATTTTTCACACTCAAATTTAAAAGCTCACCATTCACACGCACTGTGGACTAATTGCAAAAAAAATTGGTCTCATTTTTCAGAGAACTGTCCAAAATAATAATAATAATAATATAATAAGACTCCAGTTATTCATAAATAATATTGTATGTGTTTATAATCTAATGATAAACATTTTTTGTTGTTGTTGTTTTTTATTTTTATTTATTTATTTATTTTTGTACTAAATTTGTAAACATGTAATTATGGGTCTGTTCACTCTACCACACTTTGAAATGTCTAATTTTATTCCACTAGGTTGCAGAAAGCACTATAAAAAATATATTTTTCTCTATCACATTCCATCACATTATACAGATCTGAAATGTAGGTGGCGCTGTAATGTATTTTAGCCCTCACAGATGTGCTCGTCCTTAGACATTCAGTCTAATTTTCAGTTCAAGCACCACCATCATTGTTTCATTGAATATCTTGTCCTCTGAGTGGACTAGAGGCTCATATAGGAGTCATTAGAAAGCTGAGATCCTCCCCTTTGCAATGATATAAAACATTTTATCATCCATAGTCGAAAACATATTTTATGATGATTTGATTGCATGCTTTTCCTTCTGGATGGCATATTTTGTTCTGGACATCTAAGATATAACATTGGATTATTCAGCCAAGCAAGCTCACAGACAAGTAAACAATAGCTCATTTTTTTAAGAACTTCCTATGGTTAACGCAGATATAAAAGTTTTTTGATATTTGGGGCTTACAGCAGCAATTGTCAGATCATCTTTCAAATGTGGTTTTAGGGCAAAATAATAAACCGTATAGTCACATTTCTGAGAGTGAGAGCTTTCATTTGATATATGACTTGTCCATGGATGTGCTATGTGAAGGACTTTTATTTTTATATAAATATTTCTACTCTATTAGCTCACGGGGGCACTAATATTTAGCTCGATTGTTTGGAGGCCTTATTTTGTTATTTTAAGTAACAAATGCAGATGTGATGGTTATCTCTGAAAAAAGTTCAGATTCTAAGCTTTCATATGATACCTCATATGTCTGACCTATGTATACAGAGACTTAAGCGTAAACCTTTTCCACGATATAGCGCCCCCCTTTGGACCCACCATCCTTCTTTCTGGAGAAGAACTACACAATTTATGATCCCATAGAGGTAAATCCACGAATCAGAGAGTCACGGCAAACAAACCGCAGCAAAAGAGCTCTGCAGCGATCACCCACTTCCATGACGCACTTTAAATGATGCAACCAAGTCGGTGTCCCTACACAACTATTTTTTATACCTGGATATTTTGCAGTACTCTTTAAATAAAATGATTCTATAATTTAAATCAATAGTTTGATATTGTTTCATCGTTTTTCATCCAATTACGTCATTCTCAGTGCTTTATAGGAAAGTAGTTAATTCTCTCATGAAAAATGTTAAGCTGTGTATCTTCGCCTTTTTGTCGATTTTCAAATACTTTTTTGCTTCTAATCAAAGTTTGTAATGTTGTCATTAACCTTGGAGCTGGTTGGTTTGGTTCATGACTTTTATGAACTATTTAATGAAAACTGAACTTAATAAAATCCCTATGGAAAAAATAAATGGAATAAAAGATGGCTAATAAAGTGGCCAGGCACTCTTGTGCTCTATAGGCTTAACTGAAACACACTGACACAATGCATTGGGCATATTAAGCCTCGTTATGGCAAATTTAGTATTTAATCATGTACTGTAAACTCATTGTGAAAAGCACAGTAAAGCAACAGTACTCTTTCTGCTCTTATCCATCTGGGTTTGCTCATGGTGCTGTTAAATGGAGAGATGTGTTGTACAAGCGTGGCTCTCAGCACGGCTGGATGGCCTGATAAAACCAGAAGAGTCATCAAGTCCAAAACAGCCTGATAGATTCAAAGATAGCATTGCCTCTGAGCAGACATCTGAAGAGGCAGGAGGGCAGATGCAGGTTTGGATCAAAACAGCACACTGTACTTACCAACCAGAATTTGTAGCTAGGTATAGAGTGGAGTACTAGCTTACTACATGCAGCACATACTAAAATACTGTGTGGTATAAACTGCATAGTACCTAATATATAAAAAAAAAAATAGAACATGAAACAGCATACATTATGCAATCATTAATGTTTAAAATAGCAGTAGGCCACATTTTTATCAAATGACCTCATCACATTCCATTTGAGTGGCATCCATTTTTCATCTGATATATGTATATATATATATATATATATATATATATATATATATATATATATATATATATATACAGGTGCATCTCAATAAATTAGAATGTCGTGGAAAAGTTCATTTATTTCAGTAATTCAACTCAAATTGTGAAACTCGTGTATTAAATAAATTCAGTGCACACAGACTGAAGTAGTTTAAGTCTTTGGTTCTTTTAATTGTGATGATTTTGGCTCACATTTAACAAAAACCCACCAATTCACTATCTCAACAAATTAGAATACATCATAAGACCAATAAAAAAAACATTTTTAGTGAATTGTTGGCCTTCTGGAAAGTATGTTCATTTACTGTATATGTACTCAATACTTGGTAGGGGCTCCTTTTGCTTTAATTACTGCCTCAATTCGGCGTGGCATGGAGGTGATCAGTTTGTGGCACTGCTGAGGTGGTATGGAAGCCCAGGTTTCTTTGACAGTGGCCTTCAGCTCATCTGCATTTTTTGGTCTCTTGTTTCTCATTTTCCTCTTGACAATACCCCACAGATTCTCTATGGGGTTCAGGTCTGGTGAGTTTGCTGGCCAGTCAAGCACACCAACACCATGGTCATTTAACCAACTTTTGGTGCTTTTGGCAGTGTGGGCAGGTGCCAAATCCTGCTGGAAAATGAAATCAGCATCTTTAAAAAGCTGGTCAGCAGAAGGAAGCATGAAGTGCTCCAAAATTTCTTGGTAAACGGGTGCAGTGATTTTGGTTTTCAAAAAACACAATGGACCAACACCAGCAGATGACATTGCACCCCAAATCATCACAGACTGTGGAAACTTAACACTGGACTTCAAGCAACTTGGGCTATGAGCTTCTCCACCCTTCCTCCAGACTCTAGGACCTTGGTTTCCAAATGAAATACAAAACTTGCTCTCATCTGAAAAGAGGACTTTGGAACACTGGGCAACAGTCCAGTTCTTCTTCTCCTTAGCCCAGGTAAGACGCCTCTGACGTTGTCTGTGGTTCAGGAGTGGCTTAACAAGAGGAATATGACAACTGTAGCCAAATTCCTTGACATGTCTGTGTGTGGTGGCTCTTGATGCCTTGACCCCAGCCTCAGTCCATTCCTTGTGAAGTTCACCCAAATTCTTGAATCGATTTTGCTTGACAATCATAAGGCTGCGGTTCTCTCGGTTGGTTGTGCATCTTTTTCTTCCACACTTTTTCCTTCCACTCAACTTTCTGTTAACATGCTTGGATACAGCACTCTGTGAACAGCCAGCTTCTTTGGCAATGAATGTTTGTGGCTTACCCTCCTTATTAAGGATGTCAGTGATTGTCTTCTGGACAACCGTCAGATCAGCAGTCTTCCCCATGATTGTGTAGCCTAGTGAACCAAACTGAGAGACAATTTTGAAGGCTCAGGAAACCTTTGCAGGTGTTTTGAGTTGATTAGCTGATGGCATGTCACCATATTCTAATTTTTTGAGATGGTGAATTGATGGGTTTTTGTTAAATGTGAGCCACAATCATCACAATTAAAAGAACCAAAGACTTAAACTACTTCAGTCTGTGTGCACTGAATTTATTTAATACACGAGTTTCACAATTTGAGTTGAATTACTGAAATAAATGAACTTTTCCACGACATTCTAATTTATTGAGATGCACCTGTGTATATTTTTTTTTTTTTTTTTTTTTGACAAATGTCTTACCTTTTGCACTAAATTTGTTTTATTAAGATTTATGTATTTTAATTTAATTACAAAATTCCATCAAATTGAATTGATAATCTTATATACAAAAAAAATAAAAAAATAAAATAAATAATAATAATAATATATATAATATATATATATATATATATATATATATATATATATATATATATATATAATTATTATTATTATTATTATTATTATTATTATTATTGGGTTTTTTTTATACACAATTCAATTTGATGGAGTTTTGTTATGAAACTGAAATGTGTCAATCTTAAAAAAAAAAAAAAACAACAACAAAAAAATACATTTGAGTGTGGCAGTCTGACCTGATTTTAATGAGTTAAAATAGAGATGTTACATAATTGCCTGAATAGTCCAGTTCATTATTGTGCATAGTGCTCTGTTGTATTTTAGCAAATGTAGTAGATTATCTGGGTTTTCCATCCATGCATAAAGAAAACATTATAGTTTGGCATAAATAGTATGCTATTTTAAAAATAGTCTGAGAACTCACCTGCCATGAGTTAGGTACTTTTTATACGGCAGAAATAGTACAAGTAACATGGTGGATGATTTAAACGCAGTATGCTATTGTTTGAAAAGTTGATCTGTGCATACTGTTCCTTTTACTGTGCATACTGTTTACTATTTATTAAATAATCTTATATTTCATTTCATTGTTGGCCAGTCAGAATTAGGTCTGTAATTACTTTCAAGACTGTGGTCTCTTTCCTGCACAAACATTGCTCAGATTTATTAACCCACACCAAACTCAGCACCTTATGAAAATAATTGAATTTAATGGTTTAATTGTACTGCAAGGCACCATTTTAGTCTGTTCAAAACCTAAGCAATAGATTAAAACTGGAACAAAGCAATGATGACCCTCTACAAAGCATGTCGTTGGAGATCAAGATATCATCATGCACAATATTTATCAGTGCCGATCTCAAACACCTCCACTTTGCGGCTAAATTGAGATGTTGCCAAGCAACCGTATGGTATAGTGCCAGGAACGCAGCTTTACAGCGTTCCCAGTTGTGTGTTTTATCTCTCAGAAACACTAGACTGTCTTTGCCTTTTCCTGTAGAATGACAAGTTTAAAGGTGTCGTGCAAAATTACCCGACACAGAATGACTGAATGCATAAAGCTGTCCGTTTGCATGGCAAGTTCACATGACAGCATGATATTTTAGTTGCTGTGTGTGCGCAAACATAATTAGTGATGTTTGCTAAGGGAAATATTAGCCTACTATTACTCTTGCTCATACTTATGGTTAAGGATTTCAACAAACCCCAAACAGTAGGTATTAAACTTCAGCATAGTTGCAGACATGAATAATACCTAAAACTGTGTGGCTTGTTGAAGGGAGGTGTGCTGTTATTTTTCTAAATTATCAGACTTACTATTTTTGCCTTGTGGATGATAAAACAGGTTAATAATTCCATAGACTTACACTGATGCAATATCTAGGGAGCAAAATATCACAGAAACGTGAAGGTGACCTCTTTTGACTTGGGCCAGTAAGTAACCACCTAACAACCATCGAGGAAACACCCAAGAAACTACATAGCAATGCCATGGCAACCATCCATAACACAATACCATTGTGGCATGGAGTTTTGCATGGCCAAGTGCCATGCACATTTTTCTGAAAATGTACAAATCTAGTTTTCAACAAGGACCACTTATCATTGTAAGAGCAGACAACCAGCCAAGTTTGGTTTTTGGAGATAATTAAAAATACAATTGCTACTTTGAACATTGTCTTTGAACAATGTTGTAACTTTTACTGTCAACCCTGCTGAAAAAAACCCTGCCGTTACCTTGTTTTAGAAAAGTTTTGGCCACTTTTCAACTGGTCAGGCTGGGAGAACAGTTGGGCCTACCAGCTAAACACTAACTTGGCCAAACTGGCAGACTAATTTTGACATTTTACCTGCATTTTAACATTTTATGCATTTGGCAGACGCTTTCGTCCAAAGCCACTTACAGTGTATTTAAGGTAGGCCTATAATTTTTTTTTTTTTTTTTTTTTCAGTTTGTGTGTTCCCTGGGGAATCGAAGCCATGACCCTGGCATTGCTAGCTCTATGCTCTACCAAAATCCTAGACCACAAACTAAACCATCTTAACCCTTGTGCTGTGTTCGTTTGTGCTAACACATTTTGTGTTCCTGGTCAAAAATGACCGGCCCAATGCTTATAAATCTTTCATATTGCATATATTATCACAAGATATTGCATTAGATCTTTTTGTCAACTTCTTTTTTAATCATTATGATGGTTTTGTACTTCTTTTTTGAGCATATTTTTAAAAAGATATATTTTTATTGATAGAAGGATTAATTGAACTGAGCTCATACCGGGCTAGTGGGGGGCACTCCCTGTGTAAAATAAAAAAGATAAACATAATAATTACATAATAAATTAATAATGACTTAGGTGTCAAATAGGTGTCATTTTAAAGCTTAGAACATGCATATAGCTGATCCTACCAATTTTTAAATAATTATTTCTAATTTGCTGACAAATAAGAACTTTCGTTCTCATTATTTGCAAATTTGTTATCACAACAGTTATATTAAGAGTTGGTGAAACCATAAAAAGGATGAGATAGCCATGTGTTATATATTGTTGGAAAGGTCTCAATTTGTAGAGTGCAATGAGCAAATTTGTTTTAATCAGAGGCCAAACTGCAATGAGTATTAGTGTATGAAATACCCACAGACACTCATAAATATAATAAATAGGAGTGTCTTTTTGTCATGTTTTTCCTTCTACTTCCTGAAGCATACATATATCATAGACTATAACATAACATAACTTACAGCAGACTGTCCAGATTCAAACGAGCCCAAACACAACATAATATGATAAGCAGATCTTGAAATATTCCTCAAAGAGTGTACATGGAAAGACGACGCACAAAAGGGCGCTCAACAAACTTTGTGTGTGTGTGTGTGTGTGTGTGTGTGTGTGTGTGTGTGTGTGTGTGTGGACATGTCCAAGGACTTTGTGTGTGCAAACACACATCCACATATGTGCTCATCTAAAGGACTGGGATGCTCCTGAACACTTAATATTTCTGTATTTTGTAGTCTAATTCAATATCTTCCAATGGCCGGTCATTTTTGACCGGGAACACAATTGTAACAAAGTGAAATAAAACCAAAAGAATGTAAAGGAAATGGTAATTTTTTTTTTTTTTTTTTTTTTTTTTTGTGTGCGTGCGTTTTCAGATGCCATATGTGCACAAAGTCAAGGATTTTTTTCTTTTCCAATTGAACTTAGTGAAAAGAAAATTAGTAAAAAAATAAAATAATAATAATTGTTCAGGTCAAAATAACTGGTACACAAGGGTTAAACTAGCTAAGACCAGCAAACCAGAATAGGCTGGTTTTACCTACTTATATCCATCAGGGATATGCAAGTGCATATGCAATCAGCAATGACTGAAATCCAGTGCTGGTTAACTGGACAGTTTATTTTTATCAGCATGAATGGTTCAGGTGGGTTAAAATCCTCTAAACCACACAGCCTTCACCATTTACTCACTAGGTGTCTACTTGTTCATTTTCAGGAAATTTAGCTGAAGTGGCCTCTTATTATCTGAAGTACCAATTGAACCTATTTTCCTTTTCTAAACCTGTCTACCTGCATTCATTTTAAAGCAATAACTCATGGATGAACAACAGCACTCATTGGCAGCCACTCACACTGATGGCTCCACTTAAGTGATGACCAAACCAGCTGCACATTCATCTCTACTTTATGCAGTAACGCAAGTATATTTAATCATGGTCAGTACTGTTTGACCTACCATTTCTCTTGCAAACTCTGATGATCTGAATATACAGTGGGCCACATTTACACTAATTCAAGGCCCAATGCATAGACTTTTGGAACATATACAATATTTTTTATCAACATAAAAATTACACATAGCCACCTTCAACAAAAATGATTTGGTTACATATTTTTACAGTAATTGCTATGTGTAACTAGGTGGGTAAGCCGATGGCATCAATACTGCATTTAACTCTAAGAATCCTTTCTGTATCTTCAGTTGCATTAATGTAACAAGCAAAATAACACTACAAGTCAGGAATCTCACACCTGTTTGTTTAAACTCATCTCGATGAATATAATTTCCACCTCTATCTACTTTATAGTTGAAGCATTCTGAGACCAAGCCTTAAATATAATAGTATGCCGCAAGGCAGATCGTTTGCAACTTACTCTTAGCAAGCCATTGTGCTGGGAAAAAAATAAATAAATGCAAAAACAAAAAAGATAAATGCAAAAAAAAAAAAAAAAAAAAAAAAAAAAATGTTTGAATGGCTGGAACAGCTGTGAAGGGATGAATAACTCGTTAGCTCTGTGCATTTTAAGCCATTATACTCACACCTCTCACCTACCCCTCATTTGCAAAAAGGACAGGATTGAGGTGCTAATTAACGTGATAAAGAGTTGAGCAAATCTGATGGTGGCGCAGGATTTTTGGAGAAAAAAAAAATTATCTGTTACATCTGTATTCTCCAACACTCGGAAAGGTGTGACTTTCATGTTTAATTAATTAAACGTTCTCTTTAACTGTATCTTGATAAATACAAGCCAATTAGAAATGGAGGAGAAATGTTTGTGACTAATTAATGGTTGATTTCAGGGGAAAAAGTACAAAATTTGGAACAGATTTAACTTGCAACAGTGATCTCACACCTGGATTTTCACAGCACTAAATGCTGATTAGCAGGAAAATTAACCGTGGTGTGGTACAGTTAAAGTAAAGCGTCACCTTGCAGCACTTTAACTGAGATGAATAGGACTAATTCACCATCTTTGGGTGGGGCTGTTGGATTAATTGAACAGAGGAGAAACTCCAAAAGAACACGTCTTTATTTCATGGCTGAGTTATCTTCATTTGTTTGAAGCTCAATTTGAAATAATTGTAGTGTTTTGCTCTTCTTTACAAGTGGTTGCTCATCTAAGAGTTGGTACAAAATAAAAGTCATTCCTGCAACATTCCGCAGTGATCCACTGCATTACACTGGGGCAATATACAGTAACAACAATAACTAGTAATAGCTTATTTTGACATAAATATCAGCTACAAAGTTACAATGTTCTCTTTGATTATTTGCAGGGTGCGTTCATGTTAGAATGGAATAACAATTTATGAACTTTTGATTTGACTTTAAAAATATAAAATATTATTATTTTCTTAAAAAATGTACCTGTTTGACATATAGAAAATGGGCGGGGTTTAAAAGCCTTGACATTATCTCTAATTGATCAAACAAGATGGTTCTTAATTGTGTTATTTTACAACACAAGTGCCATATGTGTCCCTCATATTCATATTCATTTTTAACACAAATATTTCATATTTTTTCTTTAATTACATTTTGTTTAATATATATATATATATATATATATATATATATATATATATATATATATATATATATATATATATATATATATATATGCCATGAAGATAACCCCCCTTTTTTTTTTTTTTTTTTTTTTTTTTTGGCCCATCCCCACCCCAAATTCTCTTTGTTTCCAAATTCATATAGCTATTTTAGCAGATATGCACATTTTGATGAAAACTAAATATATGGTACTTCAAGCTATAGCATTTTGTCTTTATTCTCTCTCTGTATTTTTTATTTTATTTTTTATTTTTATTTTTATTTTTTTAGATGACAATAAATTATTATTAAGAATTTGTAACCATGATATTTTCCCATTTTTAAAGCAGCCCAAATGAAGTACTTCAAAAATTAAATAAATAAAATCCTAATGACATCATCATATCTTCAATTACTCTTCAAGGACAAGTTAGTCTCCTTTTTTTAACACTATATATTGTGCTTTAAGTTTTTTTGGTTCTTAAAATTTTATTTAGCAATCAACTGGAAATTTGATATTTGAAGAAATATAAGTGTTTCTACATGGCAGTATTTAACACAACCTTCGAAACGAGACACAGCTGTCTAGTTTGGAAGGCTGCGTGCTAGGTAGGTCACGTCCTTTGAAGGCTGCAGTATACTGAGTGTCCTCCTTTAAACAAGCCTCGTTTAAACGAGACGGCCTTCGTAGGACAAACGGAAACGGAACATAACAAGGTTGCTATGACAGCAAGCCACTCTTTAACAAGCGCGAGCGCTTTGAGTGAGAAGGGAACAAAGTCCCTTTGGAAGGGAATGTATGAGGTACATTTTAGGAGAGTTATAATGATATAAAGAGAAAAGAAAATAGATTTTACAGGTGCACTTTTAGTCTAATACTTTATTTTAATTATATATTAATATAATTATACATATTATATAGTCTGCACCCATCTACTGAGGTACTTCAACTTGGGAATTAACATTTCTTGCATTTGAACATCATATGTATGGGCAAATTGGCGTAATTTTTTTTAGACATTTCCGTTGAAGCAAAGAATTGTGGGTTGTGAGTGCCCACGAAGGATATACCTCATGCATCCTCCGAATTCCCACGAAAGAAGGTCGCATTCGAAGTGTCCTGTTTGCTTTTCTGAAACGAGACAGCCTCGATGACATATGCGGCCAACAAATGCAACCTCCGGAGGACGCAGCCTTCCAAACGAGACACAACCATAGCTGAAGTGATTTTACATTTTTATGTCAGGTACCGAAACTTTAAAACATATTTAAAAGAGTATATTTTTAAAGTACAACCGTCTAAAAAAATCACCTTCCCAAATCTCTTAATATCTCACGCTAAAAAAAATTTTTCTTTCGTCAAACTACTCCCGTTTTCATAACTCATGCTAGTTTACAGTTATTTAGCCTTAACAATTTAAGCTTCAACAACATTATCAGAAACATATTTAAAGTAGCTAGCGAATAAATTCAGCAAACAGTTACGCCCTAAAACTGCTGTCCTGAAATGTTTATTTATTTATTTTTACGTGAGACCAAAAAAGCGAATTATGAGGGGAAACTGACCTCAAATACTCACAGTTTTGCACTTTGCCTGACCTAAGAGAAGGTAAGAAGCCGTACTGATTTACAATTAAAAATTGTCCCAAGTATTTTCTCATGCACAAAACTGCTGTTGGTTATTTAAAGGTGCATTCACTAACTTTTGTCTTTGTGTCATCTTGGACACTGAAACCTAGTGGCTTGGATGCAGCATAATTTAAAATCAATAATTTTCAGTTTCAGATGCCATTGTAGAAATGTAGTATTCACAGTCAGCCATGATTACTTTAATCAGTGAGTGAAAGTGTCAAATAACTGAGATTAAGTGAGTAGTACTCACTTAATCTCATGTGATTCTAACATGGCAGCCCCCATGTGCGTACCATCTCCATGAAGCAGTGTTGCAGTACTCGAAACCGGACTTGGGCTATGATTCATTCATTTGATAAAGTGGATATTCACCTACAGTCAACAAAAGACTACTTTTTTGAAAGGTAACTTTGAGAAACTTCCATTGGTGCTGTGTCTTATTAATAAGGGGCTGTTCACACCAAACGCGTTGTTGTGTCCACCCATGCTGTTTTTCAGTTGCTTTTCTATGTAAACATTCTAAACAGATGTCTTTGATCGTTGCATTATGTATCGCTGTCTTTTTGGCGTCTCGTGCAGGAGCGCCCAAAACATTTTTCTTGCCTAGAGGACGATAAAACAGGTTAAAAATTGCAAAGACTTACACTGATGCAATATCTAGGGAGCAAAATATCACAGAAATGTGAAGGTGGCCTCTTTTGACTTGGGCCAGTAAGTAACCACCTAACAACCATCGAGGAAACACCCAAGAAACTACATAGCAATGCCATGGCAACCATCCATAAAATTTTTCAACAAAGTTCTTTTGTCGAGTTAAAAAGAACATCAACTGTTAAAAACGTGTCTCGAGATACCTGTGTTATACTCTTTTCCCTGACAGCACACGTACAACACCCAGACGTCTATTTGATGTGTGTGATTACATCTGGAAGACGTATATTTTACATTGTTTGCTCATCTGCAATACGTCAATAAGACGTAAGTATGTCAGTAAGTATGTTTTGGATGTCAATAAGACATTTAGCAAATGAGATGTTTATGATTTAGAATGACTGTAAATATGATCTTTTTTCTTTTTTTTTTTATTTGGAATGCCCAATTCCCAATGCGTTCTAAGTCCTTGTGGTGGTGTAGTGACTCGGTGGCGGAGAACGAATCTCAGTTGCCTCCGTGTCTGAGACCGCCAATCCACGCATCTTATCACGTGGCTTGTTGAGCGCGTTGCCAGGAGATGTAGCGCATGTGGAGGCTCACGCTATTCTCCGTGCCATCCACACACAACTCGCCACGCTCCCCACCGAGAGCGAGAACCACACATTATAGCGACCACGAGGAGGTTACCCCATGTGACTCAACCCTCCCTAGCAACCGGGCCAATTTGGTTGCTTAGGAGACCTGGCTGGAGTCACTCAGCACACCCTGGATTCAAACTCACGACTCCAGGGATGGTAGTCAGCGTCAATACTCGCTGAGCTACCCAGTCCCCCTTAAATATGATCTTTTTAAGATGTTTAGCAGATGTTAGATGCTTTTCAGATGAAAAGATCTAAAACAGACATCTCGGAGACATACGTGTGCTATCTGGGTTCGTTGCACTGCGTTGGTCTGAACGGCCTCTAGTCTTTTAGAAATACTTTAGCCATTAGTTACATGAATGCTACACATACTGAAGCAAATGTCAAAATATTTCTCTCAATGCCATCAGAATTGAATGGTTTCTGAAAAAAATAAACAAATAAAAATGGTTTCTGTGCATACCCCGAAATGAAATCTTGCAGTCAAAAAGTAGGCAGGAATGCTTCACTTGACTTACAGTGAATAAAATGTAGTGCAATTGAGGAAATTGTTAACAAATTTAATGTAAATGTTTAAATGAATTTCTGCATAAACATTGTCACATTTAATACTTTATTGTTTGTTTTTAGGCCCATTTTAGTTATTGTACAGTTATACTGTATTTTGTAAAGCAGAAATGTAAAAATGATAAATGAGGTTTATTCGATATATGCACCTATAGTTCTTTAAACTACTAAATACATTCATAAAAAACTTTTGTCTTAGACTCAGCCTTTACTGGTCTCGGTCACGACTCGGACTTGGCCCTCTCCGGTCTTGGTCTTGACTCATACTCAACCCTCTTCTGGTCTCGGTCTTGACTCAAACTCGACCTACTCTGGTCTCGGACTGGACTCGGACTCGGATGAGCTGGTCTCGACTACAACACTGCCATGTGGAATAAAACAGCTTTTATAAGTTTACTGGTATGACTGGAGTCTTCATTTTACTGTGAGTGCTCATGATTTCCTACATATACTGCAAAATTACAATTCATGTCTTTAGGAGTTAAACTTTTTTAGTGAGGAAAAAATTACAGCATGCACCTTTAAAAAGGTGACTTTGATTTTCTGAATGCATTTATGTATTACAATGCTTGGCAAATGGCTGCTGTCTGCCATGGACAAAAAAATCTTTCATAATTTATTATGTGCAGTTTACCTGCAATATACAGACAAAAAAACGTCATCATGTGTGCGCCTGTGTGATAGAAGCATCAAAACAACAGATTCAACACCACAGAAGGATTTACACAGCCGCTCATCATTTCTTAACACTCAAACTCAGGTATGCAACTGACTGAGCTAACAGCCAAATATTTTACACAACACGAGAATCAATTTATATTTTCCTACAAAGCTAATTTCAAACATTTAAGCATAAGCCTTGGATCCAAAAATTTAAGACCGTAAGAAGCATAAATTGAGTCGAAAGTGTCCAAGCTGTTGATCGGTCACAGATCTGTAGTTTGCACTTTGCAAGCAAAATTGGATGTTTGTTTTGCAATGTAGTGTATTTCATATTGCATCAAGCTGTTCACCCCATGAATTCAAAGAAATAAAAAAAATGGAATGTTATTAAAGGGATAGTTGACCCAAAAATGAAAATTCTCTCCTTTACTCACCCTCATGCCATCCCAGATGTGTATGACTTTCTTTCTTCTGCAGAACACAAACAATTCTGCAGAACAATATCTCAGTTCTGTAGGTCTATACAATGCAAGTATATGGGGTCCAAAACTTTGAAGCTCCAAAAAGCACATAAAGGCATCATAAAAGTAATTAATAAGACTCCATGGGTTTAATCCATGTCTTCTGAACAGATCCAGTTGGTTTTGGTCCTGTTCTCACCCAAAATATATATATATATATTTTTTTTAAATATAAATCTTGACATCAGCAGTCTCCTTGGCGATCATGATTTTGAGCATCTATTACACTTCCTAGTGCCATCTAGTGCTCTGCTGGTGCGTTCACGTCATGTCGGAAAGATGTTATTTATGAGTGAAATGCACATGAATGCCACAACAAACTCGTAATTATGAGTGGGAAACTCACTCATAATTTTCTCGAAGCCCAGACTTTCCTAGTTGGGGGGCGTGTCGATTTAAGAATCATGACGGAAGCAAATTTGTAGTGGTAATAATTCAGTTGTACTTGAGGATTTTGACTGTGCAGTTTCATTTTTATGCATTTTTTGTTCTGTTACTGAAGAATAGCAATAAAACTTGCCAGAAAGTAAGAGTCATTTAGCTGATTTATGCAGCGACAAGCATTTGCAACAAAACTACATTTCCCATCATTCTATGTCACACAAGAATTATAAAATAGGTAGATAAAGCATTTATTTCTCACCTGATGTGTGGCTTTGCTCTTCATGTTGTTGCATTGGTGCTAAAAAGCTTTCAAAAGGAGTTATATTTTGGTCTGTTCTCACCCAAATCCGATTGGATCACTTCAGGATTAAACCACTGGAGTCTTATGGATTACTTTTATGTTGTCTTTATGTTATGTTGTCTACCTATCTACCTTTTGGAGCTTCAAAGTTTTGGACCCCATTCACTTGCATTGTATGGACCAACAGAGCTGAGATATTCTTCTAAAAATCTTCGTTTGTGTTCTGCAGAAGAAAGAAAGTCATACACATCTGGGATGAGGGTGAGTAAATAATGAGATAATTTTTCAACTGTTTCTTTAAGGCATAAACTAGTTATTCAGTCATGTACAGTAGAATCCTGTCTGTGTTTTGAATTAGCCAGCAGAGAGACCATGCTTGTGATTTTTATATAGATTTATGAAATGTATATTTGTATTGATTGATATTGCAGTTCTAGCCTAACTAGTGTGTTTTGTTTATAAGTGGTACTTGCTAAGGCAACCCCCTCCCTAGTTTATATTGGTTGTCACATGAAATGTAGGCCTTTTTTTCATCTTCTTTTCTTGTCTAATGTGAGCACAGCACATGTTGCAGTGCCTCAATTTAGTCACAGGAAATGTGAGTTGTTTTCTCTTGTTTTGATGCATGTGTAAGTTTATATCCATCCTCACCCAATAGTTCATACGCAGCACACAGACTGACAGCACAAAAGCTCAGAGTCATTAAACGCCACTAACACACACATCAGTCTCTCGTCCCACTGAATTGTTAAATGATGCCGTACAACATCATCATTTCCCTAACTAGACAGCACCACAATTCATCCAGAGTGCATTTCTTCTCTTAAGCTGCGCTTTCAGACGCGTCATTTCCGAGTAATTCACACATTACTGTAACTCATATGAAAAGAGCAGAGTGATAGAAATAACATCTGAGACAGGATATGATCTAATAATAAGAGTCCGTCTCAAACATATCAGTGAAATTCGAAGTATTGAATTCAGAATGAGATTTCTGCAGGGCCATGAAAATGCCCTTTGTGCCTCAGCGTTTCCCACAATTCAACCCTAGCAAAATGATCATTCTCTTGGAAACAGAATCTGTCATGCTTTTTCAATTGCTCTACAGTAGGTGAAAGTCAATGAAGTCCAAAAATAATGTGCTTGACACACAACAAAGGGAGTTTCAACATCCTTTAGAGTTGTGGATAGTTGACATGAAGTAGTTTTGGGAAGTTGACGTGTTACGGTGTGTAACTAACTATAATAAATGTACTCCATCTAAAACTATTTTAAACAACATTTTGGTCATTCTTTTATCATTGTTATGCATGCAGCTTTTATTTCCTCAAGAGAGATTAGGTGGAATATTTGTACTTTGAAAAATTCATTTGTCAGTTTCACCAAAATTAGTGGAAAAACCACTTGTGAAAATCTTTCAATTTTGCATATGTATTAAATTCTATTTAGTAATTTTATTTAATTAAATATAAAAATAATTTTAAATATTTACATATGAAATAATGTAAATTAAATATTTGAATGTTTCTTCAACATTGGGAACTTTTAGCACTGTGAACGTTTAAAAATTAAAGTCTCGATAAGACATTTTACACACTCAATATATATATATATATATTATTTTCTACTAACTGTGTACAAGCATCACAAGAGATTTATGACATTTTCTTCTGAAATTCATGAAAATTCCCACAACAGTGTCAGTTCCAGCACATCTCAAATTCTGTATTGTGTTTAACAGAAATACTTTGATGGAAATGACGGTGATGGAAATAAAATCTTTGACATTTTTAATGACATTTTTGGAATAAATTTCCTACTCCTTTGTCTTGCTAAGGCTAGTTACACAGCTAACGTTTTATGTATCCTAAATACATTTAAATAATAATTTCATATTTTTTGCATATTTTGGCAAAATTACAACTTGATTTACCTTGATTTTTCTTTGTTTTCTTCAAAAATCATTATTAGGGGCAAAATTGTTTGGTGTGATGGAAATGACACCCACAACTGTAGGACAGTCATGTTTTTTGAAAAATGGAATGAAATCATTTTCCCACAATCAATATTGAAATGTTCTATGTTTATTTCACTCTATAGTTTTGAACGTGTAATATTTTGTATATTTTCATAATTTAATACTGAAAGTCTGGGTCTGGGACAAGGTTAAAACAATAAAATTTATAAAAGGCATTTGGAAATTACCAAAAATGAAAGCCAGGTGAAAAGTTTCCCAAAGTTGAAGAAGCACCCATTTATTCTTCATTTTACTTTATAGTTTTTCTTTCATTTATTTCTTTCATTTATATATATATATATATATATACACACACACATTGGCAGCCAAAAGTTTGGAATAATGTACAGATTTTGCTGTTTTGGAAAGAAATTGGTACTTTAATTCACCAAAGTGGCATTCAACTGATCACAAAGTATAGTCAGGACATTACAGATGTAAAAAACAGCACCATCACTATTTGAAAAAAGTCATTTTTGATCAAATATAGACAGCAGCCATCACTCCAACACCTTATTCTTGAGTAATCATGCTAAATTTCTAATTTGGTACTAGAAAATCACTTGCCATTATATCAAACACAGCTGAAAGCTATTTGGTTCATTAAATGAAGCTTAACATTGTCTTCGTGTTTGTTTTTGAGTTGCCACAGTATGCAATAGACTGGCATGTCTTAAGGTCAATATTAGGTCAAAAATGGCAAAAAAAGAAACAGCTTTCTCTAGAAACTCATCAGTCAATCATTGTTTTGAGGAATGAAGGCTATACAATGCTTGAAATTGCCAAAAAACTGAAGATTTCAAAGGTGTACACTGCAGTCTTCAAAGACAAAGGACAACTGGCTCTTACAAGGACAGAAAGAGATGTGGAAGGCCAGATGTACAGCTAAACAAGAGGATAAGTACATCAGAGTCTCTAGTTTGAGAAATAGATGCCTCACATGTCCTCAGCTGACAGCTTCATTGAATTCTACCCGCTCAACACCAGTTTCATGTACAACAGTAAAGAGAAGACTCAAGGGTGCAGGCCTTATGGGAAGAATTGCAAAGAAAAAGCCACTTTTGAAACAAAAAAACAAAAAGAAAAGGTTAGCGTGGGCAAAGAAACACAGACATTGGACATCAGATAATTGGAAAAGAGTGTTCTGGATCTTAACCCCATTGAGCTTTTGTGGGATCAGCTAGACTGTAAGGTGTGTGAGAATTGCCCGACAAGACAGTCACATCTATGGCAAGTGCTACAGGAAGTGTGGGGTGAAATGTCACCTGAGTATCTGGACAAACTGACAGCTAGAATGTCAAGGATCTGCAAAGCTGTCATTGCTGCACATGGAGGATTTTTTGATGAGAACTCTCTGAAGTAGTTTAAGAAGTTTTGAACATTGTTTTCAAATTGTAATAGTAATTTTTCACATTATTAATGTCCTGACTATACACTGTGATCAGTTGAATGCCACTTTGGTGAATAAAAGTACCAATTTCTTTCCATAAGAGCAAAATCTGTACATTATTCCAAACTTTTGGCTGCCAGTGTGTGTGTGTGTGTGTGTGTGTGTGTGTGTGTGTGTGTGTGTGTGTGTGTGTATATATATATATATATATATATATATATATATATATATATATATATATATATATATATATTTTCCAGGTTTAAATGAAAATAACCCCAGATTTTCTGTGTGATCTCTGACTTTTAGAACCTACTGTATACGTTCATATAAATGTACATTTAAATATTGATGTAAATGGACAAGTTATGCATTAAGTACCCCTGTATAATGATACTCAAACTTCTGGTGCATGTTTAATTCACGGCATACCCTTCTACTATATTGTTTAGCTTTCAAGCCTGAGTACTAGCCATTGTGAGAATAAATGTTAGTTGTTGAACGGGACCGTTCCGGACTCAGATCAGCTCTAATCATTCAGTTTTTAAAACCTGTGTGTTTAATGCACAGTCCCTTGGCTCTTAATTGAGTCTTCGAAAGCCCCTCTGATTCATCTCATATCCTGCATGCAAATGCACAACTTTCTAGCTCAATGCCATCTACAGTGGCAGCACCAGAGCAGAAGGCGTACGAGGACAGAGCTGTATGAATTTTAATTGCCCTCGCAGCCACGTAGCCACAGCTACAGTGACACGCTTATGTTCCCTGAGGTATAAAAACTTAAAATCAACTAAGTAAAAAAGAAAGTTTCCGTAAATAGGGGGAAGTGGCATAGCCGAATGAGTGGCGCGAGCTGCCTCAATTCCCCGAAGATGGTTTATTATTCCATGCTAAAATGAAGCGCGGAGCAAGGAGTGGTAGTCATCCAAGCATCAGAGTTGCTCTTTGAAGGCATTAAAAAGCTGAACGCACAACAAAGACCAGATGTTCCAGCATGCTTTATTTATACTGCCATCAGCTATCTTCTGATGTCCACGAAAACACTTTACACCATTTTTGTTTTACCGTACTGGCAGAGCCCTTTTTAACACGTCTAACACATAACTGTAATACTCCACAAACTCCAGTCCCTACTGATTGGTGCTACCCAAGTAAAAGGGACTTAGAGCTACTTATTTGAATGTAGTTTTGTAAAGTGGTCTGGTCAGTAAGTGAAAATATAGTTAGTCGTGTTTTGTAAGGCAAACATCACTATTACTATTGCTCATATTATGGATTAAGGATTTGAACAAACCCCTAAACTTAAGTATTAAGCCACAATAAACGATAAATACAAGATAATTTTTTTTAAAAATATAACATGATGATTAATGGAAAAAATATATATTTTCGCACTTCTGTTTTTGAATTTCTAAACAACATTTTACATATTATTCATAATATCCATAATTTTTTCATATTTGCATTTTCAGGCTTCGGATCAATATGCCAGTGTTTTTAATTAGGTCACAAATTAGCCAATAATATACACTGATGCATCCCTATATTAAACTTTAACTTGTAGCTCTTGTTTGATGATTTCAAAAACCGTTGCTGGATGATAAAACGGGATGACGAAGAAGGAATGGACCTGAGCCATGTCTAGTAGGGCTGGGTATTGAGACAGATTTTCCGATTCTATTTCGATCTCGATTTCGATATCGATTCATATGGGTATATTTTAGTTATAATGTCCCTTTTGCTTACAAATGAAATAAATTCTCTCCCAGTTAATGGTGTTAATTATACAGGGGACCTTTTAACTATGTACAATTTAATTGAATTTAATTCGTTTTTCATCATTTTGCTCACATTTTTAGCTTTTTAAAAGTGAGCAAATCAATGTATTTAATCAATAAATATGATATTGCATTGCAAATATGTTACATGTTTATTGTTTAATTGCATAATTTTTACTATTTACAGGTATTTACATAGATTTGTTGAATGCGTGCTAAAAACTGGTACTGTCTCTTTAAGGAAATCCGGCATTTCTGTAAACAGCGTCTTTAAATTAGCGCATGTTAACGAGACTCAAATGGCTTTATCTCATACTTTCTATGCCTGATTAGAATTAAATGTTTATTTTTGTTGTTGTTTTTGATCAACAACTGTCTGTAAAGAACAGAAAGAGTTTTAAAAGAAACATTATTCAATGACAAATCGGTTGCGTGGATCTCGTCTTTGGGCACACACGGAACAACTTTTACTCTCAACACTCAGTGGAATAATCTAGCTGCTGAATACTCCACCAGTATACTACACAATTACTGGTGAGTGAAATCTAAACCAGCCAGTTGCCAAATGTATAAATGTTTAGTCAAATAGCGTGAAATTTGGTTGCAAATATGAGTGATTTCCTCTCATTATAGTGGAGGGTTGAGCATTGAGTAAAAGATCGATCTTGGGATTTAAGAATCAATATCGAGATTGTTCAAATGAAGACTGCAGTGCATCGGGAAATTGATATTTTTACCCAACCTTAATATCTAGGGACCAGAACACCATATAAACTAAATGAGGAACTTTTAAAACTGTGTAATCTGAGGAGATTGACACCCATTTGAGTGGCCTTTTTTAAACATTCTGTCCAGTTTCCCAACCCAAATACAAACAGATGATTCTATTTACACACTTATGTACTGTATGTAAACAATACCAGCACAAGCACTTTTGCTACAACAGCATGTAATCTGAATAGAGGTTTCTGCGTTGAAGGGCGTTTAGTGTGGTTTGAATGACAATAAAAGGGTACCAGGCACATTATGGTTCTACACTGCTGCGGTTTTGTTCGTTCAAAACCCAAAAGGCTCTCCGACATGTGGCTGCGCTAGCTTTTGTTTTTGCGTGAAATGTTTGGGGCCAGACGAAAAAAATCCTCAAACAAAGCTGTTCGCTTCAATTAAAAGAGGAAATATCTCTTCCTGAATGAGGGATCTATTGAAACAAAGAGTGTTAAATTGATGGTGCCACAATAAAACTATTAGCAAGGGAGTAGACAGATGCTGATGTGCCGGTCCCCTTTCCAGGGATTATTATTTATTTACACTTCTCAATCACAGCATCCCAGATGCCACCCGGACTCTGCTGTGGAGTGTGTGCTGGGGGATGGGTGTGTGTGTGTGTGTGTGTGTGTGTGTGTGTGTGTGTGTGTGTGTGTGTGTGGTATGGATATAACCAGGGGTGTACTGGCTCAGCTCTGGCAATGTGTGCCCCTGTTATGCCATCGATGACACCTGCACAAACAGGAATCCGGTTCGGAATCCGAGGACTGATATCCAGCTTATGGAGAAACCCATTATTGATTTGCGCTGTTTATTTCAGAGGCACGTTCATCGCAGCAGAGTTATAATAGGCCTGCTGTACAGGCCCACATCTGTCGCTAAGGCACAAATTGCTTTTCTTGGAGGCACATAAAATTAACGCTCCAAAGAGAAGCAGTTTTCTACCAAATATCAGCCAAATCAAAGAAAAGGCTTTTATGCCTATTAATAGGATTTGCACCTTAAAATTCTAGCTAATACTGACGAGGGATAAGGGATTATATACAGTCAGCCAGTCATTTTCGCAAAATAAACCCCGACAGGGTGATCTTGTATCACCCTGAAGGGGTTTATTTTGCGATAATGGCCAGCTCATTGTACATTATCCCGCTTATTACATGGCTACTTGCCAAATAAATGAATAAATGGACATGAAATATTGATTTGAGTTGAAATAATTTTATTATGTGAGAAGGAAGACATTGTGGAGTGATAAAAGAGACATGAAACTGCACAGCCATTTAGAAAATCAGTCGTGTGCTGAGACAATGGTCAATTATACCATTACCATAACAAGTGTAGCGTTTTCAAAATAATATTTATATATAAAATATATATATATATTTGACTGCAAAGTGCAGCGAGTGACCAGTCTGAATCTTGAGCTCTCTGTACTGATTATTTTATTAACACTTTACAATAAGTTTCCATTTGTTAACATTAGTTAACAGCATTAGTTAATACTTTTACATCATTTATTAATCTTGGTTAATGTTAGTTTCAGCATATACATTTTTTAAATTTTTTGTATTTGTTAACATTAGTAAATGCACTATGAACTAATATGAACTAACAATGAACAATTGTATTTTTATTAACTAACATTTACAAAGATTCATAAATACTGTAAAAATGTATTGTTCCTTGTTCGTTCATGATGCCTAATGCATTAACTAATGTTAACAAATGGAACCTTTTTTTTTTTTTTTTTTGTAAATTGTCACCATTATGTTTTATGTATGGCAGATAATCTGAGTCATATGATGAATCTGTTCCATTTTGTGTAGTACTTTTGCAAACTTGCATAGAAAGGGAAAATACTGAATTACTGAAAAGATAAGCTGTAATATTCAATATCAGGATCATCAGAACATTGCAACAATTAAAACACTACTGTTGGCTGGTACTGATTATAGCAGGGTCGTATTGGGCATTTGGAGGGGCGGGACTTTTAATGGTGGGCCAGTGGGCTGCTAGGGCGATACGCATAATGATATAAAATAAATAAAAAAATAGCCAATTAAACTAATAAATCCCTTTAAAATATCATATTATTATTGTACAGTAAATTTGATAATAAAATTTTGTTTTTTGGGGGGGATTTTCTCCCTTTTTCTCCCCATTTTGGCATGTCCAATTCCCAGTGTGCTCTATTTCCTCGTGGTGGTGCAGTGACTCGCCTTGATCCAGGTGGCGGAGGATGAATCTCAGTTGGCTCCGCTTCTGAGACAGTCAGCCTGTGCATCTTATCTTGTGGCATGCTTAGCGCGTTACAGCGGAGACCTAGTGCATGTGGAGGCTCATGCTATTCACCGCGGAATCCACGCACAACTCACCACACGCTCCACTGAGAGTGAGAACCACCTTATAGCTACCACAAAGAAGGTAATCCACATGACTCTACCCACCCTAGCAACCGGGCCAATTAGCTGCTTTGGAAGCCTGGCTGGAGTCACTCAGCATACCCTGGATTCGAACTCGTGATTCCAGTGGAGGTAGTCAGCTTCTTTGCTTGCTGAGCAACCCAGGCCCCTAATGCTTCATTTCTAAATGTTTAATGCACCCAGCTTTGTCAACATTTAATGACATTGGATCGAATAAAGAGAAAGGGGCCGTTAACAGCGAATGCGTCCTTGCGCCAAAAGAAAGCTAGACGCAGTGCCACGAATAGAACAGAACCCACTGTGTTGTCGCAAGACACGTTTTCAACAGTTGAAGTTCTTTCAAAAAACATTGTACATTTATATTGTACTTTTAAATGTGCTTTGCCAAAAAGATTATCATTGCATAAAACTCATTGCTTTTAGCAAGGACACCATGGAGGCCCACCATGACCTGTCACGTGACTACGTTCACTTTTATGCGTTACAGGACGCTTACCAGATTTGGTTGGATTTTTCAAATTGACAGAAGAAGAGTTTGAAGCAATGTCTTACACGGTCAGTTATATGTACTTTTTTAATTATAAACCGATCCACAATCATGCGTTATTGATAGGGATGTGCATGGTATTCAAATACCAAAATCACTATTCGGTTATTCTGCACGTGTTTAGAGGTCTTCAACCCGATCTGAGTCCGACGGTACCCTACAAACCTGAAGGTTTTGGACCAGGTTCGGGTCAGTTTTTCAAGTAGGCTATAGGCTGAGTTACGGGCTGTTCACACGTGCGTCGAGGCCATGTAAACACACACTGGACGGACATCTTTGATCATTGTGCCACAAGTTTCTGTAAAGTTTAAAAGAACTTTCATATTTATAAACACATCTCAAGACACCTGCATTATGTTTTACAATTCGTTGTGCTGGAATGTCAAATTTGTTTAGACACTGTTAACTTAAAAATAATTTGAATATTTATTAATGCATCTCGAGACACCTGTATTTTGTTTCACAATTTGTTGCATTACATCAAGATTTTTCAGCGCTGGTGTCACAAATCGACATTCTGATGAAGTTCAGGTTGCAAAGGGGACTTAATATTTCACATGATTCCAGATTGTTTTTCACCTGGCAAAGTTTCAGTGCTTGATAAACGGTGAGCCAATGTTTTCCCTATTTTGCTCTGGTGTGCAGACAATAATTACACAAGTTAATCCTAAATCATTTAAAAATCAAAACATCCCGAAGAAGTCCTATAATCCGTAGCGTTCGCTGCCTCATGAAAAGTGAACCTTCCCGCGCAGAATTAGGCATTTTCCATTGGTTAAGAATAGGCCTACTATGTTGCAGGCAGTGATAGAGATTATTTTTATTCGACTTTAATGTGATTTTATCATTTGAAGGTCTATGTATTGTGCTATTTAGGCTCATAGCTCACTGGGCACTTTATTCCCTGCTATCTGAGTTTGTGTTTGACGCATCCATGACAATAAACGTTCTTTATTCCAGAGTCTCTCACGGTTAACCAAATATTACAAAAGGTTACCGTGCACATATTTAGGGTATTAAAGCACGTTTCTCTTTATCATTAAATATTAAACTCATGCAGGACTTACACATTTTAAAGTCCTCCATAATTTTGCATGAATTCTTATCTGAATTTAAACCATCAGAACACAGCCAGGGTAAACTGCACCTTATCTTTGGAAGTTTGGAAGTGTTTTGTAAATCAGACGCTGTTCTCTGTAGTCCTTCAAATAAACACGCTGCACCTGTGAGACGCAGACTCCCTGAGCGCGCACTCGAGTGTCTGTGCTCGCGCTGCTGTCTCCAGAACGCATTCGGCCGAACAAATGGTATTTCACATAAGGCTGACATTTAAGTGGATTTATAATAGGTATCTCAAAATAAATAAATAATTGATTTAGAGCTCGGGGCCCTTTGGGTTTAGAGGCCCCTGGGCAATGGCCCAATGGGCCCAGTGGTTAATCCGTCCCTAGCTCTTGTATCTGCTTCCAATATTGGCCAAATCAAAATGTGATGATTTAAAAAAAAAAAAAAAAAAAACACTATTATTGTCAAATACCAATATAGTCACTGATGTATAGTAAATTTGTACACATGTTTATCTAGGGCTGGGTATCGATTAAGGCTGGGTATTGATACAGATTTCCTGATTCGATTCCGATTCACAAGCTCTCGATTTGATTCGATTAGAATCTGATTCATATGGGTATATTTCAGTTATAATGTCCCTTATATTTGAAATTAATTATCTCCCAGCTAATGCTGTGAATTATATAGGGGACCTTCTAACTAGGTACAATATGAAACTAATTATATTTTCTTAGTTTTCAATCATTTTGGTCACATATTAGCTTTTTAAATCAATGCATATAATCAATAAATATGATAGTATATTTTGTTTATTGTTTAATTTCATAATTTGTACTATTTACAGGTATTTAAATTGATTTGTTGAACATGTGCTAAAAATCAGTACTGTCTCTTTAAGGAAACCTGGCATTTCTGTAACAACGTCTTTAAATTTGCGTATGTTAACGAGAGAGACTAGAATGGCTTTATCTCATCCGTGCCATGCATGATTAGAATTAAATGTGTTTTTTTTTTTTTTTTTATTATCAACAACTGACTGTAAAGAACAGAAAGGGTTTTAACAGAGACATTATTCAATGATAAATGGGTCGCGTGGATCTTGTCTTTGGACACACACGGAACATCTTTTACTCTCAACACGCAGTGAAAGGATCTCGCTGCTGAATACTCCACCAGTATACTACACAATTACTGGTGAGTGAAATCTAAACATTTACCAGCCAGTTGGCAAATACTGTATATACATTTCAGTCGCATAGCGCAAAATTTGGTTGCAAATGCGAGTGATTTTATCTCACTGTAGTGGAGGGTTGTGGGATTTAAGTATCAATATTGAGATTATTCAAATGAAGATCGCGATGCTTCAGAAAACCGATATTTTTACCCACGATATTTTCGATACAGATGTCCTGATTGGATTCGGTTCAGATTCACAAGCTCTTGATTCGCTTTGATTCCGAAACGCTATGATTCTATTCTGATTAATTTGTGTACATTTCAGTTATAATGCGCATTTTGCTTGCATATGAAAGAAATTATCTCCCATCTACTGCTGTACAATATATTATACAGGGACACTTCTAAATCAGTGATGGTGGTGTAGTGGTCTAAACCACAGAACTGTTAAGTAGAAGGTTGCCAGTTCGATCCCCACAGCCACCACCATTTTATCTTTAAGCAAAGCACTTAACTCCAGGTTGCTCTGGAGGGATTGTCCCTTTAATAAGTGCACTGTAAGTTGCTTTGGATAAAAGTGTCTGCCAAATGCATAAATATAACAATGAACACATCCAAAACTGTAGTTTCAAAGTAAACTTTAAGTAAGAATCGATATTGGGATAGTTCAAAATCACACGATTAATTGGAAAATCGATATTTTTACACAGCCCTATTTGTTATTATACTTTTAAATGAGCTTTGCCAACAGATTGCCATTGCAAGGAAATTTCTCGTACATTGCATTTGTGCACAATGGAGGAATTGTGCAGTTTTTCGAGCCAAAACTCCTGGTGGTGAGAGAGCACTGTGGAGCTGGTGGGTGGCTGTCCTTGCCTTGCCTTGCCTTGTCCTGAGAGCACTCCAGCTCTCTCCTGTCTCCCAGCATGCACCCTGCCTCTCCTGAAAAACATCTTTATTCAGCCTCCTCACTAATGTCTGTAGCACAGGCATCAACATGCTTTGTGCGAAATGAATTACTGCTAATTAAAAATCAACAGAAATGAGCATGCAACACTCTGTGCCCCATTAATATTTTAACCAGCAGCAGCAGTAATTAAAGTGCCGCTAATTTTTTCCTCTCTCGCTCAACATCCACAACCAGTCAATAAATTACATCAAAAAAGTACAGGTGTGTTTCGCTGTCAGAGCTGTAATATAATGATAAATCGACATCATCCCTCATAGTTAACGCTCACTGAATCGTTGCAGACTTACAACTCGCTGCTATCTTTGCGTGGCTGAATGGGGGGTGGGGTGACGAGGCCTCTTGTTTCACTAACACGCAGGTGTTACTCCATGCCAGATACCCAGGTACCAAATGGATGCTAAGAGCTCCATTAATGGAGATGGAGAGATTTGGTGTCTGAATGTTTGTTAAAAGAATCACCAAAAGAGATTGGATGTTTCTTTAACAGCTTTTTCACTCCAGGTGATGCGAGTGGTGTTGCTTTTAGAGGTTTTGCACTGTATAATCAGAAGATTTTTGTTTGCATATGTTTTGAAAATGTTCATATAGTACATGGGTAGCAAATGTACAGTGTTAGGGACTACATCATGATTAAGCAGAGGAAAATGTTGCTGAGAGGTTGCTCTTTTATAGCTTGGAAGATTTGATTTAAGTTATGTTTTATTTAAGTACCATCTTTGTTTCAGATGTTTCTTTTAAAATTCCTTTGTCTAAAAATAAATTAGACAATTTCTGACATATAGAAGAGGATTTTTCTTTTTTTCTTTCTTTTTTTTTTTTTTTTGGCTTAATTTAAAGAGGAGTGTTTGACTTCATCCATTTAATCTAATTTCTCCCTAGGAAAAACAATTGAGATATAAAAGAGATGTCATGTGTGATTTTTCTTGAAATTATATTTAAATTATTTCATGACAAGGACGAAAAATGCTGCATTTTCTTCCATTTGTGCAGAGAACGTCATATAAAAACAAGTGAACATTTTCAAAAGGAATATTTGGGGTCAAGTACAAGCTAAGCTCAGTTGACAGCATTTGTGGCACAATTTTGATTCCCACCAAAATGATTTATTCTTTTAAAAAAAAGGCAAAAATCTGGGTTACAGTGAGGCACTTACAATGGAAGTGAATGGAAACAATCCATAAATGTTAAAATACTCACTGTTTCAAAAGTATAGCCACAAAACATAAACAATATGTGTGTTAACATGATTGTGATAAAATTGCATGCTAAAAGTTTCTGTGTAAAGTTAGAGCCAATTTTACAACTTTGTTGCCATGATAATGAAACGTTGTAAACCCTAAAACCCTAAAATGACTGTAAAATTGAAAATATAAACAACTTAACAGCTCAAATAATACATGAGTTTTAACAGAAGAATTAATGTAAGTGCTTTTATAAAATTATAAGCTTCACATTTCTGCCTTTAAACCCTCCAAAAATTGGCCCCATTGACTTCCATTGTAAATGCCTCACTGTAACTTTGATTATAGCTTTTTTTTCTTTTTTAAAGAAAAGGAGGGTCGAGTTAAAATTGATTTATTTTTTTTTTTATTTATTTTTTTTGTGGTAATCCACATTATGCCACAAATGCTGTTGACTGAACTTAACTTGTATTGAACCCGGAATATTCCTTTAAAGGCTTCAGTTTATATTTTGCTATAAAGTTACATTATTAAACACACATAGCTAGTAGCAAGTATGCAGTATGTACTATTTCAGAGAACATATTATTGCGTCCTTGTTACTAATATTTGGTACCAATACAAAGACAATGCCAACACTACTACAAAAGACAGGTAAACTGTAATAGAATGTATAGGCAGCAAACACATTTTGCCTGCATCTATCATGTGATTTGCATGTTGAAATGTGTGATTTGTATGTGTGTATGTGTGCACATTTATGTAATGGCATGATGTTGTTGCAAATCTGCAGATTTTTTGACATGTCCTCATAAACCGACACCCACACTTCACAATTTTTTTTATGAAGATGTGTGTAAGGGATCTACGGGTTCGGGTATGGAAAGGAGGAGACGGGGAGCAGTGACACGCTTCAGGTGGGTTTTAATTTTCTGCCTTGAACACTCTTATGTGCACTTCTCTCAGTGCTTTTCTCAGTTCAGTAAGTTCAGTGTAACAAAACTCTGTCAACATAAACTTCTTGAAGTCTTCAGCTTCTTAACACTCAAACATAAAACCCTCAGTAAGACTCATCAGCAGCTACACTGTCGTGTCGTTCTCTCTCTGCCTTCTTCTGGCGTGTTCGGCTGTTTTAAGGCATCTCTCCACTATCACTGTAATGAGAAACAGCTGTTAGAAATTATGTCAACCAGCTTGACGAGCCACACAACTCCCTCTCTCCCGCAGACAGACACATGACCACGCCCCCATCACCACAATGTGAAAATCTATTATTGTTCATATGTTAGGGCAATCAAGATTGAACTGAATTCTGCGATTTGATGGGTATAATATTAACTGGATAGAAGTCGACACAATAGAGCAGGGTTCGGCAACCTATAGCATGCGTGCCAGCACTGGCACGCGGAGGGGTAATCACTGACACCACAGCAACAGCAAGAGAGGAGTAGATTTTCTTTATATAAACTCCACGCAGCGTGTTCTCATGAGCTGAATGGGAGGCTAAACAAAAAGTTAAAATGTGACAAGACTGCAGTATATCCAGGGACGGATTAACCACCGGGCCCATTGGGCCATTGCCCAGGGGCCTCTAAACCCAAAGGGCCCTGAGCTCTAAATCAATTATTTATTTATTTTGAGATACCTATTATAAATCCACATAAATGTCAGCCTTATGTGAAATACCATTTTTTCGGCCGAATGCGTACTGGAGACAGCAGCGCGAGCACAGACACTCGAGTGTGCGCTCAGGGAATCTGCGTCTCACAGGTGCAGCGTGTTTATTTGAAGGACTACAGAGAACAGCGTCTGATTTACAAAACACTTCCAAACTTCCAAAGATAAGGTGCAGTTTACCCTGGCTGTGTTCTGATGGTTTAAATTCAGATAAGAATTCATTCAAAATTATGGAGGACTTTAAAATGTGTAAGTCCTGCATGAGTTTAATATTTAATGATAAAGAGAAAGGTGCTTTAATACCCTAAATATGTGCACGGTAACCTTTTGTAATATTTGCTCCCATTAGGGGTCGCCACAGCGGACCACCCGTGATCTGCATATTTGACTTGGCACAGGTTTTACGCCGGATGCCCTTCCTCCAATTCACTTAACCTGCATGTTTTTGGACTTGTGGGGCAAAACTGGAGCACCTGTAGGAAACCCATGTGAACATGGGGAGAAAATGCTAACTCCACACAGAAAGGCCCAGTTGAGCCAGGACTCGAACCCGGGACCATAGAATGCAGGTGTCTTGAGATGTGTTTATAATTATTAAAGTTATTTTAAACTTTACAATGACTTGTGGCACAATGATCAAAGATGTCCGTCCAGTGCGTGTTTACATGGCCTCAACGCACGTGTGAACAGCCCTTAACTCGCCCTATAGCCTACTTGAAAAACTGTCCCGAACCTGGCCCAAAACCTGCAGGTTTGTTGGGTACTGTCGGACTCAGATTGGATTGAAGACCTCTAAACCGAATAACCGAATAGTAATTTTGGTATTTGAATACCATGCACTTCCCTATTAATAATAATGACTGTGGATCGCTTTATAATTAAAAAAGTACATATAACTGACCGTGTAAGACATTGCTCCAAACTCTTCTTCCTTCTATTTGAAAAATCCAACCAAATCTGGCAAGTGTCCTGTAGTGCATAAAAGTGAACGTAGTCACGTGACATGTCATGGTGGGCCTCCGTGGCGTACCGGCCCATGGGCCTCTCAGTTCTTAATCCGTCCTTGAGTATATCCAACAGGCTCATGCAGCACGTGCAAGCCATTCACACATCATGACAGCGCTTCTCTTGCGCATAGCGCCCTTCCCCTCCCCTGAGGTGAAGACGTGTGCCTTTGACTCCCAGTCGTGTTCACAAAGTTGTGATCCCTGGATGACTTTCCTCCTTAGCCCTGTGGCAGACAAGTTTGCGGAGAAACTCGCTGCCGGCCCAGTACATGTGCTAACTAAGCCCTGTACTGGGGTAGGTGTTCCACATGCGCTGGTTCCCCATAGGTGACCCCATGTGATGTATCTTCCGCTAAATCGTTTCCCTGTCGGTAAACTGCGTCTTCCTTGGGCAGAGGTTCCTCTGCCCCTGGTCACTGTGTTTGTAGAGCTCCTCCCCCCTCGGGTAGGACCTACCAGGAAACTTCTCCACATGACATACTTCCAACAAGACTCGGTAAGACCATGTGACATATTTCCACTCAAAATTACCTGCTATAATTTTAGGATATGTTGTCTGTTAGGGTTGTTGAAGCTAATACTGCTTGTCATGCTTGTGTGAATTGAACATAACTCGTGTGTTAACCGATCGTGATGTATCAGGGGAAGTTACTGTGACATGTTTACTAATATTTATTCTGAAATTGACTTCTTGTAATTGTTATATTGCATATTTAAGCATATTATTTTTATGTTTAATAAAGTATATCTTATCCCCATCATTATTGAATCCTCGTTTTATGTTCTTAGTTTACGGTGTTTTTGTGTGCATTGCAAAGACATACTATTGTAGTATTACAGTTCACTTGCATTATCAACTGAGTAAATATATCAATATAATATAAAAATAATAAAGTCTTCCATTGAACTCGTATCAGCCATAACACAAGTTTCACCTCTTAAGTAGATAAGTGTAGGACAATACAAACATTAATAGTAGATAAAACACTTTAAAAATCATACTTAAATATACAGGTAGTGATTGAGGTGATTGAGTCCCTTGTTCTCTATGTAAAAGTGCTTTGAGTATAGTGTCAGAAAAGCACTATATGTGTAAAATTCATTCAGTCAAAATCTGTAAATAAGAGTGTTTTTTATTTTTTTATTTTTTTTATCTTCATCAAAGTAAGTAATATTTCCGTTTTAAATGTTTAATCGAATAACATAATATCAACAAAATAGCACGTTATGACTCTGGCTCTGAATATATCCAGTGATGATCACACACAGGCAAAGCTCATATCATGAGATTCATCCGCCAGAAGAGCTGTGCCGAAACACGACTGACGTAAAGTGTTCTTCTGCAAATTGCTTGCAGTTTTAAGTTTCAACCACAGATGTCACTAGAGAGCACAATGTTCCCTATCTGTCACTCACTCGACGTTGTGTCAATGTAGTGACACTAGGGGTCACTCTTGGGAGCCCGAGACACCTCTGGTCTTTGATAAAAGGCCAATGAAAATTGCCGAGTGGTATTTGCATGCCACTCCCCCGGACATATGAGTATAAAAGGAGCTGGTATGCAACCACTCATTCAGATTTTCTCTTCGGAGCCAAACGGTCATGCTCATTGAGCTGAATATCACTGTTCATTCACCTCTGCTGGATCTGATGGCGCATTTCAGCGGCTTCTCCCTCCTCTGCACTGGTACACTGCAAAGAACACCACTGGGCGCTTCTGCAGAAAAACTAGAGAGTATATTTTCTGAAAGAGCATTTTTCCCCTCTAAAAGAGTATATATTTCTCTAAAAGAGCGCACACATGGAACGTCATTTTAAAGACGCGTCTTTTTAAAGATGCCTTTCCGATTGTGTGTTATTCCTGGTTGCGGTCGTTATCTCTCAACTTCGGATGGTCATGATCACTGTCTTTCGTGTCTGGGCGCGACCCACATGGAAGCAGCATTTGTGAATGGTTCATGTTCTCACTGCGAGAACATGACCATGGCAACGTTGCGGTCACCAGCCTACGGGTATGAGGCCAGCGTGGCTAGCACTGGGGGTGATTTGGGGACCCCAATGGGATTGTCTCCGCCAGGTATCCCCCCGCAGACCTCCCATTCCCCAGCACGCTTGTTTGCCCCATTCGGGCTTCCGGATGAGTTCGCCGGCTCGTCTCACGGCGAGTCTGGCTTCTTGTTCGGAGCTCGCAAAGATGATGAGCTCTCGAGCGCAGCATCAGAGAGCGGGCTTGTCCAGTCGGACGCAGAAGCCTCAGCTGGGCTTCCCCCTTCGGGGACGATCGCCCAGTCACAGGCCGATGCCAAAACACTGCAGTTCCCCCGCTCTCACTACCCTCAATGGCGGGGCGGCCAAGGGCTATACGGTGATTCCCCCTGTGGATAAGGCGCTCGCGGTGCACTTATGCCCGCAGAGCACCGCCACCTGGCGTGGACGCCCTAAGCTCCCGTCCAAGCCCTGTAGGCTCACGTCGTCCCTCACGGCTAAAGCCTACAGTGCTGCTGGACAAGCCGCCTCTGCCCTGCACGCCATGGCTCTCCTGCAGGTCCACCAAGCCAAGGCGCTGAAAGAACTGCACAAGGGTAGTTCCGCCCCAGATTTGATGCAGGAACTGCGCTCGGCAACCAACCTCGCCCTCCGGGCGACGAAGGTCACGGCGCGGTCTCTCGGGCGGACGATGGCCACACTAGTGGTCCAGGAGCGCCACCTTTGGCTCAACCTGGTCGAGATGTGTGAGGCTGACAAGACTTGGTTCCTTGCTGCCCCCATTTCCCAGGCGGGCCTATTTGGCGACACCGTCGAGGACTTTGCCCAGTAGTTTTCGACGGTGAAGCAGCAGACGGAGGCAATCCGGCACATCCTGCCCCGGCACGGTTCAAGATCCCACACCCCATCTGCTCGTCGCTAAGGGCGTCCCCCTGCAGTGACTGCACTTGCTCCGCCGCAGCCCGCCCCTTCGGCCCGGCCTCGGCGTGGAGCCCACCGCAGGAAGCCGACACCACCCGTCTCACAGCCGGCACCGAAGAACCCACGGAGGTCCTTGAAGCACCCCTGAGATGGGCAACCCAGGGATGAGGGAACCCACTCATGTGGAGCTGGTAGGAAGACCACTCCATCCCACGGTGGAGGGCCGGGTGGAAAATCTTTTGTTGCCTTTTTGTTTGATTTCGCCGCACGCCCAAGTGGCTGCGGTACCCAACAGTTCAGCAAAAGAGCAGCTTCCTTCCTCCCTGGGTCACATACAGTGCGTACGGTCGTCACCACAACTACCGTCCACAGGCTTTTTCTTGCAGGATTGGCGCTCCAGTGGTGCCCTTTCCACCCCTGAGTGCCCAGCTGTGGCACACAGCCGCCCCCGATGTGGCAGCCTCCATGAGTTACGAGGACAGGCCTCTTCCTCCCCCGTCCCAGGCTGTTCCGGGGGTGGTCAGAAGGAGCCAGGTAAGTGCTTCGATGTCCCTAGACTCAGCACGGCCACGACGTGCTATGGCACCTCATGCTTCGCCCCGCTGCGAGGCCCCACCTGCCGGTACATCTGACGACGTTGTCCCCTTGGTCCCCCTCGCGTGGAATTTTGACGCGTGGCTTGCACTTTCCAATCTGTCGTGGTGGCTGATCGGGACCGTCCGACTTGGCTACATGATTCAGTTCGCCAGGTGCCTGCCCAGGTTCAGCGGTATTCACTTCACCTTGGTCAAGGGCGAAAACGCCGCCACCCTGCGCGTGGAGATCGCAAAGTCCTCCCTTTCGGCCTGTCCCTGTCTCCTCGTGTCTTTATGAAGATCGCAGAGGCTGCCCTTGCCCCGTTAAGGGAGGTGGGTGTTCACATTCTCAACTATCTCGACAGCTGGCTAATCCTAGCTCACTCTCGAGACGTGTTGTGCGCACACAGGGACCTGATGCTCTCACACCTCAGCCGACTAGGGCTTCGGGTCAACTGGGAAAAGAGCAAGCTCCTCCAGGTTCAGAGCATCTCTTTTCTCGGTTTGGAGTTGGACTCAGTCTCCTTGACGGCGCGCCTTAAGAACAAGCGCGCCCAGTCGGTGCTGGCCTGTTTGAAGGTGAACAGCGGGGAACAGCGGTTCCACTGAAACTTTTTCAGAGGCTCCTGGGGCATATGGCGTCCTCGGCAGTGGCCACCCCGCTCGGGTTGAAGCATGAGGCTGCTTCAGCACTGGCTCCAGACTCTAGTCCCGAGAAAGGCATGGCACCACGGGACTTTTCTCTCATTTCTATGAGCAGGTGTTCCTCTAGAACTGGTCTCCAGGTGCGTCGTGGTCACGACAGATGCCTCCAAAACGGGCTGGGGCACTGTTTGCAACAGGCACACAGCCGCCAGCCTCTGGACGGGCCCGCGACTGCATTGGCACATCAACTGCCTCGAGTTATTAGCAATTCTGCTCGCCCTGTGGAGGTTCCGGCCATTGATCCAGGCAAGCACATGTTAGTTCAGATGGACAGCATGGCAGCGGTAGCATATGTCAACTGCCAAGGCGGTCTGCGCTCTCGCTGTATGTCACAACTCACCTGCCATCTCCTCCTCCGGAGTCAGCAGCACTTCAAGTCGCTGCGAGACCCTGTGCAAGGTCAGGGAGGACGAGGAGCAGGTCGTCCTGGTAGCACCCTACTGGCCCACCCAGACGTGGTTCTTGGACCTCACGCTCCTCGTGACAGCTCCCCCCTGGCGAATTCCCCTGAGGAAGGACCTTCTTTCTCAGGGACGGGGCACTCTCTGGCACCCACGCCCAGACCTCTGGAATCTCCATGTCTGGTCCCTGGACAGGACGTGGAAGACATAAGCGGTTGTAGACACGATCACTCAGGCTAGGGCCCCCTCTACGAGGTGCCTGTATGCCTTTAAGTGGCATCTATATGCTAAGCGGTGTTCTTCCCGACGCGAAGACCCCCAGAGATGCACAGTCGGATCAGTGCTTTCCTTCCTGCAGGAGAGGTTGGAAGGGAGGCTGTCCCCCTCCACCTTGAAGGTGTACATTTCCGCCATAGCAGCACACCATGACGCAGTTGACGGTAAGTCCTTAGGGAAGCACGACCTGATCATCAGGTTCCTAAGAGGCACCAGGAGGCTGAATCCCTCCAGACCGTGCCTCGTTCCCTCAAGCAGAGGATCGCCCACTGGCTTGTTGACGCCATAACTATGGCATATCTCGCCCAATACATGCCGCCCCCGGTAGGGCTATGAGCCCATTCTACCCGAGGTGTAGCGGCTTCCTGGGCCCTGGCCAGAGGTGCCTCTCTAAAAGACATTTGCAGAGCAGCGGGCTGGGCAACATCCAACACCTTTGCAAGGTTCTACAACCTCTGGGTGGAACCGGTTTCGTCCCAGGTAGTGCCACACAACACAAGCGGATAAGTCCAAGATAGCTGGCCGGGGGTATCGCTTGCACATAGCACCTTCCACCTCCCTTGGAGCTGAAAACGTGTGCCGTTAATTCCCAGTAGTGTTCACAAACTTTGTTCCCTGGTTGACTTCCTCCAAGCCCTGTGGCAGTCGAGTTTTCGGAAAGACTCACTGCCGGCCCAGTACACGCGCTAACTAAGAGCCCTGTTCTGGGGTAGGTGCTCCGCATGTGGCGGATCCCTGTAAGGCTAACCCCATGCTATATATATCTTCCGCTAGTTCGTTTCCCTGCTGGCAAACTGTGTCTTCCTTGGGCAGAGCCCCTCTGCCCCAGTCTCCATGTTTGTAGTAACTCCTCCCCCATTGGGCAGGATCTACCTTGAAGGCTCTCCACATGGTTGAAAAGACCATGTGACGTATTCTTCCACTTAAATATCCCCCCTCTCTTTGAGCGAGGTGTGGTCTCCGCGGTGTCTTCCCCTTGGGAGGGACACCCCCCGACTAGACCTGGAGGCCCAGTCGGATAATCCCCCTTCTTTTTTAGGGAGTGGAAAAAGAGAAGGGGAAAAGAGGCCACGACTGGGTTAAGCCTGTCTCTATCTTTGGGTAGTCGACTTGTCTCCAAAAAGGGCCGTTCGACACTCATAACTATGTTGGGGGAGGTTACGTGTCGACCTGGTGTGCTGGCTATGAGGCACACAGCAAGTCTGCCCACCACACACCGCCAGTTCACGTAACACAGTTCAGCCTTGTGGTGTTTTGTATAGGGACCATTAGTGTCACTACATCGACACAACGTCGAGTGAGTGACAGATAGGGAACATCATGGTTACTGGTGTAACCTCCGTTCCCTGATGGAGGGAACGAGATGTTGTGTCCCTCCTGCCACAATGCTGAACTACCTGCTGAAATGGCCGGAACTTATATCGGCTCCTCAGCATAAAACCTGAATGAGTGATTGCATACCAGCTCCTTTTATACCCGTATGTCCGGGGGAGTGGTATGTAAATACCACTGGCCAATTTTCATTGGCCTTTTATCAAAGACCAGAGGTGTCTCGGGCTCCCAAGAGTGACCCCTAGTATCACTACATCGACACAACGTCTCGTTCCCTCCATCAGGGAACGGAGGTTACACCAGTAACCATGACGTTATGTAGTGCAGCTTTAATTTAGTTTGATTTCTATTTTTTTTTTTTCTATTTGTCATTCCAGTTTAGTTTTTCTTTATTTGTTTGAGTGTAGTTTTTTCAGAGTTATCTAGTTTCAGTTTAGTTAGTATTTATTTTAGTTTGAGTTTTCTGATGGCTGTGAAAGCTAATGCATTAACTGGTATCATATAAATATTTAACAGTAGCACCTTTCACATATGAAACCTGGTAAAATGCAGTAAAATTGTCTTTTACTTACCTTTACTGGTAACATCTGCTATTCACACATACAACCGTTTCCGTCTATTTCCATTTTGCTACCATTCACACATTGGTACCAAAATGCTGTTAAACTCTGTAGTTGGTTATTTTATCAGTTGACAAATTTCGCTTGATAGGCTGGATTATACTACACCACTTCTAAAATTTGAACAGAATCTAGAAATATTAGGTATCACACACTTACCGACTATGTAAATGGCTACAGACAAAAACTGGGCATCACACAATAAATGACTGAGAATCACATGGGAAACATCCTAGGAGACTCATGACAGATGTAAAAAAAACATGGATGTAGGGGAGCATTGCTGTTGATATTGCTGCTTCTCTGTATCGAGTCTCAAAAGAAATGGGCTGAGCACATTTGGGTATGGTCTTGGGTGGAAAGACAGAGATGGCGACATGAGTTGGAGGTGAGTGTTGCTAAATATTTTCTCAACTTTGTTCGCCATCTCCATTTCTTCGTGGTCCAGTGTTGTGGCCGTGAGCGGTCAATTTCCATATGCTGCTCACCATATGACTTCAGATTTGAGTTGTGGAGCATCATACACTATGAGATTTCCTCTGTAGTTGGCTTTAAAATATCAAATATTTTGTATGCCCTCAGACTAAATGGAATAATTTCACTATCTGTCCAATTTGATAAAAGATTATTTGGAATTCAGACTATGTGAATCATCTCGGTTTTACGTCAGCGCATCCTGACCTTGTACATGGTCAATCTTAGGACTCTGTTGAACACATAGCATCAAAACTGAACTTTTCAGATATTGTTACAACTTTTCATTCAGGGAAATAGTCAGTGATAAATTTACCATTATTTTTGAAAGGGTCGTGTTCACACATGACCTCTAAACTGAAAATTGCAGTTAATTATCTGGAAAAAGCTGTATGTGTGAAAGCAACTAGTTACATTTCTCAGGGCAGTATTGTGTTACCAGTATATAGTGGCATTTTTAAGCTAAATCAAGATGGTTTGTAAAGGTTTAAAATTATATAATATATTGTGCATCTAGCACTAAAATTAGTTTGAGTAATTTGGAATATTAAAGTATTTCAGTTTAGTTTTTTTCTTCATCACCCAACCATGTATATAACCATTATATATATATATATATATATATATATATATATATATATATATATATATATATATATATATATATAATTGCCACTCTTTCATGTCCAGAATTGTTGTTCGAAATACATTTGATACATATGTAAATGGATATTTTTATCAGACTGGAAAGTTTAGTATGTGTACAGTATAAATAGTACATTGAGAATTTAATTGATTTTGATTGATGAAAATTTGTGCAGCATAGTCTTAGTCATGTAATAGTCAGTCAAAGGTCTTTTGTGGGTTTGTTATTTTACATTTAAATTAACATTTATTCATTTGGCAGACACTTTTATCCAAAGCGACAAAAGCTACAAAAGAGGAATAATACATCATAAGTGATTCATCTTAAAGAGACAGTAGTACGAAAAGTGCTGCATTACGAAGTTTCAATTGCATCAGAATAATAGTGTCCAAGACAAGCACACCTCATTCTACTAGGTGATCACCTCAACCAAATCTTATTTAATGAAGAAAAGTATAGTTTTTGCCAGCTGGATGGCAAAAACAGTGCTAGTAGTACCTCAAAAGTAATTGGCATCAAAAAATAACTATGTTTTCAGTGAGGAAAAGAAGGGCTCAATTCTGGCTTTACTGGCAGAGGGATACAGTGAGCGTCAGGTTGGTTCCATCCTTAAAATGTCAAAGATGGCGGTTCATTAGAACAAGGTCAAGCAACAGACATCGGGGATAACAAAGCTACAGACCGGCAGAGGGAGAAAACGACTCTCCACTGACTGGGATGATCACACTGATGGATGGCCACAAGCCACCAAACAATGCCGAGCTGCTTGAATTTTTAAGCCAGGAGTGGCATAAAGTTACCCAACAGCAATGTGAAAGACTGGAAGAGACGCATGAAAGCTTTGATTGAAAATCAGGGTTATTCCACCAAATATTGATTTCTGAACTCTTCCTAAGTTAAAACACAATAAATAAAAGTATTGTGTTGTTTAAAAGTGAATATGAACTTATTTTCTTTGCTTTATTCGAGGTCTGAAAACACTGCATCTTTATTTGTTATTTTGATCAGTTGTCATTTTCTGCAAATACATGCTCTAAATCAGTGTTTCCTAACCACTGTGTCGCAGCACACTAGTGTTCCAAATTTCACAAAATAAATAAATGCATGAAAAAAATTATTTCAGGGTTCCAAACTCACCTTTCAGAGAAATTCGCCATTTTGAAACCATAATCGGTCGCTTTTGTGATTGTGAAGAGCTATGATTAATGTGCAAAAGTGACTGATATTTATACGGGTTAAGGGTCTTTCACATGACTCGCGTCAGCACTGCAGAATACATTGAAGTCTATGAAGTGTCGTCACTTTACACCAAAGTGTTTTTCACACACGGTTTTGCTTCACCAATAACGTCTTTGAGAGTACTAAGCAACAATATTTAAAAACTGTCCAAATTTGTGGAGACATTGAATGTCTCATAATTTCTTTTAATTAAATATTACCTTATCGTTTACGAATATCAGAGACCCCAGTTATTGAACTAATTTAAATTCACCAAGAAAACACTTAGACCTAAACATAAACGAGTCCTTTTATGACTTTCTGCTATCAAAGCAACTGCAAGCTTTTTTCTCTCTTCCAAATACATGTTTTCAATTGTGCACACCTCCCACTTTTTTACGTGGCAAACTCGTAAAATCGCCCCTCTGTGACGCTTTCTGCAACTCTTGTCATGTGGAGGGCAATGGGGCGCTTGACGCTGGCGTTGAACGGAGCGTTGACGCCTCGACTCAACTCATGTGAAATGCACTTTACAATGACGAAAGAACATTACTGAAACTCAAAATTATTATTATTTGTCTATTATTTTGGTCTTTTCTGATAAATATTATTAGACTATTATTGTTGTCTTTTTGGATGAAAAATAATGCTCAGACTGAAGGAAGTCTATAGATCTGCTTTGTTCTTTTAATACTTAAACACTATAAAGTCTCTTGGTAGATTTCGGTCATGAATGACTCAAAATGATTCACTGACTCACTCATAGCACATAAGACGCTCATTTGTCGCCACCTAGTGACATTTCCAGAAGGGGTCACTGAACTAATCATATAATAAAATTGAACAAAATTGTGAAACAGAAGCAAGCCTCATCAAAAAACTCTTCATTTTGCAGCTAATTCTGCACAATTGTAAACTTGAATAAACTTGAATCACTATAAATAGCTGGAATTGGTGCTTTTAGCTTATTCTTTAAAAAACAATATCCCCAGAAAAAATGTTCGTGGACCAGTGATTGTCTTCCTTTTTTTCGCCTCTCATGAGTTTGCATCCCTGTAATTTGTTGTGGCATTGCAAGAACAAATCTACAAATTAGAAAAGCAAATTTGTTGTTTTTTTTCATTACCCATTTAGCGCTCTTGTCACCTGTGACCTCACACAGCATAGCCTACCTATGTGCCAAATTTCAAACATTACAAGTAAACACGCTACTAAGGCAGACAGAAAACATGGACAAGTTCTTGAAAAGGAAAAATATTGACAATGGTTAGCCTATGTGGGATAGTGGTGTGCCATAGAATTTTTGTGTCATAAAAAGTGTGTCATTTTACTCAAACACATACCTATAAATAGTAAATTCAGAGAAACTGATAATTTTGCAGTGGTCTCTTAATATATATATATATATATATATATATATATATATATATATATATATATATATATATATATATATATATACATACACACACTGGTGGCCAAAAGTTTGGAATATTGTTCAGATTTTACTGTTTCGGAAGGACACTGGTGCTTTAATTCACCAAAGTGCCATTCAACTGATCACAAAGTATAGTCAGGACATTACTGATGTAAAAAAACAGCACCATCACTATTTGAAAAAAGTCATTTTTGATCAAATCTAGACAGCAGCCATCACTCCAACCCCTAACCTTGAGTAATCAACTTCAATCACTTGCCATTATATCAAACACAGTTGAAAGCTATTTGGTTTGTTAAATGAATGAAAAGATTTAATTCAAAGGTGTACACTACAGTCTTCAAAGACAAAGGACAACTGGCTCTAACAAGGACAGAAAGAGATGTGGAAGGCCAGATGTACAACTAAACAAGAGAGTCTCTAGTTTGAGAAATAGATGCCTCACATGTCCTCAGCTGACAGCTTCATTGAATTCTACCCGCTCAACACCAGTTTCATGTACAACAGTAAAGAGAAGACTAAGGGTTGCAGGCCTTATGGGAAGAATTGCAAAGAAAAAGACACTTTTGAAACAGAAAAACAAACAGAAAAGGTTAGAGTGGGCAAAGAAACACAGACATTGGACAACAGATAATTGGAAAAGAGTGTTCTGGATCTTAACCCCATTGAGCTTTTGTGGGATCAGCTAGACTGTAAGGTGTGTGAGAAGTGCCCGACAAGACAGTCACATCTATGGCAAGTGCTACAGGAAGTGTGGGGTGAAATGTCACCTGAGTATCTGGACAAACTGACAGCTAGAATGCCAAGGATCTGCAAAGCTGTCATTGCTGCATGCTGATTATATATATATATATATATATATATATATATATATATATATATATATTTTTTTTTTTTTTTAAGTGCATGGTCAAGTGCTCATGGAAATGATATGCCTTTAGTTGTTTTTTGAAGACAGAGAGTGAGTCTGCTTCACGGATGGAGTTGGGAAGGTCATTCCACCCACGAGGTACAGTGAAGCTGAAAGTCCGGGAAAGTTATTTGGAGCTACTCTAATTTACAAAATAACAAGACCCTTAAGAAACAAGAGTTTATTTAAAAAAAAAACAAAACAAAAAAAAAAAAACATTTAAATCACTGATGTCGATAATTGGTGAACCTAAGGGGTTTTAAACACTTGTATAATATTTTAAAAGCATAGTTAAACCAAAAATGAAAATCCTGTTCACTCACTTGCAGGCTGTTTTTTTTCTCCCTTGAAACACAGCTGATGTTAGGCAAGACTGTGGCGCCTTTGTCACCATTCACTTTGTTTGTTTTTTCTCTATAAAATAAAAGTGAATGATGACTGGGGCTGTGAGTCCCTAACAATCTGCCTAACATCCCCTTTTGTGTTCCATGGATGAAAGAAATTATACAGGTTTGGAACACATGAATGTGAGTGAATGATGACAGAATTTAAATTTTTTGGGTGAACAACCCCTTTCAATTTTAGTTTAGTCAATTTTGGTCCCAAATGGCTGACAGAGTTTTCAGTTTAAAACTTTTTAAATAGTTTCTTCTACCCTGCCCACACACAAACAACACCATATGCCGTTTTTGAATTCTCTAGGCTAATAACTGTTTATGAAATTACAGTAAATTACATAAAGCTTGCTCAATGAGCTTGGAAACAGTGGGCTATATACACTGATCAGCCACAACATTAAATACACCTGCCTAATATTCTGTAGGTCCCCCTCGTGCCACCAAAACAGCGCCAACCCGCATCTTAGAATAGCATTCTGAGATTATATTCTTCTCACTACAATTGTACAGAGCGGTTATCTGAGTTACCGTAGACTTTGTCAGTTTTGAACCAGTCTGGCCGTTCTCCGATGACCTCTCTCATCAACAAGGCATTTTTGTCCACAGAACTGCCGCTCACTGGATGTTTTTTGGTTTTTGGCACCATTCTGCGTACATTCTAGAGACTGTTGTGTGTGAAAATCCCAGGAGATCAGCAGTTACAGAAATACTCAAACCAGCCCATCTGACACCAACAACCATGCCACGCTCCAAATCAGTGAGATCACAATTTTTTCCCTGTTCTGATGGTTGATGTGAACATTAACTGAAGCTCCTGACCTGTATCTGCATGATTTTATGCACTGCACTGCTGCCACATGATTGGCTGATTAGATAATCACATGGATGATTGTTGATCATACATAACCTCTCTGTACAATTGTGGTGAGAAGAATAGTGCGGGTTGGCACTGCTTTGGCGGCACGAGGGGGACCTACACAATATTAGGCAGGTGGTGAAATAATACACAACAAATGAGAATATAATATATATGTATATATAAACTGATTATAAGCAACATTTGCAGAAAAATTTCCTTTCTAAGGATTTGTGCTTTGAGGAAAGGTTAGAGACCATGGAAATATGCAAAACTAGTACCGTCGTGTCACAAGAGGCCTGTTATTAACAGATCCATTAGCTTTCGTGATGTTCAAAAGAACTGAATCACCTACATGAGTGTAAATATTAATTTGAGTTCTGGTTATGTTTGCACATCTCATGACATTAATAGTTTGATGCATGCACTGACTTTTCAAGCATTTGTGAAATATGTACAGAGGTTGATTTAATGTTTCTCATGATGCCTAAAGTTTTCTATTCTCTATGTCTAATGTGTGACCTTTAAGTCAATTCCCACGCTACTATTATGATTGTTAATTGTAAATTATTTTTTGAGATTTACCTTTCCCTTTTTCAGCTGTCTCTTGAATAAGTAAAAAAAAAAAAAAAAGAAAACTAATGTAGAATGATTTATGAACCAACAGAGCTGATAGCATTCATTCATTCTCTAGGTGGGTAGATGACATGAAATAAGTTTGTAAATTTGACGTCCAGGGGTGTCATGCTATACTCCTTCTAAAGCTATTTTAAATAGCATTTTCTTTAATAGTCGTTGAAGTTATATGCAGCTTTTTTAACCTTATAGTCCATGGTAATGTTATACTACTTAGGCTATTGTTTATTTCTAACCCCCCGGAACTCAATTTCAGTTATTGCAGCGATATTTGGGGGCTCAGATGCTCCTCTTTATATGTGAAATGACTAACACAACAAAATTAGTGCTATAGACCACCTGTGAATAGCAATACATTTGACAACATGAGTTTTTATAGAGCTGCAAATAAAACTTGTACATCAATCCATTTCTAGCAGTGTAGCTGACGTATTTCACATTTAAAATAAATGCCTTGCTACACGGTGGCTGATGTATTGTGTATTGTGCTAAGCAGTAGTGAAGTATTTGCCAATGTGTTTTGTGTGGTTGCTAAGAAGATCCTTGGCAGTTACTCAGGTGTTTTGAGTACTTGCAATGTAGTTATTGAGGTTTCGGGTGGTTGCTAAGGTGTTGTTATACTGTAAAAAAAAAAAAAAAAAATAATTAAAAAAAAAAAAATCTGTAAAATATACGGTAAATTACCGGCAGCTGTGTTTGCCAAACATTTACCGTAAAAATACAGTGACCATGTTTCTGGCTTTATGGGATGTAATTTTGAAGCCTGTATATTTTACGGTTCAGTACCGTTTATATTATTAAATGATATAAACTTGATACACTAACATTCTGGAACTATAAAAATACTTGCTTGTAAAAATGTACTTGCTTGTTTTGATTACTGGGGAATCTATGATTTTTTGGGGACATTGTTGGGGAATCTGCCCTTGATCAGGGTAACACATGTGAAATTAAAATAATGCAATAAACATTAACTAAACTACATAAAATATAACACGGAACACCCCAAAGTACATAATTGATATTAAAAATAAGAAGAAACATAACTATTCCCATAAAATATGATGAAATGTGATTCTGGGAACACCCAATTATTGTTTTTTACTGTAATTTTAACAATAATTTACCGTAAAAAGTACATGTATTCTTTTGTTAAACATAATACACATTTTTATCAGTAATTATATGGTACAATTAAACTTTTTACATCTAAAAAACATAATTTTTACAACATTTTACACCAAAATTAAATGTATTGTCTTGCTAAATGAATTATCATTTTTTAACGTCTATTTTAAGGTAATTACCCATTAACCAATTATATATTTTTTTTTTACTGTAGCATTTTTAATTTTTTACAGTGTAGGTGGTTGCTAGGGTGTTACTGGTGGTTGTTAAGGCATTGCTAAGTGGTTGCTTGGGCTGTAATAAGTGGTTGCTGAGGTGTACTGAATGGTTTCTAGGCATTTGATAGATTGACAGACTGATAGATTGATTGTCCGCGATATGAACACCAATCGTATTAAGCCTAATAAATTAGAAAAGGCTGAAGGTCTGTGCCAAGTTTGATGGACATAGCTTGAATGCTGAAAAAAGTTGCAGTCTGAAATTTTCTATGGTGATTTGTGGGACTTTTGATATATTTGATTGCAGAGTTGGGGAGTAACAGAATACATGTAACTGGATTACCTGTTTAAAATAGTAACTGTATTCCACAACAGTTACAATTTAAATAGCTGGTAATGAGAATACTGTTACGTACATTCAAAAAGTATTTTGATTACTGAAGAGATTATTTTGCCTTTTATTGTAATTTGTTTCATTTAATATTTAGCCTATTCAGTTGGAAAACATTTATACATATAAATTATGCGATCTGATGAGCTTTCAAACAGTGGTGAAACACTTTCTTATGATGTGTTACATTCATACGAGCACTTTCACTCTGTTGTGAGTGAAACATAAAGTCATTGAGGAACTTTCCCTTGGGAGCTTAATAGAGTATCTACATTGTGTTTCTACAGCTTAACAAAAAACAGTTAGAAACGCTTTGACAGATGAAACATAAATTTACAAGACATGCTAACCTATGTTGCCTTTAACATCGGATAGAAAGCAACAAATAATATGTTTTCTGCCTCATTCTGTGAACAGAATTCACACACGATCAGAAAAGGATGTTGATGTGTACACTCTATGGGGTTTTGAAGTATGTAGCAGCAGAAATAGTTACTTGTCATGTGAACATTTAGCTTTATGCTAAGTTAAAATGCTATTTCTATTTTTTACACGCATCTGCTAGCCGGCACGATTATAATTTATAATAGATTCTATGAAGAAAATTCACGTTAGAGAATAACTTTCTTTCTCTAGTAAGACCTTTGACATTAAGGCAAAGATTTACTGCAAAAACGTAATTCTTAATTAGAATTTAAATATTGTTTTTCTGTAAAAATATAAAAATCCTAAAAACAAGATCAATTTACTTAAGTAGCAAAACTGCATAAGATATTTTAGGCTTTTATTCAGAGAATGTATTTTTTACAGTAAAGTATTTTCTTACTTTATTGACTTGTTTATAGTCAAAACAAGTGAAAAAATCTGCCAGTGCCGAAGAAGTAATCCAAAGTATTTAGAATACATTACTGACCTTGTGTAATCTAACGGAAAGTGTTATAAATGACATTTTACAGCATGTATTCTGTAATCTGTTGTGGAATACTTTTAAAAGTAACCTTCCCAACACCATTTGATTGTCTGTGAGTTAACAGGCTGAGTTTGGTGGAGTTAGTTTGAATGCTCTAGAAGCAGTTACATTGTGGTCTTGGGTTAGAGATTTTGAAAATAAATAGCCTAATGATAAAAAATAACCATTGTTTGTACAGTAACAGTATGTTGGCTTTTGATGGCATTATAAAGTATTTTAAAAGTTTTTGACGAGCTGTTCCGTCACTGTACGATAAGCATGATCTACTGAGTGTTGTTCAACTTGTCAAGTGCTTATTTAATAACAACATGATAACTCCACGTACATGTTGAAACAATAGAAATAATGCATTTGACGCCACATGTGAGTGATCATGCATGTGGGCGTCACAGCTATCTGCCAGCCGTCACGTTACAACAGCAGTGCCTGCACACGTTGCTTGGTATAAACTGAACCGTCTCGTTAGCTCTGTTCTTAAACCTAGTGTGCTGCACACAGAGGCATCCTAGGCACACTTCCGATGCGAACACTATTCCAAAAGAAGCAACTTCATTTTGCTGTTTCGGAAGATTCCCAATTTTGGCCAAATTCTAAGGCAGCATCACGTGTCCTTTGTGGAGAAGGCAGTCTCCGAGTTATTACTTATAATTATTTATAGGGCTGGGCGATATGACGATATTAGGGCTGTGTCAATACAATCAAATATCGATATAAACTCAGCAAAAAAAACTTCAGCACTGATTGCGCCCACTATATGTGATTGCGTGTGGTTAGTAAATAAGACACAGGTATATGCGCTGAAATACCACACACAAAAGTGGTGCAACTGTTTAGTGAATCTACCCCCGAGCGACCTGACTTGCCTCAATTATCAATTAGTCAAGTCCAGTCTCCTATTTAGAGCACAGCTGCTGCCTATCTAAAGCATTCCAGATGAGTTAGTATACTGCCTTAGAAGGCAGCTGCCTATGTAGGCAGTAGGCAGCTAGCAGCTCACTTGAGTTGTGTGCCCTTGCTCCCAGCACAATGAAATTACATGTTTGTGATGTTCATCTCACAGAGATGTATTCAGGGCCCATTTATTTGGAATTGCTTTTAGTGTAATCCAATAAAGACATTTTTTCATTTATTTCCATGGTGAAATTTCTGCTGAGGCGATGTGGGCCAGCATTTCCTTCATTAGCAGTAATAATAACAGTAATAGCAATAACCGAATTAAAGGCAATTATTACAGTGATCCTCATCATCATCAACATCAATAATGTCAAAGTGTACAGCACACTGGGCATTAGTCATTTATAGAGAGGATTAGATCTGCAGAATATTATAGAAGGGGGTTAACAGGAAAAACACTGGAGAAATGAGAGGCCTTTGCCGTCTCTGATCAGTTTCACTGCGGCACTCTCAATCCTTCTCTGATTCTTTGGTGCTTTGTTTTATGCGTAAATGCAGCAGAGGTGGATGGTATGACCAAAATCTTACATTACAGTATGAGGTGTTTATATCACAGTAGAGAATAGGAGTGGGTAAAAATCTATTTTCCGATGCATCGCAATTCTTAAACCCCAAGATCGTTGAGAGTAAATCGCTCGTACATGCGACTAAATTTACTGCCATGTGACTAAACATGTCTGTGATTAGCCACTGGCTGGTAAACGTTCAGATTACACTCGCCAGTGATTGAGTTGTGTAGTGGCGAAGAAGTTCAGCGCTGAGAACCTTTCAGTGCGTGTTGAGAGTAAAAGTTTAGTTTGACTCCTTCCGTGAAATGTATGTCCAAAGACGAGACCCACTCAATCCATTTGTAATTTAATAATGTTTCTATTATATACCCTTTCTGTTCTTTGGGTCAATGATGTGATGCCTTCTTATTATGTCCATCTGCATTATTATTTTTTTTTTTTTAAGTAGCTTGTATATGTGATACTTCTAAAACATATATACTAACTATGTTTTTTAGGTATAAGTTTAATTTTTTTCACATTTAAAGTGTTAAAACATATGATATAAAATCTGTGTGTGCGGCACTCCTCCTTGCTGCACGTGAAACTGATATTGTGAGACAAACACGGAGAAAGATGAACACAGAATGTGGGATGACTCCAAATCAAGTCAAACTCAGTAGAAGAAATCATTTATTTATTTATTTATTTTAAATGCTGATATTCAATTACAGAGGAACTTCTTTTTGTTGTTGTTGTTGTTTTTTTTTTTTTTTTTTTTTTTTTTTGCTTGGACTGAAAAAACGATGCATAGAAAATAAAATAAATCAGTTATTATTTTAATAATTTTTTATTGATTGACAAAAAAGTGTTCATTGCAATGGACATGACAGGTGTGCCATTAGGCTACTTTGGACATCATTTTAAATAGAAAAATAAACTTTCAATATTTTTTCAGAGGTTTTTCTAATAACTTTTCATCAAAATAGAATAAATGTAGGCAATAGTAAAGCCTATATCTTCATGTATATCTTTATCAAACAAAATTAAGAATATCGCTATATAATTTTTTGCTTATCGCTCACCCCTATCACATGGATATTTAATAAAAAATGTTGCTGATTTTCCAAAAGAAAAAAAAAAAATATTTATTGTGATATACTCCGTTATTGTGATATAAAATGACTTATACTGTGATATAGAATTTTGGTTATAATGCCCTTCCCAATGTGGTTCAACTGTCCACCCATAACTTCTCTTTTGAAAATCTGTGTAAAAGCACTCAAAAAGTTTTTGAACTTTATCATATTTGGCATATTTCCATAGCTGTTCTGTGTTGTTGAGCAAAACTCTGCATTTTCATTGTAATTTCCATCATAATACATAAACAACTGTTGTCTTAGGATGATCCTTTTTATGAAATCATGTGGTGCAGCCGACAGAAAAGGCCATTTTGAGACTTTATTTTTGAAGCGTTTAAGTACCAGAAGTGACACCATACAGCAGCATGCAAAGGACCTCTGGATACATGTTTAAGGTCATAACCACTCTTTAAAATCAGGAAAATAACAGCATTAGATGAGAGAGAATGTAAGCTAAATGGACATTTATAACTGAAATATACCCAGATGACTTGGAATCGAATTGGAATCTGAATTAAATCGAACCAGGAAATCTGTATCAATACCCAGTCCTAGAAAAAATATATACCACAATTTAATTATTTTTGCTGGAAATTCAACCAAAAATGTTGCTGTTTTTGGATAATCCACTGAATATGGATATGTTTTAATGTTTAAAAACCAGAACATGACCAAACATTTGGAACAACATATCTATAGTTTAATCATTTAAAGCCTAACAGACTTCTTTTTGAGAAATGTTTTGCTTAAGAAATGTGTGTTTGCTAAAACTGTGTAGAATAAGCACCCATTTGTGACTGCAAAGCAAAATGGTAAAATAATATCTACCGGTTTCGGCATTTCTACTGTCGCACATTATATACCATCATACTTTCCAGCCATCAAATGCAGCTCTCCCTTTCCCTTTTAATATGCTCTTAAATGGCATTTACACAGGTAATTTCATTATTCTCCCAGCAGTCTAAAACACTCATTTATTTTTGAATGCCTTTAGACGTTGTGTTCAAAATCAGCTGTGAGATAATAGTGAAGGCAACGGGGTCAGAAAAGTTAAACAGAAAGGCCGAAACAAGACCGAAGAGACCTAAACCAGCACCCCTTTGGTCAAAACATCTCTGCCAACTGGCTACCAGTATGGAGTCTCCAAGGCTTGCTTGAAGATAAATCTGCAGTGATCATCAGAGCAGCAAACTGCTTCCTGCGCTGAAAAAAATAAATATTTGAATATTCTCAGGCGGTCCTAAACCAGCTTAAATTGGATCATTTTATTGCACCGCTCCACCCTGCCAAAATGCCAAGAGAGTGTGGGTCTTGGCGAAGGCCGGCACTCCTGATTCTTCCCCGCGGCGTGCGCGCCCCCCTACCGCCATGCACTATCTGCTGACACAGAGTCTTGCCCCGGGCCCCGTGCTCTCCGCCTGGCCGGCCCCCTGCTGGGAAAAGCCGAACTGAGTTGGAGAGAGCTGGAGGCATCCCAGCACACAACTGGCCAGCAGGCCACTCTATGCGTGTTGCCTCTCGAATGACATGCATGTGCACTGTCTGTTCTTTGGTATGTGCAATGCATCGCATGATCCTACAAGCTAGGAACAGGGTTCCAACCTTAATGGAAAACCTGGAAACGCCACAGAATTATCTACGGAATTACATAACTTTGGCAAAATTTGTTCAAAATTATATTACTTGGTTCCTTACAGTTCCGAGGTGAAATGTCCACGAAGTGGCGCTAAAAACGAGTTACATTTTCTGCCAAACAGATAAGGTTTTTAAGATTATTCTCTTTTGAGTTCTAAAACCTACCTCCCTACACTAAAGCTTAAACCCAGTGTTAATTTCGTCAACTAAATCACTGATGAAAACGTTTGTTGACGAAGTGTTTTTTTTCGTCAACTATAAAGAAAGAACGACGAAAAAGGTGTATCATGGCGATAATTAAACGATCAGCATACCGTTGATGAAAATATGACAAGATAAAAATGATACTGCAAGATATTAACAGTGCAAGATATAACTTAAGATATGAACAGGTGAACTTGAACTAAAAGACACGCTAGTCAGAATATGCATAATTTGTGTAACTTGTGTTGCGAATACGTTGTTTCGGTAAGAAACACGCTACATGCATTGTAATATCCTTTCACTGAAAATGAATAAGTCTCTGAAGCATGAAGAATTCAGAATACAGTAGGCTAACTTCTAAAAAGTAGCTAATACTTCTGTCTATTAATTATTATTTCGGAAACTCAGTTTTTTCAACAAGGATAGAATTTATATATGTTATGTTTGATTCAAATTTAAAAATGTTTAGACATTGTTTTCCCGCCTAAATGTTTAAATATTTGATTAAAGTTTGGTCTGTTTACAGTTTGACACACTATTTTTGTCCATTTTCATAAAACAGAGTAAAACATAAAAAATTGTCAGTATTTTGTCATGTCATATTCATTCATTTTTAAAGGACATTTTCATCAAAAGACTAAAACTATGACTAAATAAAAAAACATCTCAGATGTTGAAATGTATTAATTAAAACGATTGGTACCTAACAAACAAATGTACATCTTCCCCAGCAATCTCTATAAAATGAGTTTTAAAAACATCTTTATCTAGTAATCATGCATGACTGGAACCTAAATGGAAATTCATTGGTCAAAAAGCATGGAAACCCTTTTTTTCCCCCACATTAAATTAAGTTCAGCTGATTTCTTTTTGATGCAAATTATATAAAAAGAGACATTATTATGCTCATTCAGTTTCCCAACGTGTTCTAATTTTAGGGTGGACCACTAATTAGCAAATTATTAAAGGCCATTTTGCTTACTTAATATCATAACAAAAAGTTTGTGAAACATACTGTTACTTGGCACCCAAATAGCATGAAAACTCTCAGTGTTAATAAGAATAATTACCAAATTTTTAACAAATAAACATATCCGCACGCTGAAATTAATGCTCCAAAATTCTATTGAACAGCTGCAACAAAGAGACAAAAACATTGCAGTTGTTTAATACAATTTGGACCATTATCATTGTGGAAATGCATACTATTTTGCCTGTACCCAACTTGGGTTAGGTGTGCACACTTTTTCTATAATTTCCCCATAGTCCATTTTTTAAGTAATCAGTGTGCCAGGGGAATATTAAGATTAACACTTGCATTAGATATTACAGGCCTGTAAGTAATCAATTTAGCTTGGGATTTTAGCTTCTCTACTGCATAACTTGTTTGAAAACTAATAAAAGTAAAAGATAAGATATTTTTGTCAAGGTTATTGCAAATTGGATAGGTCACGGTTGCAGTTGCAAATGAAGCCAAAAATACCTTTGCCAAAGTTTAGGAAATTACTACCATGGTCTTAAGAAATCCGATTACCCATGATGACTCCATAATAGCGACCAGAATATAATGACACTTAAGTACTTTTTTGTTTTGGTAATTTGGTAATAGATCTTTACCGAAATTTAACTTCTTAGTGTCATTAAAATGGAGTCAGGATTTGCATGATTATATTCAGCTATTGTCATTTCATTTAGCTTGGCTTCGCTTTTAATGGACCCCTGTCAATTTGAAACTCTCATTTATCTTTCATCGTGTAACCTGAAGTATTTCTCTATTTTACTCAGCAGTCCCATCCACTTTTCCTCTGCTCATCAAACTCCTTTCATCAGTTCTCCATAACTGGCTCATTAGATTTCTGTTAATTACCCTATAAAACCTAATGTTTTAAAAGTATCTTGTGACTTTTCATAGAGTTCAGTTCTAGAACTATTCTTTTTTAATTTCATTAGAACATTTGAAAATGTAAAGGTTTTTAGAATTAGTTTTATCTTTGATGACCTAAGTTCTGTGGACGGTGACCTTGTCTATGTTTCAACGCTTTGTTGCTTACAAACTGGTGGAATATTGCATTGAAGCACCTCTTTTTCTTCGCCTTTGTTTATGAAACGCATCACATTCCACTGCCTCCCAATTTAGAGTCTCTTTGTACGTGTCAGCCGCGCAGTTCTACCCTCGTATTTAGCCACGAGAAAGTTCTAAGAGTCAGTTTGTTTGTAAAACAAGGCAATTTAAACAAGCAGCTGGCACCAGAGATCAGCGTCTCACAACACTTTTCTGCTTCCTCCCTGATGCAGTGCAGATCAATGTCTAGACATACATCTGTTGGCGTGCCCTGCTACTCTTTATGCAATGGTGCATTGAGAGGCATCGAGTGCGCGCGTCTGCGATGTTTACACAGACTCATTTAAAAAGAGCCAGATCCTACAGAGATGCGATGAATGACAAATCAACAATCTGTTTGAAGTCACTCCATCAGCCACCAGTCAATTCAGCGTTCACTTGTATTGATTCACGGGAACCTTCTTAGGAGCCCTTCGGTGCCCTAGGTGTCCAGAAGAGTTTGCTCATATCTTGATCAGTTAGTGTGCAGTGTCATAAATTTACTTTTATTTTTATTTTTTACATTAATGTGCAATATTTGTACTTTGTTTTGTTTTTTTACCTTGATTAGGGCTTTTTTTTTTAATTTTTTATAACAGAATAATGCATCAATCATGCATGTCTATTTTATTATTTTTTTTTATTTATTTATTTTTTTTATTCTAGTCACAGGACAGGAGCTCATTGAAAATCATTGGCCCAGAAAACAATGTTTTTACTCTCTTAACTTTGTTTTTATTCCTGTTTAAGGGTGATTCTTCAACTTTGAGCACTTTCATGTCCCAATGGTTGATTTTTATTAAAACTGACAAATTTCAGATTACAAAACGTAATATATTTTTTATATATATTTGTTATATGACTTGGAAACTTTTTACCAGGCCTTCATAATTTATTTTTGGTACATTCATATGCATTTTATATATAGATTGTTCTGTTTTAGCCTTGTCCCAGATCCAGACTTTCAATATTAAACTATGAGAATCCATTATAAAAATTATTATTATGAAATTATTATGTTTAAAACTGATAAGCTAAACAAACAGTGAAATAAACCATTTCAATATTTATAGTGTAAAAATAGTTTCCATAAATTTTTCAAACATTACGACTGTCCTACAGCTTGTGATTAGTGACAAGTGATGTTTGAAGAAAATACAGAAAAAGTCCAGGTAAATATCACTTATGAGCAGAGTATTTTTATTTGGCGTCATTTCCAATCAGGCTGTAATTTTGTCAAATTATGTAAAATGAGTGAAAATAATATTTGACTGTGCATTTAGGATACATAAAATGTTATCTATGAAATTATCCCAAATTATAAAAAACAAACAAACATTAAAAACATTATTTTCATCAGCTTCATTACCACCACATAATACTATTATCCACAATACAAAATTTGAGATGAACTGGAAATGACACTGTAGTTGGAATTTTCAGGAATTTCTGAAAAAATGACAAAGATTTAATAAATTTTCTGTCATGCATGTACATACACCGTTGGACATAGTTAGTAGACAAATTAAACTAGTGAGTGTGTAATTATTATTATTATTATTATTTTTTAATTAGACCATGTCTAGATGGTCTAATTCATTTCTAGATGAAACACTCATAAACACATTAAATGAAATAAAATGAAACATGAAAATATAATTTAATCAATTAAGTACTCAATCTTAAACTCATCATTTTTGCAATGACATGTTCAACTAGGACTAGAAAATAATATTAATAAATATAAGACGTTACAAATAAAAAACAGAGGAAATAATTGCAGCTCAATTTTCAAATAGATGTGTTCTGCAGAAGAAAAAACTCTAACTGGTTTGGAACAACATGAGGGTGAGCAAAACATGCCAGAATTCTCAGTTTTGGTGAACTATACATTTAAGATGGTATAGGGGAAAGTGTTTTAACATTGAAAAATTTCACCTTAAAACAATCTTCTCAAAAAAAAAAAAAAAAAAAGATTTATTTAAGAGTCTCTGCATTTAAGAGATTCAGCACTGCTTCGAATGCGTGGGCATGCAGTCCCTTTAAAGCATTACCAACCAGCACATCTTTTCTATGGCTTCCCTGGCACTGCATCTGCATGATGTATATTCCTTAAAGTATTTCAATTTGACATACCCAAATCATTTTATTGAAAATAATGTGCTGCACCGAGTGGCCAATTTGTAAGCTGCTTGCTCCGCTAACTTTCCTTTTACTTTGCGCTTCAGTTTTGGCCACAGAGCCGCATGATATGCATGTGAACAGCGAGTCAGAATTTGTGGAGTGCATGAAGTCAGCTATTGTTCGAGATTGATCAGTCCTTGGCCCAATTCTGACGGCTTTGTAGGGCCTTACGCGATTCAGCAAAATATGCAACATGGCCGTTGATTTTTCCCCAACTCAACTTGTGACCACATTTCCTTACTTTAGATTGACCCTTCTGATCCTCCTTTTTGCTGGAGCGAAGATTAGGAAGTGAGCAAGACAGGCGGTGGAGCTGCCAACAGCTCGGAAAGCTGACGGGCGAAGGCTTTTTCGTTGCTGCTTGTGCCTGAAACCTCCCTCCCGCAACATCCCCGGTTCCGGCCCATGCAAGTCTATATGACTTATGGAGTTTGGGCCTTATACTGCCAATCCCACTTAGAGTGCATTTTTCTGATAAACAAAAGCACATTCAAGCTTTAGCTCCTCATTTCACACTGTGTGCTTTGGCTCGGGGCGATGCTTTCCTGGAGCCCTTGGCCTACAGTCCAAAAAATGGCTCCAGTTGGCTTTCCTTTAAAAAAAAAAAAAAAAAGAAAGAAAAAGCAGCCACATGTGGAGGATTAGACTCCATCTTTCATCCTTCTCGCTCTCTACTCGCCCTCTTCTGTCCAAGCCCACCGGCTCTCCCTCAGTGCTAACGCCATAACTTACGGACACACACACAAACATATTCGCACCTCGTGATCAAACTTGCCTCGGAAGCTTCGGCCCGGCTCATCTGCGCTCGAGCTGCAGTAAGAACTTCATTTGGCAGAAGCAAACAATCGGTAGAAGCAAAAGCGAGTCTATTTAGGGCAATTACAAAAGAGAATTTGCATTGTCAGTGATGCAGTGACTGCCGGTGAAACTCTGTAGAAAAGCTCGGAAGTTTGCAAGAAAGTTTCTCCTTTGTTTTTTGTTTCACCACCCACTGGCCTTGTGTGAATGTTTCCATTGCATTTGCAATCAGTTCTTGATGTAAATAGTTCTGAAACACCTTAAGTGCATAATACTGCATGTTATGCTAATAACACGCATATGTTGCTTCTAACAAGATGGTAGCTTCGCTTAACATATTCTTTATAAGTGATTCATGTTTAAAATGCACTTAACCTGTTACGTGAGAAATGCACACCAGATGGAAAGATAGAACAGTGCATGACAAACATGACTCTTAATACACCCACTATTAAAAATTCTGTGCCTCTGATCAGATAATAGGCGACCCTATGCAAGGCCTTTGTCTTCAACGCTACAGGAATATCAGAGCAGTTATTAGAGGAGGATGTGAAATGATAGCTGTGGCGCAGGTTGACCCCCGGGGCATGGGCTGTCTCAGGGAACAGATGTGCCACCCACTCACAACAGTTGTACTCTTCCCACAATGCCCTTGTGGGAGTAGCTTGGGCAAGTAGAGGACAGAAGATAATACCTTGCCAAAAAAGTTTGCATCTTGGGCAAGGAGTCTGGGGTTAAAAAGAGGGGGTCATATATATTACGAATGCCAGTTATTTAAAAGTTGAATTTCCGATTATTTAAATGCTAAATTGATCACTAACTTCTTTTCTAATTTTCTTAATTAATCTAACTTAAAATAGTAAGTCTTTTGGACTCTAAAGCACAATTTGCCTTCTAATGTGTGAGTTCATCTTCGTTGGTAAATGTGATATTAAAGAACGGATAACTGCTTAAGTGGAAAAGTGTACATATAAGTTAATCATATCAGTCAAACAGATTTTCAGTCTACCTCTAGTTACTGCTGCACTAAAGGCCAGTCTCAAGGCTAAGGCAAGATTATCTCAGATTTTAACATTTCATTCCCGCATTATTAAATTGGATGCACTGGGTGACAGCTTGACTCTTGGGGAACGTGGCCAGACTGATGAAAAGGGATCATAAGCGAGATAAGCACTGTGAGTGCAAGGACTAAGTGGTATGAACGCTGTTGACACATGAACCGAGCAGTTGCACACGACTTTGTGCGGAAATTCGTATGTCAATACAGTCACTCATTTTCTCTGATCCCTTTGCACTGTCTCATACCCCACTGGTTTCCCCTCTGTACGCAGGCGAATAAGAGTGGATTATTGAAGTCTTTCAGTCTGCAATCACATATTTTACAGAACTTCCTCTTGTCTCTTATTTCCAGGTACATTGTGCCTGAATGAAGGTCTGCAGTGCTATTTATTGTATTATGGAGAAGTAATTGTATTTTATTGTCCAGGAGGTTTATTGGATGTTTTGATAAAACCCAGTAAGTTGTCTGTAGACTTTCATAATTGCAAATTTCCTCAAGATTGTCATCACTACTAAACAATATAAAGAATTATATTAACAGCCCCCACATTTTTTCCATTTTTTTTCGACAAACTTTTTTGTTTGTGTGCGTGTGTGTGTGTGTGTGTGTGTTGTTTGTTTTGCTGTTTATAAGAATGCCAATGAGTCTCTCCTATGCAGAATATGAGCTTAATAGAATTAGATTCTTGAACTTTTAACTTATCCGTGCTTAAGGTTGGTAAGTAGTTTTAAGGGATGTGCAAAACTACATATTTTCAAAACCAACTAGTCGGTGTGTTCCCTGAATGACTAGTCGACTAATCTGTCTTAAGGAAGCACTGTATAATTAGGCTGGGTTCTGGTGCAACTGATCCTGACTGGATGCGTTTCTTAAAAAAAGAGTATAAGTTAGATGTATTCTTGCTTTCAAAAACAGCTAGATGGAACCAGCATTAATATATATATATATATATATATATATATATATATATATATATATATATATATACACTAGTTTTTATCTTTGTTTTGTGTTTTGATTTTTTCATTTATTTTAGTTTTAGTTGGTATTTTTTTTAAATGCCTATTTTTTAGTTTTTATTAAGTTTTACTGTTGTATAATTTTAGTTTTCATCCATTATAATGTGACAAAATATTGGGTGATTCTCATGAAACCTGACAAGGAAATGTCCTGGTCATATTTAACCTCATATTAATACCAAAATAAAATAAAATATTAAATTATATTTTGTATAAAGAAAATAAAAGCTATATTGTGGACCATTGAGATTTTTTGTAATGTGACTTTATTTTCAGGACACTAAAGCACATTTGACCCCAGAATTGTCATTACTGCAATGCGTCCAGATGTTTTACTTTTACAATTCACATTGGTTCCAATTAGCCAGTTTACATGCACACCAATAAGCTGATAACACCCAAAAATCAGCTTATTTTAAAATCTGACAATGCAAGAAAACATCCTGGTTACTTTCGTAACCTCCATTCCCTAATGGAGGGAACAAGATGTTGTGTCTATGTAGTGACACTAGGGGTCACTCTTAGGAGCCCTAAACACCTCTGATCTTTGAAAAAAGGCCAATGGGAATTGGCGAGTGAAATTTGCATGCCACTCCCCCGGACATACGGGTATAAAAGGAGCTGGTATGCAACCACTCAGTTTTGTGCTGAGGAGCCGAGACAAGATCCCGGCCATTTCAGTGGGTAGTTCAGCATTGTGGCAAGAGGGACACAACGTCTCGTTCCCTCCATCAGGGAACGGAGGTTACGAAAGTAACCAGGATGTTCCCTATCTGTCACTTACTCGACGCTGTGTCGATGTACTGACACTAGGGGTCCCTATACAAAATACCACGACTACTGAACTGTGTTATGTGGACTAGCGGTGCGAGATGGGCAGACCTCTGTGTGCCTCAGTGCACCAGGCCATCACGTAACCTCCCCCAACGCTCTTATGAGCGTCGAATGGTCCTTCAGGAACAAGTCGACTGCCCAACAAATAGGGACAGGCTAGCCCAGCCGTGGCCACTTTTCCTCTTTTTTCTCCCCAGAAAGAGTGGAATTTGTTAACGACTGGGAGCCATAAATGTCTACGTCGGGGGGGTGTCACTACCAAGGGGAAGACACCACGGAGACCACACCCCGCCCAGAGAAGGGGGGGTATTTCGAGTGGAAATACGTCACATGATCTTGCCGATTCTTGTCGGAAGTATGTCATGTGGAGAAGTCGCCTGGTAGGTCCTACCCGAGGGGTGAGGAGTTTCTACAAGCATGGCGACTGGGGGCAGAGGGGCTTCTGCCCAAGGAAGACGCAGTTTACCGACAGGGAAATGATCTAGCGGAATATATATCATATGGGGTCCAACGAATGTGGAGCACCTACCCCAGTACAAGGCTTAGTTAGCACATGTACTGGGCCAGCAGCGAGTTTCTCCGTAAACTCGTCTGCCACAGGGCTAAGGAGGAAAATCATCCAGGGATCACAACTTGTGAACACAACTGGGAGTCAAAGGCACACGTCTTCACTTCATGGGAGGGGAAAGGCGCTATACGCAAGTGGTACACCCGGCCAGCTGTCCCGGAACCTGTTCATACCTGAAAACACACGGGACAAAACCGGCTCAACCCAGAGATTATAGAACCTCGCAAAGGTGTTGGGTGTCGCCCAGCCCGCTGCTCTGCAGATGTCTGCCAAAGAGGTGCCACTGGTCAGGGCCCAGGAGGCTGCTACACTCCTAGTAGAGTGGGCTCGTAGCGCCACGGGGGGGCGGCATATCCTGAGCGTGATATGCCATCACAATGGTGTCAATGACCCAGTGGGCGATCCTCTGTTTGGAGACAGCACTTCCTTTCCGCTGTCCACCAAAGCAGACAAAGAGCTGCTCGGAGCATCTAAAGCTCTGCGTGCGATCCAAATAGATGCGTAAAGCACGCACCGGACACAGCAATGCCAAAGCTGGGTCTGCCTCCTCCTGGGGCAGCGCTTGCAGGTTCACCACCTGATCCCTAAACAGGGTCGTGGGAACCTTGGGCACATAGCCCGGTCGGGGTCTCAGGAATCACTTAGGTCTTCCACGTCCCATCCAAGGGCCAGACATGGAGATTCCAGAGGTCTGATCGTGGGTGCCAGATGGTGCCCCGTCCCTGAGAAAGAAGGTCCTTCCTCAGGGGAATTCGCCGGGGGGGCTGTCGCGAGGAGCGTGAGGTCCGAGAACCACATCTGGGTGGGCCAGTAGGGTACTACTAGGACGACCTGCTCCTCATCCTCCCTGACCTTGCAAGTAGGCTTACTGGGGGAAACGCATATTTGCGTAGTCCAAGGGGCCAGCTGTGTGCCAGCACGTCTATACCGAGAAGTGCCTCGGTCAGGGCGTACCAAAGCGGGCAGTGGGAGGATTCCCGGCTAGCAAACAGGTCTACCTGTGTTCGACCGAATCAACTCCAGATCAGCTGGACCGCATGGGGGTGGAGTCTCCACTCTCCCCTAAGCGTAACCTGTCATGACAGTGCGTCCGCTGCGGTGTTGAGGTCGCCCGGGATGTGAGTGGCTCGTAGCGACTTGAGGTGCTGCTGACTCCGGAGGAGGAGACGGCAGGCGAGTTGTGACATGCAACGGGAGTGTAGACCGCCTTGACGGTTGATGTACGCTACCATCGCCGTGTTGTCCGTCCGGACCAACACGTGCTTGCCCTGGATCAACGGCCGGAACCTCTGCAGGGCGAGCAGTATTGCCAACAACTCGAGACAGTTGATGTGCCAACGCAGCCACGGGCCAGTCCAGGAGCCGGCGGCTGTGTGCCCGTTGCATACGGCACCCCAGCCCATCTTGGAGGCGTCTGTCGTAACCACGACGTGCCTGGAGACCTGCTCTAGGGGAACCCCTGCCCATAGAAATGCTAGGTCGTTCCAAGGGCTGAAGAGGCGGCGACAGATTGGCGTGACGACCACGTGATGGGGGCGTCAAGGAACCGACCAGGTTGAGCCAAAGGTGGCGCTCCTGGACCACCAGGGTGGACATCGCCTGCCCGAGAGACCACGCCGTGACCTTCATCGCCCGGAGAGTGAGGTCAAGCACAGTTCCTGCATCAATCTCAGGTCAGAACTACCCTTGTGAAGCTCTTTTAGTGCCTTGGCTTGGTGAACTTGCAGGAGAGCCATGGCATGCAGGGCGGAGGCGGTTTGTCCAGCGGCACCGTAGGCCTTAGCTGTCAGGGATGACATAAACCTACAGGCCCTGGACGGGAGCTTCAGGTGCCCATGCCAGGTGGCGGCGCTCTGCGGGCACAAGTGCACCGCGAGCGACTTATCCACCTGGGGGATCATCGAATACCCCTTGGCCGCCCCACCATCGAGGGTAGTTGGAGCGGGGGAGCTGAAAGATCGGGATCGGGCAGTAAAAGTTGCTTCCCACAATCATGTCAGCTCCTCGTGCACTTCCGGGAAGAAAGGGACCGGGGCGGGGTGTGGCCATGAGCGGCGCTCTGGGCCCAGGAACCAATCATCAAGCCGTGAGGGTTCAGGGGAGAGTGGAGGGTTCCACACTAGCCTGATGCTTGCGGCTGCCCGGGAAAGCATGTCCGTCATCTCTGCGTCGGCCTGAGACTGGGTAACCACACCCGAAGGAGGGAGCTCAGCCAAGGCGTCCACGTCAGAGTGGACGAGCCCGCTCTCCGATGCTGCGCTCGATAACTCATCGTCTTTCTGGGCTCCGAATAAGAGGTCGAACTCGCCATGAGATGAGCCGGAGGTCTCATCCGAGAGCCCGACCGGGGCAAGCAAGCGTGCTGGGGAATGGGAGGTCCATGGGGGTTTACCCGGCAGAGGTGCTCCCATTGAGGTCCCCAAATCACCCCCAGTGCTAACCGGCATGGCCTCATACCCGTAGGTAGATGGACCGAGGCGGGGAGCCGCTGGGGTGGCTTGCTTTCTTACGAATGCAAGCCATGACCGCAATGTTGCCATGGTCATGTTCTTGCAATGAGGACAAGACCCATCCACGAACGATGTCTCCACGTGGGCAGTGCCAGACATGTTAGACAGCGATCGTGGCCGTCAGAAGAGATATTGACTGCAACCAGGAATAACACACAAACGGAAAGGCATCTTAAAAAAGATGTTCCGTGTGTGCCGCTCTTTTAGAATGAAAATATACTCTTTTTAGAATATACTCTTTTTGTTATTCTGCCGAAGCGCCCGGGGGCATTCTCTGCACTCCACGGGTGTAGAGGGGGAGAAGCCGCTGAAATGCGCCGTAAAATCCAGCAGATGAGGTGAATGAACTCGCGGATGAATTCAGCTTCAATGAATAGAACCGCTCGGCTCCGAAGAGAAAATCTGAATGAGTGGTTGCATACCAGCTCCTTTTATACCCGTATGTCCGGGGGAGTGGCATGCGAATTCCACTCGCCAATTCCCATTGGCCTTTTTTCAAAGATCAGAGGTGTTTAGGGCTCCCAAGAGTGACCCCTAGTGTCACTACATCGACACAACGTCGAGTGAGTGACAGATAGGGAACCTCGTTTACATGAGACTTGAAATTATCGTGTTATTCTCAGCTTTTGACATCAAACTAAAAAGACTCATGCACACAACATATGTGCAAATTGGATAAGCCAGTAAGAATGCCGGTAAAGGTGTTTACATGCAACACAAAATCAGGGTAATGGGCAAAAATCTACCCAGGCCAATCAGTTTATTCTTACGCCAATTACCTTACACCGATAAAGGAAAGCCTAATGTGTAAAGTTTAATGCATTTACATGACCACAATGGAAGAGAATGAACCAGCTTCACAACATTATAAAACTAAATTTCAGAGTTTACACAATGCACATCCAACACATTGCATTCGAATATATTAAACTGTTCACTCAAGCACAATAGCACCATAAACTATCAATCAGTCCTGACATTTGACATATTCATGAATGAAAATGTTTATGTATGGTTTTGTTATTGGGTCCAAGTGTTTTTAACTGCCCCATCCTTCAATAACATTTCCTTTGCAAAGCTTGAATCATATTATGACTGACTCACAAGCAATTCACGCTGATATGAGCTGAAAAAAACGCACATGCATAGTCCAAAGCACGATGGAACAACACGCACACACACATATTGTACAGTGTCCTCCTGCACTGAGGCACTAATTGCCGGAAATACATCAAAACAGTCAAAAGACGTCCATCTAGTGCATGTTTTCGTAAACCAACAATTAAAAATAGCTCGTATGGACACAATAAGGTGTCTAGTTTGCATCCAGTAAGTGCTCTAAATAGCAAGAGGCAGCACAGCTGATGAAACTGAATGAGGTCTCATTTTCAGAGTTGTAACTTGACGCTGTGTCTTTTAAAAGCAGTGCGAGATACATGACGGTCAAAGACATCTGCCTAGCGTATGTTTATATGCAAAAATAATTCAAAATAGTCCAGATGATATCCCCTTTGGTGTTCAGGAATAGTTAGGCCACACTAGGCCTGCCTGTCCTGCTCTCTCTGTGCATGTACGAATGGAATGCCAGTGGGCAGGGCCAAGAGTGCGATGATGTAAAGTAGGTGTTGATGTTTTTTCGCTGTAGAGACTGTCATAAATTAATGGGCCCCCTAGTGACGTAGGGTAGCTGCGGAAGCAGAGAACGAGGCGTTTTTTTGCAGCTTGCTTTCAATTGCTTTTATTGCATTGGGGAATAGTTTTGTGTTCTAAAATGTACAGTATGTTTTTATAGTAAAATGACCTCTTATATGTCAAAATATTAAGGACAAATTTATTTGTCATGACAAGACCTCTTTAAATCTGATCATTCAACACTGATTGAAAATACGAAAACAAAGTAATTTCCTCTATGATTCTATGTAGTGTTCCCTCGTATTGTAGTGCACATTTATAGTTTCAGTTATTTATTTTTTTGAAAGTTCACGGATATTTTTATTTTAGTTAAAATGCATGGCTAGTTTTCATCTTCATGATTGTTTTCGTTATCAATAATAATCTTGGGGTCACAATTTTTTTTTTTTTTTATCATTTTCTAAAGTTGCACTATTTTTAACTTGACATGCCATTGTAAAAATGTAATGCTCCTGGTATATGCTCAAAAAAACGGAGTGAGATGTGATGCAGTGGCCAAACTCCGTCTGCATGTATTTAGCTGTAGTGGCTGTGCTTAAAGACTAAGCTTTTTCCTAGTGGATTTACGTTGTAAACTGTGTAAGAGCTAAAGCATGGCTCACTGTCAGTGCACTAATTCTGGCTTTCTTTTTCTCCCTACTTATTTATTTGATCTTTTCAGTGGCAGTCAGAGCTAGATTTGTAGATTCATTCAAACTCTTGAGATCCTGTGTGTCTTATTCCCAGAGGGCAGAAATTAATTCCTCCTCCTCGTCCTCCTCCTCTCTTTCAACACTAGGTGCCATCTCTTTCTTTCCCCTCCGAGAGAATGCCGGAGAGAGAGGGAACCGGTCCTGAGGGAATTCTGTCTATTTAGTATTTCATCCACTCTTTAATCCTCTCCTGTGTTGAATGGTTCATATGGAATAAAAGACAAAGCTTTTGTTTATGATTCTAATATTAGCCTCTTGGCATTTCTTGCATAAATGGGAGCCTGCCCTGCGGCAACACTATTGATTTCCAATATCCACAAAAATCAGCCTCCGTCCTTACAAAATAAGGCTCAAGAGATTATGAAAAATAAAAACGAGCAGGATTGTATTTCTTTTTTTTTTTTTTTTTCTGAAACGGATTGACCGCTAATATGAATAATTCAGGCTACAGCTCCACTTTGTGGACACAGTCGTTTTGGTAAAATAATAATAGTAATAATAAAACTGTCAAGGAAAATTGTCCCAGATTAAATAGTTAGTTCACCCTACTCACCCTCATATCATTCCAAACCTGTATGGCTTTTTTCTGTGGAACACACGAGGAGAAAATATGACACCGAAAGAAAGTTGACGCTCCTTTTTTCCCCCGAAAATAAAAATGGGGACTGAGGCAGTCATATAGGTTTGAAACAAAATGAGGATGAGTAAATGATGACAGAATTTTTATTTTTTGAGGAACTATCCCTTTAACATTCATTAATAATGCGAGTAGTGATAATGAAAACATTAATTTAGAAACAAAATAGTAGCCTATTTTCAAATGATAAAAAGTCCGTCCGAGACACCCTTTTCATCACATTACATATAATTGCTTTTTTTATTATTACTATTTAAATTAAAGGATTAATCCGGGTTCAATACATGTTAAGCTAAATCAACACCATTTGTGGCATAATGTTGATTACCACAAAAATGTATTTGGACTTGCCCCTCTTATTCTTTAAAAATAATGCAAAAATCTGGGTTTACAGTGAGGCACTTACAATGGAAGTGAATGGGGCCAATCTGTAAACGTTAAAATACTCAGTTTCAAAAGTATAGCCACATGACGTAAACAATATGAGTGTTAACATGACTTTAGTGTGATAAAAACACTTACAAACCTTTTCTGTGTAAAGTTATAGCCAATTTTACAACTTTGTTGCCAGGATGATGTAATGTCAACAAACCCTAAAAATCGACTGTAAAAATAAAGATTTAAACAAATTTACAGCTCATATAATACACAAGTTATAACAGAAGAATTCATATAAGTGCTTTAATAAAATCATAAGCTATACATTTTTGCCTTTAAACCCTCCAAAAATGTGCCCCATTCACTTCCATTGTAAGTGTCTCACTGTAACCTCCATTTTTGCTTTTTTTTTAAAGAAAAGGAGGGACGAGTCAAAATCAATTTGTGTAGTTATCAACATTATGCCACAAATGCTGTCGACTGAACTTAACTTGTGTTAACCCTTGAATATTCCTTCAAGATTTAAGTTTATTTATTCATTTTAAAGTCCATCAAATGGACTAATGTAATGACTAATTGAATATCCTTTCGACAACACAAAGTCTTTATGGTTTTGCAATGGACTTTAAATGCACATGTGCTTTATTAACGGATTTGTCTAGATATTTTTTGTATTACTTTACTATGAAACTAAATTGATTTAAATCCTCACTGTACAGACCCATCAGCATGTAATCCTGATCATATGTGTGGTTTATTTCCTGTTTAAGACATGCAAATGAACATATTAATAACCTAATAAACAACACAACTTCAGCATCGTGTCCTTAACATAATCATTAAAATATTAATCATAGATTACACCACCTAATGCACAGAAAACAAACCACAAATGCTCTTCGATTCTTTTATTTTGAGGAAACCGCTTGGCAGCCCTGAAATCAGCGACAGGTCTTAGAATGAAATAAAGACAGGAAAAAGATAGAACTGTAATCCCAATCAATGTACTTCATAAAGGACTCTCTCCCTAAAATGTGTGGCTAATGTGCACAAATCTCTCGCTTTAAAAGCTGTCAGCGGAGATGGCTAGAGTTGTTGCTTTGCCATTCATCTCCCCAACGTAATAAACCGACTCGTTTGTTTGCTCTGTTCGCTTTCTTCCTTTCGTTTTGTCTTTCGTCTGAACAAATGTACATTGAGGTCTTGTGTAGGTTTTCCCTTTTCAAGCTGAGCTTCGACAAGCTTGTGCGCTTCGTGCTTCCGTAATGACATTAAACAGGAACACTTAAAGGGTTTTCGGCGAGAGCCGCATTGTTTGCTGTGAAGGCTTCTAGAAAGGGCTTTTATTATGTTGTGGATTTAATGCCAGTGTGTGTTACCTGATAACACTAAAGCGCAGAGAAACGAAACACAAATATTCCCACGTTGGCAGAGCTTCAAGAATATTGACCACCAACAGGATTTCAGCGGATGCCGGGCCTGTGTATTCATGGTCTCGGAAGCGCCTGATTACCGCCATTACAGAATTAGATCTGGGGAGGTTTAATTCATTAGCTCTCATTTCTTTTCATCTAGCTTTTGAGTACAAGGTTACTGTAGCTGTGCAGAGCGAGATAAATATTGTTTGTTCCAGTTTTCCAGATGGATGCATTCGATAGACAGTTGTGCCCTCCTCGTTTCGTCAAGCTCTCCCGATGATCTTTAAGTTCTGTTAAAAGAAGCGAAACAATGACACATTAGTGAAGTATTGTGTTCCCTGGGGTGCATTAAATGTGCGTTTCTTTGTTTTAAAACTCATTTGAGCACCTCAATCAGGGAATGTCGAATATGGATTTGTTCAGGTGTGATTTTGCTAGTGTAGATGGCTTTTTTGGGAGGAAAATGAAGTAAATTAAAATGATTAAATGAAGTTTACTTCCAGTTGAATTGATAATTCCGTAAATTTGAGGGAAAACTAGTCATTTTCACCTGTGTGTTTGAGGTAGAAATAATGACAGTGTTTCAGACTTGTTTGATCATCTCTAGCAAATCTGAATAGCAAATTTATTCCGCAGGTGTTGCAAATGGAATAATGTTTTTGCATAATGAGGATAAGGTGTTGATATGGTACAGTACGCAAGCACTCAGTATTTTAGACACAAAAAGCCCCCCACCCATCATTGATTAGCGGAAAATGCCAGTGATATGATTCGTTTGGAGGTTGTCTTTAGCTATTAAAAATTTGTGACGATTAATTTGCAGGTTGTAGAATTGCAGCAGAATCATATGTGCCCTTTATTAAGGCTAAGGCTTCAAATATACTGTGCACAAGTATGTGATTGCAAACGGTTCTAACTATACAAGTATGCATTGCATTATCAGCGCTGCTGCAAAAGCTATCAAAGTGTGCATAAGAATAAAATGTCTCATTCAATGGTCAGGTTTCTCTTTCAAGTCAACGACTGTCATGTCGGAACACCATTGGTTTAACAATGCAAGGGAATTTCAGCAAACACTCTTCAGAGACCCGGCACGTATATCTATCAAAAATGGATCGGTAACACTTTACAATAAGGTTCCAACTATTATCATTAATTAACAACATTAGTTAACATGAACTAACAATGAACAATTCTTATTAGGCATTTATTAATCTTAGTTAATGTTAATTTCAGCATATACTAATACATTTTTAAAATCAATAGTTGTAGTTGTTAAAATTAGTTAATGCACCATGAGCTAACATGAACTAACAATGAACAATTTTTTTTTTTTTTTTGTTAACTAACATTAACAAAGGTTAATAAATTGTGTAACAAATATGTTGTTAATGGTTAGTTCATGATACCTAATGCGTTAATTAATGTTAATGAATGGAACCTTATTGTAAAGTTTTACCAATGGATCTACAAAATGCCCAGAAAGTGTAACATTTTCAAAATATTTTCAAGACAATTATAAAATAATAATTAAAATATATTTTGATATATTTTGATGTTTTATTTTTCATATATCAAAGAGATAATGCAACAAATCAGGACAAATCTAAAATCTAATCGTTCGTAAAGCCGTTTTGACGTACATTTTCGGATTCATTAAAGAGCCCATATTATGCTAATTTACAGGTTCATAATTTTATTTTGGGAATAGGTTTACATGGTTTAATGTTCAAAAAACACATTATTTTTCTCATACTGTACATTGCTGCAGCACCTCTTTTCACCCTCCGTCTGAAACACTCTGTTTAAGCTCCTGTCTCTTTAAAGCCCCCCTTTCCGAAAAGCCCAGTCTGCTCTGATTGGTCAGCTGGCCCAGTCTGTTGTGATTGGTCAAACACTTAGAGCATGTGTCGGAAATGTAACTCCCCTTACCATAACCGAAGTAGCGCTTAGGCAGGCATTATGCAAATGTGTTACATAGTGACATAGCTATGTCACGGAAGTAACGGCTGGACTGCAAACCAGGCATTTCAGGAAATTCAGGAGCAGTGTTTTCTGTGGGAGAGAGTAACTCCCTTTGGCGTGGACTTTGTGCTTATTTTTTATTTATTTTTTAATTTTTGGATTTTCTCCCCTTTTTCTCCCACTTTTGGAATGCCCAATTCCCAATGTGCTTTTAAGTCACATATACTTACAAAAGTTTCATGAATGAGGCCCATTGAGCCTAATTAGACACAAAACTTATGTACATAACTTCAGTAGTACACTCAGATGACAATAGTCATATCATCCTTTTCATGTGTTACGCTTGTTAAAATTTACTTCCATGTTGTTTCTTCATCAAATAGCAATGTCAAAAGTAAATCAAGTCAATCACTGAAACATCAGTGCCACCTTGAGTAAGAAATAGCATGTAAATGATGTATGTGTACATTTATATAGGATACAGATTATTCACCATTGTTGCACAGAAAATCAACGTAATATAGTATTTATTTGTATGGATATAGTACTAATTTATCTTGTAATCAACACAGAAATAGATAGCCTGTGATAGTAAACTTGTATAGATATAAATTAATCATAAAAAATATAATTTAAGGAAGTGCAAAAAAAAAAAAAAAACACTATTACATACCTAGGGTCTCTAATGACCCTATACACTTTTGGTACTTAAACCATTATAGTTGAAGTCAGAAGATTAAATACACCTTAGCCAAATACATTTCAACTCAGTTTTTCACAATTCCTGACATTTAAATGTAGAAAACATTCCCTGTCTTAGGTCAGTTAGGATCACTACTTTATTTTAAGAATGTGAAATGTCAGAATAATAGTAGAGAGAATGATTTATTTCAGCTTTTATTTCTTTCATCACATTCCCAGTGGGTCAGAAGTTTACATACACTTTGTTAGTATTTGGTAGCATTGCCTTTAAATTGTTTAACTTGAATCAATGTTTTGGGTAGCCTTCCACAAGCTTCTCACAATAAGTTGCAGGAATTGTGGCCCATTCCTCCAGACAGAACTGGTGTAACTGAGTCAGGTTTGTGGGCCTCCTTGCTCGCACATGCTTTTTCAGTTCTGCCCAAAAACTTTCTATCGGACTGAGGTCAGAGCTTTGTAATGGCCACTCCAATACCTTGACTTTGCTGTCCTTAAGCCATTTTGCCACAACTTTGGAGGTATGCTTGGGGTCATTGTCCATTTGAAGACCCATTTGCAATCGAGCTTTTACTTCCTGGCTGATGTCTTGAGATTTTGCTTCAGTATATCCACATCATTTCCCTTCCTCATGATGCCATCTATTTTGTGAAGTACACCAGTTGCTCATGCAGCAAAGCACTCCCACAAGATGATGCTGCCACCCCCATGCTTCATGGTCGGGATGGTGTTCTTCGGCTTGCAAGCCTCACCCTTTTTCCTCCAAACATAACGATGGTCGTTATGGCCAAACAGCTCAATTTTTGTTTCATCAGACCAGAGGAGATCTTTGTCCCCATGTGCACTTGCAAACTGTAGTCTGGCTTTTTTATGGCAGTTTTGGAGCAGTGGCTTCTTCCTTGCTTAGCAGCCTTTCAAGTTATGTCAATATAGGACTTGTTTTACTGTGGATATAGATACTTGTCTACCTGTTTCCTCCAGCATCTTCACAAGGTCCTTTGCTGTTGTTCCGGGATTGATTTGCACTTTTCTCACCAAACTACGTTCATCTCTAGGAGACAGAATGTGTCTCCTTCCTGAGCGGTATGATGGCTGCATGGTCCCATGGTGTTTATACTTGCGTACCATTGTTTGTACAGATGAACATGGTAACTTCAGGCATTTGGAAATCGCTCCCATGGATGAACCAGATTTGTGGAGGTCCACAATTTTTTTCTGAGGTCTTGGCTGATTATTTTTGATTTTCCCATGATATCAAGCAAAGAGGCACTGAATTTGAATGTAGACCTTAAAATACTACATCCACAGGTACACCTCCAATTCAGTACACCTCCTATCAGAAGCTAATTAGCTAATTGTCTAAAGGCTTGATATAAGTTTCTTACATTTTCCAAGCTGCTTAAAGGCACAGTTAACTTAGTGTATGTAAACTTCTGACCCACTGGAATTGTGATATAATCAATTAAATGTGAAACAATCTGTCTGTAAACAATTACTTGTGTCATGCACAAAGTAGATGTCCTAAACGACTTGCCAAATCTATAGTTTGCTAATATGAAATCTGTGGAGTGGTTAAAAAATAAGTTTTAATGACTTCAACCTAAGTGTATGTAAACTTCTGACTTCAACTGTATATATATATATGTATATATATATATATATATATATATATATATATATATATATATATATATATATATAAAATTTATTTATTCTTTGCAATTTTGTCTTTTTTTGTGTGTTACACTATTTACTATTTAAGAGAGAGATTGAGAAATACCAAAGTGGTGTGGGCACAACTCTAAAAAATGGATGAGGTACAGAGGGTGAAATGAGGTCCGGGGTCTCTAAAGACCCGAGGTATGCGTTTAAGGGTTAAAGGTGCTGTAAGTGATTTTTTTTTTTCATGGAAAGGTATGCAAAAAATGTCCTACTCCCTGAAATATATCACTGAAATAAGTGTCCTGAGATATCTCGCTGATCTCTGTGACCGCTCTAGACTCTGTAAACAGCAAACAAAAATGTGTCTGTGGGCTACGGTCTCTGACGCTTTCTGCCTGTCAATAATTTTTCGTGTTCTCATAGTATTGTAGTTGCAGCGAATTGAGGCTTAATGCCATTTTTATGGCATGTTGCTCATAACAGTTGTCAATTTGCTGCTGTTTTCCTGTTCTCCTGCTCGATGTCGGTCTTAATAAAGCTCATTTGGTATATTTGGATTGCAAGGTTTTTGGAAAGAAGGGGCGTGGCTAATCAAACGGCTGAACTTGTGAAAATTCTAGAATGGCTAAAATCGCTAACAGCACCTTAAATACACTGGTTTTGGTCACGACCCTCTTTGAAACTAGTAAACTTTTGTGCCTGAAAAATGAAACCTATAAGCTTTTAGTTCTCAATGTTTTGCTGAATAATGAAAGGTTACTCATTAACTTATCTTCATTAAAATATATATATATATATATATATATATATATATATATATATATATATATATATATATATATATATTATCAGAAATACATTTGTTGTAGTGCATCACGTCTTGTCAGCGGAGACATCCAGTGTAGACCAGCTGTCATAGTTGTTTGAATTGAATTAAGGCTGAGTAAATGTGCCTTCAAGGAATAAATCTTACTGGCTAACATGCATCTACCTGATGAGGTGTTGAACTGAGTAAGTGCTATGCCAATGAGCCCTTTCTTGTGCTTGCGTTTAGCCTGTCCATATTACTACGCAATTAGCCCAGTGGTTCCAAACCATAGCTAGTATCGTAAAACTGAACAGCATAGAGCAGTGTCTAGGTATCTCTCCACTTGGGTGTAAATTGCAGAGCCGCCTGGGGTGCTCTCTACCCTCTCTCGCTGGCACCCGTCCCCATTTCATCCGCACACGCACACACATACAAGACAATGACTATTACGCGACACACCTGGGTTCTGGGCCCCACAATCTTCTTAATATCTTTTAAATCTTCACATAAGGTATGCCTTCCATAGGGCTTACAATACCATTTGCTCTAATAAACTCTTTTGGCAAAGGTGGATGCAAGCTGCTTCCCAGAGTCCCCAGAGAGAGGTACAGAATGAGGAGGGTGAGACATCCCAAAATATGAGGATAAATCGCAGGTAATCCTGCACTACCCGGGCTCTGCTAATCAACTCGCTTCCAACTGGAAACACTTTACAATTCTTCATCTTAATTTAACTCCTCTATTTTTCCTTTACCTGGTAATTCCTAGCAGCGGGCGCAATAATTTTAAAAGGAGAGGCCATTGAGCATTGAAATGGAGAGCTTTCAAAGAGGGGGGAAGGGGGCGATAAGCAAATCAAATTAATGACAATGAGTGTTTGTGAAGAGAAGGCAGTGAGAGAGCTTGTTTGAGCCCATAGCGTGTGTCATGTTAAACACTTCACTTGCCATGGAGGGGCTAATCCAGTCTCCGACAGCTAGCTGATTATACAAATAAACTACACGCTAGCCGCAGACAGAATGGAGCATCCCTCGTTAACGTCAAGCTCACTCTAAGGAATTAAGACGCCACACCTTCCCCCCTTCAAACCAAATAAAGGAGGAATGATTTTAAGTGTTGTCTAATAGACCTGCTTGAAGGTGTTTATTTTATATTGTCTCAGTACAGAAGTCATTACGTGCTTGAAGGGGGTTTACGCCAAGCTGTTTTTCGTCACCACTTTGAGCAAAGTCAGATGGCTCCAGGCTTGTCTGCAAAGCTAACACATCGATGCACTTCTGAGTCGCAGAAGCATATGAACTGTCGCTTGTTGTTTTAAATAATAGATTGCCTACCCTAATTTCCTGTCTGATATTTTTGGCAGAGTCAAGAGTCTTTTGGATGGACAGCATCTGTCAGACCTCAACACAGGCCAAGAAAACATTTCCCACCCGGGCTTTAAGACAAAACAGCACATGTAACATAAAAGGGCTTTTTTTTTTTTTTTTTTTTTAAAACAAAAAAAACTAAACGATTATTTTTGCTATTTAAACATCGCATTAACCCTTAAACTGGCAGGAACAAAAAATACCTTAACAAATTAAAAAAATAAAAATAAAGAAAGAGTTATTTGTATTTTATTTTAAGTTTGTATGTCCCATGAAAATAACATGTAAACGATAGGAACATTTATCTTGAGGTCAACCTCAGGATATAAGACCTAAGAGTCTTGGAAACTTTTGCATTATTTCAGATCCATTTTAAACATAGAGTTTAGTGTTTTAGACACATACTTTTAATCTTTAAATATGAAAACCATCATAAAAATATTAACAATATTATTATTAAAGGAATATTCCAGGTTCAATACAAGTTAGGCTCAGTTGATGGCATTTGTGGCATAATATTGATTATGCCACAAATATTAATTTTGTCTCGTCCCTCTTTTTATTTAAAAAAAAAAATCTGTGTTCCAGTGAGGCACTTACAATGGAAGTGAATGGGGCCAATCTGTAAGCGTTAAACACTCAGGTTCAAAAGTATAGCAACAAGATGTTAACAATATGTGTTAACATGATTTTAGTGTGATAAAAACACTTACTAACCTTTTCATTGTAAAGTTATAGACAATTTTACAACTTCGTTGCCATGACGATGTAATGTCAACAAATCCCAAAATCCTAAAATGACTGTAAAATAATACATGAGTTTTAACAGGCCCCATTCACTTCCATTGTAAGTGCCTCACTGAAACCTCGGTTTTTTGCTTTTTTTAAAGAAAAGAAAGGACAAGTCACAATTATTGTTTGTGGTAATCAACATTATACCACAAATGCTGCACAAAATCTCTGCCTGCATCACCTTTGTCTGTTGATGGACTACACTCTTATAATGGAATACATAGACTATCATTTAACTGCCAACAAAAGCCTTCATCAGCCAACTAACAAAGGACAATGCATCTATGTGAACTTCTGCAGTTAATCCAGGATGAACTTCAAAGACATTAGTCATTAATCTTACAGTTCATATAAAATATTTGTTTAAACACTGGCCCTTAACACTTACTTAGTTTACTCATTTTAAACCATGACTTACACTGCACATAAATAATTAATATTGGCATTATATTCATGATGTTAGCCAGAGGGGAACTGGCCCCCACAGTGAGTCTGGTTTCTCCCAAGGTTATTTTTCTCCATTAACAACATCTTATGGAGTTTTGTGTTCCTTGCCACAGTCACCTTCAGCTTGCTCACTGGTGTTCTAAATACAATTATTATTTAATTATTTATTTTTATACACAATTTACAATCATATTTAATCAAACTACACAATGATGACTCTAAGACTTTATAGATATTACAGTTTTATTGTCTGCTAAAGCATGATTTTCTGTAAAGCTGCTTTGAAACGATGTGTGTTGTGAAAAGTGCTATACAAATAAAAATGACGTGACTTGATTGAGCTTAACTTGTTGAACCCAGAATATTCCTTTAACATTAATTGTAATATTGTTACGTAATGTAATATTAATCTAATCTAATATTTATATTTGTAATATCATAATATATCAAATATATTTATTGATTCAAATGTATTATTTATTCATATATATTCAAATATAATCAGTTATTACACAAATTACGACTCTGCCTCAGTCGTGGCGTCATTTTGTCAACTATTTTGCCCTTAATAAAGTTTTATCACAAGTGTACTTGGTTAACACTGATTAAGAACTATCAATATATATATTAAAAAAAAACAAAAAAAAAACATATTTAGGATACTGTAAAGTGTCATTTCCACCACATAACTATCAAACACAATACCTAGCCTAATTTGATATGTGATGAAAATGACATTTGTTTGATCAGAAAATATGACAATTCTTCTTTGACACACGTATATCAAATTATGTCACAAACTAGTTTATGGCAAATTCAATAAACTAGTGAGAGTGTGTAAAGTGTGTTTTAAGTTTATTTTCTAAAACTACTCATGGCTAAATCTGATAAAGAAACACCCAGAATTAATCTTGAATATTAGGATAATTGGCCACTAGCACTTTTGCTGTTGCTTTGTTACATTAGCTTAATTTTCATACATTAGTAAGCTAATACGACCAAAAGAAAGTTGCCTTCCTTGTGAAGAACTTTTGATTAGATTTCAGGAAGTTTTAAGTCTTTTCTGAGTGCTTTTGTCATTGGATTTTAGTTTTGTTCAATTGAGGGTTAAGCACTTTAACAGTGATTACAGTGGAGTGATATTTGATTATTATCTACTGAAACGGCGACTCCTCCGGCTTTCTGTTCTCTTAACAATAGTTTAATTGTTAGTTTGGACACCCACTCAATAGACAGGAGAAATGAAGAACAGTAATGGTAAGGAATTATGGGGGGAAATGGCGTAAAATGTATACATTTAAAAAGTACCTGCATTCATCTCTAGTTTTTAAATGAAATCTGTTTTGATTAGCCGCATGAGTGTCTTTACAGTGGCCCAGTTCAATCAATAACACATTTGATTTTTAAAACAACTTCACTTAGCTCTATTTGAAATGAGCTTTATGACTTTCAAATGACCACTTTTGCACCCTGTGGTGCTCATAACACTCAATAAATAAATAAATAATAATCATATGATTGGTAGTAGTTGTATTATGTATTGTTAAACAAAGTTTTATTAATTTAATTTTGTTTAATATTACACAATTCAGTTCGATGGAATTGTGTAATGAAATTGAAATATGTAAAATTTGTAAATAGGCTAAAATATTTGTTCGAGTGCAGATTTCAACTGAAATACTTTTTGTCTCTTTTGAAGAAATGCTTTGCCACTAATGTATGGCCCTTGCTTGATGGACACATTTTCTTCATGTATACCATTGTTTCCTACAGGATTTTGTTTTTGCAGAAGGGGCTTCAACCAGGGGCGTTTCAAGGATTTGAGGAGGTTGTAGCAATACATTGTAGTGTAGCCTACATTTAAAATTACATTCGGGGCTACAGTCAAAACATTCGGGGCTGAAGCCCCAGAAAAATGACCTGGCGACGCCGATGGCTTCAACCCCCTTCAACACCAAAATTGGGCCCAACAACTTATTAAACAATAGCAATGCTATTTATTGAATAACATATCATATATATATATATATATATATATATATATATATATATATATATATATATATATATATAAAATACCATTCAATACAACAAAACTCTTCAGCACAATGGCGGATATGTATTTTTAACTACACGTTGTCAAATGAACAACCACTCAGCATAGACTTATTTAAGTTTCAGTAACCTTACAAATCAATCCGCATTATCTGCTTGTGTGCCTAACATTGACTGTATTAAACAAGTATCACAAAGCAGTCATAGTGTGCATGCACCAAACACATCCGTACGGATTCAGGGTCAAATGATTATACTTTGTAAAGCTGAAGGCTTAACCGTGCACGAGATGGAATGACGCTTTGGAAAAATGAAGTATACCCTAGCCTTAACGGTTTTTGGTTCATTTTGAGTCAAACATGCTCAGAAATCGAGGAATCTGATTAATCCGAGTAATTTCGATACAGTGGGCAAGTGAGTTGTCAGACTGATTCAGTTTAAGATTCAGACTGACTCATTCGTTTGCAAATGAATCCGTTTGTTGAGGTGACTGAGGAAAAAAGTCCCAATGTCTCAAACAGTGCTCAGATTTGCCAAGATACCAAAGTGAGAGATTTCAACACAAACATTTCTCAGTAAATTTTTTTTATTTATTTGTATTTATTTGTATTATTAATTTATTTAAATATTAAAATAAATTGTATAAATGTATTGTATTTGCATTTTATTTAATTGAATTTTTAATGAATTGTATGTCTTTGATTTTCAGCTACATTTAATCTTATTTATTTACTTAAAGTTAATTAATTTGTTTAATTTGTTTAATTTTAAATAAATGTTATTCATTTTAAATTTGTTTTATTTCTTTTAAGTATTTAGTTTATTTAATTTTAAATTCGTTTTGTTTATTTATTGCCCTGGCATGGCGTTGCTCCTGAAAAGTAGTGCAAGTGTACAATTTTGTGTTTTTGCACATACTGTATGAAGCTTCTGTAAAGGCAGTCACCCTCCATTTTTCTCTGGCCAGAGGCTACCGTCCCACCCCCTTGGCCATGCTTGGGCCAGAATTCCTCCACGGGTGTGTGTATGTGTCTCTGTGTGTGTGCAAGCCACGCTGGGATTGCTTCAGACAAAGGTGGCACACTTGCCAGCTGCATCCCTATCCCACCTAAAGCAACACATTTGTTCCCCTTCCTCTCTGCCGCTGCCTCGTCGGTCCACCAGGGTGGCGTCGGTCCCGACGCTCGAGTGGGCCCTCAGGAGACTGGAGAATGAATAAAGAAAACATTTTTTATGCTTTTTTGTTCCTAATGCCTTTTCCAAACATACTGTGGGCAGAAGGTAACATTTGCAAGAATTTGCACTCACACATTCATCCTGAACGCTTGTTTTGGAAAGGCTTGTTTGTTTGTACCTGATTCTTCTGCGCTTTTCCCCCCTCATCTCCCTTTAAAAATCAGCAAATCCATTTGCTAAACAGCTGCACCTCTGTACTGAACAGATAACAACCTGGGCCAGCCCGGCTTTGCAGTGAGTCAAGGCTGATAGGCCCAAATCTCAGGCCTTTTTTTTTTTTTTGTGGAAAATGTTAATGACGAAGGAGCACGTCCCAAGACAAAAGCGCTCTTGTAGATCTGTCAATTGCTATTTTGACAGATATTTGCTTGTAAGAACACACAACACTTGTTCCTTGTGTCTTATCTGCGCCTCTGCAGAACACTGACCTACATTGCATCAAGCACAATATGATGCGCAAACCTCTACTGCTCAAAACCATTTTTCAATTTCAGCAATGGAGTTCAATGAAATGGCTGAAAATCCAATAAACACAAGGTGTTCTTTCCCAAATAAGAAGCATATCATTTTGAAAAAAGAAGAATCTGTCTTGCATCTGAAAGCATTTTAATGCATCATTAAAGGTTTGTGCATTAACACTTGCTGATGATGAGTAAATATTGGACATAAAGATGCAGCTGCGCTTTCACCATGCCCATGTTTCTCTCTCGCTATCACATACACATGCATGCACACACTTATACGTGTAGAAATAAAGGGATAGTTCAGCCCAAAATGTCTAACATTCTGCCTAACATCTCCTTTTTTTGCAGTTTTGGTGAGCTTAAAGGGATTTTAAGTAAATGAGAAGGATGTAATGTACTAAGTATTACTCTGTAAAGGGAAGCTGAGAAAAAATGGCTTCAAAGTTTTTTGATTGTCTAGCCAAATGTGGAAAATAAATGTTGCACAGGCCCGTCACGCCAAACCCGTCAGTCACAGGACAGATCATAGACTAAGAGACCCAATTTCAGTCATACAGTAACTCATTTTGGAGAAAATGTGTAGTTTCTGTGTTTTGCTTTAGAAGGGCAGTACAGAGAACAGGGATTGATGCACAGCTTAAATAAGGCTAAGTTGTGCTTCCAAATGCATGAAAATGATGTGACTTCTGGCATCATTTTTGCAAAAGGACATTACTTGGTTCCTTACACATATCGCGGAAGTTCCAAGGTGAAATGTCCAATGAGTGGTGGAAAAAGCGAGTTTAATGTTTTAAGTCTTTAGTGCTCCTTTGATTTGAAGACACCTGATTATCTAAATTCATTCTGCACTGTATATGAGACACAAAATACAATAAACACAGAATCAGTGGAGAATAGGCATGAATTCATTTATGCCACATGATCTTGTTTTAGTTCATAATTCAAAAGTATTATATATACAGTAACTTAGGCCTGTAAGTCATTGCATTTTGCACATTTGCACGCTGTAATAATGACAAAAAAAATGTCCTAGCTTTTTTCCCTTTGACAGAATACAAGCGTCCTTTCACAGAGCGCTTAAATAATGACTTAGTCATGTGCACACAAGACACATAAGTGTGCAGTATAAAGTATAAATCTGGAACTTAAGCACAGTATACATTTCATTTCAGAGTACATGGATATGTAATGTATAATGTCTTCTTAAAATGTCCATATAAAAGACAAGGGACTTGAGTTTTGTATTTTATCTTATGGTGTATTTTTTTATTCCCCTCTTTCTTATTTCATTTTTCATGTATTTTGAGGTGAAAAAAGTTGTGTAATTGTCAATGTTTCTTAGGCCTAGTTCTTCTTAGGCTTTTGTTTTCATTTGTGAAATATCAAGATGTTCTTTTTTTGAAGCCCAAACTATAGGGTTACATTTTTTCCTTTTTATTATTGAAATATTCCATTTGCAATACAAGTTAAGCTCAATCGACAGTATTTTTTGGCATAATGTTGATTACCACAAAAATGAATTTTGACTTGCCCCTCCTTTTCTTAAAATACTAAACAAAAACTAAAATCTGGGTTACAGTGAGGCACTTACAATGGAAGTGAATGGGGCCAATCCGTAAACATTAAAATACTATTTCAAAAGTATAGCCACAAGACATAAACAATATGCATTTTAACATGATTTTAGTGTAATAAAATAATTGACTAACCTTTTCTGTGTAAAGTTATAGACAGTTTTACAACTTTGTTGCCATGATGGTGCAATGACAACAAACCTTAAGACAACTATAAAAATGATGATTTAAACCACTTTATACCTCATATAATACAAAAGTTTTAACAGAAGAATTAATGTAAGTGCTTTTATAAACTTATAAGCTTCACATTTCTGCCTTTAAACCCTCCAAAAATTGGTCCCATTGACTTCCATTGGAAGTACCTCACTGCAACTTCGATTTTTGCTGCTTCTTTTTATTTTTATTTTTTAGAAAATGAGGGACGAGTCTAAATTAATTTTTGTGGGAATCAACATTATGCCACAAATGCTGTCCATTGAGCTTAACTTGTATTTAACCATTAAAATTACTTGAAAATTGCACTTTAAGCTTTTTACATTCAACAAAAATCAACAGGAAACACCTGTGAGGGTTTCACTTTTTTCTCCTCTTATGATCTGAATCACAACTAAGAATCTTGCTCCCTTTGTTTCAGATAAAACATGGTGAACCCAACAATTAAAAAAAGAAAAGAAAAGAAATTATTATAGGAACGTACAGGAAAAATCACTCTATAAATATCCAGCAATAACCATCTAACAGTTTTGTATAATGTGTAAGGTAAAGAGAAACAAGATACTAGCCCTCGAGAAAAAGGTTTTTGGAAAGTAAACATTTTGCTCGATGCCAATCAGCGATTAATGAGGTGTAGTTTAAAAGCAGCGGCTGAGGAAAGTTAAACTGAGCTGAATTAAGGAGTAATATCATCCTTCACGCAGGTGCTCGCCGAACGAATAACCGCTTTAATTACTGTTATTCAATCACTCCCTTTTTTCATCCTCCACCTCCCCCTGTTTCTCTCCCTCCATCACTGCTATGGCATTATGGCTTTTTCTTGTCAATTCACAAACGCCTATCGCAAGACAAACGTGCACGGTTGCTGGCGGTGCTCGGCCATATGTGACCTAAAAACACTTCATCGGAGCACACATATTGTTTAGAGCTGTGAGGAAATGCAGCGGGCGCCGCACCTAGTCAGTCCTCAAACTCAGTAAGCTGTTATCTTGGTTTCACGTTATCTGTTGCAGGAGTGCGAGTTGCCCTTTGATGGGTGCATCTGCACGTGATGTGTGCTTAACATGCAGAGGGTGGAGGCGGGTAGGAGAAATGAACACCTGCTACTGTATTCAGCTTCACAATGGAGATTATTTCATTTAAGACACGATTGTTCAGCTGGGCACTAGAGGAGGGGTGCAACTCTGTCGCCTCCGACAGGTTGGACAACCCTGGACGTTATCAGGGGGCGGAGATGTTTCTACATGGCGACAGTTTGAAAGATAGATAAACAGATAGATTTCTGTCTGTCATGAAGATCTATCTATCTACCTATCTGTCTGTCTGTCTATCTGTCTGTTTGTCTGTCTGTCTGTCTGTCTGTCTGTCTGTGTCTGAGACCTCAACTAAGTTTACAACTCAAATGTTTTTGTACTTAACACTATCTATCTATCTATCTATCTATCTATCTATCTATCTATCTATCTATCTATCTGTCTGTCTGTCTGTCTGTCTGTCTGTCTGTCTATCTATCTATCTATCTATCTATCTTTCTGTCTATCTATCTATCTATCTGTCTGTCTGTCTGTCTGTCTATCTATCTATCTATCTATCTATCTATCTATCTATCTATCTATCTATCTATCTATCTATCTGTCTGTCTGTCTGTCTGTCTCTGTCTGTCTTTTATATCTGTCTATCTTTATATCTATCCATCTGTCTGTCTGTCTGTCTGTCTATCTATCTATCTATCTATCTATCTATCTATCTATCTATCTATCTGTCTGTCTGTCTGTCTTTTATATCCATCTATCTTTATATCTATCTGTCTGTCTGTCTATCTTTGTCTGTCTGTCTCTGTCTGTCTGTCTGTCTGTCTATCTATCTATCTATCTATCTATCTATCTGTCTGTCTGTCTGTCTGTCTGTCTGTCTTTTATATCCATTTATCTTTATATCTATCTATCTATCTATCTGTCTGTCTGTCTGTCTGTCTATCTATCTATCTATCTATCTATCTATATATCTGTCTGTCTGTCTTTTATATCCATCTATCTTTATATCTATCTGTCTGTCTGTCTATCTTTGTCTGTCTGTCTCTGTCTGTCTGTCTGTCTATCTATCTATCTATCTATCTATCTATCTATCTATCTATCTATCTGTCTGTCTGTCTGTCTGTCTGTCTGTCTTTTATATCCATTTATCTTTATATCTATCTATCTATCTGTCTGTCTGTCTGTCTGTCTATCTATCTATCTATCTATCTATCTATCTGTCTGTCTGTATCTGTTATATCTGTCTATCTGTATATCTGTTTGTCTGTCTGTCTGTCTGAGACCTCAACTATCTAAGTTTACAACTCAAATGTTTTTGTAGTTAACTCTGTCTCTCTATGTATCTGTCTGTCTCTCTCTGTCTAAAACCTCATCTATCTATATATCTATCTGTCTGTCTGTCTATCAGTCCGAGACCTCATCTAAGTTTACAACACAACTTTTGTAGTTAACACTACAGTATTTTTGGAATTATAAAATCATATTTTACACTATATTGATACTTAGACTATTTTGTCGGAGTAAAGCAGAGATGACAGCAGATTAGCATAGAATGTACGTGACAGGGTTTCATTCAGAAATGTCAATTGTTGATGTTGTTTCACAATGTGCAACCACCAGCAGTGACAAAACGACACAAATCTCTGTATTTGATTTCTCTATCTCAAGTCACGATTGTTGCCATGTTTTTGTACATGCAACAAAAACTTGTTAATGACACAGTCAAACAGTTTTATTATACTAAAATATTTTCCAGCTCAAATAAATATTTTCCATTACTTTCCACTATTTTTCTAATTTTTCATGACTTTCAGTTACAGGAAAACTGTATTCCAGATGCATGTGAACCCTATCAGTGTCTCTGGAATGTTTGTGTAGTGAGGTCACAATGCTTAGCAGAGTGTGATTTGAGTCCATTAACACTAAACAAACGAACAAGATGCGTTCCCTCAGTGTCTGTGTAGGGATGGTTCTCTCTGGAGGCGAATGCTGACAGGGCCCTGCTCCCGTGGGAGAGCTGATTGAGATGTTATTACACGGCACAGGAGCTTCCTTGACACTTTCATCTCCTGTTATATAATATCTGAGCTTGTTGAGTATTACATATTACATGTCTATTGAATATTTGAATATATAGGGGGATCCACAAGTCTGAGAACACTAGTGAAAATGCTTATATTTTTCATGGGAATCTGACCTGTTGAACATGATTGATGTCACAACTTTCATTTCTAGTGACCTAGATATAGTACGGGATCAAAATAGTTCTTCATTTTACTTAATACATTTGTATTTTGTAAACCAACACCACCCAACAAAAAAAAGTTAACAAAGTAGATAACAAATATAAAAATGAGAGACATCTGCAAACAAATGATGCTAGAGGACTAAACACAGAAGAAAACATAATTTTCTCAAAAATTATATTTAATATTTTATTATCTAATGCAATGATATGCAGACATGTCGGTCTCACACAAAGTTATCGGATGTTCTTAAAAAAAACCAGCATGTAGTGTGAATCATATGGACTCCTTTTTATGGTGCTTTTGCTTCTTTCCCAATTAATTTTAAGTACATGGAAAAGAGCAACCAGTAGACTCTAAAAATAACCTTTTGTGTTCCAAGGAAGAAAGTCATAGGGGTTTGGAATCACATATGGGTAAGTAAATGATGTCAAAATGTTCATTTTTGGGTTAACTATCCCTTTAAGTGTCTGATAGGTTTGGGGCTCCTACAATTTTTTAAAACGTCTGTTTGGCATTTTCTGTTTTGTTGTGGCGTCCTCTCTGCGCTCACCGCTGGTTTTCTGCCAGTCTTACCCATCAGCACTGGCTTGATTTGTCTTGTGTCTCCAGGGCCAAGCTGAGACAAAGCAACCTTGGGGGGTTGCTCCCTCTGTCGATTGTCTCCTCCCAACCCCACAACCACAAATGAGATTTGGGTGCTGATGTCTTAACAATGTACTTGAATTCCAAAACGCACACGCACCTTCGATGCATGCAAACGCCCACACACACGTATACAGACACGTACATAGAGATGATCTGCACACAAAGCCCTTCCATATTCCATGTCACTGCCACCCGCTTTTGTTTGCCTGTCTTCACAGAAACATTTTCATTGAGAAAAGGCAATTGTTTTTGCCGTTGTCTTCAGGAAATTCAGAGTAGCAATTTGTTCATCTCACTATTGAAGGTTTCTGCTAGTATGCATTTTTGCAACAAGCCTTTTTCTGTTTTACTTCTTAAAACTCTTTTGTCTAACAATATTAAATTATTTTTGAAGACAGAAGAAAAGTGTGTTCCTTGAAATCAGGATATGAGCTGTTATAGTCCGTAACACCACTAAGAGCTTTGTGCCTGTACATTTATAGAAAGTTTTGCCAAATTCATTGCATGCTTACTATGGCAGAGAACAAGGCAACATTTTGTGCGTGTTTCTGTTTACATGTGTTCGGTTTGTCTGTTTTCAGCAACAGAAGAGACAAAGATGGGCATAATGGCATACTACTACTAGAAAGGCAGTATGTACAGTATACTGCACATATGGACAACCCATACGGTCTAGAACATTTGCTCAAATGTGCAGTATACAACCAGAGCACACTGCATGGAATACTTGACCTTCCATTTTCAGTGTGGCAAATTAATTTAAAGAGATATCAGCAATGAATCTTATTATTATTTTTTTAATAACTTTATTTAACTTATTTGATATTTTTATTCAGATTTACAAAATGTAAAACATTATTACATGCTTAAAAATGCAAAATAACTATTTATTACATGGCCCTCTGGAATACTTGACTCTGATTGGTCAATCGTGGCATTCAGACACTTACGGTTGGGAATTTTTTTTTTTAACAAATACCAGAACAGTATGATTTTCTTGACTTTCGGTTCCATTAACGGTTCTTGAAAGTAAATTTTTGCGCTAATATGGACGAAACGCCATTCTAAAATACAGTGTTTCCTGCAGCGCTATTCAGTGGCAGCGCTGCCTAAATCTACAGCATGAAACACAGCACGTCCAGTGTAGTCTAATTCCCAAGCGAATGTCTATTATAAGTTGGTTCTTTTGAATCTACTGTGCAAAACAAACAGCGTGACCAGTGTAGTCTGATACCTGAACAAATGACTGTTCTTAGCCAGTTCTTTTGAATCTATAGCACAACCAGTGTGTTCTGATTCCCAAGTGAATGGCTTTTATGAGCTGGTACTTTTGAATCTACTGCGTAAAACACACAGTGTGACTAGTGTAGTTCGATTCCCAAATGAATGACTCTTATGAGCAGGTTCTTTTGGATCTACAGAGTGACCATTGTATTCTGATTCCCAAGCAGATTTCTCTCAGTGTTTTAGTCGAGACCACCTATTCAAGTCCAGGCCCAGACCAGAGTTGGTCGAGTCCAAGTCAAGACTGAAACTAGAAGAAGCAGAGTTTTTTTTTAGTTTTTTTATTTTCTCCCCAAAATGGAATGCTGTAAGTCCTCGTGTGGTGTAGTGACTAGCCTCAATCCGGGTAGCAGAGGATGAATCTCAGTTGTGTCTGAGATGTCAATCTGCGCATCTTATCACATGGCTTGTTGAGCATGTTACCATGGAGGCTTCACCCCATCCACTGCAGTATCCACGCACAACACACCACTGAGAGTGAACCACATTATGGTGACCAGGAGGAGGTTACCCCATGTGACTCTACCCTCCCTAGCAACTGGGCCAATTTGCTTGCTTAGGAGACCTGGCTGGAGTCAGTCAGCATGCCCTGGGATTTGAACTTGCAACTCCAGGGGTGGTAGGCAGTGTCAATACTCACTGAGCTACCCAGGCCCCCCAAGACTCTTAGTAAATGTGTTAAATGTATAGTTAAAGTTTAAGCATCTGTTGACTTTTGGCTCATATTTAAAAAATACCTGATCTCATATATTATTTGCTTATGCTTCTGTTGGTTCAAACAATGTTACCAGTCGAGAATAAAAATTAAATAAATGCCACATCCTAGGTTAAGTGTACACAATGTTATTACAATTATGACATATCGGTGTTAACAATATGTCGTGAAAAACTAAAATTAAAGTTGCTAGGTGCCTATGTGGCTTTGCAATGCAATACAAACCACAAGCTTTAGTGTATTATTATTATTCCATTCAATGTAAGTCAAGTAAACATTTCTGCTATACAAAATACAGTACTACTCCTTTATTTTCAATTTGTTAACATTTTCCTCAATTGCACTATTATATTCCATTCATTATAAGTCAAGTAAGAATTTATACTTACCTCCACCTACAGGACTTCATCTTGTTTTTGTTTTGAGTTTTTCACGACATATTGTTAACATGTCATAATTGTAGTAACATTGTGTTCACTTAACCTAGGATGTAGCATTTATTTAATTGTTATTCTCGACTGGTAATGTTGTTTGAACCAACAGAAGCATAAGCAAATAATATATGAGATCAGGTATTTTTAAATATGAGCCAAAAGTCAATAGATGCTTAAACTTTAACTATACATTTAACACATTTACTAAGAGTCTTGGGGGGCCTGGGTAGCTCAGTGAGTATTGACGCTGACTACCACCCATGGAGTCATGAGTTTGAATCCAGGGCATGCTGAGTGACTCCAGCCAGGTCTCCTAAGCAACCAAATTTGCCCAGTTGCTAGGGAGTGTAGAGTCACATGGGGTAACCTCCTTGTGGTCGCTATAATGTGGTTCTCGCTCTCGGTGGGGCGCATAGTGAGTTGTGCGTGGATGCCGCAGAGAATAGCATGAAGCTTCCACATGCACTAGGTCTCCGCGGTAACACGCTCAACAAGCCACATGATAAGATGTGCGGATTGACGGTCTCAGACGAGGAGGCAACTGCGATTCGTCCTCCGCCACCCAGATTGAGGCGAGTCACTACACCACCACGAGGACTTAGAGCACATTGGGGATTGGGCATTCCAAATTGGGGAGAAAAGGGGAGGAAATAAAAAAATATATATATATTTTGACATTTTCTTCAGTATGTGTGGTGCTCCTGTTTGAGACAACGGAACAATAGTGATACGCGATGCAACGGTCAAAGATGTCCGTTTAGCACATGTTTACATAGATAAACAACTGATAAACAGCATGGATCTACGCAAAAATATGTTTGGTGTGAACGGCCCCTTATTCACATGACTCAGCACCAGTTAAAGTTTCTCAAAGTTACCTCTCAAGTAGCCTTTTGTTTCATATGATTGGCTTTATTGATGTTTAAAGAATTCCTCCGAATTTTCTCTTTTGCTCTCTCCCTGGGTTTCTCCATCTCATCTCATCAGAGACACAGAGAGCTTTCTCGACTAAATGATAGCCGCCTCTCTCGGCTGTCTGAACATACGGTAATGACACCCATCCCTCCATCACACGGTTGCTTGAGTCCAGAGTGGTGGTGGTGTAGTGGACTAAAGCACTGAACTGGTAAGCAGAAGGTTGTTGGTTCAATCCCCACAGCTGCCACCACCACTGTATCCTTGAGCAAGGCACTTAACTCCAGGTTGCTCCAGGGGGATTGTCCCTGTAATCAGGGCATTGTAAGTCAATTTGGATAAAAGCATCAGCCAAATGCATAAATGTAAATATGATTGTTGGTAAATATCCACTCATCTATTGGTCAGTTTTTTCTTGGGGTCTTAAATGTCCCTATGCTGTTTACTGAGTGAGAAGCTGCTGATTCAGTGAGATGGCAGTCAATTGAGTCGGACTGAGTAGCGAATCGGTTCAGACCTTTTTGCAAACTTATTTGGCCAGTCCACTGAAAAGAACCGACTAAAAAGAATGATTACTTTGTTAATCGGGCATCATAAGTTCTGATTCTTTACAGCCGACACACGTCATAATGGCTAATATTGTCTGTCATAGAAATGTTTGTCAGATAAGTCGAAGCGCTCATGGTATATTTTCTGAAGGATCTTGACTGGTCTGCTGTAAAGTCGCTTGAGTCCGAGTCAAGACCGAGTCCAAATGCTCCATGACAAGACCATGGCAATTAAAATATGATCTAGAACACTGGTATACTATTTAAAAATATTTTATATACTGTGCAGAAAGCCATTCTTAACATAATGTTGAAGACCCTGCTAGCTTACTGTTCTTACTGTTATCATGTGTGCACTAATTTACACCTGTGTAGCATTTGAATAATGAAGTGCATGGATAACTGTTAAATGCATTCTTAACTATCTGCAAAGATTCATATCGCAGCATCTTATGCCCACATTGTTTCTGTTGAGCATTATGATTAAAATGGAGTAATGGCTCCGTTGGAGCCCATTGGTTTGTCAGCAGTAGTTTCCTTGGTGTGCCGTATGTCTCCGAACTCCTTACAAACGCTAATGCCCCATCCGACAGTGTGATGGAGGGATGGGTGTCATTACCGTATGTTCAGACAGCCGAGAGAGGCGGCTATCATTTAGTTGAGAAAGCTCTCTGTGTCTCTGATGAGATGAGATGGAGAAACCCAGGGAGAGAGCAAAAGAGAAATTTCGGAGGAATTCTTTAAACATCGATGAAGTCAAAAAATCACTTACAGTAATCAAGCAAGGTGGCAATTGTTTACCTACATCTCTCTCTGGCCGATGCGCATTAAACGTAAACAATTATATTCCAGTGTAGAATTTGGCCCACAATTGCTAGTAATTTGCTGGTGGCATACATTGTATAGCTTGAATTTTTAATAGACTATTGGTTGAGTCACTTAAAGGGGATTTACATTTTTATTTTCTATCTTAAAGGGATAGTTCACCCAAAAAATGAACATTTTCATCAATGAGCACTTTCACCGCTAAATAAGCTGACCACGTTTAAGGTTATGTAAACTTTAACCGTTTATGATTTTACCCCAATAAAGGAAAACCATTAAAGGGATAGTTCACCCAAAAATTAAAATTCTCTCATCATTTACTCACCCTCATGCCATCCCAGATGTGTATGACTTTCTTTCTTCTGCTGAAAACAAATGAAGATTTTTCAATGAATAGTTCAGCTCTGTAGGTTCATCCATTGTAAGTCAATGGTGGCCAGATCTTTGAAGGTCCAGAAATCACACAAAGGCAGCAAAAAATTAATCCATAAGTCTTCAGTGGTTAAGTCTGTCTTCAAAAGCGATATGATAGGAGTGGATGAGAAACAGTCACTTACACATTCTGAAAGTGAAAGTGAAAGTAGAGATGTATAGTAAAAAAAAACTGCTTTTTTACTATAAATTCTCCCTGCCCAGTAGGTGGCGATATGCACAAAGAATGTGAATCGCAAAAAACAAGAAGAAAAATGTGAAAGTGAAAGAGTAGATTTTAAGTAAAATGACTTAAATATTGATCTGTTTCTCACCCACACTTATTATATCGTTTCTGAAGACATGGATTTAACCACTGGAGTCTTATGGATTACTTTTATGTTTCCTTTATGTGCTGTTTGAACCTTCAAATTTCTAGCCACCATTCACTTGCATTGTGAGGACCTACAAAGCTGAGATATTCCTCTAAAAATCTTTGTTTGTGTTCAGCAGAAGAAAGAAAGTCATACAGATCTGGGATATCATGAGGGTGAGTAAATTATGAGAAAATTTTCATTTTTGGGTGAACTATCTCTTTAAGACAAAAGGAGGGTTAAGAAAGTATAACTACAGGGTACATTTTTGACTTTATATTGACTTTAAGACTTATTAACATGAAGAAATTAATGCAACTTACTTTGATATTTTGTTATCAAGACAGTTAAGCTTGGCTTAAGTGTCCATGCTGTCTTGTCTTAGCTGGATGTTCTTAGTGAACTCAACAGAAACATTTAGTGTAATGTCAGTGGGAAACTCAACATTTTCATGTCTTGAATAATTTAAGGCTCTCTGGCTATACACTGAGAGTCATTAAAGTCTGAAATGCTGCGGTTTGTACGCACGAGTGACCTCGCTCCAAATAGCCTCTCGTGTTCAAAGGTCTGTGGTTACGACCAAAGCCGAAATGACTGCCGCCAGGAATGGACTGGCCATACGAAGCTGTCGAAACCAAAATTATGCACAACATATATATATATATATATATATATATATATATATATATATATATATATATATATATATATATATATATACTGTGTATACATTGTAAACATTGTACAACAGCATTTTTTTTCTTTTTTCTTTTTTTACTGTAATACAGTAAAAATTGCTTTTATATGGAAATAAGAATCATCTTTGAAAACCATGGGAATAATAAAAGTGACCAAAAATAATGTCACATTGTCAGAAATATCACCCATATATAAACTTAGTACAGCAGGCATTAGTTTGTATACTGTATGTATATGTCATACATATAATGGGAGATTATCTGTTGTGATGGGCCGGCTGATTGCAAAGGAAGAAAAGTGGAAATTTGGGTCCTTTTTTTACTGTACACATACAAATGGGCGAGGAAACAAACCAATAATGAGTTCCAAATGTTTACTATGAAATCCCCAGGGGGGAGAGTTGTCTCTAAATAAATTCATACATTTAGAAAATGTGTCTGTAATAGACAGCCCATGATTCACAAACTGAATTTTAAAACATGGGCCCATATGTTAATGTTCCTTAATGCAGGAAGTTTAAAGGAGTGAAATCTGTTTGAAGAGGAAGACTCATCATAATCGGAGAATGAAGGATCCAGTTTGCTGCTGCAAATTGGGTGAAATCCGCATGGAACGAGTCAGCATGTGAGAGCGTGCTGTACACAACGCTTTTAAAAACCAAACCGCCGTAGATGTGGCTGTGAGTTCTGCACATCTCCATTAATTAGCGATCTGCCCGTTACACTGACCTTGGACTTAAAATTATACATATGTCAAATGTCTCCATTCATATCGGGAGAAAAAAAGCACTTGTTACCAAGATAAATTCTTAAGTGGAATTGAATTATTTTATATTCTATATCAGTACACGTACAGCTTTCACAATTTTTTAACAAGATACAGTAGTGTGTTCTAAAGATGGTGAGTTACATCCACAGGCGGCCCAATAAACTGTTCAAACCGAAGAATCTACTGTGGCTTTGGGAAATAAAATTTTCAATTTGCACAACCTTCAGAGAGCTGTTTTGAGCAGTGTCTCTACCCCTTCTGAGACATTAGGTGATGTTTTTCCTGGCAAAGCTTTTGTATTATGAATATTTTGACATAAGAGCAGAAGAAAAGTGTAAAATAATCAAACTAATATTCTGGTGTCATTCAACTGTATAACTAAACACTATGACAATGAGGTGATTTGCAGCGATCCGCCATTATTTAGTTTTGATTATGTGTATACTTCATAGGTATGACTACATTGCTCAACCAGGAGTAATTATCAAGTACTTTAAAGTAGAGGTTGACCAATATGTATTGGTTTATTTAGTCTTTATGGCAATGTTTACATTTTAGTGTTTATATTGTAATATAATGTAGATGATTGTAAGAGTGCATGTTTTGTTTTCCTTTTGTGTTTGTGTGAGCTGGGAGCACAGACTTTCCACAATAAGAGTCCCGGGTGTCTTTCGGGCTTGTTTAGAGTTAAAAGTTCTGTGTTATGGACCAAATCTTATTTTTCCTTTTATGGTTATTATTGGGATTTTTGTTGAAAAAATAAATAAATAAAATACTACTGAGATTTTATTATTTTTGATCTCTTGTAACCTCTATGTCTGTAACAGTAAGGAAAGACAAATCATTTTATTTTTTTTTAACATTCAATAAATTGATTTTAAAAACTTGACCTGTACTTCAAAGCCCATACACATGATCTGCACTGGAACGCAATGCCACGACTTGAATTTGCCTACATTGGACATCAAAGCTTTGAACACTGACCAATCAGCTCTAAGTACAATGTTAATACAACAGTAAAATTTGTGAGTAACTATGTATCCCAACTTTATTTTCAACTGAAATCTGATTAAAAAAATTATATAATTTTGGATATATAAATGGCAAGAGACAAAAGAATATATATATACATATATATATATATATATATATATATATATATATATATATATATATATATATATATATATAATTTATATTTTATTTTATTATTATTATTATTATTATTTTTCACCCAATTTGGAATGCCCAATTCCCAATGTGCTTTTAAATCCTCGTGGTCGCGTAGTGATTCACCTCAGTCCGGGTGGCGTTGAATGAATCCCAGCTGCCTCCGCATCTGAGACCGCCAACCCGCGCATCTTATCACGTGGCTTGGTGAGCACGTTGCCACCTGGACATAACGCGTGTGGAGGCTTCACGCCATCCACCGTGGCATCCACGCCCAACTCACCACGCGCCCCACCGAGAACGAACCACATTATGGCGACCACGAGGAGGTTACCCCATGTGACTCTACCCTCCCTAGCAACCGGGTCAATTTGGTTGCGTAGGAGACCTGGCTGGAGTCACTCAGCATGCCCTGGGATTCGAACTCCAGGGGTGGTAGCCAGCGTCTTTTACCACTGAGCTACCAAAGCCCCTAAGATGATTTATATTAATATACCAGGGGTCAGATTCATGAAAATCTTAGGATTTAGGTATGACTGCATTGCTCAACCAAGAATGATTATCTGGTACTTCAAAGCCCATACACAATACACGTCTACACCAGAACCAAATCTAAGGATTTTCTTAAAGAAGATCCCTTGGCAAGTTCTTAGGATAATTTATAAGAAGTTTGTATGGAGCCGATTACAACAAATTGGTTTTGTGTCAATTTTTGCACTGTTTTTCAATTATCTTTTCGATGTAAACATGCACTAGACGGACATCTGTGAGTGGGGTGCAGGAGCATCACGTTTTTAGTTGCGTTGTCAAGTTAAATAGAACTTTTAAAAAAGCATCTCAAGACATCTGCGTACTGTTCTATTTGTTGCGCTGCATATAGCTTTTTAAACACCCTGTCTACTCCGGATGCGAGCAGCTCATTGAGTTGCTTCAGAATAATATCTTTCTTATCAATGACGCTGTCTACACTGGAAGCATCTGTTGCGGCATGTCACATAGCAGCAAAAGTAACAAATGCCCCATTCTATTGCTGACGTGCTCCAGAGCTACTCCAGCCACTTTATTTCTTGAGCTCACAGCTTATTGGTCCGTGCTGTCTACACGTCATTTAGAATGTTTACTTCTAGCCTCAAGCTGTTGCATTACATCACGTCAATAGACGTGTCTGGTGTTGACAGGAGCTGTGTTCCAAAAGAAAATAACGTCCACTTATAATATATACTACGCACTCAGCTATGTAGTGCATGAATTTTCAAAGTGTAGTATCAGCCCAAATGGAACACTTAACGGTTTTTAACTACATGGAAGCATTTGCCATTTAACGGCTGACAAAACTGACATTTCAAGCACACGTAGTGTCTTGCCGCTAGCTTAGAGCGCGTTAGCTAACCTCAGTTCAACACTTGTATTTTAAACAAGGTACATATTCACACAGCTTGGGATGATGATAAGGCATTCAACTCACATTTGTAATGCTGTATCCATTGAATTTTGGCTAGCTGCTGCATTCTTCATTATTTACAGCTGTTTTTTCAGACCAGCAGGGCATCCAGGTAACTCCGCCCCTTCCGCTATGTACGGCAAGCCAGGTGCGCTGCATGGAGTGAGCATACTTCTTGGACTACTTACACTACAAATGCCATAACTTTTTTTTTTTCTTAAGTTAGAACATAAAAAGAAAACATTAATAAATATTTTTATTCTTAAGAATTTTTTTTAATCCGGACCCAGAATTCAGGATACCGAATCAACTAAAGTTTTGTCACAACGTGTAGATAGCTTTTTTGATTATAACAGGAGCAATTTAGTTTTGACTAGTCATCCACTGTAGTGGTGTTACTGTGCTGTAGATATATCAAGTTTAGCTTGGTTTGAAGAAAAACAAATCTTTCTTGTGGTAGATCAGATTCCTTTCAGTCTGGATTTCTCTTCTTTGGATCAAGTTCTGCAATCCTGATTGGATTGGTTGTCTCATATTGAGGAGTCTGTTGTAACACTTCATTCATTTTTATCTAGCCAAAATGGATAGGACAATTTTCAGTGAATAACTGCTTAAATTGTGATCTGTTCCTCACACAAAGCTATAACTTCAAGAGGACTTGCAAATACTTTTTTTGGAGCTTAATTCACCATCCACTGTCATATGGAAAACAGCAGCTTGGGCATTCTGCCTAATATCTACTTTTGTGTTTCACACAAGAATGAAAGTCATGTGAGTTATAAACAACATGAAGGTGAGTAAATAATGACAAAATGTTAATTTTTCTTTATGCTCTAAAAACTTGTTACTGCTCTAAATGAATATAATTTATCATTTTCATGACCTAATCTTTCACCAGTGAGTCATCAAGCTACTTTTAATATTTTAGCCTGACTTAACTTGAATATTTTTAATTAGGCCTAATTAATTATTTCCTTAATTTTGCAAGTAGTATCTTGAACCGAGTGCACAGATTTGCAGTTTACACCACTGCTCTCTAGTGTGTTTTTTTGTAAATAGGTAGTTGAAATACTTTTGGAAAGTTGATATGACCTGTGGCGTGACATGCTATACTCCATCTAAAATTATTTTAAACAGCATTTTGCTATTTTTAAGTATTATTATGCATGCAGATTTTCTAAAAAAAAATAAAAAATAAAAAAAAATAAAAAAAAATTTAAAATATTTATTTGTCACTTCGCAGAACCATTTAAAATGCACTAATGAAGGCAAAAAAAAAAAAAAAATTTAAATGGTGAAAAACGTACATTAAAAAAAAAAAATACTTTCCTTAATACATTAAAATAATTTTAACCTCAAATCTTGATGTTGAAGTCCATGGATGTGTTATACATCATCTTCCCTTATTCACTGTCAACATGAGAAGACCACACAAAGTAAGTGTCTTTTTTACGAGGTCTTCCATTGAATTGTTTCCTTTTTAAAGCATGATCTATCGAAACATGTGGGATCATATTTTGTGAACAGAATATCAGTCAGCAGTCATCATATCCCCTGAAAGCAGTCCTCAAAAATCACTCTAAATTCTGTCCTCGCAACATGGCGGAAAACGCTGTGAGAAAAAAAAAAAAACATCTATTAGTCTAGTAATTGCACTGTGATTAGCAGATGTGAATGTTTGGCATGGAGCGGTCTTTCCTGGAGTTTGGAAGACGCATAGCTACTGCTGCATCCTGATACAATACAGCCTCCTCGGCAGCCATACATCCTTCATCTCCACCCACCCCCTTGGGTCTCCTCTCCCATCCATCCATTCGCCTCTTCTCCTCTGCCTGTCTGGATTCCACCCAGCTGGCTTCATTAGAAGCTTCACCATCCCAGATCTGCTGCTTTTTGTCTGTTGCACATTTTTGACTGTTTTATCTTAAGCGCTGTCCATCCTGGAAGCTCATAAATATTTCCCTGGCATTTCTGCATCTGCTCATACTGGCTGCTAATGAAACGATTTGTGTGGCCAATGTACATTTGTTTTTTAATTAATCTTTGTTTCCTGCGTTTATTTTTTTTCCCACTTTTTTGGTGGGCTGCTCATTGTTTGTCATCATTCGGAGTAAACGGAGATGCACGAGGTGGAAAAAGAGGAATTCGGGTAGTTTTTACTTGGATAGGATTTATAAATCATATCAGTATTTGCTTTTATTTTTACCATCATGTTGGATGCAACACATGTTGAGATGATGGGTTATTTCAAAGTAGTGTTCACAAACAAATGACATATTTGTCCATGGCTAATATAAAGATGTGGAACCATTCCTGTTATGCAATACACTTTAAACTATGGTTTTGAGAAATATACTCAAGCTCAGGCACTTAAACTATATGAATAATTTCTTGATTATTTACTCAATTGCAAGAAATTAAACAGAACGGAACCTAACAAGATGGAGAGCGAAAGTTAGCCATTGCTCAGTGAGGACTGAGAGATAGATTACAGTTGTGCTCAAAAGTTTGCATACCCTGGCAGAAATTGTGAAATTTTGGCATTGATTTTGAAAATATGACTGAAATTTTTTTATTTAAGGCTAGTGATCATATGAAGCCATTTATTATCACAGTTGTTTGGCTTCTTTTTAAATCATAAATCAAAGTTTACATACCCTTGAATGTTTGGCCTTGTTACAGACACACAAGGTGACACACACAGGTTTAAATGGCAATTAAAGGTTAATTTCCCACACCTGTGGCTTTTTAAATTGCAATTAGTGTCTGTGTATAAATAGTCAATGAGTTTGTTTGCTCTCACGTGGATGCACTGAGCAGGCTAGATACTGAGCCATGGGGAGCAGAAAAGAATTGTCAAAAGACCTGCGTAACAAGGTAATGGAACTTTATAAAGATGGAAAAGGATATAAAAAGATATCCAAAGCCTTTGAAAATGCCAGTCAGTACTGTTCAATCACTTATTAAGAAGTGGAAAAATCGGGGATCTCTTGATACCAAGTCAAGGTCAGGTAGACCAAGAAAGATTTCAGCCACAACTGCCAGAAGAATTGTTTGGGATACAAAGAAAAACCCACAGGTAACCTCAGGAGAAATACAGGCTGCTCTGGAAAAAGACGGTGTGGTTGTTTCAAGGAGCACAATACGACGAGATCTCAAACGCACAGTTCGTGCAAGACGACCAAAGACTTTGCGTGACCTGGAGGCATTTTGTCAAGACGAATGGGCAGCTATACCACCTGCAAGAATTTGGGGCCTCATAGACAACTATTACAAAAGACTGCACGCTGTCATTGATGCTAAAGGGGGCAATACACAGTATTAAGAACTAAGGGTATGCAGACTTTTGAACAGGGGTCATTTCATTTTTTTCATTGTTGCCATGTTTTGTTTTATGATTGTGCCATTCTGTTATAACCTACAGTTGAATATGAATCCCATAAGAAATAAAAGAAATGTGTTTTGCCTGCTCACTCATGTTTTCTTTAAAAATTTTCCAAGGGTATGCAAACTTTTGAGCACAACTGTACATGAGGGTGTGAACTTGAATTGTCAACTTGATATCTTTTTTTAATCATCTTTTGATATTTTGATATTATAATGCCAATTTCTGTCATTTTATCTAACAGAATGATATGCTTTAGAGTGAGACAAACCAACTAATGTATAACAAAAAATTACAGAGATCTGGGTATTGGTGTACTGTAGATTTCCCGAATTTGTTCGATTGGGGTTCGCAGGTTCTTGATTAGATTCGGATTTCATTTGGGTATATTTGAGTTATAATGTCCATTTTGCTTTAATATGAACCTTAAATAGGGAAACTTCTAACTTGTTCATTTTAAAATTAATATTTCTGTATTGTATCAACAGGGCCCATCCTGTGCAGTTCAATTGCTATTTAATAGTTATAATAATCAACACAAACAAAACTGAAATAAACTTGAAGGTGAAAGTACAAGATCAATCTTGAGATTTTAAGAATCGATATCGGGATCGTTCAAATAATGATGGTGATTCTTCTGATAATCAATATTTTTATGAGGCACTTATCACAGAAATCAGCAAATCCATTGCTATTACTTACTAAAGTTTGCGCTGTTGTCTTCCCACTAAAAATGATGTCACTTCCTGGAGGATGATGTCATTAAGGAACTGGCTTTTGTTAGTAAAGGGAAATTAGAAAAGACTAACAGAATTTAAAGTGATATATATATATAAATATGTGAAAAATAAATAAACTGATTACCAATTAAACCAGTATTCCTAACAATTTTTTTTTTTTTTTTTAAACATTTCGATTAAAGATAGGACAAAATTGCATTTTTCATATTTCTTAAATTGCTAGTATTCATTTCAGAAGTGGGTGATTCTCAGGAAACCTGTCAAGAAAATGTCTTGAAAAATTATGAAATTATATTTTCGATAAAGAAAATGAAGCCTACATTTAGGACCATTAAGATTTTTTGTATGTGACATTATTTTCAGGACACTTGAGCACATTTTACCCCCCAGATCTCATTACTGTAATGCTTCCAGACATTTTACTTTAACTATTCCCATTGTTTTCAATGATGATTCTCTTTACTGTATTTTTTTTTACTGTATTATATTAAAAATATGATGTTGTTCAATTATATATATATATATATAAAATTGCAATCAGTGAACAACAAAAGGCAGTACCAAGGAACAGGCCTGCAACTATGATGTATAAATAAGTTACAATTTAGATAATAGAAAAAAAAAAATAAAAAAAAATCACATTGCGGTAATGAGAATATCATAATGACCATCTTTTTTCGCATTGTGGTTATGATAACTGGGGCGGAAATGTGCTTATCATTCATTAAAAAAAAAAATATGTAACAACATATAAAAGTTTAATGGCCCTAAAAATATTTTCTATAAGCAGTACATAATTTCTTATTAGTTTATTTTGATTTTGGGGTAAAATAAGACCAGGACATTTTATTTATTTATTTATATATTTATTTATTTTGACAGGTTTCATGAGAATCACCCAAATGGCAACATCCGCTCAAACCAAAATGGTGAAATTATGTCAAATTTGCTTTATTTGTTTAAAGAAAACATCTATTTTTATTTCCAGCTTCCAATCATATTTTGTCATATTTAAAAACATACTGTATATGATGGGGACATGAAAATAATAGAGCCTTGGGCAAAGCCCTGCTTTATGAAACACTTCAAATATTACTTATTTTACCTCCCCATATTATTTAACAAAACATGTTTCCCTCAATTGCATTAACTTGCTCACCTGCAATCTTTCTGACAGTCTAGTGCACTAGAATACATTGAAATATATATAGCAGTGTATAAGCAAAGCATCATGGGTATAGTGTAGGGCGGTGGGCTGGTTGCCGTGACACCTGACTGTTATGTGGCCTGTGTGTGTGTGTGCGCATGCATGCGTGCAGAGAATGGCAGCCAGATGGTGGTGGCGGTCTCAGGAGAGCAGAACTGGGGCATATTTGCCACCGCTGGCATGCGTAGCCCTATCCTGACCTCCCTTTCTCTGAAAGTCTCGAAATGTGTGTCTGACAACACACACTGCGACCTGGGAAGGAAACCACATAGAACAGATAAAGCATTTATGCAGGAGATTTCACTGACAACATGCAATAAAAAACCCTCACTTTTCCCCATGCTTTAAAACCGCCTAGCTCTGTTGCTACAGTGTAACACTGTGTTCTAACCAGTCGTGCTCTTAATGCGATTAAGCGTGAAGCGATAAAAGCAATCTCTTAAATGTTAAAGGAATAGTTCACCTAGAATGAAAGTTCTGTCATTATATACTCACCCAAATGTGTCGCTTCAAAGCCGTATGATTTCCTGCACCGCAGTTGCCAGATTTGCATATTGGCTGCATACTTAGCTCATCAAAGATTTGTTTTGAGAGTGAATAATGACTTAAATATCGCTGTGTTTATCACACAATAAGTGTATGGCTTCAGAAGACTTTGAATATATTGAACGAGTCATGTAAATTATTATTATTTTTTTTTTTTTTTGGTGCTTGAAAGTCGGAGTCACTATTCACTTTCATTATATGGTAAAAAGTTGTGTGAAGACTTTATACATCTTTTTATTTGTGTTCCACAGAAGAAAGAAAATCATTTGAGTTTGGAGCAACAGAACTGATAGAACTGATAGAACTGATAGAAATTTTTGGGCGAACTATTCCTTTAATCAGTTTTTGTATCCATTGACCATGACAAGCGACAGGACATGTTTGGTTGGTTAATGCAACACCCACCTATTCAGCCATCGTGTTTCTGGAAGTATTTTTCCATTTTTTTGACAGGGATTTCATAAAATCCTTCATACAAGAGTACTAAGGCATGACCCAAACCAATCAGCTCTGAGGTGAATCACAACAGTGCAAACTTTGATATGAAGCAAAAAAAGTATTTGAAAATCAAAAAAAAAAAAAAAAAAAAAAAAAAAGGTACAAGACTGTACAGCGTAACGTTTTTAGTAAGGGAATAAACTGAAATCCCATAAATAACAAATTAATGATGGAAATATATACAATTATTGGTTTTATCCCTTGTGCGTCAATTTAAAAAAAGTTACTCAGAGGTCCTTAGAGGACAAAAATATCTGCGTCAAAAAACTGCCATAAAAATATTATATATTAATATTATTTTCCACTTTCACTGATTTTTTTTAACCAACATCAGTTCTGATCATAACTACCAAATATTAATTCGTTTTCAGGATTTTAACACTTTAAATGCCAGTTTGTTTACATAATGCCACTGTTGTATTTTACACACACACACACACACACACACACACACACACACACAACACACTCTGACATCCATACCAACACACCCACACAATTTTAGCTGCATCATTTGTTCAATTGGCCTGCAGTGCTCTATAATACGGCAAACAGGAAATAGGGAAAAAGCATGTATTTGCTCCATAGGCTAAACATAAGAAAAATGGCACAATCTGGTGGAAAATATATATTTTTTTTATTTTTTATTTTGAAGCCAGAAATGCATAGACACCTGTACTTCAGATGCACATCCACAAGGAGAACCAAAGGGAACACAGATCACCCTAATGGTGACATCACACCAAACAACTCTTTGCAACAAAAACACATAAATAATACTACAAAACAGCTAAAACTTCTATGAATTCTTTATAAAAACCGTTTAAATGCCTCCATATGTTCCCTCTAACCAAGGAAACATAATTAAATAATTCAAGTGCAAGGCATTATGGCTGTTCCCCATAGCCTCAATGTTTTACTTAATTGTTTGAGTTATTAACCCTTAAAATTGTAAGTCTATGGATTTTTAAGAAAAATAAGTTCAAGGAACATAGATATTTGAGTTGTGAATCCAAAACTTGACATTTCAAGTAATGTTATATTGAGACAACTTGATTTTTCCAGTAATGATAACATTAGGGTTTACAGTGTACCTCTGTATAAAGCCTCCAAAGGCAGCATTTTACAGCTTTCAGATGCAAAGAATATCACGTTCAGTGTGGACAGACCAATTGGAATGTTATCGCATCGCGACTGGTTTGGACACTGTGTAACGCCAGATTCCGTGATTTCATGCCAAAAGTGGCATAAGACATAGCACTTCAAAAGTGTTGTTTTACATCTTTTCTTTTTTTTTTTTTTCAGATCACAATAGCGAGAGAGATGACAGGAAGAAAAGCACGACGTGCACATAATGTAAGGTCTTCTGTAGGCCGCAGCTGTGCGAGGCCAGGCTTTGATTCGTGCATGAGGTTGCTTTGTGAAATGATCTAATCCGATGAGTTATTTATGGGGTGTCATTATTTATTTATTTGATTATTTTGTAAATTATTTATCTATTGAATTATTAATTCATTCTCATGACAAGCACTGAATTATGCATGGCTTAATTTAAGATTATTGCATTCAGATGCCACATTGTTGCAGTGCAGGATCACATTCAAACGTCACACGTGGAAATTAAATCACCTTCCCAGGCTATTTTGTCTTCATTTGAAACAGAAGCTGAGACAGGTTGCAGGAAGAACGTAGCCTGTTATCAAAACAAAAGAAACTACATTTATCTTAATGCGAGAGACATGCGCTGACCTTTCTATGACATTTACACCTGATGTCCCTCTGTATTTAAAAGAAACTCATGCATCTCAAATCCCATGCAATTATTTGCTAAGAGAAAGGAAAACAGTTTTCTAATTATAAGAATTATTTGTGGCATAAATGCCATTGTGGCGTAATTAGTGATAGACTGATATATTGGCAAGGCTGATTAATCAGCCAATAAATGGCCATTTTGAGATTATCACCATGAGCCGCTTGGCCGATTAACAAAAGTCTTAGGCACATAATTTGTTTCACAAAAACATTTGTCTTAAGGTGGTAATTTATATCTTCAGCTTTAGTGTGTAAATAGGAAATATACATTTTTAGACTCCCAAACATTCAGTTTGCGAATAGAATAGAATAGAATAGAATAGAATAGAAGAACAGGGAGCCCTGCAACAGATGTCCCCCACAGAGCGCCCCAATGAACATCAAGTCACTTTTTGTCAAATTCTGCAAATATCTCCTCACAGTCTGCTAGCTCTCCGTTCTGTGGGTGGGATGAAAAAAAATCTAGTATTTGTACACATCTTTGTAAATGGGACAAAAACAATGTGGATCAAACCTATCCACTCAACACAAATCCAGTCAATCAGCAACAGGGGGTGGTTCTTGCGTGTGCACAGGATTGGGGGTGGGGTCAGAGCAAGAGGGAAATTCATTAGAAGAGCGATGGCAAATCTGGCTGATGTGAACTTTCTAAACTCCAAGGAGGGGAAAATGGCTGACAAATAGACCAAGAGAAAAAGGTCAGATGAATATAAACTAAAAAGGAAGGATTATGATAAGTCGATGGCTAGGAGCTGCGTCAACATCGGCGAGGCTTTTCAGCGGTGGAGAGACCTCCGAGAGGTAAAAGGAATGAATTTGCTTGCATGAATGTAGGGGGGGGGGGGGGGCGGAGCTTACAAAGGAGCACTGAAGGGAGGGGTGTGTTGGTTTTGGCAGCTGAGTTTGAATATCAAAAGTGTTTCTCAGGAATCGCTGAGTGCACCTTTAATGGACTTTGTATGACGTTAATTTGTATAAATGAATACTATAGTATTTATGGCATTTTTTTTGAAGACATCCATGCACTTTTGCACAGTACTGTAAATTCTAAGCAAAGGAACATTTTATATTGGTATTATTATTTTTATCTTAGTGTTTTTTTCCACCTTTAAAAATGGTTCACCCAGTGTCGGCCCTGCCTATTAAGTGACATATGCGTCTGCATAGGGCCTCCGCGGCCACCAGGGGCCCCCCTACCACGGGTTCAGTATAGTCAAATAATTATTTGCAATAAGTGTAAATAGCACTGGGCACACAGCCCGGCTATATGCACGCCAGTAGTCAGATGGAACCTATCAAAACTATTTAAAATATAACACATGCTTCGAAGAAAAGACATGAAGAGATAAGTATATGCATTTAACCTTCCTTGGCCTAAGATCTGATGTGGCAACATTAGTAAGACAGGTAGTTAGTTGCATGGGCAAACCGGATTCAAGTCCGCCTTTTGCCAATTTCACTATTGTCCCCTTATCATACTATGTAAGCAAAAATGTACATGACATCGGAAAAACATTTATTTTATATAAAAATGAACACCAAAGGGGTAGATAAAATGTCTAAGGGGAGTATGAAATCACTGAAAGTAAACACAGTGTTCTCGTCATGATTGGGGGGCTCACTAAATTTTGGGCAGTGAAGAGAAGGGGGTGACGGGCACATACACACATTTCCTGGTCTGAAACGCGTGGTTGGCGGATTTTCCCAGCGGTTCGGCATCTCACAGGCCAGCGGAAAGTGAGGGTCATGGCGGCGACTTGGTTACCCGTTTCCTGGACCTGAAGAGACCACTCTAAAGCCATGCTCCACATTTAAAAAGAGCAGTGATGAGGTACCATTACGTCAAGTGTGTTTCATGACACATCAAGTGTGTTTCTTCCCATTGCCAGTGATACATTAAGTTCGGTCGCAATACTTTTACTACATACACTGATGTTGTTAGATTATATACTGTTTTATTATACACCAGTGTGCAAATAGCATATGCCACCATTTAAGTGTAAATATCATCTACTGTAGCCTTCCATACCTTAATTTGGTAATATAATTATTTCTCATTCATTTGCACATAACTTCATTAAATATATTTATTAATTTATGAATGTGATATTTGTTTGTTTGTTTGTTTAAAAAAAAAAAAAAATTCTTGTACTTTTGAAGTAGATATAACTGTGCAGATAAACTACAGTTGATAGTTATGCATTTTTAAGCTTTATGTTTTTGAATAAATAGACCTGTTTATATGCACAATTTATTTGTAGGTCTGTTTGTGTGTGATTTTCAGCAGATTTTGAAAATCTGCTTAGGGCCCCCAAAATGCTAGGGCCGGCCCTGGGTTCACCCTGAAATTAAAATTCTGTCACTGTGTCAAATGCTGGCAAATTGTCATTATGGATCTCCATGATACTCAAAAATTTTATTTTTGAAAAATATCCTGGCTGCACATTTCCATATAATTAAAGTGAATTCAGGGCTCAAGGTTAAGGATTATTTTCTGCTGGGCCAATCGCCCCACCACAATTATAAATAAATATTTTGTAATTTTTTATGTATATTTGTATGAACACTGGTGGCCAAAAGTTTGGAATAATGTACAGATTTAGCTGTTTTGGAAAGAAATTGGTACTTTAATTCACCAAAGTGGCATTCAACTGATCACAAAGTATAGTCAGGACATTACTGATGTAAAAAACAGCACCATCACTATTTTAAAAAAGTCATTTTTGATCAAATCTAGACAGCAGCCATCACTCCAACACCTTATCCTTGAGTAATCATGCTAAATTGATCATTTGGTACTAGAAAATCACTTGCCATTATATCAAACACAGCTGAAAGCTATTTGGTTCATTAAATGAAGCTTAACATTGTCTTTGTGTTTGTTTTTGAGTTGCCACAGTATGACTGGCAATAGACTGGCATGTCTTAAGGTCAATATTAGGTCAAAAATGGCAAAAAAGAAAGAGCTTTCTCTAGAAACTCATCAGTCAATCATTGTTTTGGGGAATGAAGGCTATGCAATGCTTGAAATTGCCAAAAAAAAACTGAAGATTTCATACAAAGGTGTACACTACAGTCTTCAAAGACAAAGAACAACTGTCTCTAACAAGGACAGAAAGAGATGTGGAAGACCAGATGTACAACTAAACAAGAGGATAAGTACATCAGAGTCTCTAGTTTGAGAAATAGACGCCTCACATGTCCTCAGCTGACAGCTTCATTGAATTCTACCCGCTCAACACCAGTTTCATGTTCAACAGTAAAGAGAAGACTCAGGGGTGCAGGCCTTATGGGAAGAATTGCAAAGAAAAGACACTTTTGAAACAGAAAAACAAAAAGAAAAGGTTAGAGTGGGCAAAGAAACACAAACATTGGACAACAGATAATTGGAAAAGAGTGTTCTGGATCTTAACCCCATTGAGCTTTTCTGGGATCAGCTAGACTGTAAGGTGTGTGAGAAGTGCCCGACAAGACAGTCACATCTATGGCAAGTGCTACAGGAAGTGTAGGGTGAAATGTCACCTGAGTATCTGGACAAACTGACAGCTAGAATGTCAAGGATCTACAAAGCTGTCATTGCTGCACATGGAGGATTTTATGATGAGAACTCTTTGAAGTAGTTTAAGAAGTACTGACATTTTTTTTTTTTTTCAAATTGTAATAGTAATTTTTCACGTTATTAATGTCTTGACTATACACTGTGATCAGTTGAATGCCACTTTGGTGCAGTTTCTTTCCATAAGAGCAAAATCTGTACAATATTCCAAACTTTTGGCCACAAGTTTATATTAGAACTGTAAAGTCAAATGTAATAGTCATGATAATAATAATAATAATAATAATAATTAATTAATATATCATAAGCAAGACTGCTGTTGAATAAAAGTTTAGCAGTAAAATGCAGTGACATGTTGAGAAGTTCTATTTCACATGTTAAAAGTTTTAAGAATGAATTGATTAAACACCATTTTGATGATGAAATTAAATTAAACTCTAAAACATGGAGTTCTGGAAAATAATAATAATAATAATAACAAAAAGGAAAACATGATTTGGTAAAGAATAAAACAGATTTCAGTAGGGTGCTACTTAAAAAACACTTAAGCAATGTATACTTGATTGAAAAGCACTTGAGAGAAACATGCATTTCTTTTAATTTATTATTTACATTGAAATGTAACTTTTTAAATAGGCTACATGGGTGTGTTCAATAGCACATTGTCATATTAGCATATCTATGCTGTGGTACCGAAACTGGTATCGAGAACCATGCAGTTTTACTGGTATTGGTACCGACTACTGATATTTTGGTACCGTGACAAAACTATTACCAAGCATAGTGTGTCTTTAAGTATGCCAACTTTAGTGTAATTTATATTGCTTTGTAATAAACCCCGAGAAACCTTTACCCATAATAATAAACTTGAAATTGGAGAAACTTAAAGCAAATAAAACTACAATTAACCCAACCATATGATTTGAACACTAAAAGTGACTCTGATAACATAGCTCTCATCAAGAAGAAATCCTAAGATTTTTCTTTTATATATATCCAGATTGATTAATTAATCTAACTTTTTCCTACCATTTTATGTCATACCACACCATTGATTATCACTGTGGCAAATTGTATCAATGCTCTGTTTCTCCAAATGATGCGTTTTCTCTACTACTTATCGAGCTGAAGCAGCGTGTTTACGTGTCAGCGTACATCTGTCTCTACTCGATGCTTAATTCAAAATCTGTGTGTCTGATTTAAAAGCACGGCCGCAGGTCCTTCATCAACACTTAACGCTCTGTTTCAAACTTGCGAAACTATGCCTTACCTATAAAAAGTGGAGGAAACAGTAAAGCAGGAGACGTATTGTTAAGTGTGCTCGTGTCTTCTCACCCGCTTCGTAATGAAGCATTAATTATGATTATTTTATAGGCCTGAAGTTTTTAAAAACTACAAGAATGCATTACTCTGCATAATGAACATCTGTTGTGGCAACAAGCACATACATAATGCATAAAAAATTATTTCAATTTTGATTGTAGATGCTGATTTATTGAGACAAGTCTAGCTTACTGCCATAATGGAGTTGCTTCTGTTGTGTTATTTCCATAATTAATAACAGGAAGGAAGCACATTATATGCATGCTACGTATTTGTGTGTCGAATCACACTTGAGCCTTATTAAATACGAGGCTTTCATTCAAGCTTAAAACCATAGTGTGTTAATTATGCATAAGACCATAACTACAAAATAATAAAAACATAATCTTTTACAAGGCTTTTATTTTTAATTTTTTTTTGTTGTTTTTTTTTTTTTTTTGTTGACCCAGTTGAGCCAGTAGTTCAGATTTTTACTTGACCTACCAATATTTTCACTGGCCCTACCACAAAAAATATATATATACAAAAGAAAAGATAATGGCAAACAAAATAAGTGTTTTGTAAGTGTCTGAAAAAATATTTCAGTGTTCCTGCACCACAGTTCAGCAGTGCAGCTACTGACTCTCCAGCGCCACAGCAAAAGAAATGACATTTTACCTGAGCTGCATTTCTGTGATGAAATGAATAGAATGTATACCATGAAATAACGACAAAACAGTCTTTCTGTTGTGTTGTGTTCAGTGGCTGACTCCAAAACAAACATAAAGTGCGAATAGTGTTGTTGCAAAACCTGGAATTTTGCAATGCAGTTTTCCAGTCATGGAAAAGTCATGGAAAATGAGAAAAATACCAAACTGTCCTGGAAAATAATTATTTGTCCTGGAAATATGTATAAAACAGATTGACAGCGTCGATTAAAAGGGTTTTGTTGCATGTACAAAAACATGGTAACGATCGAGACTTGGGATAGGTGTCAAATACACAAATATGTATCATTGGCGGCTTCGCATTGTGAAACAACTTCATTGGTTTACTGTTATAAACACAGCCATGTTAAGAACATTCTCTGCTCATCTGCTGTCATCTCTGCTTTGCTCCGACAAAATTGTTTAAGTATCGATATAGTGCAAAATATATATTTTTTTTTTGGATTTGATAGCTGTAGTGTTAACTACAAAAACATTTGAGTTGTAAACTTTAGATAATGATAAATAAAATGTCCTAGAAATGTCCTGGGAAACTGTTGCCTGAAAAGAGTGGGAACCCTGCCATTCTAACTTACAGTATGTTCGACAAAGCCTTATCTATACTACCCAGCTAAATAGCATTGCTGTCTAATACATTAGTTTGCAAGGCATAAAAACAGCCGTACTTGATCAACAAATCGTTGGAACATACTGTAAAAATGTAAGCACTGGCATGAACTATTGCTTTAAATGTATCCTCATCATCAAGAGATAAGCTCAGAGGCTCTTTACCGTGGCAACGTGAAATGCTCTGTGTGCATTAAGATATTTGTATGTTCTTTTTTGGCATACATGCCACACATACAGTAAGGCAACCAAGGTGTGAACAAGTATGAGACATACAGTGTTACAACTCTGCGTTGAGGGGAAGAACTTGTCATGTGAATGAAAACTGTGAAATGAAAAGGCGTGCTTTGAACTAGCACTTGACTGTCAGGAGGGTTTTGCATCATGTAATTGTGCTAATATGATGTTTGCAATTTCAATGAAAAGTTCCTGGATTTGTAGTAACTTTAGCCCACATCTCCATTCTGAGGTCCACGTGTGGCTGTCTTCACACATGGGACGGAGCACAGTAGAATTAATGATTTGAAAGACACGTTGATGATAAATAATTTAATCTCGCCCCAAGGATGGTTAGGAGCAGAGAAAAATACTAATAAATCATTTGTGGTGCTGCTAGTTGTCACTTTCGATTATTTCTGCATTTGTGAAAAACCGCTGCACCTGCCAGCTGTTGTTTTGAGCTAGAGCAGCCAACATTCCCCCAAAAAAGTAGTCATCCTTTCTTCAACCAGTACTTCCTTCCTGTGTTCTGGTGATGATTCATAGCGATGCACACAAGGCTGTTATTAAAAGCACTGCTGCCTCCATGTTTACAGTGAGGTCCAATAGTCTGAGAATCCTGGATTTCAAAATCTAATTTAAACCTAATAAATATTATGAAAAATGTAAAACAAAGAAACATTATTGTGTACAATAAAAATTTTTTTTTTTAAATATATATATATATATATATATATATATATATATATATATATATATATATATATATATATATATATATACAGTATATGTATGTATAAATATATATATATATATATATATATATATATATATATATATATATATATATATATATATATATACAGTTGTGCTCAAAAGTTGGTAATATATAATTGGTAATATATGTACCATTTTTAAAGAAAACATGAGTGAGCAGGCAAAACACATTTCTTTTATTTCTTATGGGATTCATATTCAACTGTAGGTTATAACAGAATGGTACAATCATAAAACAAAACATTGCAACAAAGAAAAAAATGAAATGACCCCTGTTCAAAAGTCTGCATACCCTTAGTTCCTAATACAGTGTGTTGCCCGCTATAGCATCAATGACAGCTTGCAGTCTTTTGTAATAGTTGTCTATGAGGCCCCAAATACTTCCGCGATGTCCCTACGTCACTAGGGTAATCATTAATTCATGACTGCCTCTACTACAAAAAAACATCAACGCCTACTTTTACATCATCATACCCTTGGCCCCGCCCACTGGTCCAGAGTTTGTAAACAGAGAGAGCAGGATAAATAGGCCAAGTGCGGCCTACTAACTATTCTTGAACACCACAGGGGACCCATCTGGACAATTGGTATTTTTTTACTATATAAACATGCACTAGACAGACGTCTTTGCCCGTTGTCATGTAGCTCGCGGCTCTTAATAGACATGATGTCAAGTTACAACTCTCAAAAGGAAACCTCATTCTGTTTCATTCAGCTGTGCTGGTCTTGCTGTTTTGAGCACAAACTCATCCTGGACGCATTCTTGTGGCCATCTGCATTATTTTAAATTGCTGGTGCATGTAAAAGTGCATTAGGTGGATGTCTTTGACCGTTTTGATGCATTTTAGGCATGTGCGCATCGGTGCAGGATGATACTGTATTGTTTCACCATGCTTTGGACTATGTAGTAGGTGTGTGTTTTTTTTTAACTTGTGGATTGCTTGTGTACCAGTAATAATATGATTCAAGCTTTGCAAAGGAATTGTTATTGAAGGATGAGCCAGTTAAAAACACTATTGGACCAACTGCAAAACCATAAGTAACCAGTTTCATTCATGATTATTTCAAATGTCATGACTGTTTGATAGTTTATGGTTCTGCTGTGCTTGAGTGAACAGTTTTAATATATTCAGATGCAATGTTTTGGGTGTGCATTATGTGTAAACCCTGAAATTTAGTTTTTTAATGTTGTGGAGCTTTGTTCACTCTCTTCCGATTGAGCTTTAAATATGGCCTGAGGGGCTGCACGATGTTAACCAATTATAACAATCATAACTTTTTCCTGTAGCTCAACTGGTAGAATTTGGCACTGGTCCTGGATTCAATTCCCAGGGAATGCATGGACTGAGTAAGTCACTTTGAACAAAAGTGTCTGCCTAATACATAAAATAATAATAATAATAATTGCCCTAGATATTCACATGTGTTGAATATTTATTTGCATAAATAATGCTAAATAGTGTCATTGAGCAGCGATTACTTTTCGCCTTGTTTTATTTATGGTGAAAGCAAATCCTCAGTCGTCATCAAATTACACGATTTTAGTTATATTTATTTCTAAAAGCCTATTAATGTTTGTAGGTTTCAGGGTGTATGACAAATAGAGACATAATTGATACGTTTTGTTTTCATTCAGCTAATTTGGTACAGTATGGCACTAGCAGCCACAAGGTGATGGGTTCGATTCCCAGGGAATGCATGGACTTAGTAAGTCACTTTGGTTAAAAGCACCAAATACATAAATGTAAATGATTTGCCTTAGTTATTCACATGTTTTGAATATTATTATATATATATATATATATATATATATATATATATATATTTTTTTTTTTTTTTTTTTTTTGCATAAACAATGCAGTGTTATTGACCATCAGAACTTTTCACCTCTTTTTGTTTTAGACTTGGCAATAACGAATCTCTGGGCATCATCAAACCCCAAGATTTTGGTGAATGTACACAGGGCTATTTTTTCTGTAAGCCTACAAATATATGTTAGTTTCATGGTGTACAATGAATAGAGACATACCTGTAATTAATATGATCATCTCTGGATGTTGAAAGTTACGTTTTGTTTTCCTGTAGCTCAACTGATAGAGCATTGCACTAAAGGTCATGGGTTTGATTTTCAGGTAACGCATGGATTTCGAAAAATGTATAACTTGAATGCACTGCAAGTTGCTTTTGAACAAAAGATTAGTTATTTGCAAAACAATGTTGTGTTATTGAGCATAGGTTACTTTTCGCCATTTATGGCGATACTGAATCCTCAAGTGTCATTAAACCCCCGAGATTTGGTGCATGCACACGGCTGTTTAATTTTAAAAGCCGACAAATATTTGTGGGTTTCAGGGTATATGGTGTATAGAGACATCTCTGGATGTTAAAATAAAAATGAGCAAGTTTTGTTTTCATGCAGCTTCTCTGGCAGAGCATGACATGCCAAAGTCATGGGTTCAATTCCAAGGAAATGCATGGATTGAGAAAAACATGTTGCATTGGAAAAAAATTCAAATGCATAAACATAAACATGTTGCCTTAGTTATTCTCATGTTTGAATAATTATTTGTATAAACAACACGGTGTTGTGCATCGGTAACTTTTCTCCCTTGGTGATTTATGGCAATAACGAATTCTCAAGCGCCATCAAACCCCGAGAGTCTTCCTCCTCTAGGACACCGCAGCCCGCCTGAGAAAGTGACTCAGAATCTTACCCTCTACATTTCAAAAGAAAGTGATTCAAATGTTAATTAACTGTTACTTATAGCTGACGACATTCAGTGCATTTGCCACCTGTGCCGGAATGAGTCGAAATGGCCCTTGAAGCCGGGAAGTGTTGAGCAAACAGTCCTCTGCACAAGGTGCAATCACTGCACGGAGAGCGTGGCTTGCCATCGGCGTAAAAAAAACCTGCATCTGCTGTGCATGGAATCTTATTAGGTAATGACAGTGTAGGAGGTAATCAAGTTGAGATTGTGTCTTTCACAGAACGAGGACAAAAGGAAGCACTGTAATGGAGGAGCTCAAGAAGAGACGAGATGAATGAATAACCAAATTGAAAGCTGAAAAATTTCCACGGGATCTCTCGAAGAAACAAGGCCCTCGTCTCAACGTCTTTTCTCCGGCCCCCTGAATTAGTGCCTTCGAAACCTGTTAAGGGTTGAAAGGAAATAATATGTTGCGAATTGTCTTCTCTCTGAACTGATTAAGTCAAAGCTTATAATCATAGCTTCTTAAAAAACATGTCTAGTGTCAACCCATCTCTCCCTTTTTTTTATGAACATATAAATTACACTGATTAACACTGTTGAGCACTGGTGTGTATTTTCACTTTTATTTCAATACAACAGATTGCATATTGTAGCATTGTGAAAATATGTTACGAGGTGTAAAAATGTCTTTTTAATTCTGTGCCGCAACAACACATTGCCATTGTTAACATTCAGAGATGTGTCAGGATGTCCATATTTTGTCACACATTGAAATGAAATGGTGTGCTTGGCAAGCAGCCCATCAGTGTTTACCACACCGCAAGAGCTGCATCGAGGGCTGTTTTTTTTTTTTTTTTTTTCATTGCTATGCTTTGTTTAAGGGCTTATTCCCTTTTGTTCCATAGAAAAACTTCCTGTTGATTTACCTGATACCAGTACTTGCACCCAGCTGGTCCAGGCTGGTTTAGGCTCATTTGATGCTGGTCCAGGTGCTGTTTACCAGCAAAACTTAATTGGTTAAGCTGGTTGCCCAGCATGGTTTAAAATGTTTTGACATTCAAATACTTTCTCGTGTCCCAGCTTTTCCCAGCTAAGTTAAAGGGATAGTTCACCCACAAATTACAATTCTGTCGCCATTTACTCGCCCTCATGTTCCAAACCTGCATTATTTTGTTCTTCCATGGAAAACAAAAAGAGATGTTAGAAATAATGATAGCCTTATTCACTATTTACTGTTATTACATCGGTTTCCATACAGTGAAAGTGAAGAAATATTTTAAAATAATTAATAGAATTCTTTCCAGAATTACTGCCCTCACCAGCCTGTTACCAAATGTTGAGGACATTTCATAGTTTAACAGAACAGATCCTTCCAAAATAAAATTTTGTTGAGTTGTTTAAGCTTATATTGGTTGTCATTCTTTAAAGAATCAAACATCATTCAGCTGATATTGTGTTTACCAGTCGCAAAGTGTTTAATAGGTTTCGTTTTCCGGGGAAGTTACTCTTAACATGTTGACTAATATTCATGACTTATGAGAATTTTATAAAATTGCTGTAGTTTAGAGACTTCCTAAGTGTGTGTGTGTGTGTGTGTGTGTGTGTGTGCTGCTGTTTTCTTATTTCTTTTACCACAGTTGTTGTCACTTCCCATTGCCCTTTTAGCATATAATGTGTTTAATAGGGCTGGGATGTATACAGATTTCCCGATTCGATTTCGATTCACACGCTCTTGATTCAATTTGATTCCAATTTTGAGATAGATTCAAAATGGGTATATTTTGTAAAAAAATCTAGGGGTTTGGAAATCATTTGGTACAGTGTTTTTTAAAAAAGAAACTGAATCAAATAAGAACCAGTTCTTGGTTTCCAACACCTCGAAGGTGAGAAAATGAAGATAAACGACAGATTTTTCCTTTTAAGAAGCCTTATTAAACACCACCAGTATCCCACGTTGGTCAGCAGTGCTTGCTGAATTCTGGAATGCAACTACAGTGCAGCTACATGGGGCAAGCACACACGCAGTCTAATGCACGAGAACGCAAACACAGGCAGGGCCCGCTGGTAGTTGTGCATAGGCAGAGCTGCATTAATTGGAGGTGTCACGGCCTTCACCGCAGCTTTCACGCTTCACTCCCCGCCTAATGTAAATTAGAGACTACACAAGTTATCCATTTGAGATATCGAGCTGGTATAGAGATAAAGCCGTGCACTTACTCTCCGCAGGTGCCCAGGGATCACACTCCGTTTATCTGTCACCTGCATTACTGCGTGCAGCCGCTTGCTGCAGGTGCCATCAAATATTAAACGCTCCTTTCCTTAACTGACCAAACCAAACTGGTCACTCAGTGCCCTGAGGCAAGGCAGAGAGTTTTTCAGTTTTCTTTTATTCCAAACAAAAACAAATTGTGCCAGTGTTGCACGGGGTGTGGAGGGGGTCTTTGAAGTGATTTGATTAATTAGGAAGGGTGAGCTGTGAGGTAAAGTTTCAAGGTAAAGAATTTAGTGGTATAGACAGAAGAGTGACAACAGATGGAATTCTACAACATTGTGAGAGGGAATAGTTGTGAGAATATTTAAAAACAGTTCATATAAAGGAATAGCTCTTTTGCGAGCACTTGATCCTATCCTACTAATGCACTAACCTTTTTCATTTTTAATAATAATAATAAAACAAATTCTCACTCCATTGTTTCATCATTGTCTCTCACTATCTCAATTTGAAACTTTGTATTGCAGCCCTTCTCATGTTATTGCCTTCTTATGACCAATCATTTTTGCTGTATTCCTCATTTGTAAGTCGCTTTGGATAAAAGCCTCTACCAAATCAATAAATGTAAATAGTTCAACCAAAAAACACAAAACTCATCCTCATTTCAGTACAAATTTTATGCTGCTTTATTTTTTCAGTAAAACACAAATGGAGAATTTTTGAAAAATCTTCACACAGCTTTTCTCTCTTGCTTGTGTCGTAACTGAAAGCAAAGAACACCAATTGAAATATACCATACAAAAAATTGCATTTATGAGACCTGCAAGATAATTAGTTACAAACAACTTACATTTTGGCCTGTTTTATGTACAAAGCTATCGTATGGCTTCAAAAGACATGGAAAACAGCATATAATATACACATGTAATGGGGTAAAAGGGAAAGGAGGAGACGAGAACCGGCTTGACAATATAAATAATCATTTAATGATTAACTTAAAGCAAAAGACATATAATGCACACACACATAAAGGACAGCTGCCTGTAGCTCTCTCTCTCCCGAACCACCAGCCACTTTTATCCCTCTTGTGGGCTTGACCAGCCGGCAGGTCTTCCCCACCTTCTCGGATCTGGGAAGGGGACAAGGGGAGGAAAAAAAAAGAGAGGGAAAGGCCAACACGGAGCGATAGTGGGAGAGAGAGAGGAGAGAGAGAAAAAAAACGTACTCACCGGTTCTCTGATATGCCGTAGCCTGGTCCTCGGTCACTCCTCCACCCTCTAGTGGATGACAGCCGCTCCTCCCCGGGTGGATCAGAGGCAGTCCTCTGACCCCTGGCGGACGGAATGCTCCGCCGCGTTTTGGTGGATGATAGAGGTCTCCTCCGCCCCTGGCAGCTGTTATCCCGCTCCATGCGGTCGGCAGTGAGCCCCTCCCCGCTCGCGGATGGCGGTCTTATCTTTGACCCTGCCATGTTTTAGCGGCCGGTAGGGGTCTCCTCCGCCCCTGGCAGCGGCCCGACCGCTGCAGGCGGTCGGTAGGGAGCCCTTCCTTCCCTCGCGGTCGGCGGTCATTCCTCCGCTTTCAGGCAGCTGGGCTCCTCAGTCCCCCAGCGAATGGCCGTGGCCGCTCCTTTGGGGTCTACTATGGCGCATCCTTCCTCCTTCCCGGGTTTCGGCACCAATGTAACGGGGTAAAATGGAAAGGAGGAGGCAAGAACCAGCTTGACGATATAAATAATAATTTATTGATTAACTTAAAGCAAAAGACATATAACGCACACACATACAGGACAGCTGCCTGTTGCTCTCTCTCTCCCAAACTGCCGCCTCCAGCCACCTTTATCCCTCTCCTGGGCTTGATTAGCCTGATTAGGCGGGGCCGGGCATGCGTCATCACTGCTCCCCTCCTCCTTGCCACAACACTATATAGTGATTATTGTGCATTTCAAATGCCAATCACCTTTTACTGCCCAAATAAGGGAATTTTAAGCAAATATAGAAATGCCACGACTGCTGCGTTTTTATTACATTGTGAATTAATGTTGAATAAGCATAATATAATATAATATAATATAATATAATATAATATAATATAATATAATATAATATTTAGGTTGTCTAAAAAAAAAAATTAAAAAAATTAAATGTAAAGTCTTTTAAAACATTTAAAGTATTTGGAAATATTTGTATGTTTAAAGTATTATTTTTCATGTCATTCTACTCCTGAGCACTCCAAATTAATTTCATTTTTCTCACTGACCCACATTATAATATAATATAATATAATATAATATTTAGGTTGGCTGGATTAAAAAAAAACAAACAAAAAAACAATATAAATGTAAAGTTGTACAAGCCTAAAGTGTTTTAAAATATTTACATTATTTAGAAATATTTTTATATATATAATATAATATAATATAATATAATATAATATAATATAATATAATATAACATTCAGGTTGGCTGAATTCCCAAAAGAACGACAACAACAACAGCAAAAAAAAAAAATTAATGTTGAACAAGATTATTTTAACATGTTTAAGTATTTGGAAATATTACGTATTTATTAAGTATTTTAATATTAAAAAATATTTGTTTACTTGTTGTTTTACCCCGTGCAATATTTTATACTATTATTTTCCTATTATATGATTCCAAGTTGTGTATAAATAAATTACTTCTTAGGTTGTATGTACTGTATATTAAGCACACACACACTTTAAAGGAATGTTCCGGGTTTAATACAAGTTAAGCTCAATCGACAGCATATGTGACATAATGTTGATTGCCACAAAAATGTATTTCAACTTGTCTGTCCTTTTCTTAAAAAAAAGTAAAAAAAGCAAACATGTTGGTTACAGTGAGGCACTTACAATGGAAGTGAATGGGGCCAAATCCGAAAACGTTTCAAAAGTATAGCCACAAGATGTGACAATATGCATGTTAAAATGATTTTAGTGTGATAAAAATCATTTACAAAACTTTTTCTATGTAACGTTGTATCCAAGTTTACAACTTCAAATATATGTTCCATGACGACAGCATAAACCTTAAAACCCTAAAATGACGGTAAATAACAAGATTTAAACAACTTTAGAGCTCAAATAATACACAAGTTTTAACAGTAAAATAAAAGCGCTTTTATAAAATTATAAGTGTCACATTCTTTTCACACTTCTGAAAAGACTGGACGAGTTGAAAGTAATTTTTGTGGTAATCAACATTATGCCACAAATGCTGTTGATTGAGCTTAACTTGAATTGAATCCGGAATGTTCCTTGATGAAGTATGATAATTTGTATATCATAATCGTGACAAGCCCTAAAACAGACAATTACATGGTTAAAAGCAATTATTAGTATGACAATTAATCGTCAGACAAATTTCATATCACAACTTTCTTTACATTTATGCATTTGGCAGACGCTTTTATCCAAAGCAACTTACAGTGCACTTATTACAGGGACAATCACCCTGGAGCAACCTGGAGTTAAGTGCCTTGCTCAAAGACACAATGGTAGTGGCTGTTGGAGTCGAACCGGCAACCTTCTGCTTACTAGTTATGTGCTTTAGCCTACTACGCCACCACCACTCCTTTTATTTATTTATTTTTTTCTTTTTTTGTGCATTTAGGAGCTTGAAAGGAGCTTGTGGTCACTACGAATTGTCATATGGAAAAGAGCTGTGGGAAGATTCTGCAAAGATCCTCACTTTGTTTCCACAGAATAAATAACATCATACATTCAACATGAGGGTGAGTAAATAATGACAGAATTTTCATTTATGTCTAAACTATTCTTTTAACGGTACATTGAGTCAGCAATTTGACTGGAGGTTTTAGTTTAGTGCTTTTAAATGTTATCTTATCTCACAGATAATAAGAGCAACCATCTGCCCTCAGGCCTGTCATAAACGCTGTTCTTTAATCATCTACATGCAGCATACAACAGCGCCTCCATCAGCGTTGCAGTGATGGACATGTACTGTAAGTGACAGCAGGGCACACGGTTTGGGATGCACTCACATCACCGCTTTACGTTTGCTCAGTGACACGTGCCTAATCTGATAACGAATGGGGACAGGTTGCGTTCCCTGTACCTGGCAAGTACCTACCAACCTGCGCGCATGGATTTCCTCGGATAAGACCCATCTTGGCAACCGCTGGGATCCTCTGGAGAATAGTTATAGGGTGATTAATCATTGTTTAGGCGCCGAGTGTGTGGGAAGAATGGAAAAGCGGCATTTCACACCTCAGAGGCAATTAATCCCTGTGATCTCCGCCAGGTTTGTCTTGTAGATAAGTCAGGGTACAAAACTGTTCCTAATTTATCAACCCACTCATGCCATCCGGCATAAAACACACAATTTATTTCCAATCATTTATAGTCAAATTTTAAAAAGAGTGACTTTGCCACATGCAAGTACGCCTTATTTTAGCTTCATATAAACTAAGTACCCAAGATTACAATGGGAATCTCGTTTTATTGTGCACATCTGGTCCAGTCACAATGCATTTTCTCATTTGCGAGCTGAATTTTTGAGCGAACGTGGCATAAATCATTTTACTAAAAAGAAACATAAGTGATGTAGAGCCATCTCCACTCTCGGAACAAGGGAAGAACATATGGCCTAAAAATCACACTGCCCTATTATTGCCAAGGTATAAAACCTGCGTGTAGATGTGCATTACGTGCATTCTCTGCATTTTCTTTTCAGACAATATCGCTGTGTTCTGTGCATCTTCACTTTGTGTAATGATGTTCTCATTTGCCACCGTGTCAACTAAGAAATTCTCCTTGACTTGCGATTAAACACCACACAAAACATATCACCACTTAAACGCAGTCAATACGGCTATTACGAGATCACAAAGCCAGTTCCTCGAGTGCATCAAGAACGCATCAGCCTCAGCAATACCCTTCGAACAATATCGTGATGGATGGACTTAAAATGACAAGATGAATTTCTTTATTATGAGTATGCTCATTCCAGGCCTCAGCTCGTGGATTCCAAATCATATTTGCCTCCTGAAATAAAGGCGGGGGGGGGGGGGTTAGCTATGCGTGCCAATAATAGTAAAATGCTTCTAGTTTTAATTGCATCATTACGTCCCCAATATCAGCAGCTTGTCTGCCAATATCAATATTGCCAAGGCATGGGTGGAATATAGATGGCCCAGGGTGAGCGTGGGTATACGCAGAGCGGCCTGGCTGCCAGCCTCATCTCTGCTGCCCGCTGAGAAGGGAGAAAGGAGGTAGGCCGGAGATCAGCTCGTCTTTCTATTGTCCCTCTGTATTCCCTTAATTACTGATGGATCTTGTTTGGAATTTGATGGCAGCCTTGGATCTGCAGTTGCAACACATAGGAATGAATGGGCCCAGTGGGAAACATCATGTTACAGCTGTGCATGTACAGTATGTGCGAGAGAAAGAGAAAGAGCAAATGATTGAGAGAAGGAAGGAAAAGACAGATCGAGGTGCTTGTCATCTTCTCTGTAAGTGCATGAGCGTATAGCTGGAGATGGCAACACAAACAAATGCGCTTAGGATAGTAAACATGACAGTGCAAATTGCTGGTGTGATGATCTAACAGTTCTCTCGTGAATCTCAACAGTAGTGAATCTTCAGTAGAGTTTCCAACGTCACATATTAGCCGGGACATCCTAATTTTTTGGATACAATAGTTTTGTCTCAAGCGGAACGTCTTTTCTCATGTATTTCTGTGTAAACTGTGCTGTGTCCATGACAATTAATATGCATCTTTTTGCTTTCTGCAGGCTGTGCATGAGAATCAATCAACACACAAGTGAACATTTTGTCAAAAATTAAACATTCAAGTATACGATACAATGTTTTGTGCAATTGTGATTCCAAATTCCAAATAGCAAAAAACTATACACATACAAGGCTCTATTATCTAATTCCAAGTGCAATTATGGTGCCAGCATAAAGCGGAAGTGGGTGTAGGTGGGAGTGTTTGCACTACTGTGGGTGTACTGTATGGTAATGAAGTGGCGCAAAGCGCAATTAGCTATTTTCCTGAGAAATAGGTAATTGTGCTACGATGATTCAAGAGCATGTCTGTTTTCAGCACAAAAGTCAAAACTTACTTCCTGCATTTGCAGTTTGGAGATTCTACCATTTTATATTTGGTGATAATAAAATCCATGTCCAAACTAGTAAAATTATGTCCAAAGACATAATTTGAGGTTCCACTATATTTTCAATGACAATAGCCTTTTTATGAAACAAATATTTATGAGACTTTCTAGAAGTCTTATTTTTCAATTATTATTATTATGTTTGTATTTACAATTGTATTTATGATCTAATTTGTATTAATAAAACAATTGCACAAAAGGACGTAAGTCCATATTTCTATTCTTCTAATTCATTGCATACAGCACATTTACACCACCAATTTCATATGAATGTGCTGTCTTTGTTTATATTGCTGGTGCTTGACAGGGATAGGACTATATAATAAGACGCAGATGGTGCTGGAGAAGAACCTCCGAATTAAATTGCGCTTGACCCAGTCCATTAGCGCTTTGTGTGCACAATTTCACCAAATCCATTTGTGCCAAGACTTAGCGCATGCTTGCATGAAAATAGGGCCATACACTAAGAAAAAGTTCCAAAAATTACCATCGTTTTTAGACATGTACCATGGTATTACCATGGCATTTTTGAAGTAGCTGGCAGTACCATATACCCCTAAATACCATGGTACATTAATATAGCAATCATTCAATACCATGAATGATTGCTATCAGAGTAGCATCCACTGGCGATTTCTTTAAGACCATACGGGAAGCACAGCTTCCCCTAAAACTGCATAAGAATTGTGGCAATGAGCAGTTTAATATATGTACAAAATAAAATCTATACAACATTACTCTTTGTACATTTCAATATTTTAGCAAATAAAAGTGTGAAATATCACCAGTGCCGACCCTGACTATTAAGCGACATATGCGTCTGCATAGGGCCTCCGCGGCCACCAGGGGCCCCCCATGACAGGTTCAGTATAGTCAAATAATTATTTGCAATAAGTGTAAATAGCACTGGGCACACAGCCCGGCTATATGCATGGCAATAGTCAGATGTAACCTAACAAATCTATTTAAAATATAACACACGCTTCGAAGAAAAGACATGAAGAGATAAGTATATGCATTTAAACTTGCTTGGCCTAAGATCTGATGTGGCGACATTAGTAAGACAGCTAGTCATGCCCCCCCCCCCCCCCCCCCCAAATCATTGCCAGCTTTTCCCAGCGGTTCGGCATCTCATAGGCCGGTGGAAAGTGAGGGTTATGACGACGACTCAGTTACCCGTTTCCTGGACCTGAAGAGACCACTCTAATTTTGAAAATCTGCTTAGGGCCCCCAAAATGCTAGGGCCGGCCCTGAATATCACACATCACTATCCATGAAATATGGCTGGTTGTAAATGTTCTTTTAGAAATTGTGCACACATCATGAGATTTGAACTGTGATATAATAAATGTTGGATCATCTCATATTACTGCTCTGCTCAGCATGTACCGCACACATTCGCTAGAGAGCGCCACTTGCTCACGCAGTGCTGTCTGCAGACTATATTTTAAAACATAGCCTTTTACAGTTTAGTAATCACTCAAGGACATATCATGCTGCCTTGATGGATATCATACGGATGTCTCAGAGGTCAGAGTCTGCAGGTTTCAAGCATTTTGGAGAGTGTCCCAAATAGTGTCCCAAGATGCTGCCTTAGAAGGCAACTGCCTATGTAGGCAGTTCACATGGTTTTGGAACAGAGCCTGTTGACCCATGACCTTTGCGTTGCTAGCACCATGCTCTGCCAGTTGAGCTCATGTGGGTGGAGTCTGTGAGTCAGAATCAATGAAAGTGGCAAAAAGGCTAAAAATATATATTATAAAAGACACCCATTGCAATATTTTTCAGTGCTAAATGATGAGAAAAGATTGACTTATATTATTCTTTGTTCTTTTATGCCGTAACGGAAGCTCTCGAGCGGTCTGTCACTCTTAATTAAAATGTTGTTTACATATTAATTCCATTTTAAACCCAGTCATATAGTTTTGATGATAACAGATGGCACGGTGAGGTAATGGAGGGGTTAGCGTGGAGAAAGATTGCACATGATTTATTAAGATTTACTTTATTAGCAAAGCCCAGACACTAATCAAATTATTGCAGCCAACCTCAACTTTCCCAGATTAAGACAATTTCTGTGCTTATTGTTTTGCTGTGAGGTGGGGCTTTCACATTCACACACAGCATCTGGTTGCTCCTAGATAAAGAAAAAACTCTCAGATGAAGTGTTTTTTTCCCTCAAGTTATGAAGTAAAGGGGTCAGTGGTATTGTGATTGAATGTTTAGCATGCCGAAACGATTTCCGAGCATGGATAGTTAACTTGCCGTGTTGCATTGTTCATTTAAAAGCATTGATTTATGTTTATGTTTGCAATGGATCGGCAGAGAAAATATTTGCACAAAAGCACCTTGCCGTCTTTGTTTTTTTATCTTTCCCCCAATTTGTTTGATTGGTTGTCTTCTTTTGTTTGTCTTCGAGCTAACAAACCGGGTCTCTCAGAAAGATTGCTTTTTGCTTGTTTCTTCATGGCATTTTGATAGAGAGTAAGGCATTTTATCGCTAAGTGCAATCTGGAAAACATCACTGACCTCGATAGCTCTGGGACGAGAGGTCACATCTAAGATAAGATGACAAAGAAATCCAGAGTGACTGCAATTTAGTTTCTTCTCTGTTGATATTCATTTGCCTCTCCTTTATAGGTGTTTTCTTAAACTATGGGCAGTTTTGACCCTTTTTGAAAATAAAACAAACTTCTCACACTCTTACTAGTTATTGAATTTGTCCACTAATAATTGTTCAGCAGTGGATTTATATGCACCACAGGTGAATTCTATCACTTTTGTAATTTTTCTGAACAAATTAAATTTAGTATAGTCTACCACATCTCAAATCACCATTTATTTTGTGGTGGAAATTATTTTTGGAAAAAACCTTCTTTGTCTTGCCAAGTTTAATTTCTTCAATAACTAGCATTTTATGTATCTTAAAAACATGCACTTAAATTGCATTGTCACAAATTGCAGCTTATCTGGAAGTAAGGCACAATTCACAAGCAATATTTACTTGATTTTTTCTTGGTTGGGTTTGGGACGAGGATAAAACCATTAATTTTATATATAAAAAGCATATGAAAGAAGGAAATATACTATATGAAGATAATGTATACTATATACTATACTATATAATGTTACTATTATTTTTAAAGTCATTTTTAATAGAAAGCAACCCATTGGACATAAAAGTACCCATAGTACCTTATATCCCATTTTTAACCTTGTAATAGTTTAACAAATCCTATAAATTAGGCAGGATGAACTTTAGTTGTATTCAGATTGTATGTGTGTAAGACTGGACTATGAAGTTCCCTGCTTGTTGTTGTTTTGTTTCTGGATGATAGTGTATGATAGATGGAATATATCCAGGACACCTCGATCGACAGCTGTTGATTGCTCTGAAAATCGAGAAAAGCTTCCAGAGCGGAACAATGTGCTCATTGCTCTTGCAGTTCAGTCGCCAACTGAGCTCTGCAGTGGTGCACTTCATGAATTTTAACCATAGGCACTAACATGAACCAATGGACAGAGCAACTAGAGAGAGAAAGACAAACATACCAGCTCTCTAATGTTCAGCATGAGAATTTCAAGTTGAAGTGTATCCCAAAATTAAAATTCGTTGATTATTTACTCACCCTTATGTCGACTACAGAGCAGTCTGGACATAAATAACTCATAACGTCATTGGGTTTTTGTGTGTCTTATGACCAAATATCATGACATAGTACCCAGATTTGATTTGGGTGCTAAATTTGATTTGATTTGATAAATGATTTGATTTTACAATGTCTGTCTGTTCATCACAAAACATAATTGAATGCTTTCAGAAAGAAATGGAATATAGTGCACAAGTTGTTTTGACTACCTTAATCATGTGAATATTTTTACATTTTGTTTCTTGTGTTTTCTTCAGAATAAAGAAAGACAAATGATTTGTAGTGACATGAGGATGTGTAAATAATGACAGAATTTACCTTTCTGGGTGAATTATCCCTATAAAATAATGTGTGCTACCCTGAATTAACCCTGTAAAGCCTGACATATGAAAATTCTATTTATTTTTTATTTTTTATTATTAAACTGTTTTTAGTACCATTAGACAAACTTTAAATATAAATCGTCCAAAAAAATAAAAATAAAAAAATATACAGTTGTGCTCAAAAGTTTGCATACCTTGCCAGAAATTGTGAAATTTTGGCATTGATTTTGAAAATATGACTGATCATGCAAAAAAAACTGTCTTTTATTTAAGGATAGTGATCATATGAAGCCATTTATTATCACATAGTTGTTTGGCTCCTTTTTAAATCATAATGATAACAGAAAACACCCAAATGGCCCTGATCAAAAGTTTACATACCCTTGAATGTTTGGCCTTGTTACAGACACACAAGGTGACACACACAGGTTTAAATGGCAATTAAAGGTTAATTTCCCACACCTGTGGCTTTTTAAATTGCAATTAGTGCCTGTGTATAAATAGCCAATGAGTTTGTTAGCTCTCACATGGATGCACTGAGCAGGCTAGATACTGAGCCATGGGGAGCAGAAAAGAACTGTCAAAAGACCTGCGTAACAAGGTAATGGAACTTTATAAAGATGGAAAAAGATATAAAAAGCCTTGAAAATGCCAGTCAGTACTGTTCAGTCACTTATTAAGAAGTGGAAAATTCAGGGATCTCTAGATACCAAGTCAAGGTCAGGTAGACCAAGAAAGATTTCAGCCACAACTGCCAGAAGAATTGTTCGGGATACAAAGAAAAACCCACAGGTAACCTCAGGAGAAATACAGGCTGCTCTGGAAAAAGACAGTGTGGTTTTTTCAAGGTGCACAATACGACGACATCTCAAACATGCAGTTCATGCAAGACGACCAAAGACTTTGCATGATCTGGAGGCATTTTGCCAAGACGAATGGGCAGCTATACCACCTGCAAGAATTTGGGGCCTCATAGACAACTATTACAAAAGACTGCACGCTGTCATTTATGCTAAAGGGGGCAATACACAGTATTAAGAACTAAGGGTATGCAGACTTTTGAACAGGGGCCATTTCATTTTTTTCATTGTTGCCATGTTTTGTTTTATGATTGTACCATTCTGTTATAACCTACAGTTGAATATGAATCTCATAAGAAATAAAATGCAATGTGTTTTGCCTGCTCACTCATGTTTTCTTTAAAAATGGTACATATATTACCAATTCTCCAAGGGTATGCAAACTTTTGAGCGCAACTGTATACAGTGTATTTATATTTAAGCAATTTCACATGAGCAAGAGTGCGATATGGCCCTACATCAGCAATGCTGTGATTCTCATTTAGGGCCATATAGCACGATTGCGAGTGTGATATTGCATATATACAACAGTTCAATGAACAAGTAAATTTCATAAAAACGCATTTGTGCATGGAACTACTTTCTTACACGACGGATCAGAATCTGCTGTTGCTGGTTCAAAACAAATGATGCATCCAAGCCTTTGTTAGTAATTCAAAAATGTCACTTCAGAAATAGTATCACGGCTTGTGCTGTTTCTAACAAGTTATTGGATAAACAAGGATGGATGTGTGTGTGTGTGTGTGTGTGTGTGAGAGAGAGAGAGAGAGAGAGAGATGGACCTGTGCGATCACCTGTTGCCACTCCCAAGCAGAGATGCTGTCAGCTTAATGAAGATCAGCTTTCTCAGTGGAAAAATAGCCATCCAAGTGGGGGTATTTCTTCCTATTTTGCAGTAGCCGGAGCACAAAAGTCTTTCACTATAGAAACCGCAATGTCCTCCACCATTTTAAACAGCACGTCCTCTCCAATGTAGAAAGAGGTAAGCGGTAAGAGGTAAGAGGTAAGCGCTGGCTAACATATGTAATGTAAAAACAAAGAATACATGTAAAGAGACACACAGTAGCTCTTAACACATATGCACTGCTCTTACACTTTAGAACCGCACGAACACAAGCGGAGTGATACACACAGTGAAGTGTCCGAGTGCTGATGGTGTGAGACCATCAGTGCTCATGGATCGTCTCTCATACAATCAAATTTGAGGACCGGATCTAACTGTTGTGTGTGTATATATATATATATGTATCATATTAGATATATTAGGCTTTAAAAGTCATTATCATCCTGAGGCCCATCCTGTGTAGGAAATTTTTTATTTATGTTTTCTTAGCCAATTCATGCTGTAGTGGTAAATCTTGGGGTATTATCAGAGAACTCCCTGGGCTTTTCAGAGATACCAAATGTTTGAGAGTTTGGCCATGACAACTTCCTGTCCTTGGTCTATAATTATGGATTGAAATGCATCACAGTTCAATTCAGCACATCAGATAAAATATGAATAAAATATTTTTTTGTCAATAAACAATTTTTATCATATGTATTTTATGCACCAAACACTAAACTGACATTTAAAAAAGGGAAATTGTAAAACTTTTTTCGCTGGGTCTCAGGAACTTATGGTAAGATGACATCATAATAATATAATGAAAAATAATGAGATCTTTATAATGACAGAGCAGGCTACAAATATGAAAATACACAGCAATGTTAGTTCACACTTTAAATATATCTTACTAAAAGCATATGTCAGAATTTTCAAAGCTCTATGAGTTTTTATGTGTGTGTGTGTGTGTTGTGGCCATGATTTGAATGTTATGGGGGGGGGGGTTCAATAAAATCATATAAAAACTTTTATCCAAGCACAAGTGGCTTATATTCAGCAAATACTCATTTTAAAATATCAGTAACAATATAATCATTACTGTCAATTTTACTTTATTAAAATAAGCTGTCATTTATCCCAACATAACAGTCACTTTTCGTGCAAGTCCGCCACCATTATAAATAGATCAATATAAACATTGAAACCACATTTTTTTCCACAAATAACCACTAGATGGTGCCATAAACATGTGAAACTTACATACTATAGGTTGTTTAGCTCGTCAGCTTGAACAGAGAGTGAAACAGGAGCCGTCAAACATTGTGTATCATATTTGATACACACAGCGTTATAGGGTTAATAATTATTCGCAGGTTGATTCCCCCGAAAGTGTAACGCTGTGTCTCTGTGACACTTTCAAAACATTTCTCTGTTTGTTTTATCATCCCTTCCAGCATGATACAGCAACGTTAAGTCAACCAGTGGCATTAGTTTGGGGCAGGACTATGTGTTTAACTGACCAAGGGCAGAAAGGGGTGTTCGGTAAACCCGTTTAAAACCTTGTTGCAATAGAGCGCACAGTGCCCTCCTACTTTTTTAGCCATCTTGGTTCCAGATGCTGTTTTCCCATTAATTTTTTCCATAGGGATTTCATAAAATCCTTCATAAAAGAGATTTAAGCCATGAGCCAAACCAACCAGCTCCGAGGTGAATCACAACATCATAAACTTTGATTTGAAACAAAAAACTATTTGAAAATTAGACTAAAAGACAAAGGTACAAGACTTTGTTCTTAATGTCTTTAACAATAGAATGACATAATCGAATGAAAACGATGGAACAAGATATTTTAAGTTTATTACAAAATATTCAGATATATACAAATATTTAAACAGTTTGAGAGTGCAGGAAGGCCAGCTTGGTTACATCACTCTTAGGGCATCATGAAAGTGGGTGGTCACTGCAGAACTCTTTTTGTGCGCTTTGTTGGCTACGATTCTATTATTGGTGGATGTTTTCTCTTCAGGATCATGGGTAGTGTAGTTCTTCACCAAAAATGTGGCTAGTAAACTTGAGTTTTTTTAATTAAGTTGACGGATGGCTTTAACAGAAGCATATACCATCGATTTACAACCTCAGAACTCACGGTCTGTCTTTAAAAGGTTTATACATTTTTGTTAATCTATTTCTTTTGGAAAACAAACATGGGATTTTTTACTTTCAGAATCAGACTGTTGCACTCTATTCCGTTTGAGCAGATATTAAACACTTTTCTAATAAATGTATGTCAAGCAGTGTAGCAACTTGCCACATCAATATTGAATGTGCAGTTACAAATGACTGTGGCTCATCCAATCATAATTTTGGGTGTGGAGAGTCCACTTTAGAATTGTATTTTTTAAAACTGGTGAAAAAACTTTATAGAAATGTCAACCAGAAACAGCATCTTCCTTGATACATTAAAATAAAGTTTAACCTCAAACAAGTTCATGTCCATGTTATTTTTCAACTACCCTGTTTGTAGAGTAGTTACACTTCATGCAGACTTGACACATCCGTAACCTCTTAATAAAGAACTTAATGACGGGCATGTGGGTGTTTGCATGTGTATGTATACTGGGGAGTTCATTAAAGTGAATTAGCGCCGTCTCAAGACTTCAGCACTTTTAAACGGCGCCTGTACTTGTTTGTCGTGTTTTTTCATGAATCCATTATGATTAGAAATTAGAGACAGTGGGGTTGGGAGAAGAAACAGTGGATTGTTTTTAACAAAAAATTAGCATTCTGCAGAGAGATCTATCCCCAGGCTTAATCAAGGCAAATTCAGTATTCTAGTTCATCATTGGCTTTATGTAATGTTAAAAAACAAGTTCTGCTTATTGGCATCTGTTTATTTCTTATTAAAAAAAGAAAACATTACACCGGGTGATTTGGCACCTCCGTAGTTTGTGCCTGGGCCTCATATTATGGGAATTCTCGGTTTGCGCAATGATTAAATGCTTAATAAAAAATTCATTGCTGTCGCCAACATCTGCATTGTAGCTCTAACAGCTCACTGGAGTGTGTGCGCTTCTTGTAAACGTTCCAAATGCGTTCGCCGAGAACCCTGGAAAGTTCAGCGTGGAGTTTGCCTCACTCATTACGAAACTACTTGTGTGCCTGCGATTAGACAAAGAACATCTTTAATTGCTTTAAAATCAGAATGCATGATAAGAATGGATTAATTTGATTTTTTGTTTCTAAAAGTAGCAGATGGTTTATGTCTCAGGAATGCTCATGTTGCAAAATGAGATCCCTGGCTTGCCTCTGATTGGTCACTGTTAATGAAGCATGCTGTGTTGATTATTGATTTAGAAAATGAGGATGACACCAGGATTGTGCGTGTTGTGGTAATAAATTAAAAAAAGGAGGGTGCATTTTTTTTTTTTAATGACCACCAGAAATGTAACTTAAATAACATAAAACATTTGATTCCCTATTCAGATGCTCTCTGGCCTGTCAAGGTAATTTATTGTTTATTAAATATAAAGGAGGATTTGTATTTTTTTGTCGACACTGCTAACAAGCAGATGGTAGACTTGACTTATTTGTGTTTTGTGTTTCTGAATGACCGATCAAATGCATGATGGGATATTCAATGAGCGCTGCTTGTCAGAGGAGAAACAATTCATTGGAGAGAGCATGCCAATGTGTGTGTGCTTTGTAAAGATCTCTCTCTCTCTCTCTCTCTCTCTCTCTCTCGCTCTCTATCTATCTTGTATTATTATTGGCCGTGGCATGAGCAGCTGTTTCAGAGTGGCATCCCTTTCCGCATTAATAACTTTGCACTGGTGATTAGCACGCAGAAGTGCAGTCCAGTGATGGAGCTAATGTAGACCTCCTGAGATCTGTTTCTCTCAATTCTAAGAACTGTTTGTCTCTCTGGTCTTACCACTTCTTCATCGAAATGGTGTTGAATCTCTCTCAGAACTGACCTGCATTTCCTATGACTTGAAAATTGAGCAATGATGTAACTGACTACTGTATGTTACTACTAGGGCTGTCGAAATAACACATAAATTCAGTGCATTTTATTATATAAAAACTAATGTGTTAAAATTTTTAATTAATTTAATCATGCCCCCAGGCTGTAATAAAAATATTCCTATCATCAGAGCAATTCAAGCTTGAAGTACCACCTGTTTTCAGTAGGGGGCAGTAAACAGAACTCCTGCTGTATAGGCAACACGCAGCTGCACAGAGAACAAATCACACTCAGGCTTGCTTGACACTAGGGACAGCACAAGATGAGAACGCATTATTGCGTTCAAACACAGATGTATTGAGCGCAATTCTGAATTTCAGATTATGTTTAACTTAACACAGCAACCTAAAAATGCTGGTTATGAAACGACACAACCGAAGTGAGATGCTCCAAAAGCGTCCATCTGACAAATGTGTACATTGATGCGTCCTAAGAAAATCCCTTATAATAAATCTATCACGGACAGATTGACGAATTCAGTTGCAAAATGGATTGCTGTGGAATGTTGGCCAATGATAGGCTTACAATGTTTAATATAGAAATAAACAATATATTGCCTTCTAAAGCCACTTTTTGTATTGTATTATCAATGCTTTTCTCACCTGCCACAATAATGGAATGCATTTTGATTATCGAAATTATTATTATAATAGATATTATATTTATAATTTTTTTAATATTACTATTTATAATTATTTAATCATTATATATTGAAATATTGTTATTTGAGGGCCTTTCTCAGCAATTAATTGCAATTAATTCAATTAATCTGCATGCCATGTAATTATATCAATTAAAAAGTTTAATCAGTTGACAGCCATAATTACTATATTGTCACGGTCCTGTCACTCTGTCAGTCTGGGTTCTGGTCTGACAGGGCCGTGGCATCACCGTCCCATGTCGTGCGTGCGGTTTTGGTTATATTCCCTGCCCTGCGCTCTTCGGTCTGTCTTGTTTCATGTCTGGAGTATGGTGTCTGGATCCTGACTTCCTGTCTGGTTCCGTTTTGGTTTGTGTCAGGATCCGGACACTCCTGCTCCGTGTCCGTCTGTTATTGACGTGGGTGCATCGCACTTATGTCATCTTGGCAGCATGCACTTGTCTGTCTCTCACCTCATGTTACGTGTGCCCGGGTCGCGAGCTGTTTTTATGTTGTGCTGAGGTTTGGTCACTTCAGTCTAAGATGTCAGGTGTGTGTGTCCAAACTCTAGCACATGTGTCTTATCTTGTTTTTGTCACCTGTTGCGTGCATCACGTGGCTTTTGCCTCATGATGTACGCTCATGTTTAGTTTAGTTTGAGTATACGTGGCATTGCTTTGTTTGGCGTTGCTATGTATTCTCTCATCTTGTTTGTCAGTTGGCATGGGTGTTTATTGCCTTATTGTCTTGCCGATGTGCACTTATGCCATTCGGGTGTTTTGTTGTCTTGTGAGAGCACGTGACTTTGTTTTGTTTCTGTATCGCCACATGTCTCTCTGTCTTATGTTATACCCTGCCTCCTTGTTTGCTTATTATTAATTATGCCTCACCTGTCCCCTTTTAACCCTATTGATTTCTCTCCATATTTTAGTCTTCTCGTGTTTGCTGTCCAGGGCCAGTTCGTCTTGTTTCCAGTCCTGTGTGTTTGTTTATTTCAGTCAGTCTGTCGGTTGGTCTAGTTTCCAGTCCTGTTTATCCCTGCCCGGTTCGGTCGGTCCTGTTCCCCGCTGCCTTCTGCCCCAGCCCTGTATTAACTTTTTCCCCTATGGGGTAGATTATGTTTGTTTTTCCCCCTTGTGGGAGTTTTGGTTTGGTTTTGCCCTTTTTTGTGTTAATAAATCCTTTGTTTTTTAAACACCGTGCTTGGGTCCTGAGCCTCATTCTCTGATCCTGACACTATATAACCTGTGCCCAAACATAGCACAACAATGTCTTTTTTTTTTTTCCTTAACCGTTACATTAATGATTATTACTTTGGAAATACATTTACTGCCCTCAGTGGTCTGTTACCAAATGATGAGATCATTTCAGAGCAGATATAACAAATCAGAGATAATTTAAGGCTTAAAAAATGTTTGTTGAAACACTGTTTACTAGCTATAGCAAGTCAGTTGATAAGTCACTTATAGTCAGTTGAATATCTGTAGGGGACCATCAAAATACAGTGTTACCTAAAAAATGGTTCAGAAAAACACGCAGCACAGACCCCTAAGAAAGTGACTGTAGATTCAGTAGCAGAGACCACAGAGCAGGCAAAACTGAAAAAAGAAATTGACAGCATACAGTTAGCCCTGCAAAAGCTGATTGAGCAAAAACAGAATGCAGTTAATAGCACGCAGCAAGACACTTGCAATAGCACCACGCATGCAGCTGCATAGTTACCTGGAAGGAAAAACAAACCTAACCCTGCTTACATTAAGATGTATGCTATGAGCTCATTACCAAGAAAGGGGTGCAACTGAATTATATAAGCAACATACCTCAGAGGTGCAGAGCAGCAAAGAGACTCCACAAAGCTTTCTTGTCCGCTGTGGTAGTAGGGTAATTTTCTGCTGCTTTTGACAATACCACCGTTAATATGTCACATAGAAATGTCGATGATCAAGTGCAATCTTTTAATGAGTATTGCCTTTCAATCTTGGATGAAGTTGCTCCTATGAAATCTAGAGCAGCTCCTTCGATCAATTCCACTCACTGGATGAACGATAATATTCATTCTTTTAAATAGATTTGTCGTAAAACTGAGTGTTTGTGGAAATCTACTCATTTACTAGTTCACTATCAGCATTTAAAAGAACTATTAATGGATTTCAATAGCATGGTTCCCTATCTGTCACTCACTCGAAGTTGGTGTCGATGTAGTGACACTAGGGGACACTAGGGGTCACTCTTGGGAGCCCGAGACACCTCTGGTCTTTGATAAAAGGCCAATGAAAATTGGCGAGTGGTATTTGCATGTCACTCCCCCGGACATACGGGTATAAAAGGAGCTGGTATGCAACCACTCATTCAGATTTTCTCTTCGGAGCGGAACGGTCATGCTCACTGAGCTGAATACTACTGTTCATTCACCTCTGTTGGATCTGACGGCGCATTTCAGCGGTTTCTCCCCCCTCTGCACTGGTGCACTGCAGAGAACGCCCCTGGGCGCTTCGGCAGAAAAACTAGAGAGTATATTTTCTGAAAGAGCATTTTTCCCCTCTAAAAGTGTATATATTTCTCTAAAAGAGCACACACACGGAACGTCTTTTTAAAGACGCGTCTTTTTAAAGATGCTTTTCCGATTGTGTGTTATTCCTGGTTGCGCTCGTTATCTCTCGCCTTCTAACGGTCACGATCACTGTCTTTCGTGTCTGGGCACTGCTCACGCGGAGACAGCTTTCGTGGATGGTCATGTTCTCATTGCGAGAATATGTCCATGGCAACGTTGCGGTCGCGGCTCGCCTTCGTAAGAAAGCGAGCCACCCCAGAGGCTCCCGCCTCGGTCCTTTTACCCACGGGTATGAGGCCAGCGCGGCTAGCACTGGGGGCGATTTGGGGACCCCAATGGGACCTCCCTTTCCCCAGCACGCTCGTCTGCCCCGATCGGGCTTCCGGGTGAGTCCGCCGCCTCGTCTCACAGCGAGTTCGACCTCTTATTCGGAACCCGCGAAAGTGATGAGCTCTCGAGCGCAGCATCAGAGAGCGGGCTCGTCCAATCGGAAGACTCAGCTGGGCTCCTCCCTTCGGGGACGATTGCCCAGTCACAGGCTGTCGCAGAGATGACAACATGCCTTCCCGGGCAGCCGCGAACGTCGGTTAGAGTGGATCTCACTGCTCTTCCCTGAACCCTCGCGGCTCGGTGATTGGTTCCTGGGCCACTCAAAGCCACGCCCCGCCCCGTTCCTTTCTTCCCGGAAGTGCATGAAGAGCTGACAAGGTCGCGGGAGGCACTTTTTACTGCCCGGTCCCGATCCTACGGTGCCGCTGGACAAGCCGCCTCTGCCCTGCACACCATGGCTCTCCTGCAAGTCCGCCAAGGCGCTAAAGGAACTGCACGAGGGTAGTTCCGCCCCGGGATTGATGCAGGAACTGCGCTCAGCGACCGACCTCACTCTCTGAGCGACGGAGGTCACGGCGCGGTCTCTCGGGCAGACGATGGCCACACTAGTGGTCCAGGAGTGCCACCTTTGACTCAACCTGGTCGAGATGGGTGAGGCCGACAAGACACGATTCCTTGCTGCCCCCATTTCCCAGGCGGGCCTATTCGGCGACACCGTCGAGGACTTTGCCCAGCAGTTTTCGATGGTAGAGCAGTAGATGGGTGCTAGCCGGCATATCCTGCCCCAGTGCGGCTCAAGATCCCGCACCCAGTCTACTCATTGCCAAGGGCGTCCCCCTGCGGTGACTGCACCGGCTCCGCCGCAGCCCGCCCCTTCGGCCCGGCCCTGGTGTGGAGCCCACCGCAGGAAGCAGACGCCACCCATCTCGTGGCCGCCCAGAACCCGTGGAAGGCTTCAAAGCACCCTTGAGACAGGCGACCCAGGGACAACGAAACCCGCTGCTCTGGAGCTGGTAAGCAGATCTCCATCTTTTTGTTACCTTTTGCATTTAATTGCGCTGCATGCACAAGTGGCTGCAGCACTCAAGAGCTCAGCAAGAGCAGTTTCCTTGTTTCCTGGGTCACGTATCTGGTGTGTACAGCCATCATCACGACCACTGTCCACCACTCTATTTTGCAGGTTTGGCGCTCCAGCGGCGGTCTCCTGCCCCTGAGCGCCCAGCTGTGGCACAAATCCGCCCCCAATGTGACAGTCTCCACGTGTCATGAGGACAGGCCTCTTCCTCCCCCGTTCCAGGCTGTTCCGGGGGTGGTCACAAGGAGCCAGGTAAGTGCTTCGATGTCTTTAGACTCAGCACGGCCACGGCGTGGTGTGGCACCTTGAGCTCCGCCCCGCCGCGAGGCCCCACCTGCCGGTACATCCGATGACGTTGCGCATGGCTTGCGCTTTCCAATTCATCGCGAGGGCTGGTCCGGACCATCTGACTCGGCTGCGCGATTCAATTCGCCAGGCATCCGCCCGGGTTCAGCAGTGTCCACTTCACCTTGGTGAAAGACAAAAATGCTGCTACCTTGCACGGAGATCGCTACCCTCCTACGGAAGGGCGCGATAGAACCTGTTCCTCCAGCCGAGATGAAGAAGGGGTTTTTCAGCCCCTACTTCATCGTACCGAAAAAAGGCGGTGGGTTGAGGCCAATCTTGGACCTGTGAGTTCTGAACTAGGCTTTACACAGACTCCCGTTCAAGATGCTGATGCAAAAACGGATTCTGGCGAGCGTCCGGCATCAGATTGGTTCGCGGCGGTAGACCTGAAGGATGTGTACTTCCACGCCTCGATCCTTCCTCGACACAGACCCTTCCTGCAGTTTGCATTCGAGGGTCAGGTGTATCAGTACAAAGTCCTCCCTTTCGGCCCGTCCCTGTCTCCTCGCGTCTTTACGAAGGTCGCAGAGGCTGCCCTTGCCCTGTTAAGGGAGGTGGGCATTCGCGTTCTCAACTATCTCGACGACTGGCTAATCCTAGCTCACTCTCGAGACGTGTTGTGTGCACACAAGGACCTGGTGCTCTCACACCTCAGCCGACTAGGGCTTCGGGTCAACTGGGAAAAGAGCAAGCTCCTCCCGGTTCAGAGCATCTCTTTTCTCGGTTTGGAGTTGGACTCAGTCTCCTTGACGGTGCGCCTTATGAACGAGCGCGTCCAGTCAGTGCTGGCCTGTTTGAAGGCGTTCAAACAGGGAACAGCGGTTCCACTGAAACTTTTTCAGAGGCTCCTGGGGCATATGGCATCCTCGGCGGTAGCCACCCCACTCGGGGTGATGCATATGAGGCCGCTTCAGCACTGGCTCCAGACTCGAGTTCCGAGACGGCCATGGTGCCACGGGACACACGGCGTGGCCATTATGTTGGTCTGTCACCGTCTTTTCAGCCCTTGGACCAACCTCTCATTCCTATGGGCAGGTGTTCCTCTAGAACTGGTCCCCAGGTGCATCGTGGTCACGACAGACGCCTCCAAAATGGGCTGGGGCGCTGTTTGCAATGGGTACGCAGCCACCGGCCTCTGGATGGGTCCGCGACTGCATTGGCACATCAACTGCCTCGAGTTGTTGGCAATTCTGCTCGCCCTGCGGAGGTTTCGGCCATTGATCCAGGACAAGCACGTGTTAGTTCAGACAGACAACACGACAACGGTAGCATATATCAACCATCAAGGCGGTTTGCGCTCTTGTTGTATGTCACAACTCGCCCGCCGTCTCCTCCTCTGGAGTCAGCAGCACTTCAAGTCACTGCAAGCCACTCACATCCTGAGCAACCTCAACACTACAGCGGACACACTGTCACAACAGGTTACCCTCAGGGGAGAGTGGAGACTCCACCTTCAGGTGGTCCAGCTGATTTGGAGTCGATTTGACAGGCACAGGTGCACCTATTCGCCTCCCAAGAATCCTCCCCACTGCCCGCTCTGGTACGCCCTGACCGAGGCCCCCCTCGGCATAGATGCGCTGGCACACAGCTGGCCCCCTGGCATGCGCAAATATGCGTTTCCCCCAGTGAGCCTGCTTGCACAGACCATGTGCAAGGTCAGGGAGGATGCGGAGCAGATCGTCCTGGTAGCACCCTACTAGCCTGCCCAGACGTGGTTCTCGGACCTCATGCTCCTTGTGACAGCTCCCCCCTGAGGAAGGACCTTCTTTCTCAGGGACGGGGCACCCTCTGGCACCCGCGCCCAGACCTCTGGAATCTCCATGTCTGGTCCCTGGACGGGACGCGGAAGACCTAAGTGGTCTACCACCCGCAGTGGTAGACACGATCACTCAGGCTAGGGCCCCCTCTACGAGGTGCCTGTATGCCTTTAAGTGGCGTCTATATGCTAAGCGGTGTTCTTCCCGACACAAAGACCCCCAGAGATGCGCAGTCGGATCAGTGCTTTCCTTCCTGTGGGAGAGGCTGGAAGGGAAGCTGTCCCCCTCCACCTTGAAGGTGTACGTTGCCGCCATAGCAGCACACCACGACGCAGTTGACGGTAAGTCCTTAGGGAAGCACGACCTGATCATCAGGTTCCTAAGAGGCACCAGGAGGCTGAATCCCTCCAGACCGCACCTCGTTCCCTCATCGGACCTCTGTAGTTCTTCAGGGTCTACAGAGAGCCCCCTTTGAGCCTTTGCAGTCAGCTAAGCTTAAGGCACTCTCCTTGAAGACTGCCCTCCTGACTGCGCTCACTTCCATCAAGAGGGTAGGTGACCTGCAAGCATTCTCTGTCAGCGAAACGTGCCTGGAGTTTGGTCCAGGTTACTCTCATGTGATCCTGAGACCCTGACCGGGCTATGTGCCCAAGGTTCCCACCACCCCTTCAGGGACCAGGTGGTGAACCTGCAAGCGCTGCCCCAGGAGGAGGCAGACCCAGCCCTGTCGTCGCTGTGTCCGGTCTGCGCTTGACGCATCTATTTGGATTGCACGCAGAGCTATAGAGCCTCTGAGCAGCTCTTTGTCTGCTTTGGTGCACAGCAGAAAGGAAGCGCTGTCTCCAAGCAGAGGATCGCCCACTGGCTCGTTGACGCCATAACTATGGCATATCTTGCCCAAAACATGCTGCCCCCGGTAGGGCTACGAGCCCATTCTACCTGTGGTGTAGCGGCTTCTTTGGCCCTGGCCAGAGGTGCCTCTCTAACAGACATTTGCAGAGCAGTGGGCTGGGCAACACCCAACACCTTTGCAAGGTTCTACAACCTCCGGGTGGAACCGGTTTCATCCCAGGTAGTGGCACGCAACACAAGCGGATAAGCCTGGGATAGCCGGCCGGGTGTATCGCTTGCACATAGCGCCTTCCACCACCTTTTGAGCTGAAGATGTGCGCCGTTAATTCCCAGTAGTGTTCACAAAATTTGTTCCATGGTTGACTTCCTCCGAGCCCTGTGGCAGTCGAGTTTTCAGAGAGACTCACTGCCGGCCCAGTACACGCGCTAACTAAGAGCCCTGTTCTGGGGTAGGTGCTCCGCATGTGGCGGTTCCCTGTAAGGCTAACCCCATGTGATCTATATCCTCCGCTAGTTCGTTTCCCTGCTGGCAAACTGCGTCTTCCTTGGGCAGAGTCCCTCTGCCCCAGTCTCAATGTTTGAAGTAACTCCTCCCCCATTGGGCAGGATCTACCTTGAAGGCTCTCCACATGGTTGGAAAGACCATGTGACGTATTCTTCCACTTAAATACCCCCTCCCTCTTGGGGTGAGGTGTGGTCTCCGCGGTGTCTTCCCCTTGGGAGGGACACCTCCCGACTAGACCTGGCGGCCCAGTCGGATAATCCCCCTTCTTTTTTAGGGAGTGGAAAAAGAGAAGGGGAAAAGAGGCCACGGCTGGGTTAAGCCTGTTTCTATCTTTGGGTAGTCGACTTGTTCCCAAAAGGGCCGTTCGACACTCATAACTGTGTTGGGGGAGGTTACGTGTCGACCTGGTGTGCTGGCTATGAGGCACACAGCAAGTCTGCCCACCACACACCGCCAGTTCACGTAACACAGTTCAGCCTTGTGGCATTTTGTATAGGGACCCCTAGTGTCACTACATTGACACCAACACTGGTGTAACCTCCATTCCCTGATGGAGGGAACGAGACGTTGTGTCCCTCCTGCCACAACGCTGAACTACCCGCTGAAATGGCCGGACCTTATGTCGGCTCCTCAGCATAAAACCTGAATGAGTGGTTGCATACCAGCTCCTTTTATACCCGTATGTCCAGGGGAGTGGCATGCAAATACCACTCGCCAATTTTCATTGGCCTTTTATCAAAGACCAGAGGTGTCTTGGGCTCCCAAGAGTGACCCCTAGTGTCCCCTAGTGTCACTACATCGACACCAACGTCTTGTTCCCTCCATCAGGGAACGGAGGTTACACCAGTTACCATGACGTTAAGGATGCCAGAATTAAATACTTCTCCAATCTCAATTCTAGTAGCAGACGCAATCCTAAAATTCTGTTTGACACCATTAATAACATTGTCTCTCCTCCATCACCTGCTGTTCACATTTTTTCAGATGATGAGTGCAACAGTTTACTTTCTTTTTCGTGAGTAAGATAAACAATATACGAGATAACATTATTCCTTCTCATTCCCTTCAAATGCCTTGTATCTCCAGGCCAATAATCCTGGAGAATTTTTCTCCGATAACATTAGAAGATTTGACCAAACTGGTTAGCTCTATGAAAATTTCCTCCAGTTCTCTTGATGTGGTACCCACTGCTCTGTTCAAAAATGTAATTGACACTATTGGTCCCTGCGTGCTCTCTATAATTAATAATTCACTGATATCTGGTTATATTCCAATTTATTTCAAACAAGCTGTTGTTCAACCACTTCTTAAAAAAACAAATCTTGATCCATCTTTGCCCCAAAACTACAGGCCTATTTCTAAATTGCCGTTTATGGCTAAGGTTTTGGAAAAAGTGGTTGCTAATCAACTTACAGCTGTTTTGGATGCCTATAATGTGTTTGACAAATTTCAGTCTGGTTTCCGTTGGTTGCACTCTACTGAAACTGCTCTCCTTAGAGTTTCAAATGATTTGTTAATGCAAGGTGATGCAGGTAAATGTTCTCTACTGATTCTTTTAGATCTTACAGCTGCTTTTGACACTGTTGATCATTGTTTATTTGTTGAAAGGCTTCAAAAAGGTGTTGGTGTCTCTGGAACAGCCTTGAAGTGGTTCTCGTCATACTTATCAGACAGGTCTTTTTCAGTCAGAGTTCAAAATTATGTCTCATCAACAGCATCTGTGTCCTGTGGTGTTCCCCTGGGCTCTGTTTTGGCCCCATTGCTTTTTGCATTATATTTATTGCCTTTAGGGCAATTAATAAGTACATTTCAGGGTGTCTGTTATCACTGTTATGCAGATGATATTCAACTATATATTTCTTTTAAGCCACATGAAATTACTAAATTGTCTATTCTTCTAAATTGCATAAACTCTATAAAATATTGGATGGCTGAAAACTACTTGCAGTTAAATGCCGAAAAAACAGAAGTTCTTATTTCTGCTCCTGCTGGTGTTCTCCCAAGGTTGATGGAAACTCTTGGTGCTTTATCTCATTTTGTGAAGTCTACCCTTCGAAATTTAGGTGTTTATATGGGACAGACCATGAGTCTTGATCAGCATGTAAATTCGCTTGTGTGTACTTTTATCAGTTGAGAAATATTGCTAAACTAAGGCCAATTGTGTCCACAGTAGAGATGGAGATGATTAAACATGCGTTCATTTCCTCTTGTCTTGATTATTGCAATTCTCTTTTTACTTGTCTTAATAATGCATCCTTGAAACAATTACAAGTGGTTCAAAATGCTGCTGCCAAACTTTTAACTAAGTCATCAAAGAGATCACATGTAACACCAATTTTAATTTCTTTACATTGGCTCCCAGTTAAATTTAGAATTCAATTTAAAATTCTTGTGATGGTGTTTAGAGCATTGCATGGTCAAGCTCCTGCTTATATAAAAGAGTTGTTGCAACCTTATAACTCCAGCAGGAATCTGAGATCTTCAGAACAGGTCTTGTTAGCTGTTCCTCGCTCTAGACTAAAGACTAAATGTGACTGTGCTTTTGAAGCTGTTGCTCCCAAATTGTGGAATGCTCTCCCTTTGGATTTAAGATCTGTTGGCTCTGTGGTCATTTTTAAAAAGCAGCTAAAAACCCACTTGTTTAAAATTGCTTTTGTCTAATTTGTTTGTTTTGTCTTTTTTATTTATTTTTTTATTATTTATGCTTCCTTGTTTTTATATTGTGGATGTTAAGCACTTTGTGACGTCTGTTCTAGAAAGGTGCTATAGAAATAAAAATTACTTACTTGCATACTGTCAAGATTTAAGGCAAAAAATCCTGTTCGCATCCCAGGAAAATGAATCCAGTTTGAAATATGATCCAAATCTAGTTCAGAGCATGTTTCTCCACACCGTCCTTACTGGCCTACAAAATGACAGTATCAGAAGTGACCTGCAACCTTACCTGACAGAAACTGATGTGAGTGATGAACTGCTCTTTGACAAAGTCAATATTGCTTGTGCAAATGAAACAGAGCGGCAAAGCAAAAAGAAGCTCCTAGTCCAACAGTAACCCACCAAAACATATTCAGTCCAGTCCAGTGGAGTTTCTGTTGAAATGAAAGATACAGTGTCAGAAAAACGCAGAGAAACTTGAACCTGACATTTTGAGTGAGTTAAAGGAAATGCACTCAGACACGGCATTGTTAAAGGATCTCAGTGCAGAGGTTTCTCAAATTAAAGAGTCCATTAAACAACCTCAGCTCATGTCCGCACAATGTTCCGCCCACGTGAGAGATCAACCCAGTATGTCGCCATCCCATATGACAAGAGAAGGGAGACAGTTCAGCAGCAACAATGGCTCCCAGCACAATGCTACCATCCTCCTTCAAATCATGTATGGAAATGCCTGGCATGTCAGCAAAGTGGATTGGATGTGTACTGTACTCATTGTTATAGATGTGGCAGCAGCAACCATTTCCTGGCTGGCTGTAGAGTGTGAGGGCCAACAACATACAGAGACAGTTCTTTAAATGAGACAGGGTCACGTCTGTGGGACAGGGACTGACCAGTCATACAAAAAAGTCCCCTCAAAGCTGTGCATATTGTAGCATCAGAAATTCTAACTTCATGTTGAGGCAATGTACAACCTGTTAGCAAAGATTGTACTGCTCAAAAGCACGTCAAACTGTCCACTTGACTAACAATAGAAAGCAATGCAAACAGTATTCAAACACAAATGTAAATTCTGCATCATCTGAAAAGAAATCAAACAAACTGACTTGTGCTGCACTGTCTTGTGCAGTGCTACATTCAAGGCTTGCTTGTAGATGCATTATGGAATACAGGATCTCAAGTGTGTATTGTAGATGAACTGTGGAAAAATTAGCACTTACCAAATGTAAGACTGAGAGATGTTTCAGAGGCAGTTGATGCGCCTGAAGAACTCCGCCTTGTGGCAGCAAACAGTCAGAACATACCTTTCATAGGGTGGATGGAAGTCACTTTTGGTTTAGCAGTAAATGAAGTGAAAGCAAGAGAGCTCATCATACCTGTGTTAGTGATGAGAGGCAGACATCTTTGTCATCCTATCATTGGATACAATGTGATTGAGCAGATAGTGAACAGCAATGAATTGACCCAGCCAAATGCCAATTAATTTTTGAGAACAGTTCTTCTTAGTGTTGAAAGTGAAAAAGTTCAAGTATTTATTGATCGAGTTCATGCAGAAACGCCATGTGAGTGTCTAGTCAAAACAATAAAGCAAAGGTTTACATGCCTAAACACACATCAGTACAAACTGAATGCAGAGTGCAGACACGCCAACCAAAAGAAGACACAGTGTTTATCTTTGAGCATGACGTTAACCCACAGTGGACTGAGGGATTGGAGTTCTGTGAGACTCTTGTGAAACTGTGGCAATGGAATTCTCCATACATTATTGTCAGTGTCCAAAACCCCACCGACCATGACATAATGTTAGCAGGCAAGACAGTCATAGGCAGTGTGTACCCAGTACATGCTGTGTATCCAACTACTGGTTTTGAGGAACCATGCCTCACACCTGTAAAAATCAATCAAGTTATAAATGAAACCAACCAAACCCCAGACACCGCTTGGGATCCACCAGTGAACTTGAACCATCTCAGTTAGTCTATAAAACAAACTGTACAACAAATGCTGAAAGGGGAAGCAGCTTCATTTTCAAAATCTGATGATGATATTGGTTGCATAGATAAACTGCAGTTTACCATTTCACTAAAAGACACTACTCCCGTTGCATGCACTTTCCAGTCTAAACCCCTTTACAAAGAAATGAAGGACTACCTGCATGATCTCATTGCACAAGGATGGGTGCAAAAGTCAAACTCACCTTATGCCTCACCTGTGGTATGTGTTTGTAAAAAAGGATGGCAGCTTACGTCTGTGTATTGACTACAGAGAACTGAACCAGAAAACAAATCCTGACTGGCAGCCCATTTCCCCTGTACAAGGTATTATGGACAATCTTGGAGGAAACTCCTGGGTCTCACTACTCAACCAAGGAAAAGCATACCATCAGGGTTTCATGGCCAAAGAGAGCAGACCCTTGACAGCCTTTGTAATGCCATGGGGATTATATGAGTGGATTCATGTACCCTTCGGATTAATGAATGCCCCCGTAGCCTTCCAACGCTGTATGGAAGAGTGCCTGGAGGACCTCAGAGACAATATCTGTGTCGCATACCTTGACACATTAGTGTTCAGTAAGTCCTTTGAAGATCATGTCAATGATGTAAGAAAGGTGCTGCAACATTTGAGATGGTATGGAATCAAACTAAAACCTAGTAGATGTGAGATGTTCAAACATGAAGTGCGTTACCTGGGAAGGATAGTGTCTGCCGAAAGAAGTAAGATAGACTCTGTCGATAGTGCTGCAGTAAGAGCTCTGAAAGAGAAAAGACCATGCACTGTTGGACAGTTAAGAGCAATCCTCAGTCTATTAAGTTGTTACCGACAATACACCAAAGATTTCTCACGTATTGCTGATCTGCTTTATAACCTGCTGAAAGGGACAGCTGAGATTGACAAAGAAGACTAGAGTCAGACACACTAAAGGGAAGAATAAAGGAGTGCCTTCTCACAAGTCAATAATCTGGACAGTCAAGCACCAAAGGATTCTGGAGAGACTGATAGACTGTTTGGTAGAGCCACCAGTACTTTGGTTCCCAGACATCTTGCAGCTTTTTTATACTTAACACGGATGCATCAAACCAGGGATTTGGCGCTGTGTTGTACCAGAAGCAGGACGGAAAGCTCAGAGTAATTGCCAATGGTCTCGAACACTGACAGCTTCTGAAAATAATTATTTAAATCTCCACTCTGTGAAATTAAAGTTTTTAGCCTTGAAGTGGGCTGTCACGGAAAGATTTTGTGATTATCTGTACTACGCACCTACATTCACTGTATACAGTGACAATAACTCGCTCACCTACATCTTGACAAGTGCCAAGCTCAACGCATCTGGATGTAGATGAGTAGCGGAACTTGCAGACTTTCATTTCACCATCAGATACTGCCCTGGTAAAGAAAATGTAGATGCAGACAGTCTGTCCAGAATGCCCATGGACTTTGAAACAATAATGAAGCAATATACATAATAACTGTCATCTGATTGTGTTGAAGCAACCATCCAGGCTGTTGAAGCTCAAGACTCGAATGTAGCAATGATCTCTATCTATGACTCAACAGAGTGCGCAAAGTTTTGTGAGTAATTTTCTGTCAACAAAATTCAAGAAGCACAAAGAGATGATGCCCACATTAGACCAGTAGTACAATGCAAGCTGACCGACACAAAACCCACTGGACACCTGCTGAAAACATTCAGTGGACAGAGTAAATGTTTACTGCACAACTGAGACAAGCTTTGTCTGGGAGAAGATAGTATTCTTTGCAGGAAGATAGTCGCCAGAACACAACTTGTGTTGCCAGAGAAATACAAACAATGCATTTCGGGTTGGATTAAAGAGTTATACAATGAAATGGGACATCAAGGTGTGGATAGGACATTGTCATTGATCAGAGACATATTTTTCTAGCCACAAATGCAGCGTGAAATTGAACATTACGTAGCAAAGAGTTGAAATTGTATGAAACAAAAGAAACCAAGCTAAGAAACCAGAGCACCACTCACAAACATTGTCACCACTCACCCATTTGAACTCATTTCCATCTAATTCTTACATCTGCATAAATGTTAAGGAGGGTATGACTAATATCTTAGTCATAGTTGATCACTTCATGAGATTTGCACAAGATTTCCTCATCAAAATCTGCCAAAACATTTGCTGATCAAATATTCAATGATTATGCACTGAAATTCAGATTCCCCCAAATAATTCATCACGATCAGGGAGCAGAGTTTGAAAACCAAATATTCATCCAGTTGAAGAAGAGTTGTGGAATTGCTGGATCAAGAACCACACCGTACCATCCCCAAGGAAATGGACATGTCAAACGTTTCAACAAGACTTTACTACAGATGTTAAGGACCTTGACTGAACAACAGAAAACCATTTGGAAAGAGTCACTGAATAAACGTACCTTTGCATACAACAGCACACGATGTGAAGTTACGGGATTTTCAACGTTCTATCTTCTGTTCAGAAGATCACCAAGGTTACCTGTTGACTTGCTCTTTGGCTTGACTCCAGAAACAGGAACCACTGACCACAAGGAGTATGTAAAAAGATGGAGGCAAGAAATGCAGGAAGCATATGAAATCACCAGAGAGAATGCTAAGAAGTCAGCAGAAAGAAATAAGAGAAACTATGATGGAAAAGTGAGGAGCTCAGTGTTGCATCCAGGAGACCATGTCCTTGTGCGAAACTTAACACCCAGAGGTGGAACAGGGAAGCTTTGCAACCACTGGGAAGATGTCATACACACTGTAGTATGTCAAGTGGGAGAATTTGGCCCAATTTATGAAGTGAAACCAGAACAAGGAAGAGAAAGATCCAGAGTCCTACACCGTAATATCTTGTTGCCTTGTGACTACCTACCATTGGAAGTTGAACTCAGGACAGAGTCGAGGACAAAGAGAAAAGTGAGTAAACCAGATAAAGATGATTCAAGTCCAGAAGAAGAAGAGGATGAAGACTATGGTTACTATTACTTACCTGTTATCAAGCCTCAGCAACCTGTGGAACAAAGCTGTGAGTTAGATCATACAGATTTACCAGTTGTCCAGCCCAGCGAACCTGTAAATAAAGAAAACAAATTTGGTCAAGAGACAACAATTAATGATGATGAGCCTGAAGTCTTAACGGAAAATGGAAAGTATCGACAGGAGGACATATCTCAACAGGAAGAGAATGAAACTGAGGAAGAACAACTTGCAGAAGTACCTGATGGTATAGCAGATGTGCACGCAGTCCCTGATGAAGATAACAGTGAATCAAAATATTTCTGTTCTAGTAGGTATAAAATAATAATTTATATATAATAAAAATCCTGTTCAGAATTGTCCAGTGGAGTAACTGATCGCTTTTCCGTTGGGAGTGTTCACCTGTAGGGGGAGGGGGTGCGCTGCTCAGACAATACAGAGATTGGCAGTGAAGCAGCAGCTCCATGTTTTGTGTCTTCTTATTTAACATTGATATCTCCCCTCATCAGGCAGTGAGGGTGCTACATAATCATATATAAAAGGATTAGTTCACCCAAAAATAAAATTCAGTCATTGTTTATTCAACCCTTTGTTGTCATAACCCCATATGACTTTCCTTCTTTTTCTTAACACAAAGGGATAAATTGTGAAAAAAATATTGTGCTTAATAACTACGTTTCCATCCAAGGATTTTTTGTGAAACAAATTTTAGCGCATCAAAATAAAGCTGATGGAAACGCAAATTATCGCTAAAATTTCACAAGTGTCGACATAATATTTTTCCATTTAACTCTAGCGCATAAACTCTATGTCGATACTTCAAATGTCACAAAAAACTGGTTTGGAAACACTTTTTGTCGAGAAAATTGGCATTAACGCAAAAATGAAATGTCACATGACAGAATTTACCCCAATTGTTAGCCTGTGTTAATCATGACGACGGTATACATCCTTGAAAGCCAATTTATTGCACGTGATTATGGATTGATCTTAACAGCATATAGATCCGATATTTCCAGGAGTGCCAACACAAATATCTCATATCATGCACATCGACAAGTGCACAGAGATCAAATGAATGGCAACTGTTTGTGATTAATTTCATCGCGGAAGCCATCCGTTTTTTTTATTAAAGTTGCTTTTCCACACCATTCAAAATAATAGACGGCAGTCATGCAATTAGCCCACAATATAAAAAAAAACATATAATTTCTGTGCACAAAGATGTTTTAAATTAAAAATAAATACAAATTACTCGAAGAAAAGCTTCAGTGTGCTTTTTTGGAACAGTAACAGCCCAATTATATACAATTATTGTTTATACTTTTGAAAAAAATATGGTAAAATTCCCTGTATTAAATTAGGCTAAATAAATTACCAAATGCATAAAGCATTAAATAAAATAATTAATTACCAAATGAAAAAAGTAATATTTTTAGACCTATATATGCCTTTTCTTTACACAAACTTAAATTAGCCTTACCCTGTTCTGTAGATGAAAAAAGTCGGCTGAATGACATTCTCAGAATGTTCTAAAAAATTTTCAAGACTATAAACTACCAGAACTATTTGTCCAATGCTGAGTTCACTTTCAGAAAACGAGCTTTTGAACATTTTAAAACGTTTAAATATTTTAAATCTAACCTTCTTTACCTCGGATAGCATTTGCTGAGCTTCTTCAGAAAATGTCAATTGCGTTATGACGCTAAAATAATAATTTTATATGACAGTCAAGTTCAGCTGGTTGTTAAAAGTTTCTGGACAAATATGCGGGACATAATGCAGTTGTGATGGTGATGCTTTAGATTAGATGATTGTTCAAAATAGCCTATTGAATATCAGGAATGTATCATATGTAAACCCTGATATTACACTGCATCAATTTTTCTTTAATAGCTGTGCACACAGCATTTACACGTCGATGGATTGTCCTTATACTGAGACTGAAAGTTTCCCCCACTACTTGGTGCAGGTTGCCAGCTTGAACAGGACCATGACGATTCGCTTTTGGGTTGGAACCGGTGGCAACCTGCGATAGGCGCAACATCAGGACCAATATTACAGTCCTATCAAAAGGGCAACTGTTCCCTTTTGATTGCAATTCCTCCTCTTCTGATTGCATTTATTTGTGAAATTAAAATGACAGTAAGCTGGCTAATTTCAATGAATTGTCTCAATACTCTCCCCATTTTACCAAAACTTCAGGGGGAAAAAATTAGGGACATCTGTGAAGCGAAAGGTACACAATTAGCGATAAACACACATTTCTGTATGGGCAGATTTCTTTTGCAATCAAAAGATCACTTACGCGACAAAGAGTTTTTTTAGGCATGACATCATCACGCACACCGGTTTTAACAATAAAAGGCCATTTGAATGGAAACAGGCAGAAGACAGCAAACTTCTCAATTTTTTTTTTACGCATTTTCACTTTCTCGATAACAAAAAAGCGCGAAAAGTGGATGGAAACTAGGCTAATGATATCATACAATGGCAGTTTATGGTGACCACCTCTTCAAGCTTCAAAGGACACAAAAGTATAATTCAGAAGTTTAATAAAATATTCCATGAGACTCATGATTGTTCTGAAAACATATGATAAGATTTAGTGAGAAGAAAAAAAAAGTAATCTAATGTATTATTTAGTGAAATTGTTGACCGACCATTGATCTCCTGTGCGCATTCATGATAGGGCACGAGAGCAACAGTTCACGCAGCCCCCTCACGTCATGGGGCGTTCAAGCAAAAATGTATTTATTTTTTATCTAAAAACAGGTCCTCCACAGCAATAGTGACAACAGAACACAACACAGCTGCACAAAAACCAGAGAATAAAACTTAATAAACATGTCTGAGGAGTCTGAAGTCAAAGAATAGAAGCATTTCTATGCCCAGCCTTATTTTTTTGAACTGGAGTCCTCAATCAGACAGAAAGAGATGAAGTAGGTGGGAATGTCTGTCACCTCTTCTCCATTTTGAACTGGTGAGCATTTATGACAGACCTGAAGATAGTGAGATCTCCCCAAAAACATTCGGTAGGTGTACAACTCCAGTTCCGAAAAAGTTGGGACAGTATGAAAAATGCTAATAAAAACAAAAATGAGTGATTTGTAAATTATAATCACCCTTTGCTATATTGAAAGCACTACAACTACACATTCTATGATGTTTTAACCTGTGAATTTCATTGTGTTTTTTTTTTTAATGCACAGTAATTTCAAATCAGATGATTGCCACACGCTCCAAAAACTGGGACAGTCGAGTGTTTTCCACTGTGAAACATCACCACTTGTTCTAATAACACTTAAGCATTTGGGCACTGAAAGCAAAAGTTTGTTAAGTTTATAAAATTGAATTTTCCCCCATTCATCCATTATGTAAGTCTTTAGTTGCACAATTGTACATGGTCTTCGTTGCCGTATGGTGTGTTTCATAATGCCCCACACATTCTTAATTGGAGACAGGTCAGGACTGCTGGCAGGCCAGTCTAGCACCCACACTCTCTGCTTACACAGCCATGCACTTGTAATCTGGGCAGTATGTGGTTTGAAATTGTCCTGCTGGAAAATGCAAGGACATCCCTGGAAAAGATGGTGCTGTAAGGCAGTATATGTTGCTCCAAAATTTTTACATATCTGTCTGCATTCATGGTGTTCTCACAGATGTTCAAGTTTACCATGCCATGGGCACTGACACACCCCTGGCCCATACAGACACTGACTTTTGGACCTGACACTAATAACAGCTTGGATGGTCCTTTTTCTCTTAGGCCAAGATGACAACTGTGTTTTTCAAAAACTTTTTGAAATGTGGATTCTTCAGACCAAAAAACACAGTTACACTGTTCAACTTTCCATCTAAGATGAGACCGAGACCAGAGAAGTCGGCAGCGCTTCTGAACATTGTTGATGTAAGGCTTCTGCTTTGCATGGTAAAGTCATATCTTTACTATGCAAAGTAAAGTGTGCTGACTAACAAAGGTTTACTAAAGTTATCCCAAACCCATGTTCATGATATCATTACAGATGAATGCCGTTTTTTAAGACAGTGACGTCTGAGGGAGAAGAGGTTTCGTCATGCACCTTGGAGCGTTGTGCAATCAACTGATTTGAAATTACTGTATGTTTTTAAAAAAGCAATGAAATTCACAAGGTAAAACATTATGAAATGTGTAGTTGTAGTGCTTTCGATATAGCAAAGGCTGAATATAATTTACAAATCACTCCTTTTTGTTTTTATTGGTATTTTTTATACTGTCCCAACTTTTTTGGAATTGGGGTTGTAACATTCTAAATCAAGTAGTTTTTAACCAGCTCATGAGATGCTGGCTTTAATAGACAGGTGCATCTCAATAAATTAGAATGTCGTGGAAAAGATCATTTATTTCAGTAATTCAACTCAAATTGTGAAACTCGTGTATTAAATAAATTCAATGCACACAGACTGAAGTAGTTTAAGTCTTTGGTTCTTTTAATTGTGATGATTTTGGCTCACATTTAACAAAAACCCACCAATTCACAATCTCAAAAAATTAGAATATGGTGACATGCCAATCAGCTAATCAACTCAAAACACCTGCAAAGGTTTCCTGAGCCTTCAAAATGGTCTCTCAGTTTGGTTCACTAGGCTACACAATCATGGGGAAGACTGCTGATCTGACAGTTGTCAAGAAGACAATCATTGACACCCTTAACAAGGAGGGTAAGCCACAAACATTCATTGCCAAAGAAGCTGGCTGTTCACAGAGTGCTGTATCCAAGCATGTTAACAGAAAGTTGAGTGGAAGGAAAAAGTGTGGAAGAAAAAGATGCACAACCAACCAAGAGAACCGCAGCCTTATGATTGTCAAGCAAAATCGATTCAAGAATTTGGGTGAACTTCACAAGGAATGGACTGAGGCTGGGGTCAAGGCATCAAGATCCACCACACACAGACACTACAGTTGTCGTATTCCTCTTGTTAAGCCACTCCTGAACCACAGACAACGTCAGAGGCATCTTACCTGGGCTAAGGAGAAGAAGAACTGGACTGTTGCCCAGTGGTCCAAAGTCCTCTTTTCAGATGAGAGCAAGTTTTGTATTTCATTTGGAAACCAAGGTCCTAGAGTCTGGAGGAAGGGTGGAGAAGCTCATAGCCCAAGTTGCTTGAAGTCCAGTGTTAAGTTTCCACAGTCTGTGATGATTTGAGGTGCAATGTCATCTGCTGGTGTTGGTCCATTGTGTTTTTTGAAAACCAAAGTAACTGCACCCGTTTACCAAGAAATTTTGGAGCACTTCATGCTTCCTTCTGCTGACCAGCTTTTTAAAGATGCTGATTTCATTTTCCAGCAGGATTTGGCACCTGCCCACACTGCCAAAAGCACCAAAAGTTGGTTAAATGACCATGGTGTTGGTGTGCTTGACTGGCCAGCAAACTCACCAGACCTGAACCCCATAGAGAATCTATGGGGTATTGTCAAGAGGAAAATGAGAAACGAGAGACCAAAAAATGCAGATGAGCTGAAGGCCACTGTCAAAGAAACCTGGGCTTCCATACCACCTCAGCAGTGCCACAAACTGATCACCTCCATGCCACGCCGAATTGAGGCAGTAATTAAAGCAAAAGGAGCCCCTACCAAGTATTGAGTACATATACAGTAAATGAACATACTTTCCAGAAGGCCAACAATTCACTAAAAATGTTTTTTTTATTGGTCTTATGATGTATTCTAATTTTTTGAGATAGTGAATTGGTGGGTTTTTGTTAAATGTGAGCCAAAATCATCACAATTAAAAGAACCAAAGACTTAAACTACTTCAGTCTGTGTGCATTGAATTTATTTAATACACGAGTTTCACAATTTGAGTTGAATTACTGAAATAAATGATCTTTTCCACGACATTCTAATTTATTGAGATGCACCTGTATGTGAAACATCTCTCTACGACTGCTCATATGTTTTCTTACCTAAACTTTCCATATGAGTCCTATTACAGCTTCATTTGAATGTGAGGGAAACAAAAGATTAGCTATTTAATTCAATCACCATTCCAATGCTCCCCAGCATTTCAATCTGGTTCTCCCGCACAGCTGATTCTTGTCAGCCTCATTACCTCGCCGCGCTGCTCATTTAGGGCAGGATCCATTCAGCGACTCTGTTTGTCAACTTCTAACATGAATATCACGGTCGTTCTCCATTCAAAGTGCCCTTCGGAGCACGATTTATCCCATTCGGAACACAGGGGCAATCATGCAACAGCAAATTCCTTCAAATCGACCGATACTTTAATTACAACTTCTTTTCAAACCAACGTAGACATTTTAGCAGGAGCTTGCTGCCACGCAGCACGAGCTCTGATCATTCCACAGCACACTGCAGTTATACACAGCCTCTGTCCGAACAGACATGAGCCGAATTCGGCTCCGCAAGATGCGGATCATGCACCGGGTCCTAACTCATTCATAATTATTCCGCAAACTCATCTCGCCTCTCAGCATTCAAGCTCGCCTCACCGCGCAGTCCCGATAACACGAAGCAAGCGCTGCTACAAACTTCCACTCATCTCTACACTATAACATCGCTTTCCCTCCTCCTGTCAGGACAAACGCTTCATGCAGGTACAATCAATCTATCATTTTATTTTACAGACAGTCTTCTCTACTTTTGCCCCGAATCATTGGATTACAAACTTTTATTTACAAGCTTGACCATACAACTTAATTGCTAATTGATTAATTAAACACGATTTTAGAAATGTTCAATAATCTGTCATAATTTCACTCTCCACCCAAGTTTAAAGTAACAGGCTGAATGACTCAGCTTGCTTTATACACCAGTATTTCAGCTTTTCTGTAGAATTTATTATAAGTCATCAATATAAACAAATCGTTTCATTCACCACACTACTGTAAACTGTGTTCTATAGTATCTATTAAATCCAACTCTCAGGCACAAACTCTTACGATTTCATACGTCCTCATCAAACGAGACGAATCACCTCATGCCAAGTTTTCTGACATTGTTTCACATATGTTCCCAACATTTAATCTAGCAAACAATTACGTTCAGGCATCCGCAGACGCTATGTTTACCACGTTACAATGTTTTCCATTGGCTAAACACATCCCTAAGCAACTGTGGTGTCTTTGGGGCCATGTGACTAAACCTCCCACTACACCGCAAACTGTGCAATTCACTGTCCAAGTGCCGCAACTGTGGCATCTTACGGGCCATGCAACTAAACCTCCCACTGGGACAAACTCCCACTACACTGCAAACAGCTCAATTTTCTCTCCTCTCCGTATCCTCCTTCGCCTCACACCCCAACAAAACCAAAAAAACTACTTACTATCGATCTACTAACTCGTTGTCTAATCACTCTCCATCAGTGCTACATTTCTCTAAACACCTCAAAAACATTAGACTCCATGTTCATCCTTGCCTTCTTTGGCTTACTCTGTTGCTCCAAACTCACAACCATGACAAAATTCGACCCAAGAATCCTTCCCTCCATTTCGGACCTCTTAGACATTGACACATCAGATATTTCATCAAAAACACCTCAAATCCGTCCTGCTCAATTCCGGCATCTCAGATACACTATACTCAAGCCATTCCTTTCACATCGGTGCCACAACCACAGCAGCCCACAAAGGCCTGCCCAAACACCAAATAGGATTACTGGGCCACTGGTCAGCCGACGCATATCTCGGCTACATCCGCACCAACCGCCTCCATATCAGGAAAGCACATCAAGCCCTAATTAGCTAAAAGCAAACATTCACGGATAGGGGGACGCTTGCTTCATCCTCATCTTTCCAATAGGCCGGCCCCACCGTTCAGACGCTGCAGGGGTCCACCCCGGCCAGTCTGGAAGCCCCCCGTCCCATAACGCAGGACGGGCCCGCCTTAAATACTCAAGGGCTCTCCCATTCGAATCGCAGTGGGGGTTCTCCCGCTCAAATGCAGTGCGAGCTAACTCATGTTTATTTGTATCGTGAGCTCCCCCGTTCAAAGTGAAGTGAGGACTCCACCATTCGAATGCCATGAGGGCCTGTCTCTTCATTGCTTCTGCCTATTTTCTTTCTCCATATCTATATATTCTACACCTCCCAGTGTCCTATCCCCCGAGCAGACCCTAGTGTGAGGCTGCCTCCACTAGCAGCCCCTGCTCATTCTATCATACTTTGGCACCTCTGCCCACCTCTCACAGGGCTCAGAAAGCACCTCCCCCTCCCTCAAATTCATATAATCATTTCACGCTCTTTTTTTGGTACAAGAGGCACTGTAAAATACTTCATCTCATCTCAAATACAAAGCTCCGTAGACAACAGCTCGCTGTCCCATTTTCTGTCATCTTTTTGGGGGTATTCGAGCTCAGGTCAAGCCTCGAGCTTCGAGCCCTTTGCCCAGGAAAGCGAGCCACAAACGTGTTACACTATACTCTAAGCAGGATTACATTAACTTGTGAACTACTGAAATGGAGTTTTTTAAACAAGGTTTGGGAGGAGCAAGGTAATTTATTCTGACCAATCACATGCTACAGTAAGCGTATATAAACAACCACTTACCTCTACGTGGTGTTGAGTCTTCTGGCATCCCTCCACCTCCCCTTTCTCTTCCTATCTATTTATTAATAACTAATCTAAGTTGGGGGGTAATTCGAGCTCAGGTCAAGCCTTGAGCCTCGAGCCCTTCACCCAGGACAGCGAGCAGCAAACATTTACACTAACCTCTAAGCAGGACTTGCAAACTACTGAAATGTGGAAGATGTATGTAAATAGAGAGAATTCCTGAAATTGTTACATATATTGTGTAAGAAAAGAACTCATTTTTAGATTCTTTTCAGATTTGTTGAAGGTGATTAAATCAACAACTGTACAGTATACCACCAAATTTATCGATAGTCATATGTGACCTGCTCCATCATTTTGAGTCACTTTGACCCAGAAACATATCTTGAGGTTCATGCATTAAAATAAAAAGGAAAGCAACTGAAATGGATTATATCAGCTAAAATGTAAAAGATTAAATCTCTGCAATGATTTGGAGTAGAAACATAACAGTTACAGTGCATCCGGAAAGTATTCACAGCGCTTCACTTTTTCCACATTTTGTTATGTTACAGCCTTATTCCAAAATTGATTAAATTCATTATTTTCCTCAAAATTCTACAAACAATACCCCATAATGACAACATGAAAGAAGTTGAAATCTTTGCAAATTTATTACAAATAAAAAACGAAAAAAATCACATGTACATAAGTATTCACATCCTTTGCCATGACACTCAAAATTGAGCTCAGGTGCATCCTGTCTCCACTGATCTTCCTTGAGATGTTTCTACAACTTGATTGGACTCCACCTGTGGTAAATTCAGTTGATTGGACATGATTTGGAAAGGCACACACCTGTCTATATAAGGTCCCACAGTTAACAGCGCATGTCAGAGCACAAACCAAGCCATGAAGTCCAAGGAATTGCTTGTAGACCTCCGAGACAGGATTGTATCGAGGCACAGATCTGGGGAAGGGTACAGAAACATTTCTGCAGCATTGAAGGTCCCAATGAGCACAGTGGCCTCCATCATCCGCAAATGGAAGAAGTTTGGAACCACCAGGACTCTTCCTAGAGCTAACCGCCTGGCCAAACTGAGCGATCAGGGGTGAAGGGCCTTAGTCAGGGAGGTGACCAAGAACCCGATGGTCACTCTGACAGAGCTCCAGCATTTCTCTGTGGAGAGAGGAAAATCTTCCAGAAGAACAACCATCTCTGCAGCACTCCACCAATCAGGCCTATATGGTAGAGTGGCCAGACGGAAGACACTCCTCAGTAAAAGGCACATGACAGCCCACCTGGAGTTTGCCAAAAGGCACCTGAAGGACTCTCAGACCATGAGAAACAAAGATTGAACTCTTTGGCCTGAATGGCAAGCATCATGTCTGGAGGAAACCAGGCACCGCTCATCACCTGGCCAATACCATCCCTACAGTGAAGCATGGTGGTGGCAGCATCATGCTTTGGGGATGTTTTTCAGCGGCAGGAACTGGGAGACTAGTCAGGATCGAGGGAAAGATGAATGCAGCAATGTACAGAGACATCCTTGATGAAAACCTGCTCCAGAGCGCTCTGGACCTCAGACTGGGGCGAAGGTTCATCTTCCAACAGGACAACGACCCTAAGCACACAGCCAAGATAACAAAGGAGTGGCTCCGGGACAACTCTGAGAATGTCCTTGAGTTGCCCAGCCAGAGCCCAGACTTGAACCCGATTGAACATCTCTGGAGAGATCTGAAAATGGCTGTGCACCGACGCTCCCCATACAACCTGATGGAGCTTGAGAGGTCTTGCAAAGAAGAATGGGAGAAACTGCCCAAAAACAGGTGTGCCAAGCTTGTAGCATCATACTCAAAAAGACTTGAGGCTGTAATTGGTGCCAAAGGTGCTTCAACAAAGTATTGAGCAAAGGCTGTGAATACTTATGTACATGTGATTTTCTTCATTTTTTTATTTTTAATAAATTTGCAAAGATTTCAAACAAACTTCTTTCACGTTGTCATTATGGGGTATTGTTTGTAGAATTTTGAGGAAAATATTGAATTTAATCCATTTTGGAATAAGGCTGTAACATAACAAAATGTGGAAAAAGTGAAGCGCTGTGAATACTTTCCGGATGCACTGTATATCGTTAGAAAGCTAAAACTTTACCTTTTATTTTAGTTCATAAAACTCAAAACGTGTTTCTAGGTCAAAGTGAAGGAGGGCTTTTAGCCCTGTTGTACAACATTTTATTGTATTTTTATTTTTTTATTTTTTTAGCTTTTACTATGAACTTATCTTACATTTTGTTGTATGGAAAGAAAAGCCTTGACATTCTGCTAAATTCCTGTTGTTCCTTAGGGGGATAAAAATACATAATTGATTAGAGTGAGTAAATTTAACTTTATCATTTCAAAATCTGATGTACAAGGTACTTAAAATTTAAATGTTTTACATTTTAAAATTTAAATGAACATTTTATATGAACATATCACATTTTGAACATTCCCTATAAACAGATGTAGTTTAATCATTTACCACATGACAAACAGAAGCTTTCAACATGGAAGTTTATTACATGCTATGTCGTATGTGGCTATGTAGGTAATAGAGACAAGATCCAGAGCTGCACACGCAGACCTAAACATTTGGTGCACAAAACACGATGATGGTATCAATCACCAGATAATTTTTTTGATCATGAACGTTTAATTTTGAGTAGAAAATACACTTCAGACTTCACAAAACAAGAAGTAATAAAACAACAAAACTTGCAAACAGTGAAACCATGCAAAATCATAAATTTTTCAAGGCAGCATCAAAAAATTAAGTAAAATGTACTTATTTTATTTAGTAGTGAAATTTACTCAAATTAGCGAATAAACATGACAAGGTTTTCTACTTTTGGATTGATGCATGATGCATTGCAAAGATAACAAGCAATTATAAATAATATTTACTTATAAGCTAGAAACAAATGTAGAATTTACTTAATGTTTTCAAGTTCACGCTTAAACGTACTTATTTAGTGTAGAAAGTACTTAATCTTTTCTGCTGTATTCACCACAAAAAAATAAATAAATAAATAAATAAATACATTTCAGTGTACAAGTAACATGACGGTGAGTAAATGATGACAAAATATTTGACTGACGGCTGTGTTATGCATATTCTTAGTTTCATATTAACCCCAAGCAGATTAACAACACCAAATTAACCGTGAACGATGTTCTTGATCTGTGCATAGAACACATCCCCTGCATTGTTAGTAAATAAGCATCTTTTGAATATTTTGCCACCTGTTACTGTCTGCAGGGTAAGTTGTCGTGGCGTGACACCAGTGTGGCAGTCGTCACCAGTCATCACTTGCCGCAGGAGGCAGCATAGCAGCAGCAGTGCTGCTGGTGGAGGGGTGGATAAGGCCCCTTGTGGATTGTTTGCATCGTTAAATATTTACGTGATGCCACTTCACGTTATTTACACTGGACTGAAGGAAATGCTGTTTAGAGCTGTTGAAGATAGGGAAAAACCATGTGTGTGTATCCTTAAAGGGATAGTCCCCCCAAAAATGAAAATTCTGTCACACACCTGCGTTCACACACTTGCGCATTAACAAACAAGACACTTCACACTGTCACCTTAAAGAGGATGCAATTGTGACAGCACCTTGTGGAAACTGCCTCATGTCAAATGCAAAAAAGGATGTCACACATTGTGTTATTAATAGTATTTTTCCCCCCCACACACTGCACATCTGTACCAAAATGAGTACTCAGCTGTTTTTTTTTTTTTTTTTTTTTTTGTCACACGTGAGCACCATGTATGCGCTTATCTCCCATCTATCCTCTACGTGCCTATGCACTACACCACAGACAACAAATGGAGGTGCGTGCCTAATCATGCAGCTGTTACACACACACATGTGCGTACTCGTTGTTTGCCGTATTTTCATGGTCACATTACTGGATCTAGTACAATGTGTCAAAGTTTGGTTGAAATGTATCGCCTTACAAGCCATGCGCTACAGTAAAAGTGTTTTGATGTCATAAGATAGCATTGTGTGAGGAACAGGGCGAATTGACCAATCACAATCAAGTATTCCAGAGAGCCATGGATCCCACTTTATATTCGGTGTCTTTAACTACTATGTACTAACATTAAAATACAAACAATACAGTGTACTTATTGTGTAACTACATGTTGTTCTGCAAAATTCTCACAAGATTCACATTTGCTGCTACTGAGGTTGAGGAATGGGTTGGTTTAGGATAAATATTAGGTTAGGGTTAGGTTTAGGGTAGTCTTACGTAGCCAGATCTATGACTGTGGCATAGGTCTGGGGTCTATAGCTGCTTTAATTGGCCAAGAACCGCCCATTTAGACAGGAAAAGCCAACTAACTGAAATGTAAAGCGACCAATCAAAGTCGGTTTTGTCATTAAATGGTTTTAGGGGTGGGTTTATTGGAGATGTATCTTATAGGGATGGGACAAGATGGTAATCTCATGATTCGATTTAATTGATATAATCTTGATTCGATATAGTAACACTTAAATGACAAAATATTACAGAAAATTTTTTATTTTCTGAAGCAAAATTTTTTTAAGCAAAATGCTCATTATAATTTCTCATCAAAATAAAGTTCTTTAATACACAATATAAATGCTCAAAGTTTAAATAATAAGAGTTGCTCATATACCTTTCTCTATAAGAAAAGATCACAAACAAATAAGTTTTCAAAAATAGTGAAATGCAGTCAGGCTGATCAGGTGCAGAACAAGCAATAGAACTGTCCTGAAAAAGTATGTGAATGTGTAAATTTATATTTTTTAATCATTATTATAATCACATTTTAACTGTAAAAAAAAATACAAAAATTCTTCATTCTATTAATTAATATTCTATCATGAAATTTTATATATAATAATGATATGAGCCATCACTGTTTGAAATAATGTGTACAGTTTACAAGTAATAACTTTGAGTTTACATTCATTTGTTTATGAAATGGTAAAAAAGTACTGTCACTTTACGTGTTCCGGTTCAGCGAACATTAACGAGAATCTCTCAGTTTCTTTAGCGTATCCATGCTGTGAAATTAAAATTAATATTTATTTTTACTTTTTTATCTGACTGTAACGAACAGAAAGGATATTAAAACACATTATTCAATGATAGTGGAGTGTGCCTTATCTTTAATGGACACACATTACACAGAGGAAACAATCTGCTTTAATCTCATGTACTTTTCATCAAAACAAGGCGATTTTCCAGGTTTTCCAGTTCTTAAAGTTCTAAAAGCAAAATTCAAGCACTTTAAGGACCTTGGGTGAACCCTGTAAACGGTGTAGAAAAAAGCACAGTAGGGGTAAAATCAAGTGATAGAGAGATCGTGATGTATGACAGGTTATTTCATTTATGATCACATGGACAGAAAACAATGTTGCAAATTTTGAAATATCGAGTTATGCCACGATATGGTTTGTAATTGTTTTGGTTTGCGATATATAGAAATTTGATATATCATCCCATCCCTAGTGTCTTACCATAATAAAGACTGACATGGGCGAAAACAAATAGTTTATACTGTATAATTGTGTACGAGTCTCCGTGAGCGATTGCACAGAAAACACATGGGAGAATAGCAGAAAATGTGTGCTAAGTACATCACAGAAAACCTCATTATAGAGAATTTCACAGACATAACTAAGTAAGTCACTCTGCTTGTGGAAATCTGCTTCACTTTCTACTATGAGCATCAAACGAAACTCTGAATATCTTTAAAAGATTTGATGTCACTAACCTGACAAACTTGGGCAAATTCTGTGATTATTTCTTCCTCAAAAGCACTCATTATCAACGCAGAACCTTGTGAACACACCTAGGCTTCCAGGAAGACTGATAAAGCGGCTTGTGTCCGTCTACTCATGGAAGTTCTATCGAACCAGCCAATCAGATTTGCGCTGAGTTGATCGAGAAGGCATTTTCCAGTTTTGTGTGCATCAGACGGTTAAGGAACAGACTGTGGGTGGTCCATGTGTAGGCCATCTGAGACTAGGTTTAGGGTAAGGGCTAAAGTTAACAGTGTAACTACAGATGTAATTAAATGCAGGTACTTTAAATGTATGTACAATGCAAAAACACGTATGTACGTAATAAGTACATTGTATCAAATGCTTAAGTACAAAGCAGTTAAAGACACCTAATATAAAGTGGGTCTGAGCCATATAATCAGATATTTTATTATATGATACAGTAGGTGCACCATTGGCTACAGTGTTTATCCATATAGTCCCACCATTCAGGTTTTTTTTTTAATCTTTTTCTTTTGTGCAGTATTTAATTTTCTTGCTTTTTTGAATGAAACTGATCTTAGTCTAGTTTAAGGCCTTTCTCTACTTGACACCCCAGTGTTTCTTTATAAGTCATGATCCAAGTACAATGGAAAACAATGGAACACAGTTTGACCACAGCCACTTGGGGTCTGAAATTGTTGCACGATGATGGCACTTTGCGTAATCTCTAGCTCCATCACATGGGATTCCCTTTGAACTGGGTTTATTTCTAGGGTAATTTTTATTAAGCATGCAGCTATTTATGGCAGTCACTGAAGCTTCAAGGAGCTGCTGTGACAAGCAGAACTCAAACTGAAATTACCAAATCCCTGATCTTGTTAATTACCCAGATTTAATAAGACATGTTCACTTTGGTTAAATTATTCTAAATATTTATTTCACTTCTCATGTTTTAAGATAACTTGTTATTTTAACTGGAGTTTACAGTGGAGACCTTTCTGTTTCACTTTCTGATTTTTTTCTATACCAAAAACTAATTGTAAATATATACGGTATATATATATATATATATATATATATATATATATGTACACACACTGGCAGCCAAAAGTTTGGAATAATGTACAGATTTTGCTCTTATGGAAAGAAATTGGTACTTTTATTCACCAAAGTGGCATTCAGCTGTTCACAATGTATAGTCAGGACATTAATAACATGAAAAATTACTGTTACAATTTGAAAACAATGTTCAAAACTTCTTAAACAACTTCAAAGAGTTCTTATCAAAAAATCCTCCATGTGCAGCAATGACAGCTTTGCAGATCCTTGACATTCTAGCTGTCAGTTTGTCCAGATACTCAGGTGACATTTCACCCCACACTTCCTGTAGCACTTGCCATAGATGTGACTGTCTTGTCGGGCACTTCTCACACACCTTACAGTCTAGCTGATCCCACAAAAGCTCAGTGGGGTTAAGATCCATAACACTCTTGTCCAATTATCTGTTGTCCAATGTCTGTGTTTCTTTGCCCACTCTAAACTTTTCTTTTTGTTTTTCTGTTTCAAAAGTGTCTTTTCTTTGCAATTCTTCCCATAAGGCCTGCACCCCTGAGTCTTCTCTTTACTGTTGTACATGAAACTGGTGTTGAGCGGGTAGAATTCAATGAAGCTGTCAGCTGAGGACATGTGAGGCGTCTATTTCTCGAACTAGAGACTCTGATGTACTTATTCTCTTGTTTAGTTGTACATCTGGTCTTCCACATCTCTTTCTGTCCTTGTTAGAGCCAGTTGTCCTTTATCTTTGAAGACTGTAGTGTAAAACTTTGTAAGAAATCTTCAGTTTTTTTGGCAATTTCAAGCATTGTATAGCCTTCATTCCTCAAAACAATGATTGAATGATAAGTTTCTAGAGAAAGCTGTTTCTTTTTTGACATTTTTGACCTAATATTGACCTTAAAACATGCCAGTCTATTGCATACTGTGGCAACTCAAAAACAAACACAAAGACGATGTTATGCTTCATTTAATGAACCAAATATCTTTCAGCAGTGTTTGATACAGTATAATGGCAAGTGATTTTCTAGTACCAAATTAGCAATTTATCATGATTACTCAAGGATAAGGTGTTAGAGTGATGGCTGCTGGAAATGGGGCCTGTCTAGATTTGATCAAAAATGACTTTTCAAATAGTGATGGTGCTGTTTTTTACATCAGTAATGTCCTGACTATACTTTGTGATTAGTTGAATGCCACTTTGGTGAATTAAAAAAACAATTTCCTTCTGAAACAGCAAAATCTGTACATTATTCCAAACTTTTGGCCACCAGTGTATTTATATTTGAAGTCAGAAGATTAAATACACCTTAGCCAAACACATTTAAACTCAGTTTTTCATAATTCCTGACATTTAATTGCAGAAAACATTCCCAATGTCAGGTCAGTTAGGATCACTACTTTATTTTAAGAATGTGAAATGTCAGAATAATAATAGAGAGAATTATTTATTTCAGCTTTTATTTCTTCCATCACATTTGCCTTGGGTCAAATGTTTTGGGTAGTCTTCCACAAGCTTCTCACAATAAGTTGCAGGAATTGTGGCCCATTCCTCCAGACAGAACTGGTGTAAATGAGTCTCCTTGCTTGCATACACTTTTTTAGTTCTGCCCACAAATGTTCTATCAGATTGAGGTCAGGGCTTTATGATGGTCACTCCAGTACCTTGACTATGTTGTCCTTACTCCATTTTGCCACAACTTTGGAGGTATGCTTGGGGTCATTGTCCATTTGGAAGACCCATTTGCGACAAAGCACCCCCACAACATGATGCTGCCACCCCCATGCTTCACGGTTGGGATGGTGTTCTTCGGCTTGCAAGCCTCACCCTTTTTCCTCCAAACATTATGATGGTCATTAGGGCCAAACAGTTAAAAAAAAATCATTAGACCAGAGGACATTTCTCCAAAAAGTAAAATATTTGTCCCCATGTGCACTTGCAAACTGTAATCTGGCTTTTTTATGGTGGTTTTGGAGCAGTGGCTTCTTCCTTGCTGAGCAGCCTTTCAAGTTATGTTGATATAGGACTCGTTTTACTGTGGATATAGATACTTGTTTAGCTGTCTCCTCCAGCATCTTCACAAGGTCCTTTGCCATTGTTCTGGGATTGATTTGCACTTTTTGCACTAAACTACATTCATCTCTTAAGAGACAGAATGCATCTCCTTCCTGAGCAGTATGATGGCTGCGTGGCCCCATGGTGTTTATTCTTGTGTACTATTGTTTGAACAGATGAACGTGGTAACTTCAGGCATTTGGAAATTGCTCCCAAGGATGAACCAGACTTGTGGAGGTCCACAAATTTTTTTCTGAGGTCTTGGCTGATTTCTTTTGATTTTCCAATGATGTCAAGCAAAGAGTCACTGAGTTTGAAGGTAGGCATTAAAATACACCCACAGGTACACCTCCAATTCAGTACACCTCCTATCAGAAGCTAATTGGCTAATTGTCTAAAGGCTTGACATAATTTTCTGGAATTTTCCAAGCTGCTTTAAGGCACAGTTAACTTAGTGTATGTAAAATTCTGACCCACTGGAATTGTACCTTCCTCCCTTCCCCCATCCCCGCTTGCCACACATTCACAGTTTTTTCTCTGCTCCGTATCGTAGGAATTTTTGAGTCACAGTCTTCAAAGCAATGCCCATCCTGCATACATGGGGATGACGTGAATTAAGACAGATTATTGGTCAATAATTCAAAACATGCTGTAGATGAACTGGACACGCCAGCCCACCTGATGCTGGGTTGAAGATCTGGGATGTAAATAAATAATAACATTCTTTTCAGTTGTGCTTTAATAACATAAAATATTTAGCTATTTGGATGATCGAATTTACTGCTAAATTACAGCTTCTCTGAAGATACGGTAGAGGGGGAAAGGTGGTCGATGTTGGAACGGAACGTGGCCAAACCAGAAACTTAACACAATCCAGCCTCAGGTGACTTGTGCTGGAATATTTAAAGGGATAGGCTATGCTCAAAATGAAATACTAGGTACATACTGAAAACTGCACAGTATATTTACCTTCTATTTTTATATTTAGTGTATGTAACAGTACACATTATTCATATAATATATAATTATTATTATTATTTCTATTATACATTTTTTTAGATGACCATTGTTATTTTACTCTTAATACACAAGAAGCCGTATAACCTAATATATATATATATATATATATATATATATATAAGAATAATTTGATATTTAGATCAAGATGTATAAAAAAAAAAAAATCACATCATGAGTTGAGCAGACATCCGAATAAATGCTTATTATTTTTTGCTCTCAAGGTTTGTTCTTTTTGGAACTGTGCTTGAAAACATTGATATTTCTATCCAAAATAATTATACCGTAAACATTTTGGCACCCATTCTCTTATTACAGAAATGGTAACTACAATGAGAAATGGAGCAATTAAAGGGGTTCACATGCATTATTTAGTTCTCATTAGCTTCCTGTGACATGGACCAATGAAAAGTGTTGGCTGCACCCAGGCAATTAGTAAAATTAGTGGTGCAGGATTTGGCGTTAGTTCAGGCCACATGGCCTGCGAGATACCAGCCTGGTGTCAGTCCAGTAATTTATAACTTTGCGTGTGAAAGAAATGGGTTTGAAAAATCAGAGACTCGTCAACCCCTGCGATACCTAATCAAAAACATTTCATGAGCTACTGTAAATACGGCCAGGTTGTCCCAAGTTTCTAAGGAAGTTGGCCAAGAGGCAGACCCTGTGCTAGCCCTGCAATGATGAGACGCGGAGACTCCAATGCGTGCGTAATTAGCAAGCCGGGATGTGTTTGTTTTCATCTCTGTGTGTTTGCACTGATAAAGTTTGACTTGCCAAAAATGTTGGTCCCATGTTGGAGGCCACTCAAGCTGTTCCCCAGCATCCTATAAGAATGGACTGAAATCGGGCTCTGCGATTGGTCAGCCTCGCTGTACACTTGTTTGAAACAGATCTGTGCTGCATTTTATCATACGCACCTTTAAATCTGTTCACATGCACCATATGCATGACAGAGCATGCATGAAAATACCAAATTTATCTCCTTAATTCATTTTCCAAATGTTACATTGTGGTTGTGGGAACGCTAAAATGTGCAGTTTTTGTTAACCTGAGTACAACGTTATTTAAAGGTTAGCATAACATTCATGAAAATGTAAAAAAAACTTTCTAAAACGTAATTTGCCAACTTCTCAGAAAAATTAAGCAACTGAGTTTAAAAGACACGCAAGCAATGACTTCTTTCCAAACATTGCAAGAACTTTTATCAAACACTAATGACATCAAAAGGATGTTCCATTAACGTTATTTTAATATTTGTTTCTAACCTTTACATAATGTAAGTTGTTGGAATGTGTCCTGTTATGTGGGAGATTTTTGTACCACACTGTATGTTTTTACTTTAAAAAAAGGTAGAACCATTGTGAATTGTTAGAATTTGTACATTTTCTAGCACCCTTTATGAATGGACCAAAGTCGGATTATGCGATTGGTCAGTGTTGTTGTGCACCATCAACCTGTTCACATGCTGCATATGAAAAAAAATAGTCCTAAAGTTTCAAGATTCTTTCTGCCCAGCTAACAAATTCCTGTTCTTAAAACATTTTCAAAACATTTCATTGTGGTTGCGAGAATGTGAAAATGTCCAGTTTTCTTTAACGTGGGTAGAGCGTTGTTTAAAGGATAGCATAACATCACTGAGAACTTCCTGAAAATTTCATTTGCCAACTTTTCAGAAAAAGATAAGAAATTTAGTTTAAAATACATATGAACAATGTTGCACTAAGAACGTTTTCGCATTGTCAAAACTTTTATTGTACACTAATAACAACATAAGGATGTTAATGATATTTTAATGTTTGTTTCTAACCTTTATATATTGTCAGCCAAAGTTGTTGGAAAGTTCCCTGTTTGGTGGAACATTACTTAACATAACCTTTCTGAAAACTTAATTTGCCAACTTCCCCGTAAAAATAATAATAAAGAAAAAAAAGAAAAAAAAAAAGGAGAAAGACATCTTAAAAGATGTATGAACAGTGTTGCACTGAGAACGTTATCTCCTAACATTCTGTGAACTTTTGTTGAATGCTAATCACATCATAACAATGTTCCATCAGCATTACTTTAACAATGTTTGTTCCTAACATTTACATAACATTAGCCAAAGTTTTAGGATCACATTCACAATTTTAACTATTTTCAATAAAAAGAAAAGGTAGAATCTCAGTGAAATGTGAGTAGTTGTACGTAACGTACAACTTGCAGCCTTTAAAAATGGACCAAAATCAGGCTCTGTGATTGGTCAGCACAGTTATGCACTTGTTTGAAACAGATCTGTACTGCGCTGTGTTGTACGCAAGGGAGTTGAGTTGGTTTGAACATTGGGAGGATTGTATTGTGAAGCGGGGGGTGGGGTGTGGGGTGGTTGTACTTGCTAGTCTTGGTTATTGGGGAGGTTACCTCACCCCATCCCTCCCAGAATCTACGCCCCTGGTCGTACGCACACTTTAACATGTTCACAGGCGCCATATTCATAACCAAGCATTAGAAAAAAACGTGCATATTTTCAACATACGTTCTTAAAACGTTTTCTGAATGTTAAATTGTGGTTGTGGGAAGAAAAAAAAAAACGTTTGCGTAATGAGTGAAGAACGTTAAACATTTAAAGGTTAGCATAACATTCCTGAAAAGGTGAAAACCTCCTAAAAGCTTAATTTGCAGATTTATTTATCAGTTTTCGCTCTCACAAAAATTGTATAGAAATTAGGGCTGTCAGAATTAACGTGTTAATGCATGTGATTAATTTAAAAAGTTTAACCCGTTCATTTTTCTTAACTGCGATTAATGCATTTACAGTTAATCCAGCATAAACACTGGTGTGAAGGGCGGAACCTTTGGAATGTGTCCACCCAGAGTCATTACACTGACACACACAGCACAAACAGACACACAATAGCGTGATTAATCGTGAATAATTACAAAAATGGTGCGATTAATCGCGATTAAACTTTTTAATCGACTGACAGCACTAACAGACATATAATTTAAGGACACATGAACAATGTTGCATTAAGGATATTTTCTCCAACATTGTGAGAATATAATTTTTATTGAATACTTATGTTATCATAAGGATATTCTACTAACGTTATTTAAAAGAAAAATCCTAACCTTTACATAATGTTGTTGGAACAAACAGGGAACCGCAAAAGTTGTTGGAACATTTCCTGTTTGTTGGTCATTTTTAAACCACACTTATGCACAGTCACAATTTGAAATGGTTTGTTTTGAGTTGTGCAAATCATGCTTTGTGAATGGTCGGCACCATTGTGCACTTGTTTGAAACAGATCTGTATTGCGTTGTGTTGTACTCACCCTCATACCTGTTCACATACAACCATATGCATGTGCGAGCATGCATGAACACAGCTTGAACACAATTTGCACGCAATATACAGGACAGCAGTGTGCTACAATGATAATACGATGCTCGAAACAATTAACGTAGTGTAAATTGATTTGTTTACTCAGCTTCACTTTTTTCCAAAGGGCAGATAAATATGGCTTTCCCCTCTTTGAATTCAAAACACCCACATATTGGCGTGTATCTGCCGCTGTAGCCCCACTTAACTTATAGTTTACCAGTTATACAAAGTATTTGCAATTCAGAATATGACAAGGCTTGAAAAGTTCTCAGCAGTGCATTTGCGTGTTTGTGCAGAGCTGTAGGAGGACATGCGAGCAGCCTCTTATTAATATGAGAGAGAATACAGGAGAGTATAAACAAAGTAAGCAGGTGCTCCGAGCTTTAGAAAAAGCCCAAGTTATCGTGTTCCAGAATAGCGGGCCTGTAATTATACTTTGCTGGTTTGTGGGGAAAAAAGAGGTGTTTTGCATGTTAATCGTGCCAGGTAACTTGGTTGATTTCCTGTTCTAATACTTAAGTTTGACATTAATAATTCATATCGCTTCCAGTTTCCCATTTTTCACACACCTGTGTTATTGTTGGGTGTAATGATGAGGGTTCGGCAGGCTCTTTTGTCAGTGTCATTGCAGGTGAGAGCGGCATACTTGATTATGTAAAACAACTTGTCAGCCTTTTTATTTTTATGTAATGTTTAGTGTTAGAAATGTTGTGATTAATTACTCCTTAACCTCAGTGCAAAAGGGGACTTGAATCAAATAGCATTAGAAATGTTCTAGCAGCCCATGATCAAATAAGCTCATGGACTGTGTTTTTATGAATAATAAACTCTAAAGTCTATTTTGCATATTTTCTTATTTCATTAATATATATATATATATATATATATATATATATATATATATATATATATATATATATATTACAAACTATATCTTCAGCATAACAATTTGAGTTAAAGGTTGAATTGAAAAATAAAAAATAAATCCACAGTTTTCTTTGTATTTGATGTATTCCTCCCTTTTGCTTTAATCACAGCATGCATTCAAGCTGCCATGGACTCCACAAGTATGCTCAAAACCTGATGATCCATGTTAGTCCAGCATGCTTTTCGGAATGTTACAAAAAACATTTATTTTGATGTCATTTGGAAACTGCCAGGATCATGACCTCAGAATTTCACTTTACCTGTAGTGCAAATTTACTACGTTCCACCCCAGCAGTTCACAGTGATAAAACATAGAAGTCCCTCTTGCCACCACAATCAAGTTTGTCCTTGAAAATTCCACACCTGTGACACAACAGATCCATTTATGATATGTTTTTTTTTTTCTCTCCCCAAATACATGTTTGTCCAGCGTCAACTGTATTCGTGTTTACTCCGTCACCCTCCCAAACACTGTGTTTGTTTTTCACTGTGGCTCTGAAATGCTCAAATTGCATTTCTCAGATGTTGGATCCCCGGAGGAGTGCATTGAGCGGCAGGTGTCTGAGAGAATCCAATCTCTGCTCCTATTCGGCATTAAAGCCATTGCACACTTCTGTCTGAGCCATGTAAATGCATGCCGATGCAGACCTTGTGTGGATTCAATATGCTGCAGTGTTTTATTTTGTTGTAAACTTTTCCTTAGCCTATAGGAAAGAAAAATCACAAATGAGATCTCATTATTATCCCAGTTGTTTCTCATTGACAGCAAAATAATGAAATTGAACGCAAATGGAGACCTGGTAATGCATCTTTTTTTTTTTTTTTTTCTGAGAAAATAGTTCCTCCCATGAGTTTTAGAGGATATCTCGACTGTGCAATCTGGAAACAAAAGTCAGAGATGAAATATTTTTCATCAATTCTCCTAAGGCCATCTTCATTTATTTGATATCTTTATATTCTCACTGTATGCTAACAATTGTCTCATTTATTTATATTTTTATTTCTCCCATTTTAGGGATTTTAGGAGAAACATCTGAGGCAAAGTTCATATTTAAATACAGCTTAACTGAGACATAACATAACTTTATAGAGCAACCTCTGAGCAATGAGCGAGAGAAGGGGGTTCCTATGGTCATGGAAAACCTGGAAATATCAGGAAATATTAAAGTTATGTTTTCCAGGCTTGGAAAAGCCATGGGAATGAATAAAATCTCAAAAGAGATGTATAGTGAATCTATATTTTTCACTGCTTGTAAAATATTTCTTGTGCTAGAATATTGCTTGATTTGTCAGAGAATCATTCTTTTGAATCAGAGTTCTTTTCAACGAATTAGTCGAAACTGTTCATACGTGTTGGGCAAGTCACTTAAAAAATAGTAAACCGAATTTCAAATTACTTCTCTTAGATTGTAATCAGATTACTGATTACTTAAATATGAAATGTAATCACATTACTACTTACTTTACTTTTAAGTTACTTTATAAAACAATTTTCATAGAAATGTTTTGATTTTTCTGCTCAACAAAATCAAAATGATGTCTATTTTTTCTCCTTGTTCATCATCGTCAACACTGTTCATTGTTGTTGTCCCAGCTGTCACGGAAACACAAATAGATGTACACATGAACATAATTCATGTTAAAGATTTATTCTTCATAAATAATATTATTTTTAGAAACATATGCAACCCAAGTAAGCCAAGTAATCTGATTACAATAATTTACATTTGTAATTTGTTACACTACTTTTGACTTTTAAAAGTAATTTGATTACAGTAACTAATTACTTTGTAATCATATTACACCCAACACTGTTCGATCTGAATCAAAATGATTTTTAAAAATCTGTATCCAGTTATCACAAACATATGGAAAGTTCATGAAAAAGTCATGAAAATTAATTGGTCAAAAAGAGTAGGAACCCTAGAGAGAGATGGACGTGATGCTTAACAAACATACTTTAAAACATCTTTAAACTAAGTTAATACATATGCAGCAGTTCTTGCTCCCAAGTGCATTTCAGAGTGCATTAAGAAAAATCTTTACTTATTTCTCTGACAATTATATAACTTGAGTTTCTCGTTTCTTTTTCTTTCTATTTTTTTTTTTTTTTTTTTACTTGCTCAACAAAACCCAACACAATAGATTCTTGTGCACCGCGATCCCCCACCGGAGGCATTGACTAGCTTTTAATAGATGTTGAACTGTACTTTTGAATTGAAAGCCTGGGTCATTGTGCCTCATTGACGTAAAACCACAAAAAGCAAATGATGTCTTAGTTGAGAGAAATATATCAAAGGATATCAACAATTATGAGTCATAAACAGACTTGGCGCCACAGCGGTGGGGCCCGGAGCCGCGGGAATTAGCATGTTGAGCTAATAAATATGCATGTAAAGATTCTCCCAGAGGAATAACACGCTCGTGATTGATAGCTTTGCAATTGAAGGATGTGTAAATTCACCAATTTTTTTTTTCCCCCTGCATTCCACAGTTCTGCTGTTGTACTGTTGAAATCCATCTCACTTGTTAAAAGTTTTACCAACTTTATAATCCTTAATGCCACATCTGTTTCCTGCCTTTATAGCGCCTGTAAAACTTCATTAAATTATTACCACCAGCTGGCCTCGTTGCACAATAACCTCACTTATCTCTCATTCGCTGACAATACTTTTGATTTATAGAGCCTATTAGAATAAATGATATTTTATACATATGTATATATGGGTAAACAAGAGAATTGTGTTCTTTTTTAATAATTCATGAGCTTTTGTTGTGGGGAAACTTTTTGTGCAAGGGTAGTTGACGCATAACATGAGCTTTTTATTATAAGCATCAAGATCTTAAGTAAAAATTTATATGAATGGATAAAGGGTGTTTTGTTTTTTTTTTTTTCTTTTTTTTGTATCACCTATTTGCCTTCACTAGTTCATTTTAAATGGCCCTTCAGTGTGATAAATTATTTTTAAAAGTTAATTTTAAAAATATTCCATGTAGTCTTCAATTTAAACTGAGGTCATGAGAGCTGCATGCATACTAATTGTTAAACAATTAGCCAAATTAGCTATTTTAAAAAGATTTCAATGAGATATAGCATGTAACACTGCAGGGCAACAGTGCACAGTGTTCATAGTTCGTATTTATTTTAAGAAGAGTTTAAAGAGATGTTAAATTCCTTAAATTCTCTAAAAAATAAAAAATAAAACGGAATTTTAATTAAAAATAAAATAGGATATATAACAAATGCCATTGATATTCGGAGCTGTTAAAATGCTAAAACAGAATATAAAATGTACTTTAAAATGTATCATTTTTTATTTTATTTATTTATTTTCAAAAAAGGCAGCAGTTTACACATATAAACATCACTGTCCCTGTAGATTTGACAAAATACACACTGCTAACTAAAGTTCCCTCTAATGTTGTCCTCTTAATTCTTGATTTTCTTTTATCAGGCACAGACTTAAAAGTTAATGCTTTCCGATTGACATGGAATGGAAAAATGGGATGGGACATGGAAGAGCTGGCATTTAAATCTGCTTGCATCCAGAAGAATTCCAGCACCCCCTAATGTCACAAAAGAGTTACTGAAGCACTGAATTCTTCACAACACAACAGTTTGAAAGCAAAAGTAGCCCAAAGGAACATGCATTTCCAAAATTCTCATGGAAGTTGAGAGGAACAATGTTACAGTAATTGTAAATAGTGCCGTCAAAAGTTTTCAAGTTGAAATAGAGTAGTTAGAAACTTGACAAAATCTGTTTCATTTACGTAGGTAAACACAAGACTAGAGATGATATACCCTCGAGGTGCAATAAGTAATTTCCACATTTTAGATTTTTTTTGTTTTTGTTTTTAAGTGCTCACACTGAGAATATAATGATGTGTTACTGCCCTCAGGTGAAGAGATGGCAAACATCTTGCATGTGCAGGAAACAGAGTTAAAGGTGAAAACTTTGCTGCTGGTGGCTGTGTTTGGGCTAATAGCGTACTACTACTTATACAATAAATACTGCACACTATTAAAAAAAAAAAAAAAAAACAGTACACACTATGCAACTTTAAATTTGAGACAGCAGCATGCTGCATTGTTGTCACATGACCTCATTACATTGTATGTTTAATTGAGTGAATGGCATCCAGTTATCATTCCTGGATATTTTTGGATATTTACACAAAATGTGATATTTTTCATCCAATTTAGTGTAAAAATGTCTTAACTTTTGATATGATGATCAAATGTTGAATTGTTAAAAATAATGGTTGATATTTATTCTGGTTCGTTCATTACACTAGAAATAGAAGGTCAAATGATGCACATTGCATTGTGGCATACAACGCCCAATGCAGTATAATCTGTTTTCTGCAAATGTAAAATACAGATACAAATATGCAGACTATGCACAGTATGATATACATATTATATGCTGCAGAAATAGAATGAGTAGTTTGGTAGTAAGCTATTCTGAACATAAGAATACATTTTTGATACAGATACAAATTTGCATACTATGCACAGTATGTATACTATATGCTATATAAATAGTATGAGTAGTATGGTAGTACGGCAATTCTGAACATAAAAATAAATTTTTGATGCAAATACAAATTTGCATCTTATGCAAAGTATGCATACTTTATGCTGCAGAGCGGTATGCGTAGTAGGCAATTCAGAGTACATTTTGTGTTCAGATGCAAATTTGCATACTGTGCACAGTATACATACTATATTCTGCTATAATTGTATGAGTATGGTAGTAGGCTATTCACAGTAAATGTATACAGATACAAATTTGTAAACTATGTGCAGTAAACATACTATATGCTGCAGAAAATGAATGAGTAAGATGGCAGTAGGCTACTCCAAACTTAAGAATGCATATTGGGTACAGATACAAATTTGCATATTGTGCAAAGTATGGATACTATATACTGCAGAAATAGTATGATTAGTATGGTAGCAGTCTATTCAGAGTACATTTTGTATATAGATACAAATGTGCAGACTATGCACAGTATCCATACTATATGCTGCAGAAATAGTATGAGTAGTATGGTAGTAGGCTATTCCAAAGATACAAGTAAATTTGCATACTATGCATAGGAAACATACTATATGCTGCAGAAAAAGAATGAGTAGGATAGTAGTAGGCTATTCCAAACTTAAGGGTGCATTTTGGGTACAGATACAAATTTGCATATTGTGCAAAGTATGGATACAATGTACTGCAGAAATAGTATGAGTAGTATGGTAGTAGTCTATTCAGAGTACATTTTGTATATAGATACAAATGTGCAGACTATGCACAGGAAACATACTATATGCTGCAGAAAAAGTAAGGCTGAGTTCGGAATTGCACACTACCCATACTACTTGCACTACTTCTTCCATATCTGCCTATGGCAGAAATAGTAAGAGTAGTATGGTAGTATGCTATTCTGAACTCAGCGTATGAGTAGGATGGTAGTAGGCTATTCCGAACATAAGAATGCATTTTGGATACAGATAAAGATTTGCATACTATGCAAAGTATACATACTACATACTGCTGAAATAGTATGGATTGCATGGTAGTAGGCTATTCCGAACATTCAAGTACATTTTGGATACAGATACAAATTTGCATAATATGCAAAGTATACATACTATATACTGCAATAAAGAGTTGTTTGGTAGTAGGCTATTCAGGGTTAATTTTGAATACCGATACAAATTTTCATACTTTGTAAAGTATATCTGCTATATACTGCAGAAGCAGTATGAGTAGTATGTAAATAGGCTATTCTGAACCTAAGAGTGTAACTAACTCATGGCAGGTGAGCTCACAGGCTATATTTGGAACTGAATACTAGGATACCAGTCTTGCTATTTCTGCAGTATATGTACTGTATACTGTACACAGTATGAAAATGATCTTACATGATGTTTGATTAAAGATCCAATCCACATTATTTCTTTATTTCTACTGCATCTTTGGGGCTTTAGTTAGTCACAGTTGCATTTGGCATATCTAGTCCTACTTTCTGTGCTAATTTTGGCCATAAAAATGTGTTTGGCATATTTTGCGTATAACTAACAGCTTGAGGGACTATATTTGGAGAACTGTAATGTAATTATGAGCTTGGCCATATTAATATGTGTGTGCAGGCATTCTGACAAGTCTTTTCTCAGACGATATATTTTGCATTGAACTCTGCCTCCTTCAATAACTTTGCCAAATGTTTGTCATTGTTTAAAATGGGCCGAATGATTTGATAGTGCAACACATTTAATGACCATTTGTAATCTGGTGTTGATGAAGCTTTACTCAGATTTACTGAGAGATATTATTGGTAGGTGTGAACAAGTAAAACATCTGGTTCAAAGAATACATAAGCTATGTTTCAAGCAACCGAATATTTAATATTCATGTTTAATACTTGTGTAAATAGATTAAAAACAATGTTGATGCATGACACTTATGATGAAAGCTTAATAAAACCCTCAAATGCTTTTTCAAACACAATTATCTTTTATTTTTAATAATGAGTAACTGACACCACTATGTTATCAGCATTGTTTTTAGCACAGCAACAAAAATCAAGTAACATCTTTGGCGTTCTCCTTGTTTTACTCGCAAATATGCACATTTTTATTGGAAAGCCCATTACAATCATACATTTCCTTTTATAAAGTAATGAATTATTTCACAAATCAATAAACTCTGTCATAATGACATCATCTTTTCAAGAAGTGAACTTTTAAAAAAAAGTATCCTCTTGTTTGGACACTTTATCATATGTTTTATAATGTTTGTCATTGGGCTAAGAAGCTTAAAATGTCCTGTTACCATGGTTTTATATATTGAATAATTGATTATTTATAATTGGATATTAATATATAAAACATCTGTATTAAAACACTTTGGTAACATGACCTTGTAAACAAAATTAGTAATGACAGTAAAACTGAACCAAAAATTGTCAAATATGTTACTGTCAACCCTGTTACCTCTCTGAAAACAGTTTTAGCCCAACATTATTACAATTTTCAAAAAATATTTGCATATCATGATCCATGAGTAACTTTGAAATAAACGTCCATAAACACAAGTTAAATCATATATGTTTATGCATTGCATTGCCCTGCCTGCCTGCATATGTTTGCATTTTTATCTTCTATTTCCACGGACCCGTCAGAATTTGGCGGTGACACAGTGCATGATTAGTATGCATTAAATGCCGCTGCTGAAGTTGTAAAAGTAGGGCCTGTTTGTACATCCTGTAACTGTGATGCTGATGAGCATGCAGCCTGTTTGTTTTCCCTCGTGCTGTAAACAGATTCATTTGGAGTGCGAGCTTGATTTCTCCTGAGCGTGCATTGCGGCGTGAGCAGTACCTGTCAGCATCAGCACACCTGAGCTGCGGAGCATTAAACATCAGGGTCGCTGACTCAAGCCAGACACACTCAAATGAGCGGAAAAATCACTCAGCAATAAGACATGATCTCAAAAATACAATACATATCGTGTGGTCACCACATCTTTCAGTGTCGATTTCCTCAGGGACATCAAAATAACCCTAACTAAACCCTAGTTTATCCCACAAATACCATATTTACTGCAGTAAAATCATAATAAGATCTTTCAAAATGTGAAAGAAGCTTTCAAAACCACCTGTCATTTTGTTAAATTAATACATTTATTTATTTTATTTTTTACAGAATAAACTGTTACAGCAAAGGTCATTTGGTTGAAACTATAATTAGAATGACAAAAAGTGAATATCAAGCAGCCAAAATACAATTGTTGCTACAGTAAATAAAACGGGACCTCTAGAAGCTTTCAGAAACTTTCTTTATTTTTATTGCAGTGTTGTTGCAGTAACAATAACTGTATATATTATGGTTTATTGCTGAAATGATGATAACCATTGTACAAAAGTGAAGAACAAACAGGTACACATATAGTTTCTTCTTCCAGATAGTATGAAGAGATAAATATCTCTAAACTTAACCATGTTCCTGGTTTTGATTAGTTTACAATAAGGTTGCATTTGTAAATATTATTAAATGCACATGGTCTCATGAGCTAACAATGAACTTTTTTTTTACAGCATTTACTGTATCGATCTTGGTTAATGTTCATTTTTAAACTAGTTCCTAATGCATTTACTAATGTTAACATATACATTGTTAAAATGCACTTGTATATGTTAGAATAAACATCAACAAAGATTAATAAGTGATGTAAAAGTTTTGTTTGTTATTGATGTTAATGCTTAAGAACCTATTTTTTCAAACTAGTCCTAGACTGTCCGCCAAATCGGAACCAAACCAGTGCAGAAAGATTCTCTGGTGTCCCAATATCAATAATTATAAAAAATGTACTTTAGATTCATCGTTGCAACGGTATGTCAAAACGTACAAATTAGGCATGGTCACTTTTACTTAAACGATTATAAGTCTTGAACGGAATTAGATATTTTCACATAATTTGGGACAATTATGTAGGAGGTCAATCTGAGGACACAGGGGGGAAAATGCACACCTCTGCCTCTTGGTGACGCTATAACAAAGACAAACGTAAAAATAGCTCTAACTATGGAACTTTTGGTCTGATCGACTTGAAATTTTGCATGCAGTGTCTTTGTCCAATGTGTCATCAAGGTCTATGAGGACAGTTGCATATCTTAGAAAAACATGGCCGCTATTAACCAATCAACTTTCAGCAGCTATTAGACAAGGTTACAAAAAGCAGTTCGGAATGAAACGTGGTAAGCTTATTTGTCTCTTGACCCAAGAGGGCAGTGCAAAATTTGAAAACGATTGGCTACCGGGAGGCGCTATCGCGTTTTACATTGATGTAAATGGTTGTATATATGCAGTGTTTCACACAAACACGCGTTATTCATATCATATGATATATCTTTTTGTTCTGAACTACTTCACTCAGATGCATGGGTGTGAATTAAATCGTTTGTTAAATTTTTGAGATTATTTATAAAACATTCTTTTTCGAACTAGTCCTAGGCAGTTTGCCCGATCAGAACCAAACCAGTACAGAGAGATTCCCTGTAGTCCTAATATAAATAATTATCAAAAAAGTTTTAACTTTCGATTCATCGTCACAACGGTACACCAAAACATTCCAAGTAGGTGTGGCCACTTTTACTTAAACGGTTGTAACTAATGAATAGATTGAGATATTTTCACAAAATTTGGAACAATTATGTAGGAGGTCAATCTGAGGACACAGGGGGGAAAAGCACACCTCTGCCTCTTGGTGCCACTATAACAAAGGCAAACATAAAAACATCTCTAACTATGGAACTGTTGGTCCAATCGACTTAAAACGCATGCAGTGTCTTTATCAAATGCACTTTTTTTTTTCACACAAACACACATTATTCATATCAAATGATAGATCTTATTCTGGACAACTTCCTCAAGATGCATTAGTGTGAATCAAATTGTTTGTTAAATATTTGAGATAAAAAAAAAATATATATATTTTTCCAAACTTGTCCTAGGCCGGAACCAAACCAGGGCAGAAAGATTCTCTGGTGTCCCAAGATCAATAACTATCCAAAAATGTTAACTTTCGATTCATTGTCGCAACAGTACGCCAAAACGTACGAAGTAGGCATGGCCACTTTTACTTAAATGGTTATAACTCTTGAGCGGAATGAGATATTTTTACAAAATTTGGGAGAATTATATTGGAGGTCAATCTGAGGACACAGGAAAGAGAATGCGCACCTCTGCCTCTTAGTGGTGCTATAACAAAGACAAACGTAAAAATAGCTCTAACTATGGAACCACTGTTTCAATCGACTTGAAATTTTGCATGCAGTGTCTTTGTCATCAAAGCCTATGAGGACTGTTGTATTTCTTGAAAAACATGAACATCAACCAGTCAGCTTTCAGCAGCTATTATACAAGGTTAAATAAGGCCGATCGGAACAAAACATGGTAGGCCTATTTGTCTCTTGGCGCAAGAGGTCTGTGCAAAATGTAAAAAATAAATAAATCGTATCGTATTTTACATGCATGTAAATGGTTGTTTATTTTGCGGTGTTTCACACAAACACACGTTATTCATATCATATGATAGATCTTCTTATTTTGAACAACTTCCTCAAGACTTTTTTTAACTAGTTCTAGCCCGTTTGCCAGATTGGAAACTGAGAGATTCTCTGGAGTCCCTATATCAATAATTCTCAAAAAAGTTTGAACTTTAAATTAATTGTCGCAACAGTACGCTAAAACGTACGAAGTAGGCGAGGCCACTTTTACTTAAATAGTAATAACTTTTGAAAGGAATTAGATATTTTCACCTAATTTTGCACATTTATGTAGGAGATCAATCTATGAAAATTGTCTCTTGGTGGTGTTATAACAGTCCATATCTCTGTGCTACCTAAAATGATGGTTCTGAAAATTAAAGCAAATTTTCATTGTTTTAGGTGCTAACAGACTTTCTAATTAATACTTAATACTTAACATATTTACTTAAAGGCCCTTAAATGCTTGAACTCCGATAATTGCTGATTGCAGCTATATTTTATATTGCATTGCTTATGGAAGTGCATTGTATATTACATTGTGTTTAGTGTTGGGAGCCATCAACCAAAACAAACTTCTCATGAAAGAAATCTTGCTTTGACTGAAACTTCAAATTCAACTTTGTAGTTAACTTTTACTTCATGGACACTATAATGCACTAAATGTCTTGATGTGATTAATATTATTACAGATAATGTGCATGAATGCTGGCAGATTTTAAGTGTTTACTGTGTGAGTGGGTGTTTTGAGCAATATGAAAAGCCATAAAACCACAGAGCCTCTAACACAAATTAATAAAAGATCTGATAAAAAGTAGGATTGTTATGAATAAATGCAATTAATTACAAATAAAATTCATTAGCATTAAATTAATCCCATGGCTGCAGTAAATGTTGTGGTACCTTTTAGCTGAATAACAAAGAAGTTATGTCCTACTCTACAAATTATGCAAAATAACAATGCCACATAACAAAATATCATACTTTTCTTAGTTTGTATAGCATATTAATCAAGACTCTAATCACAAAATGAACATAACATCATGGTTACTTTCATAACCTCCATTCCCTGATGGAGAGAATGAGACATTGTGTCGATGTAGTGACACTAGGGGTCACTCTTGGGAGCCCCAAACACCTCTGCTTTTTTTAAAAAGGCCAATGAGAATTGGCGAGTGGAATTTGCATGCCACTCCCCCAGACATACGGGTATAAAAGTTGTTGGTATGTAACCACTCAATAAGATTTTGTGCTGAGGAGCCGAGACCAGGTCCCGGCCATTTCAGCGGGTAGTTCAGCGTTGTGGCAAGAGGAACACAACGTCTCGTTCCCTCCATCAGGGAACGGAGGTTACGAAAGTAATCATGACGTTCCCTATCTGTTACTCACTCGACGTTGTGTCAATGTAGTGACACTAGGGGTTCCTATACAAAACGCCACAACTATCTGAACTGTGTGTGATGGGCAGACCGCTGTGTGCCTCGTAGCCAGCACACCAGGCCATCACATAACCTCCCCCCACACTCTTATAAGCGTCGAATGGTCCATTAGGAACAAGTCAACTGTCCAACTATAGAGACAGGCTAGCCCAGCCGAGGCCTCTTTCCCTCTCTTTTCTCCCCAAAAAGAGTGGAATTTGTTAACTGACTGGGAGCCATAAGTGTCTGCGTCGGGGGGTGTCCCTCCCAAGGGGAAGACACCGCGGAGACCACACCCCGCCCAAAAAGAGGGGGGGGGGGTATTTTGAGTGGAATACGTCACATGGTCTTACCGAGTCTTGTCGGAAGTATGTCATGTGGAGAGGTCCCATGGTAGGTCCTACCCGAAGGGGGAGGAGTTTCTACAGAGCATGGCGACCGGGGGCAGAGGGGCCTCTGCCCAAGGAAGATGCAGTTTCCGACAGGGAAACGATTTTGTGAAAGATATCACATGGGGTCTCCTTCGGGGAACCAGCACATGTGGAGCACCTACCTCAGTACAGGGGCTCATTAGCGCACGTACTGAGCTGGTCAGCAAGTTTCTCCGCAAACTCAACTGCCAGAGGGCTAAGGAGGAAAGTCATCCAGGGATCACAGTTTGTCAACACGACTGGGAGTCAAGAGCGCATGTCTTCACCTCAAGGGAGGGGAAAGGCGCTATGCGCAAGTGGTACACCCGGCCAGCTGTCCCGGAACTTACCTGCTCTTGCCTGCCAATACATGAGACGAGACCGGCTCAACTCGGAGATTATAGAACCTTGCAAAGGTGTTGGGTGTTGCCCAGCCCGCTGCTCTGCAGATGTCTGCCAAAGAGGCGCCACTGGCCAGGGCCCAGGAGGCCACCACACTCCTGGTAGAGTGGGCTCGTAATCCCGCAGGGGGTGGCACGTCCTGAGCCTGATATGCCATTGCAATGGCGTCAATGACCCAGTGGACGATCCTCCGTTTGGAGACAGCGCTTCCTTTCCGCTGTCCACCAAAGCAGACAAAGAGCTGCTCGGAGCTTCTAAGGCTCTGCATACGATCCAAATAGATGCATAAAGCTCGCACCGGACACAGTAATGCCAAGGCTGTGTCTGCCTCCTCCTGCGGCAGCACTTGCAGGTTCACCACCTGATCCCTAAAAGGGGTCGTGGAAACCTTGGGCGCATAGCCCAGTCGGGGTGTCAGGATCACGTGAGAATAACCCGGACCAAACTCCAGGCACGATTCACTGACAGAGAATGCCTGCAGGTCCCCTACCCTTTTGATGGAAGTGAGTGCAGTCAGGAGGGCAGTCTTCAAAGAGAGTGCCTTAAGTTCAGCTGAATCCAAGGGCTCAAAGGGAGCTCCCTGAAGACCCAGAAAGACTACAGAGAGGTCGGACGAGGCATGGTCTGGAGGGATTCAACCTCCTAGCGCCTCTCAGGAACCAAGTCATGCTTCCCCAAGTACTTACCATCTACTGCATCGTGATGAGCTGAAATAGCGGCTACATACACCTTCAAGGTGGAGGGGGACAGTTGCCCCTCCAGCCTCTCCTGCAGGAAGGCGGGTGGGGCCTCACGGCGGGGTGGAGCTCGAGGTGCCACATCGAGGGGACTTGAGCCCCGTGGCCGTGCTAAGTCCAGGGACATCGAAGCACTTACCTGGCTCCTGCCGCCCACCATAAGATTGGCCGAGGAGGAGGGAGGAGGAATCTTGTCCCCGTAGTCCACTGGAACCAATCCCGTGTGGGCGTGTTTGTGCCACAGCTGGGCGCACAGGGGTGGGGTGTCATACCTGCCAAAATGGGAGGATGGACGGTGGTCATGATGACGGCCGTGCGCACCGGATATGTGACCCAGGAGACGAGGGAACCATTCTTTTGTCAGGCATTTGGGTGCCGCAGGCTCCTGGGCATGCGGTGACAAAAGATTCTCCTCCCGGCCCTCCACCGGGATGGAGTGATCTGTCGACCAGCCCCAGAGAAGTGGGTCTCCTCGCCCCTGGGTCGCCCATCTTGGGGGTGCTTCGAAGCCTTCCTCGGGTTCTTAGCGGCCAGCCACAAGACGGGTGGTGTCTGCTTCCTGCGGAGGGCTCCACACCGGAGCCGGGCCATGGGGGTGGGCTGTGGCAGAGCCGGTGTTGTTGCTGCTGGAGGACACCCTTGGAGACGAGCAGACAGGGTGCGGGGTCTTAAGCCGCACCGGGGCAGGATATGTTGTAAGGCCTCCGTCTGCTTCTTCACCGCCGAGAACTGCTGGACAAAGTCTTCGACGCCGTCGCCAAACAGGCCAACCTGGGAAATGGGGGCATCAAGGAACCGTGCCTTGTCCGCCTCTCCCATCTCGACCAAGTTGAGCCAAAGGTGGCGCTCCTGGACCACCAGGGTGGACATCGCCTGCCTGAGAGACCGCGCCATGACCTTCAACGCCCGGAGAGCAAGGTCGGTCACCGAGCGCAGTTTCTGCATCAATCCCGGGTCAGAACTACCCTCATGCAGTTCTTTTAGCGCCTTGGCTTGGTGTACTTGCAGGAGAGCCATGCCGTGCAGGGCGGAGGTGGCTTGTCCAGCGGCACAGCAGGCCACAGTCGTCAGGGACAATGTAAACCTACAGGCCAGGTGTCAGCGCTCTGTGGACACAAGTGCACCGCGAGTGCCTTATCCACCTGGGAGATCACCGAATACCCCCTGGCCGCTCCACCATCGAGATTAGTGAGAGCGTGGGAGCTGAAAGACCGGGACCGGGCAGTAAAAGGTGCCTCCCATGATCTTGTCAGCTCCTCGTGTACTTCCGGGAAGAAAGGAATGGGGGCGGGGCGTGGCCGTGGGCGGTGCCCCGAGCCCAGGAACCAATCGTCGAGCCATGAGGGTTCAGGGGAGAGTGGAGGGTTACACTCTAGCCAGATGCTCGTGGCCGCCCGGGAAAGCATGTCTGTCATTTCCACGACGGCGTGAGACTGGGCGACCGTTCCCGAAGGAGGAAGCCCAGCCAAAGCCTCTGCATCAGACTGGATGAACCCACTCTCCGATGCTGCGCTCAATAACTCATAGTCTTCCTGAGATCTGAACAAGAATCCAAACTGCGCTGAGACGAGCCTGTGGTCTCGTGCGAGAGCCCAATCGGGGCAAGCGAGCGTGCTGGGGAATGGGAGGTCCATGGGGGGATACCCGGCAGAGGTGGTCCCATTGATGTCCCCAAATCGCAAAGTGCTAACCGACACGGCCTCAAACCCGTAGGTAGAAGGACCGGTGCGGGGAGCCGCTTCTTACGAAAGCAAGCCGCGACCGCAATGTTGCCATGGTCACGTTCTCGTAATGAGGACATGACTCATCCACGAACAATGTCTCCATGTGGGCAGTGCCCAGACACGTAAGACAGCGATTGTGGCCATCAGAAGTGGAGAGATAATGACCGCAACCAGGAATAACACACAAACGGAAAGGCATCTTTAAAAAGACGTTCCGTGTGTGCCACTCTTTTTGTGAATGAAAATATACTCTTTTAGAATATACTCTCTTATTTTCGCTCTGCCGAAGCGCCCAGGGGCGTTCTCTGCACTCCACGGGTGCAGAGGGGGAGAAGCTGCTGAAATGCACCATAAATCCAGCAGTTTTGAGGTGAATCTTTTGAGGGAATTGAATTCAGTGCACTGAATACAACTGCTTGGCTCCGAAGAGAAAATCTGAATGAGTGGTTGCATACCAGCTCCTTTTATACCCGTATGTCCGGGGGAGTGGCATGCAAATTCCACTTGCCAATTCTCATTGGCCTTTTTTAAAAAAAGCAGAGGTGTTTGGGGCTACCATGAGTGACCCCTAGTGTCACTACATTGACACAACGTCGACTGAGTGACAGGGAACTACTGTATCATAATTGTGCATTTCATTGAATGAAATATAAATAAGCTTTGCTTCATTAAAGATCTGTACCCAACATAATCTGATCTCCAGTCAAACAGATCTAATTGCTAGGTGAAATTGTGGCACAACAGGTCATAAGACCCTAATTACAATAATTACATTTGGGGCAAATATTAAACTACACTGCTGGCACGACCCTCAACTTAGTCTTTATTATTCTGGGTCAACTACAGTTATCTTCATCAGCCAAGAAACCTGTTTAAACCGAAGATTTTTTTGTGTTTCCAGCATTAGAGTCCACAAAGAGGTTTAGTGAGGCTGAAGGGTGTAAATGGGGCAGTTTCCATGAATACAGTACAAAATAGGATCTGAAACTGTCATTTAAAAAAAAAAAAAAAAAAGATGCCTAATATTCAGAAAATGTTGATTATCAACCTCTTGAGGTCAAACTAAATATTATGAGCCATTTTATTTGACATTTATTTTATATGAGGTTTACATTTTTGCAACCCTTTAACTAACATTTAAGACTTGTCCAAATACTGTTTAAAACCCTGATTTGTATGATTTTGTTATTTTCTAGCATATATACTGTATATACAGTATATATATATATACCAAATTCGTTAATTACAAGGGGATGTCCACAAAATTTTGGCCATATAGTGTGTGTGTATATATATTACACACACACACTATATGGCCAAAATTTTGTGGACATCCCCTTCTAATTAACGAATTTGGTTACTCCATTAAATCCAGTAAAGAAAAATCTTAATGTTTCTTTATGTAATGGCTTGGGCTTTGTGTGCTTCCAAATTTGTGGCAACTGTGTGGGGATAGCCCTTTTCTGTTCCAGCATGACAATGCCCCTGTGAACAAAGTGAGGTCCATAAAGAAATGGTTTACTGTGTCTGGCATGGAAGAAATTGACTGGCCTGCACAAAGCCCAGACCTGAACCCCACTGATCACTTCTGGGGTGAACTGGAACAGCAACAGTAAGTCAGGCCCCTTCGACCAACATCAGTTCCTGACCTCACTGATAGCCTTGTGTCTGAATGAGAGCAAATCTCTGCAGCCATGTTACTACATACAGTATAGTGGAAAGCCTTCCCAAAAGAGTGGAAGTTGTTATTACAGCAAAGGGGGAAATTAATGCCTAAGGTTTTGAAATCAAATGTTCATCAAGCACATATGGTGTCCACAAACATTTGGCCATATAGTGTATATATATATATATATATATATATATATATATATATATATATATATCTCATCGTCTTTGTCATTGCCAGTGTCGGCATACGTTACAGAATGTTACAGAAATACCTGACCAACCAAACCATGAACCCAGCAGTTCAACTCCTACGCCTACGTCAGGGGAATCAATCCCTGGAGGAATATGTGGAGGACTTCTGCACTCTGGCCTGCAAGGTTGACTTTAATGAAATTGCCCTTAAAGACTAACTGTTTCCGTTTTGGATTGAGTGAGCCAGTTTCCTCTTTGATGCCTGGCAGTCACAGTCCCCTCAATCTGGTTCAGTATATCGACCTTGCCCATTACTGGTTCTACGCTCACTGTGGGGGAGGCGGATGCCGAGCCAGAGTCCCACGTCATGGTCGCCGAGCCGGAGTCCCACGTCATGGCCGCCGAGCCGGAGTCCCACGTCATGGCCGCCGAGCCGGAGTCCCACGTCATGGCTGCCGAGCCGGAGTCCCACGTCATGGCCGCCGAGCCGGAGTTCCACATCATGGCTGCCGAGCCAGAGTTCCACGTCATGGTTGCTGAGCTAGTGCCATCTTTAGCCACACCTCAGCCTGCTCCATGCCATGTCACAGCCACGCCTAAGCCTGCTCCATGCCATGTCACAGCCATGCCTGAACCTGCTCCATGCCACGTCACAGCCATGCCTGAGCCTGCTCCATGCCATGTCACAGCCACGCCTGTGTCTGCTCCACGCCATGTCATAACCACTTCTGAGCTATTGGACCTGGAGATGGTTCCCGCCCTTTTACCCACCCTTAGTTCTCCTGATCAGGCAAGGGGAACTTTCGACCCTCTGACCCTGCCTAGACCCTCCAAGCCCTGGACTCCACCTTGGCCTGTTGATCCCTCGACATCACCTCAGCTCTACATTCCCTCGGCTCCACTGCGGTACTTCAGCCTGTTGGCTTTACCGGGGTCCCTCGTCCCTCCAGCTCTGCCTTGGTCAGTCAGTCACCTGGCTCCGCCTTGGCTCTCCAATCCTCTGTCTACGCCTCGTCCCTCCAATCTGTCAGCTCCATCGGGGACCTCCTTCCCTATGGCTCCACCTTGGTCCTTAGTACCACTGGCTCTGCCTCAGTCTTCCGATCCCCGAGCTCCGCCTTGGTCCTCCCTGCCTCCGGCTCCACCCTGGCCCTTCGTTTCTTTGACTACTCTCCAGGTGTCCAGTTCTCCATGGCTCCACCCCTCGAGGCTCTCATGGCTCCACCCCCCACGGGCTCCGCCCTGATCCCATGCTTCACGCCCTGCCAAGCCATGCCTCAAACCCCCCCCCCCCCCCCCGCAGCTCCCTATAGAACTTTGAAAATTATGCTATGTTTTTTGTGTTTTGTTCAAGTGTTGGGATGTCAGGAGCCACCCCTTAATGGGGGGATATGTCATGTGTATTTTGTTGATTCATGTTTTTCATGTCTTTTATTTTGAAAAGTTTAGTTCCTGTTTCATGTCATGTGGTTCGCTTGTCATGTGATTTCATGTTTCCCTCCAGGTTCATGTGTCTTGTTTTCATTGGTTTATTGTTTGATTATCTTGTTATCAGTTCTGTCTGTTCATTGGTTCCCTCGTCACTGTTTTACCCCTTGTCCATGTATTTAAGCCTTCATGTTCACCATTGTCCTTTGTCAGGTATTATGTTTGGTAACGTTGTCATGTCAAGTCAAGTCAAGTCAAAGTTAAGTTAAGTCAAGTTCATGTTTATGTTTTGTTTAGTTCATGTTTATAGTTAGGGTTATTGGATATCACTTATGTAAATAAGCTGCACTTGGGTTCATCTTTACTTCACGTCTTCATCGTCTTTGTCATTGCCAGCATCAGCATACGTTACAGAACATTACACAAATGTTGTTTTATAGTCACTGATAAACTTCTATTTCCCATAAACTGAATAAAAAATATTAGTTTGATAATTTCTATAACAATGACTTTGGAAAAAGGGTTGAATGGTTTAGCTTGACGAATTTTGTGGTAACTGGATTAGGTTCAAAATGTCGAACACAGTTAAACAGAACATGTCTGGTAATAAAAAATAAAAAAAAATTGTTTACTTTAATGAATTGAACATGAATAAATAGTCAATATTTGTATTATGTCAATATGGTATGATTTTAATTGTCTGAGAATTTCGAGACCACTGAGTTGGGACAGGCCAAAATCACCATTTTAATTTGATTTGTTTATGAGCTTTTCCTGCTAAATTAATCTTATGTTAGATTGTTGTTTATATAACATATCTAATTGTTCTTTCGCAAAAAAAAAAAAAAAAGATTTGTGCCTCGAATGCCTTTATATGGTAACAGAATATCAAAGTGTTCCCTATTCATGGAAAAAGTCAAGTTTGTTTTGACGGGTTTAGTGACAACTTTAGGTTAAAAAACAAAAATTTTCACTTTTTCCAGCTTTGTTTGAACATACTAATAAAGCAACCCTTTTTTAGAAGGCAGAGTGTGTGCATTTGGCCTTAAAACAATGAAACAGACCTAACTTCTCAGCATAGAAAACTAGAGCGTGACTGCCATTTGAATATGAAATAGCTGAAGATTTCTGTATCAGACACCTTGTACATTGTGCAAACAAAGGCACCAATTCCAGGGAAGAAAGATGAGTGAATTTAAAGCAGGCCTTTGTCGTTGTTTATAACTGTGTTGTCTTTGTTCCCAATTCTCCTCTGCAGGCGAAAGAATGGACTGAAATATTTTTAAACAGTAATTACCTGGCCACGATCCGACAGAGGGGGATTAATGGAGGAATGCGGAGCATCAGGTTCCAGAGATGGCTGCTGGAAGGTATGATGAGGGAGAGACGCACTTCTCCAGCACACACGGGAAATAAGGAAACGCAGATTTCTGATGTTCTTTTCCACAAGCATAAGTCATCAGCTCATGCCAAGCGCAGCACAAACGAACAAGACAGATTTTGCCTTTCAAATCCAGTCTGGATATGTTTCTGGATTTGTCATTTTTCTCTTTTAGCCCACAATCACAATTATGGGTATTTAAATGAATGTGATTTGGTGGTAGTTACAGAAGCACCCAGCACATATTTGTATAAACACCAGACCTCTGCATTGAATATCGAAAGTGTCCCTTAAATTAAGTTTGAGAGTTTCACACTTGAGTCATATTTTAAAGAACCAAATTGAAGCCCTTTAGGAGAATAAAAAATTGAACCAATTGACACTTTATAGTACTTTATATTATAAAGTATATTTTGCATTGTTGCATGTTCTCAGTGAAGAATAATGCATTTTTCATCCTCTGAAAAAATTGTCTTCAAAAGTAGTATTTTTTGCAGCAAAAACAAATGCAAGTGCTGTTCTTTATGTAAAAAGTTTTGTTTATACTGTTAATCCAAAGAGACAAAAAAAAGTATCAGTCTTGCGGCTTTCTACTGTTTCATAATGTCATGAAACTCTAAGCAGGGTGAACAGGATGGCTGGAATCATGAGGCCTTGTGCGATGTGTGTGTAAACAGTCTTGTGATCAGGTATTAGTCAACTTTCCATTCCCACTATAGTTTTTGGAGCTTCCCAAGATGATCGAATTTGCCTCCCAAGTTTGGTTCAGTCTGAGGTTTCAGATCTCTTGAAATGAACACCCAAGAGAGAAGGCCTTATTTTTGGCTTCTTTGCAGCTTTCACCACTTACTTCTTTAAGTTAATATCGCTAATCTTTCAGAGCAAGCGTAATTTACTTTTCTTGTGTTATCAGTCAATGACATGCAAAAGGACAGGTCATTTAAATGCTTGCAAGTTATACGTTAGTATTCAGATTTTCACTAAAACGCTAAATGCATAAAATGCGATCGTGTTTGATGTGTCCAAATGTTTCGAAGCATCGGCAGTAGGCACATTAATTCAATGAATTTCAGTAGGCCAGCTTCTCTAAAGGAATTTATTTAGGTGATTTTTGGGTAGATAATCTGTTAAAGGAATAGTTCACCCAAAAATGAAAATTTGCTGATAATTTACTCACCCTCAGGCCATCTAAGATTTTTAGGATTTCATTTCAGGCCTCCTCCTTTAAACAATGCAAGTGAATGTCCTCCATTTTTTGACGGTCCAAAATGTATATTTAGGGTACATCAAAATAATCCACACAACTCCAGTTGACAAATAAAGTTCTTCTGAACCCAAACGATTGATTATTTTTAGAAACAAAACAATACTTATATACTTTTTAACTACAAATGTTCACTTCCGTACATCTCTGTGAAGTGCGCTCATGAGAGGGATGACGTAAGCTCGTTGGTAAGGTCACGTGTCACATGGAGGAGGAGGCAGGAAGCACGTCACTGTTTACAAGAGAAACTTGCACAGGCCACAGACCAAGCGCCGTTCACAAACCAAAACAGCCCAAAATAATAGAAAATAATAAAAAAAATTATTTCCAAATAATAATAAAAAAAACATTACTGCAGTAAATAATCATTCTTTATTTCGGAGCAATGCCGTTGCATTATCTAATTGTGCTTTTTCTTTAGCAGAAATATATAGGCTATATGATAGTCAGGAATTCAAGCCACACAAGTTGTAGTTAGTGAAACCAAGTATGAGAGCGTTTACTAAGATTCACAGGATTTACAGGGTTTATACAGTGAGATCAATGGTACAGTTGATATCACACAGAAGAGAAGCTTCACAAACTGAAGAAGAGGTGGCAGGCAAAACAGCAGAGTAAGTACTAAACAGATATTGACGAAGATCAAGAGCAAATACAGACAGGTAAATAAACACTGCGAGTCCTTTGTGTGAGACTTGACAGTGAAGTGGCGCGAAGGTGAGTTATTTATGCAGGCAGTGACGAGCGAGTGATTTGAGTGCAGGTGCGGTGAATTAGAAATCGGGTTATGACATACCTGAGTTTGCTGGAAAAACAGCACGGGCACAGCCGATGAATTCAGATATCAACCCTTTGTTTTTTTCAGTGGTCTGAAATCCTGAGGGGTAAAATGTTCACTGCACACTCTCCAATATTAGAGGGAATGTAGGGGTGTACTGATATCCAGGTTCAGCGTGATAAGCCAGAGCTTCTATTGCTCATGATCATGTATAGGCAATCGATGAAAAGTTAATATTTTTCCCGGCGTGCATTTACTTTGGGGTTTCTGAAGGTTGAAGCATCCAGGATACACACACCAAACGACCATTTTGAACAATACACAAATACAAATCTACAGCAAAGACAATTCAACTTTTGTACAGTGCCCCATCTCTTGTAAACAATGATGCGCTTCCTGCCTCCTCCTCCACGTGACGCGTGACCTTACCAACAAGCTTACGTCATCCCTCTTATGAGCACGCGTCACAGAGATGTACGGAAGCGAACATTTGTAGTTAAAAAAGTATTTAAATATTGTTTTGTTTCTAAAAATAATCAATCGTTTGGGTTCTGAAGAACTTTATTTGTCGATTGGAGTCGTGTGGATTATTTTGATGTACCCTAAATATGCATTTTGAACCGTCAATAAATGGAGTACATTCACTTGCATTGTTTAAAGGAGGAGGCCTGAAATGAAATCCTAAAAATCTTCTGTTTTGATGAAGAAAGAAACTCAGATAGATCTTGGATGGCCTGAGGGTGAGTAAATTATCAAAAAATCACATTGTGCTTTGTCTATACTTGTGACTTTCTTGAAGATGAGATCACATTTTATGTGTGAATTAATACAGAAAACCAGCTAATTCCAAAGGGACAAACATTACTATCCCTATATATTTGCAAACTTATTTTGTACACAACACTGTGGTTTCCTGATAAAATGAACACTAGTGGCTCTACAACAACAAAGATTTTATTCACTTTATTACTTACCTTTTACCCTGTTTCTCAAACAGTGCTCTCTTATGACATCTAAACACTTTTGCTAGAGCACATGACCTGTAAGGCGACACATTTTAATGCTTGCATTACATAACTAACATAGCTTGTTCATGTGTGATCAAATTGTGTGGTAGCTCGTTGCTATAGAGTGTCGCACTTGCGTTGCAAAGGACCGGGATACGAGTCCTGAAGAGCACGCAAGTAGACAGTGAGCCAAAAGTGTCATAGAAACACCACAAAATGACGTGGTTGCTTCAGCAATTGCTTTTTTCATGTCACATTTGCTTTTTATGACACTATCGGTTGGGTTTAGGTTTAGGGTAGGTTAGCTTTTGTTGATTTAAAACTTGATAGAACATTAACCTTTAAAAATGTATCTGTTTGGAGGGAAATTTTACTCACTTAAAGCACCACTCAGTGGGCATTTCACCTTGAAACAGCTGCAAAAAGTGTAAGGAACCATGTAATATCATTTTGCAAAAATTTCACCACAGTCATGTCATTTTTATCATGCTTGTAAAATCAAAAAAAGTTTTGAAACACTTACTCATTCTTTATTATAATTTTTTTTCTTCACATTTTAGAATAATAGTAAAGTCATCAAAACTATGGAATAACATAAATGGAACTATGGGAATTATGTTGTGACTAAACAAAATCCAAAATAATTCAAAACTGTGTTATATTTGAGCATCTTCAAAGTAGTCACCCTTTGTCTAGAATTTTCAGAAATGTACTCTTGACATTTTCTCAACCAACTTCTTGAGGTATCACCATGGGATGCTTTTTAAACAGTATTGAAGGAGTTCCCATCTATGCTGGGCACTTATTGTCTGCTTCTCTTTATTATTTAGTCCAAGTCATCAATTTCAAAAACTTTTTTTATTTTTTATTAAAGTTTAGTTTTACAATGAAATAAATGAATATGGTGGCACAATTATATTTTTGTTTACAAAACTAATTTCAAACATTTAAACATACACCTTCAGATCAAAAGATTTTTAAGATCATGAGAAACATTTCAGTCAAGTGTTTCAAAACTTTTGACCGGTAGTGTATATTGATGTGGTAAATGGTGTCAGCTTGTCATGCTTTGTCATCATACCGCCTGACACTGAAGTGTGCAAGCAGCATACTTTTGCTTTAGTTACCAACTCAGCGAACTCGACTTTTATTAACTAGTGTCTATTTTGCAAAAGGTGAGGGGGGGGGGGCTTTGGGTAGTGAAAGGGGGATCTTAAAATTGCATAATTTCTATACAAGTGTGGTTTATATGCATTTCAATTGGGTTTCATCAATTTGCACCCTGTCTATCGTCTTAACTGTTAGTTCAGAGATACACTCAAATTGAGCTTTACTGAGGCACATCAAAACATGCTTTTCACTAATACAGAGGTCTGTAGTTAATTGAGAGTGCTTCATAAATGTGTCTGATTTATAATAGGACATAAACTGATTCCTTCCATAAACCACCAGTGCAATCCACAGTCTAATTACAACAACACCATAAATCATGAATAAATCGCAAGAAAACACAATATAAACAAACAAAACTTTTGCAGGAAAGTAAACAGCGTTATGACTATGAAAAGCAGCAGAACAGAGTCATAAAAGCTCATTTAAAAGCTGATATTATGCCTGATCATAGAAAATTACAGTGGTCTATTGATAGTAAGCAATCCATTATTTGTGAGTAATGGCCAGGCAGGAAGCAGTGTTATTATGGTGTAGGATTATCAGTCTAGTGGCTGTCTATTTTTGGAGAATGTCTTGAGACGGAATACCAATGAAAAGGATGAACAGGATGGCTGCAATTGTAATATGGGACAAGCTAGTAATAGCAAAGGTAAAGTGTATAATTATTGTGCCACCAAAATGTAATTGTAAAAAAAAAAAAAGAAAGAAAAGAGAATGTTTCCAAACAAGTTTTACAAATACTCCCTCTGTCTACTATTGGTCAGAAAATAGGTTTTCCCACCTGAAAGTCAATGCCATTTGTTGAGCAAGAAGTTGGCAAATAAATTGCAAAAGTACATTACAGTTAATGTTTGACCAGTGACTATTTATTTATTTATTTTTGGGAGGGCCCTTTAAAGTGTATAGTTAAGTTATATTATGTTTATATACTGTATATACACTCACCGCCACTTTACTAGGTACATCTGTACATCTGCTTATTCATGCTAATATCTAATCAGCCAGTCATAAATAAATATCATAAAATCATGCAAATACTGGTCAGGAGCTTCAGTTAATGTTCATATCAACCATTAGAATGGGGAAAAATCTAATCTCAATGATTCGGACAGTGGCATGATTGTTGGTGCCAGACGGGCTGGTTTGAATATTTCTGTAACTGCTGATCTCCTGGGATTTTCACTCACAACAGTCTCTTGAGTGTAAAGAGAATGGTGCGAAAAACAAAAACAACCCGTAAGCGGCAGTTCTGTTGGCGAAAAAGCCTTGTTGATGAGAGAGGTCAACGGAGAATGGCCAGACTGGTTCGAGCAGACAGAAAGCTACGGTAACTCAGATAACCGCTCTGTACAATTGTAGTGAGCAGAATAGCATCTCAGAACGCACAACATGTCGAACCTTGAGGCGGATGGGCTACAACAGCAGAAGACCAAGTTGGGTTCCACTTCTGTCAGCCAAGAACAGAAAACTGAGGCTGCAGTGGGCCTACCATCTGTGCAGCTCAGCAGAAATCCAGATTTGTCAGACCAGGTGATGTTTTTCCAATCATCTACTGTCCAGTTTAGGTGAGCCTGTGTCCACTGCAGTCTCAGTTTCCTGTTCTAAGCTGACAGTAGTGGAAATCCCAGGAGATCAGCAGTTACAGAAATACTCAAACCAGCCCGTCTGGCACCAACAATCATGCCACGGTCCAAATCACTGAGATCACATTTTTTCCCCATTCTGATGTTTGATGTGAACATTAACTGAAGCTCCTGACCCGTATCTGCATGATTTTATACATTACACTGGTGACACACAATTGGCTGATTAGATAATCACATGAATAAGTAGATGTACAGGTGTATCTAATAAAGTGGCCGGTAAGTGTATATACAGTATATACAGTATTTCCATATTTGTTGCATATTTGCATATAATTCTTTGAGTGAACGCTTTAACTGTAACATAGATTTTGTAACAACATTAACACACTCCTTGTGGGGGGAAAGCACATTTAATAACATGATTTCTGCTCTTTTCCTGCTTTCCACAGTCTGTTAAACAACTCAGAGCTTGATTTTATAGAAAAAAATAACATGTGATCAGACACCATATCTGGCGCTCCAATCCCGATATAAAAACAGCTGCTGCAGAAATGCAAAAGCTTACCTAACCATGAAACACACAACAGATATGAAGTGACTTTATTGTGCTGTAATCCTGTTAGCACAGGAAACACCCTGTCATTGAGTTCTCCACCCTACAGTACAATTCACACCAAACCACGAGACTGTGCTCTCTCCACCACTGCAGGATAATAATATCCATGCTCGGATGATCCTTTATTATCAAAGCTATATTTAATATTACACCAGCATGGGAAATCAATGCACAGTTATACTGAACTCAGTGTTCTTAATATACCTTCTCTCAGCTCAGTGGTGTGTGATGGATTTATGGAATGTAGAGTACCCTCTCTGCTTTTTTGGTGTTTTAATCCAATGTAAATTCATGTTTATAGCAATTTTTTTTTTTTTTAGATAATTGGTAAACTTTTAAACAGATCAAAAAGCAGTCATGTTTCCATCCAAATTACAAATTTAATTTATGCTCAAAATCAGAATATTGCAAAAACTAATGTGAATAAAGCTGCATTTCCATCCGATGTGCTTGGGAGAACGAAATCATCACACAACAGAAATGAAAATGGAAGTTGAAGCCACCGGTTTGGAGCGTGCAGCCAAAACGCTATGACGAACTTCATGTTTGCTAGCATTCAGTGGCAGATGCCTTATATCTCGGAGTAAAAGTGTGTCAGACAGTTCTGGGAGGTAATCATTTTGATGACAGGCTTTGGTTATAGCATTTCCTATATGATTATTCTATAGGAATAAATTCAATAAATGTGTTTCCATTGTAGTTTATGCACATGTATTCTTATCGAATAAAAAATGTCAACCTCAAGGGTGCATGTAAGTTTTTGATGCACATTTTGTCTATTTTATTTGCATATTGCTGTTTTCATCCAGCATTCTTTATGCAGTTTCACACTAAAATTAGCATAAAATGGATGGATGGAAACTCTATAGTAGAATAGTACTTTTTTAAATAAAAAATATGTTTAAAATGAAGTACACTCATGAGATGAGATGAAGACTCCAGTCATATTAGTCTTACAGAAAAAATACTTTATTCTACATATCGTGCATATAGGCATGTATTTGTAAAATGTGAAATGGCAGGGAAAGACTTGTTTATACTTATGAGGACAGTGCTTGCTTGTTGGTTAGAGTTAGGTTTAGGCTTAGGGTTGAGCTATAGTTTCTCCAATCAATCAGGTAGCGCTTTTCTCATGAATATGAATGACTCTTCACCTCCTACATTTTGAGAACTCACGTGCTGGCCACACATTTGTGAGTGTCGCCATGTTGAGATCACATGACCAGCTGAATATTACTCGCGTTTTCTCAACAGTTGCCCTTAATTGGACGCTTTCACTCACGGAATAAATTAATTAAGGCTGGCTATAGCGCATTTTAACAATTAATTTCAGATCCGAGAACTTCTGTTTTTGCGTGATCTACACTGCTTGGTATAGTAGCAGCAAACATAAACATCAATTTTACTGAGTGCACCTGTAATTTTAAAAATATTTGTTTCTTTTCCGAATTTTTTTATTTATTTTTTTGAAGAAAATGATAAATGATGTGATAAAACGTCAAACACTCAATGATGGTTGCCCCATTGTGAAAATAGATGCATACAGTATGTCCATGTATAAATGTTGTTCAAAGCAATCCATTAGGCAGTCTTCACTATATGCTTGACCAAATTCAGATAATCTTGCATCTGGAAAGCAGAAAATGGCAATGCTTTGTCTATATGCGGTCCCTATTAGCATTAATACCATCTGTTAGACTGTCATCAGGAGAAGTCACTCATGCCTTAATAGTCTGTCTTTATGTATCATAAACAATAAACATTTTAAGCTCATAGCTGTCGTAGATGATTAAGAGTTCCATTATTTTTACATTGCTTTTCCGCGTTCATCATTTAGTGCTAAACTAAAAAAAGTTTTGACTGTTTGCTAGTTTTGAATGGTGAAGTATTTTTTAAGAATCAAACTTGGCTAATTCAATCATAATTTAAAGCCAGAAGTAATCGTTTTACACTTATTAAAAAAGCTGGTTTTCACTTATTTTATTCATGCAGGGTTGGGTCAAACTGATCGACAAACTAAGCTACAAAGACAGCACATTTTGCAAGCATGCTTTTATTAACATTACTGTAGACAGTTTAAGAATTGCGTGAAGAACTACATTTTTACATTTTCTGAAGAAAATGCATGGTGATTGCCCATGCAAAAATTGCCTCTACAATGCTAGGGTGTTGTCGGTGGTTGTCAGGGTGTTGCTATGCAGTTTCTATGGTGTTCTGGGTGGTTAATAGGCAATTGCTAGGGTGGTTGTTTACTTGTCCAAGTCAAAAGAGCCCACCAGGTATCATTCATGTCCTTAACACAAACGTGTGAGGCGAGCGATGTTGGGTAAGTTACTCAAAATAAGTAATCCACTTCAAATTGCTAATTAATCTCTAAAAAAAGTAATATGATTACATTACTGATTACTTAATCTAAAAAGTAATCATAATAATAATTATTTTACTTTTAAGTTACTTTCTAGAAAAAGTTTTTGGTTTTCCACTCATTCATTGTCGGACACCCACCAGCCGTCACATAAATCTGTCACGTCCAACGTGATCATTCCCTTGGTCCCCCTCGCCCGGAGTTTGGGCGTGTGGCTCGCGCTTTCCAACCCGTCGTGATGGCTGACCCGGACCGTCCGACTCGGATACGTGATTCAGTTCACCAGGCGCCCACCCAGGTTCAGTGGCGCCCGCTTCACCTCGGTGAAGGGCGAGAATGCCGCTACCTTGCGTGCAGTGATCTCTACCCTTCTGCACAAGGGCGCGATAGAGCCTGTCCCTCCAGCCGAGATGAAGAAACGGTTCTACAGCCCTTACTTCATCATACCGAAGAAAGGCGGTGGGTTATGACCAATCCTGGACCTGCGAGTACTGAACCGGGCTTTGCACAGACTCCCGTCCAAGATGCTGACGCAAAAACGCATTCTAACGAGCGTCCGGCATCAAGATTGGTTCGCGGCGGTAGACCTGAAGGATGCGTACTTCCACGTCTTGGTCTTACCTGGACACAGACCCTTCCTGCGGTTTTCCTTCAAAGGCCAGGCGTACCAGTACAAGGTCCTCCCCCTCGGCCTGTCCTTGTCTCCTCGCATCTTCACGAAGGTCGCAGAGGCAGCCCTTGCCCCGCTAAGGGAAGTGGGTGTCTGCATCCTCAACTATCTTGACAACTGGCTAATCCTAGCTCTCTCTCTCTTGCTGTGCGCACACAGGGACCTCATGCTCCGGCACCTCAGCCGACTGGGGCTTCGGGTCAACTGGGAAAAGAGCAAGCTCTCCCCGGTTCAGAGCATCTCTTTTCTCAGTTTGGAGTTGGACTCAGTCTCGATGACAGCGTGCCTCACGAACGAGCGCATGCAGTCGGTGCTGAACTGTCTGAAGTGAGTGACAGATAGGGAACGTCATGGTTACTTTCGTAACCTCCGTTCCCTGATGGAGGGAACGAGACATTGTGTCCTTCTTGCCACAACACTGAACTACCCGCTGAAATACCAGCTCCTTTTATACCCGTATGTCCGGGGGAGTGGCATGCAAATTCCACTCGCCAATTCTCATTGGCCTTTTTTCAAAAAAGCAGAGGTGTTTGGGGCTCCCAAGAGTGACCACTAGTGTCACTACATCGACACAACGTCTCGTTCCCTCCATCAGGGAATGGAGGTTACGAAAGTAACCATAATCACCCAGCCCTACACTGGAGTTTAATTAGCAACTTAAGTTTAATTTATTGAATTAAGGATTTGTTCAAATCCCCATTCCCAAGTATGAGCAAAAGTAATGGTGAATCTTGCTTTAGCAAACACCAGTAATTAAAGCCATGTTGAAAAAAAAAATGTTTCTTGTACACCATTTAAGAAGGAAACTGAGAATATCTTGGTCCATGTGGTGAAAAATAAATAATAATCTCTGTAACTGTGCAAATTGTGTTGTCACATACTGGAGCACCTGCTAAATCAAAAGAGTAATATGAATGCACAGTGAGGTGATTTTAGTTTAAGTCTACCAGCTGTCATCTGCTATCAATATCATTAGCATTCGCCATGACCAATTGTAATATAAGATTATTGAATACCCAGAGGCTGATGCACATGAGTGCAAAATTCTGCATATCATTACAACATGTAAATTATAAAAAGGTATTTATATGAAATACAGCCTTTCTTGTGTGAAATTGAAAAATTTGTCTTCAAATCATGATTTAGTATGTGATTTATGTTAATTTTTGTAGTGCATGTCATAGTGTCAGAGGTCCCTCTATTACAGCTTAAGAGACTTACTCTATTAGAGTTTAATTTGCGTTTCATTTCAGGTGTCAGCTTTGTCTCAGATGTTTCTTTTACAATTCCTTAGGAGAAATAAAAAGAGACACAAATGAGTCGTGTTGATACAGTAAGAGTTAAGACCTTCAAAATTAATGTGGAAAGCATAGCTTAGATAATGAGGTTTTGGGAGAATTTGACGAGAAATATTTGAGTTGGTACTGAAATCTCTTACTTTTGATGAAAGATGTCAGCATCTTGCTAAATTTAAAACAGTTTGAGACATTGTTGAGATATCCTCAAATTCTAGAGAAGACACAGGTGATTCCTAGGGTCTTTTTCTGGGGACAAATCTAAAAAGCAGGAGACTCAATTTGCTCTCAATTTAATCTCTTTGCTGTCTAGGAGAAACAATTGAGAGATTTAATTAGTTAGTTATCTGTACAATAAGGCCACAAAATAAAAACGATAGACCCTCATGTTGTTTTTTTTTCTACGGAACACAAAAGGAGATGTTAGGCCTAATGTCAGGGGCTGACATATTCAGTCACCATTCACTTTCATTTTATGGAATAAAGATGCAATGAAAGTGAATGGGGACTGAGACTAACAGAAAGTAATTCATGTTTGATGCAACATGAGTATATGATGACAGAATTAGAATTTTGGGGTGAACTGTTCCTTTAAGCAAAATTTTCCATTTGCTCTTCTTTTCATCTCATTGCTGTCCAGGAGAAATAATTGAGATTTAGAAGAAATCTCAATAGGGATTTATTATAAGTGAGTTACTGTACATGTACTATAAGACAACAGTCTGTTTATGTATATTAGTTTGGCATTAACAACATGGAATGGAAATTTGAGGGTTGAGACACATCTATAGAAGCGACAAAAACAACTCGACCACATAGCCATCTCTAGTTGTGCTGTTTGTCACCTAAATTAAACTCAGACCAAATGTTTCACTGTAAATGACTGAACAACTTCCTGTCAAGTAGAAGAATTCATGCTGACCAGACATTTCAACACCTCACATCTTAAGATACTCAACGGCACTCTGCCATGTATTTCTAGCAGTCTTTAGAGAACACATTTGACATGCCTAGTGTTCACAAGGTCTTTTTCACCAATTAGAACAGGCCATGCTTTGCAGAAGAGCTCTTATGCAGACATTATTCAGATTTTGTATTAAATATGTACCACAAGCCATCTGCTTCACTGTTAAGGGCTGAATACTCTGTGGCCATGTGCAAAACTGAATGTACCCCTCCTATTCTCTGTTGTTTAAGCATCAAAATTGTATCAAGACCACACATATTATACCAGAGAAATTTATCTGTCTGTCTGTCTGTCTGTCTGTCTGTCTGTCTGTCTGTCTGTCTGTCCGTCTGTCTGTCCTGAAAAAAAAAATTGTTGGATTTACTTAAAATATATACACTGGTGAGCCAAAACATTATGACTACCTGCATAATATGCTGTTGGTCCTTTGAGTGTCACCAAAACAACGCCGACCCGCCGAGGCATGGAATCTACAAGACCCCTGAAGGTGTCCTGTGGGATCTGGCACCAAGACATTAGCAGCAGATCCTTCAAGTCCTGTAAGTTGCGAGGTGGAGTAGCCATCGATTAGACTTGTTGGTACAGCACATCCCACAGATGCTCAATCGGATTGAGATCTGGGGAATTTGGAGGCCAGGGCAACACCTTGAACTCTTCATTATGAGATATAGAGATATAGAGATATAACATGGGGGGTAGTGGTAGCTCAACAGATAAGGCTCTGGGTTACTGATCCAAAGGTCAGGGGTTCAAGCCCCAGCACCGCCAAGATGCCACTGTTGGGCCCTTGAGCAAGGCCCTTGACCCTATCTGCTCCAGGGGTGCTGCATCATGGCTGACCCTGCACTCTGACCCCAGCCTAGCTGGGATATGTGGAAAAGAAGAATTTCACTGTATATGTGCAAATGTATAATGTGTGATAAATAAAGAAAATTATAATTAATTATGTTCCTCAAACCATTCCCAAACAATGTGTGCAGGGCGCATTATCCTGTTGAAAGAGGCCATTGCCATGAGGGAATACCATTGCCATGATGGGTTGTACCTGGTCTGAAACAATGTTTAGGTAGGTGACATGTCAAATTGAGGTCCACATGAATGGCCGGACCCAGGGTTTCCCAGCAGAACATTGCCCATACCATCACACCTTCTCCACCGGCTTTTTCATCTTCCCACAGTGCATCCTGGTGCCATCACTTCCCCAGGTTAACGGTGCACACGTACACGGCCGTCCACGTGATGTAAAAGAAAACAGGACTCATCGGACCAGGCGACCTTCTTCCACTGCTCCAAGGTCCAGTTCCGACGCTCACATGGCCATTGTAGGCGCTTTCGATGGTGGACAGGGGTCATCATGGGCACTCTGACCGGTCTGCAGCTATGCAGCCCATTAAACAGCAGGGTGCGATGCACTGTGTGTTGTGACACATTCCTCCTGTAACTATCATTAACATTTTCTGTCACTTGTGCCATAGTAGACCTTCCGTCGGTTCAGACCAGACGAGATAGTCTTCGTTGCCCTCGTGCATCGATGACCCTTGGCGCCCAACACCCTATCGCCGGTTAGTCCCTCCTTAGACCACTGTCAGTAGGTACTCACCACTGCTGACCGGGAGCACCCCAGGAGCCTTGCTGTTTCAGAGATCTCTGACCCAGTCATCTGGCAATAACAATCTGGCCCTTGTCAAAGTTGCTCAGGTCTTTATTCCTGCCCATTTTCCTACATTCAACATGTTGACTACGAGAAATGCAAGCACAGCGTTGTTCTAGTGGGAAGACTAGCAGCTGTACATCATCACACCATTAGCTAGGTAACTCCTAGCCAATCACAGGTAAGCCATCGCTTTATAAGTCTGTTCACATTCTATCACATTGCTGTTTCAGTTGTGCTAACACGGCAACCTCCACCACCCCACCACCACCAGTCGAGTCCCGTCCTGCACAGGGATAGGCTCATCACCCCTGCCTCCTATCTCCGGCAGGATATGACGGTTCAGAGTACAACTTCTTTGGACCACCAGACGGGGCTTACGCCAAAGAGAGACATTACATTTCTGTTTTATATTCATCAAATAAATGTCATCTTGTATTTCACTCAAGTCTGCAAGTCTTCCTGATAGAACTGATTGTTCGCTTACCATCTAATCTACCCAGACCTTGACATGTGGCCTTGTTAGGAGATGATCAACATTATTCACTTCACCTGTGAGTGATCATACTAAAATGAGCTAAAATCTCTATGAATACTTAATAATAACTAATTAAATGCCCCAATAAGTTATTTTTGATCAAACAAATATGCCCACAACCTTATTTCTGTACTTGATCTTTTGAGTAATAGTACTTAAAATCTTAATTTTATGGATTTTTAAGCCAAAGAAGTTCAAGGAACTCACAATTATTCTTTTTTTATATATGTATCACCTCGTCTATCTATCTATCTCTCTATCTATCTATCTGTCTGTCTGTCTGTCTGTCTGTCTGTCTTTCTTTCTACAAACTACCCACCTTCAAACTGTTTGAAACTTTCAGGCAAGGCTTTTTAAGCCAACTTGCAAAGTTTGTCCTGACAGCTTTCCATTTTTTGTTATTTATTTGCTACTTTTCTGTACAGTCAGTTCATAACTTGTAGACTATTTGTAATAGAGCACATTATGCACATATGACTATTGCTCAACTATTATGCCCATGCTAAAAGGAGATGAAGTGAAAGAAAATTCTCTGGGCGAGCCTGTTACTGATAATATCAAGGATACCCTGCTGCCAACTTTTTTGTGCATTACAAGTGGCCATTTAAATTTTAGCAGCAATTCCCTCTGAATAATAATATATAGTCTTTTTGTGCTCAATACTTGAACTTCACCATATTGTTGTCGGTAACTGTACCGCTCTCAATACAGATCTATTTCCATCCTGCTTTTGTGAAGCGCAACAAACTCTAAGCCCACCAGCATAGCCCTATAAACCACAGGTGTATTACTGAGAAACTGACAGTTTGATGCTTTCATTTGTAGAGACTGGAAAGTCACACTGATGGTTCTGAAGAAGGCAGTCAGTAACACCCTTTGAACATCAAATGAGGCTCATGTGCTGCTTGAACAGTACATGATGTCTTGTGATGTCAACAGTGACCTCTAGAGAAAGCACAGGGGGGAGGTTTTTTTGCATTGCAGCTGGTGAAATTTTAGAATTTTGTTTACTTGTATTTATTAGCTAAGCTTAGCAAGTAAACAAGAGTTTGAAGTTCTTGGACAAAAGCATCTGCCACAATTTCAATGTCAGAACACGGAAAACCAAGCCAAAATATATTATATCTTTCAAAAGATATCTTATGGTATGTTTTTGTATAAATGTTAGCATCAAATAAAGTTTATATTACATTTTAGTATCTTTAATCAATTTACTTTAGTAGCTGGAAAATATGATTCATTTAACATAAATAAGATGAGTTTTAGTCATAGCAGATGTATTGTATAATCAGTTTTAACACAGGTGCGCAGCTAACCTTGAGTACTAGACCTTGTTAAAATAAAATTAATATAAGGGTAAAATATATCATAGAAATATAATATAATGTAATACATAACAAAAAATTGTAAATTGTATTTCAAGTCAAAGGGGAATTAAACCGAGCTAAGACTTTAAATATAGCACAAGCAAGTTTTAATATACATTAAATTAGCAAACTTTTATTAATTTTACATTTTTGTATTATTTAATGTTTATTTATTATTACTTTACCCTAACTTTAATTAAAAAATATTGTAAGCTAGTTAACATTGCTGCTGTTGGAGTTTCAAGTACAGCTGATGAGGGAGTGACAGTAAATTTGGCATCTTTCTCTTTTTCTGATTGTCGTAATTCATCTCTCTCTCTCTCTCTCTTTTTCCTCCTTTGGAAAGTCATGGAAACCCAATAGCGGTTTTTCAAAGTGGTTTAAAAGTGGTGTTCCATTCACCACTATTGAATGGAAGCCCCCATAGGTTACTTTAAATTTGGAAAGCATGATACTCTAAATGTGCTTTTTGTCATTTATGGAGCTTGACAGTACAAATCACCATCCACTTCCTTTGTATGGAAAAGAGCAACTCAGATATTCTGCCTAACATTTTCTTTTGTGTCTTACAATACAGGAAATAATACAGGTTTGGAACGAAATGGCAGTGAGTAAATGATGGCAGAATTTTTATTTTGTATCATGTAGTGTGGCGTGTCATGGCTGCTGATGTGGACCGACTCAACTTTTTTGTCTGGCTACTGATTTTGATTTCACTCATCCTTCTTTCTGGATCCTCCATCATTAGACGTTGAAGACGAGTATAAGTGGATTGTCATCTCACGTATTCACATATTTGACAGCATCTCTGATTCCAAGGCTGAGGGTTTTATTGTTGTGTCGGATTCTCATTGAAATAATTTATGTGGATTGCACAGATGTTGTTCAGATCCTTGTTTTTTCCCCTCAATTACGGAATCCATCTTGCTTTTTTAATTATCCTATAAAAGCCCATCTTTCTCTCCCACTCCTCTTTTTAAGCTCATATTAAGACCCACTGTATGGTCTGGAATTATTTCAATGTGCCATCTCCGTCTTTGCACCTTGTATTCAGTAGCATTGTTCATTTTCTGTGTTGGCACATCAGGTTTGTCGAGGGGTTTGATGAAAAAGCTTTGTCGGCGCTTGTTACATGATGCACAACTTAACCGAAAGCAAATCCATCATGTTTTTTTGTTGTTGTTTTTTACATTAAAGTCAACATGAATTCAAATTGACCATATTTACTTTCTTATTGTGAGCAATTAATTGTTACATGCTTTACAAAAGAAAAAAAAAGTCTTTCTTTAGCTATGTTTTCATCCAAGTTGCGAATTTAATATATATAAAAAAAACTATAATATCTCAAAAACATTTCAGATGCCATGATTGGTCCTCTGGTTAGACGAGTTATGAACGAATTATTCAGTCACGTGACTTTTTCTATGCGCATCTTGTATTCCTAATAAATTCAATAGGAGTCTATTCGGTAAATGTGTTTCCATTATAGTTTATTTGCATTTCTTCATATCAAATAAAAAAATGTATCCACCTCAAGTGAGAGTATACGTTTTTTTTTATTCACATTTTGGAGATTTTATTTGCATCTTGGTGTTTCCATCCAGCGGAATATGCAATATCCCAAAATGTAAATAAAATACTTTGATGGAAACCCAGCTATTTTAACATCATCTTAATCTGTCACATAGAAACCACTTTTCAAGATCCAATCCTGTTATTTGTTTTTCTCATTAAATATCCTGTTTCACATACGTTACGTTACTGAATGCATTGTGAATGGCGTTTCACTTTGAATTTAAACATGTTTTGTGGCTTTTAATCCATTTGTGTTAGCTTTGCAGTCATCTGTATGCTAATGTACTCTTAAGTGATAAAAAATGACTTTTAGCACATATATACAATTAAATTTAAAGTCTCTTTCTCTTTCTCTCAAAATATTGATGACTCATCCTGCACTGATTTTGTCCAATCAAATGCTCTCTAGAATGAGGTATCCCTCCCCCTAATGCTGCATGCTTCTGACTAGCAATAGAAAGTAGCAAATCATGGTTAATGGACCTTATTCACAGCAGAGCCATCTTTGATTTTTTTATGAGAATGCCAATGAGGCTGTGAGGAATAGACGTACAGTCTCTTCAATGGGTTGTACTGCAGTTTTAAGTGTTTTTGAATCATTCCGCGGACAAAACATTGAAAAAACATATTTTCAAAAGCATTCAGTATACAAAGAACTCCAGACTACATGAGTTGTGGAAAATCAGATGTGATCTAGGAGCTTTTTACAGCTTTATACTGTGCATGCCACTGAAGAGATGGTAAGTCTTTCCCTCACAGCCTCTTTGTCATTCCCATTAAAAATCAAAGATGGTGCTACCATGAATAAGGTTTATGGCTGTGATGTAAACTAAAGCATATTGTTTTTTGTTTGTTTTGTTTTTTTAAACGGACAAACCCTTTGATATGTCCCGCCCCAACTTCCTGTTTCAATAGGAAATAGGTCAACACAGGAAAAAACATTGCGCTTGTCAGCCATTTCTTGGTGTCTTTAATATATGACTTTAGATTTGTTAACACATTTTTAACAACTGCTTCTGCTAACTTTTCTTTTTAAACCTTATTTATCCCTTGAAAAGGAAATGTGGCCTTCATGCATTGCTTCAGTCTCATTCCTACATTCCCAACATTCCTGTTTTCATCTGGATGTTAGCTTGAGAAAACGTAATGTTCTCTTTCTTCTGTTTTTGTTTTTGTTTTCCACAGTCATTTCTCTCAATTAGAGGAGAGCTGGTGTATTTCCATAACTGTCTTGAAGACTCCATCGGGTCAAAACATGAAGATGTCTCTGCAGGAGATGTTCCCTTCAAACCAGACGCTAATGCTCTTGTCGCTGGCCAAGTTGCATCGTGGATAAAACACTCTGTGGCGTACATTCAAGCCCACAGCTAAACATTGCGGTTTGATGGGTCGTTGCAGACAGTACCTGACATTTGTCCCCAGTCCAACCGGATGCTGCATAGTGCATGAAAAATACACTTCGACTTGGAGCTCGAAGAAATCAACATTTCTCCCGCGACTTTCACTTAGGGGAGCGCAAGGTGAGCAGAACTCACGCTTGTCATGGATGTGTGCTCCTGACAAACATAAGTAGATGCTAATGGCGAATTCGTGACAGAGCAGTCCCACCACCATATGGCTAATTGCCACAACAATATCTTCAGTGTTATTCATCACATTTTCATAACGTACCATGATAATTGGAATAATTAGAGCGAGAGCAGGCGCAGGCCTTGCTCTCTCTTTTAACATCTCAGTGAGATCAGCAGAAGCTAATATTTCACCTCCACCCCCTCCTTTGTTTATACGTTCTTTATGTATTTTCTCCTACATCCATATGTTATCCTTTTTTCTGAACCTACTGTATATACTCTCTGTATTTTTCTTCTTGTGTTGTGTACAGTTGTCCTCTGGAAAAAAATAATACATTTTCTACCTTGTCTGGCAGCTCAGGGTGGGGTCGGGCTCAAAGGTTGCTAAATAAGGACATTGCTCGGCCCACTGCTGATTATCAGTGGCAAAGAAGCTCTTTACCAAACCTGTTCACTAAATTAATGCTTATCTTGAATGTATGACTTTATGTGCATTATGGGCAAAGTTTGGCTGTTTTTTTTTTGTGTGTGTGTGTGTGTGTGTGTGTGTGTGTGTGTGTGTGTCTTTATGTTTTTAGTTGCAGGTTGAGGAAATATGAATTATGCTTTTTCTATTTTTTCAAATTTGTCATGGTATTTTATTTTCCAACAATAATAATAATAATAATAATAATAGTACATTCTCTGCAAATTAAGTGGCGCTCGCCATGGCAAAACTCATCAACACAAAGTCAAAAGAGCACACCCCTTGTCTCTTTGATGGTATTGTTGCTATACAGTTGCTAAGGTGTTCTGGATGGTTGCTAGGGCATGGCTAAGCAAATGCCAGGCTGATTAAAGGCTACTTGCTATCCTAAGTCAAAGGAGCCCACCTCCATGTCTCTACAATGTTCTTGTGCCGAGATATAGCTGGGTCATGTTGCTAGATGGTTGCTAGGGTGTGGCAAGACAGTTGCCAGGTTGATACATAAAGGCTGCTTGCTATCCCGAATCAAAGGGGCCCACCTCCATGTCTCTACATTGTGCTGGTGCAGAGATATGACTGGGTCATGTTGCTATATGGCTGCTAGGATGCTCTGTATTGTTTCTAGGGTGTAGCTAGTTAGTTTCCAAGGTGATACTTAAAGGCTACTTGTTATCCCGAGTCAAAGGAGCCCACCTTCATGTCTCAACAGTGTTCTGGTGACGAGATATGGCTGGGTCAATTTGCTATATGGTTGGTAGTGTGCTCTGAATGGTTGATAAGGTGTGGCTAGGTAGTTTGCATGTTGATGCTTAAAAAGGCTGCTTGCTATCCTGGGTCAAAGGAGCCCACCTCATGTCTATACGATGTTCTGGTGATGAGATATGACCGGATCATGTTGCTATATGGCTGCTAGGATGCTCTGGATGGTTGCTTGGGTGTGGCTAGGCATTTTCCCAGGGTGATACTTAAAGGCTGCTTGCTAGCTCAAGTCAAAAGAGCCCATCACTATGTCTCTATGACATTCAGATCCAGAGATGTGATCCCACTGATCCCTTGTCAATGTTAAGTCTATGGGATTTTTGTCCTGATGTTTCACCCACCAGCCGCACATCGTTCGCCCAATCACTTATAAAAGTCATAGCACACTTTTCTTCACTAAGTTGGTCAATTTGACATCTCATTCATGAAGGTAACCTCAAGTTAGATGCAGAAATTTGTATGTTAGGAGAATAGTTTTGTAAAATCTTGAAACAAAGGTCAATGTAAAAGCAGCCTACTAGGGGTGCCTTGCTAAAGCAAGTACCACTAATAATGTAAACTCAGCATTGCGCTACACCACTTAAAAGCTAGTTCTTCCTCATCTTGACTTGTCTCGAACATCCTGCTCTGTATATTCATGTTACTCCATGTTTCTTTGTTGTTCTGACGTGTAAAAAGTGTTAAGTAGTCTTGGTAGCAAAACCTCTTTTGACACATTTCTACCATTGCTCGGTATATCCCATCATACTGTACCACCCGGTCCTAGTAGGCATTGTTAAATTCCAAATTTTTTAACTTGATTTATCTCAATAGTACTGAAAGCATAAGACTCATCAGTTTTTAAATGCTATTGTATGCAATAATTTAGACTGTTATCATCATTCCATAGTCCTTATGTACCACATCACACACAATCCAGCCAGGTCTTTTGGTTTCATAGATGGATGTTTGACATGACAGTTTATGTCTGGAGTTGAGTAAGTGGGCACTTGTGTGGCATAAGCAGAAATCGGCACAGCGTAAACAGCTGGTGGCATGCGCTCGGCCTCTCCACTCCTTGACACTTCCTCCGACAGTAATGTACCCGGAAACAGAGAAAAGCAGCTGCTTGTCTGACCATAAAGGAGAGAGCAGGGGCGTTAATTGTTTCTCCACTGAGAAGGAATTAGTTCAGACCAACCAACACTCGATCAAACTCTAGGGAGGCACAAGAAGGGTGGTGGGCTGCTTTGGCAGAGCTAAAGTGGATAGTGGGGGCAGGCCCAGCCGTAACTCAATTACACCGTGTAGGGAAGGGATGGAGGTTCCGTTCCAGGATGTCCGCACGCTTGCCCAATGAAATCTCAGGTTACTCTGAAAACAACAAAGACAGAAAGCTAGAAAGATAAATAACCAACCAAGACAAAGATTAAGAGACAGAAAATAAATAATACATATGGAATCCATCACAGATTACAGACATATTCAGTACAACAGCATGATTTTGAATCAGTTCTAAAAACAAGAAGTACATATTGGGTAACTTTCATTTTAGACACAATATGGCCAGTTATTTTGCCTATTTTTGCTCCACTAATGAAAATAGTTTCAAATGAAGCTTAAGCATGATCAACCTGCAACTGCAATTATACACCAATCAGCCACAACATTAAAACCACATGCCTAATATTGTGTAAGTCCCCCTTGATCTGCCAAAACAGCACCAACCCACATCTAATAGCATTCTGAGATGATATTCTTCTCACCACAATTGTACAGAATGGTTATCTGAGTTACTTTGTCAGTTCGAACCAGTCTGGCCATTCTCTGTTGACCTTTCTCATCAACAAGGCATTTCCGTCCACAGAACTGCCACTCACTGGATATATTTTTGTTTTTGGCACCATTCTGAGTAAATTCTAGAGACTGTTGTGTGTGAAAATCCCAGGAGATCAGCAGTTTACAGAAATACTCAAACCAGTCCATCTGGCACCAACAACACACTAGTACGTTTCCGTTTGAAAACACATCGATTTTGCTGCGTTTACACCTCTTTTATGCCCCATTACTTCATTATGTTATAAAAGTGAAAACAGTGGTTTCAGGCCCAAGTCTGTGGACGTGGCCCAAGTCACCATGTTGCTTGGCAAACATAAGAAGTCTACAGTAAGTAAATATCTATTTATAATTAATCATTACATATTGCATTATTGTTATTTGAGGGCCTTTCTCAGCAAATATTCACATATGCAATAATAATAAATTTGTTTAATTAATTGGCATATCATGCCTGGATGCACATTTTACAAATTCTTTTAACCGACTAACCACCAATATTAACCAGGTATTAACTGGTTAACTGATAACCCATGAGTCTTGTCGGAAGTATGTCATGTGGAGAGTTGTGACATGCAACAGGAGCGTAGACCGTCTTGATGGTTGATGTACACTACCGTCGCCATGTTGTCTGTCTGGACCAACATGTGCTTGCCCTGGATCAATGGCCAAACCTCCGCAGGTCGAGCAGTACTGCCAACAACTCGAGGCAGTTGATGTGCTAACGCAGCGGGCCAGTCCAGGAGCCGGCAGCTGTGTGCCCGTTGCATACGGCGCCCCAGCCCATCTTGGAGGCATCTGTCATAACCACAACGCGCCTGGAGACCTGCTCTAGGGGAACCCCTGCCCATAGAAATGCAAGGTCTGTCCAAGGGCTGAAGAGGTGGTGACAGATTGGCGTGATGACCACGCGATGTGTCCCACAGTGCCATGCCCATCTCGGGACTCGAGTCTGAAGCCAGTGCTGAAGCAGTCTCATATGCATCAACCCGAGTGGTGTGGCCACCGCTGAGGATGCCATATGACCCAGGAGCCTCTGAAAAAGTTTCTGTGGAACCGCTGTCTTCTGTCTGAACACCTTCAGACAGTTCAGCACCAACTGTGCGCACTCGTTCGTGAGGCGCGCCGTCATCGAGACTGAGTCCAACTCCAAGCCGAGAAAAGAGATGCTCTGAACTTGGGAGAGCTTGCTCTTTTCCCAGTTGACCCGAAGCCCCAGTCAGCTGAGGTGCGTGAGCACCAGGTCCCTGTGCGCACACAACAAATCTCAAGAGTGAGCTAGGATTTGCCAGTTGTTGAGATAATTGAGGATGTGGAGGCCCACTTCCCTAAGCGGGGCAAGGGCTGCCGCTGCGAACTTCGTGAAGACGCGATGGGACAAGGACAGGCCGAAGGGGAGGACCTTGTACTGGTACACCCGGCCCTCGAAAGCAAACCGAAGGAAGGGTCTGTGTCGAGGTAAAACTGAGACGTGGAAGTACGCTTCCTTCAGGTCTACCGGCGTGAACCAATCTTGATGCCGGATGCTCGCTAAAATGCGTTTTTGCATCAGCATCTTGAACAGGAGTCTGTGCAAGGCCCGGTTCAGTACTCGCAGGTCCAAGATTGGCCGCAATCCACCGCCTTTCTTCGGTATGATGAAGTAGGGGCTGTAAAACCCCTTCTTCATCTCAGCCATAGGGACAGGCTCTATCGCATCCTTCCGTAGAAGGGTAGTGATCTCCGCACGCAAGGTAGCACCATTCTCGCCCTTCACCGAGGTGAAGCAGATGCCGCTGAACCTGGGCGGGCACCTGGCGAACTGAATCACGTAGCCGAGTTGGACGGTCCGGGTCAGCCATCGTGACGGGTTGGAAAGCACGAACCACGTGTCCAAACTCCGGGTGAGGGGAACCAAGGGGACAATCATGTCGGACTTACCGGCAGGTGGGGCCTCGCGGCAGGGCGGAGCCTGAGGCACCACATCAAGGAGGCTCGAACCCCATGGCCATGCTGAGTCCAGAGACATCGAAGCACTTACCTGGCTCCTGACGCCCACCATAAGATTGTTCGAGGAGGAGGTAGGAGGAATATCGTCCCCGCAGTCCGTTGGAACCAACCCGGTGTGGGCATGTTTGGGCCACTGGAGCGCCAAACCTGCCAAAATGGGACGGTGGACAGTGGTTGTGACGACGGCCGTGCGCACCTGACATGTGACCCAGGGAACAAGAAAACCACTCTTTTGTTTAAGTTTTGGGTACCACAGCCTCTTGGGCATGCAGCGAAAAATGAAACAAAAGATTCTCCTCCCGGCCCTCCACTGGGGGATGGAGTGGTGTGTCCACCAGCTCCATAGAAGCGGGTCTCCTCGTCCCTGGGTCGCCCATCTCAGGGGTGCTTCGAAGCCTTCCTTGGGTTCTTGGCGGCTGACCGTGAGACGGGTGGTGTCTGCTTCCTGCGGTGGGCTCCACGCCATGGCCGGGCCGCAGGGGCGGGCTATGGCGGAGCTGGTGCTGTTGCTGCAGGAGGACGCCCTTGGCAACGAGCAGATGGGGTGCGGGGTCTTGAGCCGTGCCGGGGCAGGATGTGCTGTATGGCCTCTGTCTGCTTCTTCACCGCCGAGAACTGCTGGGCAAAGTCATTGACAGTGTCGCCGAACAGGTTGACCTGGGAAATGGGGGCGTCAAGGAACCGTGCCTTGTCAGCCTCTCATCTTGACCAGGTTGAGCCATAGATGGCACTCCTGGACCACCAGGGTGGACATCGCCTGCCCGAGAGACCGCGCCGTGACCTTCGTCACCCAGAGAGCGAGGTCGGTCGCCGAACACAGCTCCTGCATCAATCCTGGGTCAGAACTACCCTCTTGCAGTTCTCTTAACGCCTTGGCTTGGTGCACTTGCAGGAGAGCCATGGCGTGCAGGGCGGAGGTGGCCTGTCCAGCGGCACCACAGGCCTTAGTCGCCAGAGAGGACATAACCCTACAGGCGCTGGACAGGAGTCTCAGGCGGCCCCGCCAGGTAGCAGCGTTTTGCAGGCACAGGTGCACCGCAACCGCCTTATCCACCTGGGGAATCGCCGAGTACCACCTGTCAGCCCCACCATCGAGGGTAGTGAGAGCGGAGGAGCTCAGAGACCGGGTCCAGGCAGTGAAAGGTGCCCGCCATGACCTCGTGAGCTCCTCATGCACCTCCGGGAAGAAAGGGACCGGGACGGGGCACGGCCGTGAGTGGCGCTCCGGGCCCAGGAACCACTCTTCAGGCTGTGAGGGTCCAGGGGGGGTGGAGGGTTCCACTCCAGGCTGCCAGCTGTGTCAGGCTGCGACTGGGCGACCACACCCGAAGGTGGGAGCCCAGTCGAGTCCTCAGCATCAGACTGGACAGCCCACTCTCTGATGCTGCAATCAAGAGCTCATCCACTTCGTGAGCGCCGAAACAAGATCGCGAACTCATCCTGAGACAAGCCAGCGGTCTCATCCCAGTGGGGCAAACGAGCGTACTGGGGAATGGGAGGTCCGTGGGGAGTTACCCGGTGGAGTGGCTCCCATTAGTGTCCCCAAATTGCCCCCAGTGCTAACCAACATGGCCTCAAACCCGTAGGTAGAAGGACCGAGGCTGGGAGACGCTGGGGTGGTCTTTCCCTCTAATGAAGTAAAAACCGCAATCGCAACGTTACAATGGTCAGGCTCTCGCAGTGAGAACATGACCCATCCACGAACGCTGTCTCCGCGTGGGCAGCACCCCAGCACGTAAGTCCGCGATCGTGGCCATCGGAAGCGGAGAGGTAATGACTGCAACCAGGAAATACACACAAACTGAGAGGCTTCTTTAAAAATACACTCTCCGTTAATGCCACTCTTTTAAGAAGGGAAAATATAATTTAGTTGGAAGAATATACTCTTTTAGCTGCTGAAGCGGCCAGGGGCGTTCTCTGCACTTCACCAGTGCAAGAGGGGGAGAACCACTGAATGAGTGGTTGCATACCAGCTCCTTTTATACCCATATGTCAGGGGGAGTGGCATGCAAATTCCACTCGCCAATTTCCATTGGCCTTTTTTCAAAAAGCAGAGGTGTTTGGGGCTCTCAAGAGTGACCCCTAGTGTCACTACATCGACACAACTTCGAGTGAGTGACAGATGGGGAATATTAAATACCATAGATCAATATTTACTGAGAAATCCATAATGGTGTAGAGGGGGTCAAAACGAACATTTTCGCCTATGATTTTGGAGCAAAACTACCTTAGAAAGGTTGTCAGTATCATATTTTGTTTTAACACAGAGATAGGTAGGTCTATTACTAAAATCAGTTGACATCACCTCTTGTTGAATTATATGCCAGTGGTGTCCAAAAATGGGTTGTTTTTCCAAAGTTGGAGTGCCTACAACTCATAATATCTTAAGAATATTAAGAAGAATCCTTAATATCCTTTTATATTCTGGTTCAGAAGAAACTCTTCTTTTTATATACATTTTGAAGGCCCTATGTGGTTTAATCCCAGAGATATAAGCGCTCTCAATGTGGCCCCAACCGAAAATGGATAAATTTTTACCAATTTTCAATTACTTAAGACAAAATGTTAGTGACATGGTAGGAAACTATGACAAATCAAGCCTGAATTACTCATTAGCGGATTGGTCTAAATCAAAATTATTTAAAAAAAAAAACCTGTATCTAGTAATCACAAACACCTGGAAATGTCATGTAAAAGTCATGGAAGTTCATGGTCAAAAAGGGTGGGAACCCTGTATATTGCTGTTGTTGTCATTTGTCCAGCGGATAGAGCGAAATACCTCTCAAGTAAAAGCAGAGGTGGTGGTGTATGTTTTATGATCAACGAATCCTGGTGTGATCAGAGGAACGTACATTCTATCAAGTCTGCTCTCCTGATCTGGAATTTCTCATGCTTCTGTGTCGACCATTCTGGCTACCAACGGAATTCACAGCAGTCGTTATCACTGCTGTGTACATCCCGCCACAAGCCGCCACAGACCGGGCACTCAAGGAACTGTACCCTGAGGCCTGAGGCTGCGTTCATTGTGACCGGGGACTTTAATAAAGCCAACTTCAAGTCAATAGCACCGAAATACTACCAACACATCAGTTTCAACATACGAGGGGACCGGGTTTTGGACCATTGCTACTCTCCCTTCCGGGATGGCTACAAATCCTTCCCCCACTCACCATTTGGCAAATCGGACCACTCTTCCATTCTGCTTCAGCCCGCTTACAGGCAGAAACTGAAACAGGAAGCACCCGCCCTCAAAACGATCCAGTGCTGGTCGGACCAATCAGATTCTATGCTACAAGACTGCTTTGATCACGCAGACTGGGAGATGTTCCAGTCCACCTCTGATGACGACATCGAGGTCTATGCTGATAGCGTAACGTGTTTCATCAGAAAGTGCATAGAGGATGTTGTACTGCCCAAAACAATACGGATCTATCCTTACCAGAAACCATGGGTTAATAGCGATGTTCGCGTGGCACTTAATGCACGGACCTCCACTTTTAATTCTGGGAATGTAGAGGAGCATAAACAAGCCAGTTATGCCCTCCGCAAAACTATCAGAGCAGCCAAACGCCAGTACAGGGACAAGATTGAAGGACAGTTCAACACTACTGACTCTAGAAGCATGTGGCAGGGAATTAATATCATCATGGACTTCAAAGGGAATAAAAACTCCGCCGTGAACACCGCTGCCTCTCTCCCGGATGAGCTAAATACTTTTATGCTCGTTTTGAGGGAAATAACACCACCCTTGTGGAGAGAGCTCTCGCGGCCGAAGCTACAGAGGTTAGTTCACTCTCCGTCTCTGTAGCGGATGCAACCCGATCCTTCCGACAGGTCAATCTCCTTAAAGCCGCGGGCCTAGACGGCATTCAGACGGTCATCAGAGCATGCACGAACCAACTGGCTGGTGATTTTACGGACATTTTCAACATTTCCCTCTCTTTATCTGTAGTCCCCACATGCTTTAAAATGTCCACCACAGTGCCTGTACCAAAGCAATCCAAAATCACTTGCTTAAATGACTGGCGTCCTGTTGCTCTGACCCCCATCATCAGCAAATGCTTTGAGAGATTAATCAGAGATTACATCTGCTCTGTGCTGCCCACCTCACTGGACTCACTGTAGTTTGCATACCGCAACAATCGCTCCACTGATGATGCCATTGCATCTACACTACACACTGCTCTCTCCCACATGGAAAAAAGGAACACATATGTGAGAATGCTGTTTGTAGACTACAGCTCAGCATTCAACACCATAGTGCCCTCCAAGCTTGATGAGAAACTCTGGGCTCTGGGCTTAAACAGCTCGCTGTGCAGCTGGATCCTGGACTTCCTGTCAAGCAGACGCCAGGTGGTTAGAATGGGCAGCAACATCTCATCATCACAGACCCTCAACACTGGAGCCCCATAGGACTGTGTTCTCAGCCCACTCCTGTATTCACTGTACACACATGACTGTGTGGCAACACATAGCTCCAATGCCATCATTAAGTTTGCTGATGATACGACGGTGGTAGGTCTGATCACTGACAATGATGAAACAGCCTGCAGAGAGGAGGTGCACACTCTGACACGCTGGTGTCAGGAGCACAATCTCTCCCTCAACATCAGCAAGGTGTCCACATCACTGAGGAACTTGAAGCTGCTGACTCTCTCCTCCGGTGCTCCATTGATGGTGATGGGGCTGTGTTCTCTGTCTTTTCTCCTGAAGTCTACCACAAGTTCCTTGGTCTTGCTTCAAGTTCCTCGGTGTCCACATCACTGAGGAACTCACATGGTCCGTCCACACTGAGGCCATTGTGAAGAAGGCTCACCAGCGCCTCCTCTTCCTGAGACAGCTGAGGAAGTTTGGAATGAACCACCACATCCTCACACGGTTCTACACCAGCACTGTAGAGAGCATCCTGACTGACTGCATCTCCGCCTGGTATGGCAACAGTACCGCCCTCAACCACAAACCCTGCAAACGGTGGTGCGAACTGCCAGACACATCATTGGAGGTGAGCTTCCCTCCCTCCAGGGCATATATACCAGGTGGTGTGTGAAAAAACCTCAGAGGATCATCAGAGACTCCAGCCACCTGAGCCATGGGCTGCTCTCACTGCTACCATCAGGCAGGTAATGTCGCAGCATCAGGACCCGCACTGGACTGTCATAATTATATTCTCTCTTAACAACACACTGGCAACTGACTATCAACCGACAGCCTGAATGTCAATACAGTACAATACAACCTACTGTATATTTTTATATATACTATTTTTATTGTATACTGTGTATTCTATATTGTGTGTATTGTATACTGTACATTGTATATTATTATTTGTATATTGTGTTGTGTGTAATTATGTGTATATTAGATATGTAAATTGTGTTGTGTAAAACAGATGTTTATTGTAAACTGGTATGTGTCTCATCACTGTCATGACTGCTGTGTTGCTCGGAACTGCACCCAAGACATTCACCCACTGTTGCACTTGTGTATTTGGTTGAGTGACAATAAAGGGATTTGATTTTGATTTGATTTTATAAAAGTGCCATGCTTAACAGTTATTTTACTGCGGTTAAGGGTGTTTCTGCACTCGGCTCCCTGTGTGTCCTCTTGTTGCTTTATTAAAAACCATCTTACCAGTACATTATCACATGCATATTTTGTGTATGTATATAAATCATTTCCTTCACTTTTCAAAGCACAGCCAGTATTCTGTAAAAACACACTCTCCCTGACTGGGGTCTCGGTGGGTGGCCAGTGAAAATGAGTGATGATAAAAATGTGTGTGCTCTTCAGAGACGCGTGAATGGCTCGCTCTCAGGAGGTGATGGTGAGGTGGCTCTTCAGATGAGTTTGCTTTGCACTTAATGAGGCAGCGGGCCATAAAGGTCCAAGCACTCATAAATGATGTATTCATTAAATCAATGGTGCTTAATGATGACTGTAAAGACACAAGTGACCTGAGCACTCCTGTTGGGCGGCCATTACCGTGGAGACAGCCATCTGGGTGACATGGACGTTTCCACCATTTAGACTGTCATTGAGATGCTTAAGTTTAATAAATGAGTCCACTTCAGCACTGTGGAGTTTTTACGGGGTGTGGTGAAGGGCTTTAACCGTCGGCAGGTGGAATACATGCATATTTTTACTGGAAATGTATGGGTTTAAAGAGTTTTGATCTATCTACTGTGTCTATCTGTCTGTCTGCATATCTGTCTGTCTGTCTTTCTGTCTGTAAGTAATCCTAGCTGATTGTCTTTCTATTTGTCTAGTCTTAGTTTTTTACGGTGGAATACATGCATATTTTACTGGAAATGTATAGGTTTAAACAGTTTTGATCTATCAACTGTATCTATCTATCTGTCTGTCTGCCTATCTGTCTGTCTGTAATTAATCTTAGTTGTCTGTTTATAGTCTTAGTTATCTATCTGTCTGTCATCTTATCTATCCGTCTGTCTGTCTGTCATCTTAGTTCTCTGTCTTTCTATTTGTCTATAGTCTTGTCTATCTATCTATCTATCTATCTATCTATCTATCTATCTATCTATCTATCTATCTATCTGTCTGTCTGTCTGTCTGTCTGTCTGTCTGTCTGTCTGTCATCCTATCTACAGAGCTGTGGAAAAGTATTTGCCCCCATCCTGATTTGCTCTGATTTGTGTATATCTCAAACTAAATTGTTTCAAATATTCAAACAAAATCTAACATAAAACAAAGGCAATCTGAGTAAACACAAAATATAGTTTTTAAATGATAATGTTTTTTATTTAAGCGAAAAAGTTGTCCAATACCAACTGGGCCTGTGTCTGTCTGTCTGTCTGTCTGTCCTTCCAGCCGTCTGTCTTTCTATCTGTCTGTCTATAGACTTAGTTATCTGTCTGCCTGCCTGTCTGTTGTCCTATCTATCTATCTATCTATCTATCTATCTATCTATCTATCTATCTATCTATCTATCTATCTATCAATTCAATTCAATTCAATTCAATTCAATTCAATTCAAAATGGCTTTATTGGCATGATTGTGAATAATACAATATTGCCAAAGCAGAGGTTGTATGTAAAAAAAATAAAACATTAATCAATAATTTAATGAAAGTTAAACAACATAAAAAATTACAATATTCCTGAACGGCAGAAGATCACAGTGTTGACATAAAACTGAAGATCACAAACATGTTTACATACTATATACACATACAGTATATTCACACACATACATGTACTGAGGATCACTGTGGTGAACAATTGGGTGACATACTGGGGTAATATACATAAAACATATTCACTTACTGTCTCTCAGGTTGTGGCACGTTAAAACGTATCTTGCAGCCAGTGCTGCTGTGTGTCCCTCTCCAAGTATTGTTTTGATTTTTTTCTTGTTCTGTCCTGGTTGTAAAGTTGTTTATGCTGTTTGTAAATGTATCCATATAAATGTCCTTTGTTTCTTTACATTTTGGGCAGTGAAGGAGAAAGTGCACCTCTGTCTCGACCTCACCTGTCGTACAGTGAGCACACACTCTTTCTTCTCTGGGTAACCATGTTTTTCTGTGTCTGCCTCTCTCAATGGCTAGACTGTGCTCACTGAGCCTGTACTTGGTCAGGATCTGTCTCTGCTTTGTATCTCTGATAGTCAGGAGATACTCTTCCAATTCATAGTTTGAGTCCTATAGAATTGTAATTTGCTTTGTGTTTTAGTTTCTTGATCCCAATGTTCCAGATAGTTGATTTTAGATTGTATGATGATCTGATTTATTCTGATGTTTGGTTGAAAAGCAGTGCTGGTCTGAGTCTGGTTAATGTCTGTCTGTCTGTCTGTCTGTCTGTCTATAGTCTTAGTTATTCATCAGTCTGCCTCTCTGTCTGTCTGTCTATCTATCTATCTGTGGGTCTGTCTGTCTGTCTGTAACCTTAGTTGTCTGTCTGTCTGTCTATCTATCTGTCTGTCTGTCTTTCTTTCTATATGTCTAGAGTCTTAGTTATATATCTGTCTGTCTGTCTGTCTGTCTGTCTCTAATCTTTGTTGCTGTCTTTCTATAGTCTTAGTTATATATCTGCCTGTCATCTTATCTATCTATCTATCTATCTGTCTGTCTGTCTGTCTGTCTATCATCTGTCTGTCTGTCTGTCTATCTATCTATCTGTCTCTGTCTTTCTGTCTGTCTGTCTGTCTGTCTGTGTGTCTGTCTCTCTATTTTTCCAATGTGACACAGCTCCTTCAGACACCCTTAAATCTTCCTTTTATTGTATCAGTTTTAGTGCATTCTGATATTTTGCATATTTCAAACAGATATTGGAGGTCAAGGAAACAGACTGGATCTTTATGTCATACAAATGTATTCAGTTGGCCTGTTTCCAGATCTGGGACTGTTGAGAAAATGATGCCTGCTCTTAACTGAAAGTCTTTAATATAGACATTTTGAGACTCCATAATTCATACGGTTTAAATAATTTACGCTTAGTTATTTTAAGGCATTTTCTTGTTCTTCTCCCCATCTTGAAGAGGAATTTTGCTAGGTGTTACCTTTCCTTTATCTCCAGAGTCTTCGCTCCCTGTGGATCTCAGCACATTAGTGGTAAAATAATGCCTCTTCCACTCTCTCGGCTCATAAGCATTATAGAGCAGGTTTGCAGGCATAATATCTTAGTTGTCATGAGCGGTAAATAACCAGACTGATGTGTGTTATCTCAGTAATGGCTCCAGGACTGCATTTCAGTGGTCTGATGCTGTCGTTAATCGTCAAGCATTTCGATTTGGTTCAAATCCCAAAGGTGACACTAATGTATCCAAATATATTTGCAACAGATGTTAGTTTTTATTTTTAATGATGGAACAAGAGTTTAAGATTTTCATTATCGTCAAATAAGAAGTTTTTAAATGAAGCCTTTGCCTGCTCTACAGTGTGAGAAGTGTACCACCTACTGGTCATAAATTGCTTTTCATCACAGTCATTAGGCTTCACTAGTATGTAAACATTAGTACAGTACACAAACAAGAGGAATTCATAACTGAAAGGAGAAAACTATTGAAATCATGTAATTTGTGTATAACCTGAAGTGTTTTCATTGTGGAAAGAAACTCACTTAAAACATGAAGTATTATTACACTAATTGTAACTTAATGTTTTTCTTATGATGATCTTTCCGTGATGCAGACCAATATACAAAATGTAAGAATCCAAACCAACCCTAAATAAAGGCAAAGTGTATTTTTAAGCAGATTTAAGCATGTGTGCTTTAATGTACAATATACATTACATCGAGAGGCTGCTCAGATGTTTGAAGTCATGTGAGAGTTATATCCTCTCTCTCTCTCTCTCTCTCTCTCTCTCTCTCTCTCTCTCTCTCTCTCTCTCTCTCTCTCTATATATATATATATATATATAATGTAATTGATATCAGCCCTCCTACAGTAAAGATGTAAACTGCATTTCATTTTGCATACTTCTAAAGCATGGGGAAAATATATGTATTTTTATTGAATATTTGAGAAACACAATTTGTGTGAAAAGAAATGATTAAAGACTAAAAATAGTACAGATTTACTACAGATAGTGGGCAAATTGGGTTGCACTCTTTTAGTTGTGTTTGAATGTAAAAAAAAAAAAAAAAAAAGCAGAGGGTGCAACTACCAATTTTAACCAATGTTACCAATGTGTAATACAATTGGCACCCTTTTGAGATCTAGACAGAGCCTAAAAAGACAGGCCCCTTCCTACAATGAACTTTTTTGGGCACAAAGAAGGCTTGTTCACTTTATTCGTTGCCCAATGCATTGAAGTGTTAGCTGTAAGTGTTGTAATGTGTCACTCAAAGTTCAAGCTATTTTTACTTGAATTTGGACAATTAGCATGACTTTATACTGAGAGGTTCAACCTAGCACCTCAGTTTGTGATTTTTGCACATGATTTGCCTGATTTACAATGTCTTTTAGAACTTTCTGGTGCCAAGGACCCCCAAATATGATGATCCACTTGCAGGGACCCCTAAAATACAAAGGCAGCTATATACAGTATATTCAGGTATAAAGACTCATTTTTACTGAGTGAGAAAAATAGTAACCGATATTGCAAAACATTAAATGAAATTGTTTCCTTTGTATTAAATTGACAGTGTATCTTTTGTAGAACGAAGTAATCACAATTAATCTCATGATTTTCATCTTTACAAAGAAGAATAAAATGCTAATAATGTCAAATTTGGTAAAACCGTGTTTAAAAAGTAACATTATAACCATAATTAATTCATATCTTAAATGGATAGTTCACCCAAAAATGAAAATTCTCTCATCGTTTACTCATTCTCATGACATCCCAGATGTGTTTGACTTTCTTTCTTCTACTGAACACAAAAAAAGCTCTGAAGGTCCATACAATGAAAGTGAATGGTGGCCAGAACTTTGAAGCTCCAAAGAGCACATTAAGGCAGCATAAAAGTTTTTGATATTTATATTTAAGTGGATCGCTTCAGGAGACATGGATTAAACCACTGGAGTCATATGGATTACTTTTATGCTGCCTTTATTTGCTTTTTAGAGCTTAAAATCTTCAGAAGTGATATGACTTTCATTTTTAAGTCCTTTTTTACCATAAATTCTCCCTGCTTAGTAGTTGGTGATTTGCACAAAGATTGTGAATCGCCAAAACAAAAGAAGAAAGTGAAAGTGGAGATTTATAGTAAAAAAGGACTTAAAAATGAAAGTCATATCACTTCTGAAGATTTCAAGCTGTAAAAAGCACATAAAGGCAGCATAAAAGTAATCCATATGACTTCAGTGGTTTAATCCATGTCCCCTGAAGCAATCCAGTCGATTTTGGGTGAGAACAGACCAAAATGTAACAAATGTTTCACTGTACATCTTGCCATTGCAATCTCTAGGCACGATCATGATTTCAAGCTCAATGACACTTCCTAGTGCTTGACACATCCGCAAAGCTCTAGATGATGCTAGGAAGTTTAATCGAGCTTGAAATCATCACCGGCAAGTAGACTGCACATGTCAAGATTTATAGTGAAAATTGAGTTACATTTTGGTCTGTTCTCACCCAAAACTGATTGGATCGCTACAGAAAACATGGATTAAACCACTGAAGTCGTATGGATTACTTTTGTGCTGCCTTTATGTGCTTTTTGGACCTTCAAAATCTTGGTCACTATTCACTTGTATTGTGCTACAGAGCTGAGATATTTTTTTTAAAATCTCAGTTTGTGTTCTGCAGAAGAAAGAAAATCATACACATCTGGGATAGTTTTTTGGGTGAACTATCCCTTTAAGTTAACAAGTCAACTTTGACTTAAAATTTTTCGCAGACCCCCAAGCACCCCCAAGACCCCCAACAGGGTTCACACATCTGTTTAAATGATTCATTAGCAAATCAATGTGAATCAAAATTGTTTTTTAAAAATGTGTATTCAGGATTCATGAAAAACCTTGAGAGGTCATGGAAAAGTCATGGAAATATGTCAGAAAGAATGGGAACCCAGTTTCAAAACGCCTGTTTTAGAGTAACTAATAAAAAAAGACCATCTCAAGACCTTAAAATTTTGTGAACCCACATTCTATTTTTCTTTGTTTCTATCTGTGATGTATCAAAGCAATTGCCAATTGTTTTCACTGTTTACTTTATTATTTTTCTTGCTTGCTAGAAACCTGATGACCTGGTACACAATGCTTGCGCTGAGTGCTGTGTTAAAGTAAGTGACACAAAAGGGCCTTAAATGTCTAGTATTTCAGAGTTGGGCAGCATTAAAGGTATAGTTAAACCAAAACTGTCTTGGTGTTCGATTCCCATTTGACGTACTATTTCAGTCACCAGTCTCCACAATGAATGTGAATGGAGGCAAACATTCTGCCTAACATCTCCTTTCATGTTCCACAGAAGAAAGAAAGTTGTGCAGGTTTAGAACAACGAGGGTGAAAAAATGATAACAGAATTTTCATATTTAGGTGAACTATCTCTTTAACTTTGACTCTCATCCAGTGAACCTCTGGTAGATACAGAGGGGAGTGCAGAGAGACATGTAAGAATAAGTGATCACTTAATAAATGAAAGCAGATGCCTAGAATTATGAACTGTCGTTTTGCAGATGGAGGACGTCGGTGATGAAGCGTTTCCCAACCCCGCTCATGATCACTCACTTCTGATGCTTGCATGTGTGTTCCCGTCATGCGTGGATCGCAAATCCAACTTGCAGGGTAAACCTCCTCCCAGACACATGATTAAGGGCTTCTGACTGCTTTCTTCTCCCTTCCTTCAGCGTTTTGTGATATTTCTTATTTTTTGCCCAAGCATCACATTTGACTGATCTGATTGTAATGTTGTAGCATCTGTGATTGATAGCGGTTGTGGCAGAGCGCAAGCCCGCCAGCGTTTCTCAGAGAGCGCGAGAAGAGAAGGCCCTGTCAGCGCAATTGATCTTCATATAAATGAAATCTTCCGTTTCCCACTGCATTTTATTGTTAAATGCAGTTCATTAGCGACAGAGAGATTTATCACCAGTGCTCTCTGTCGAGCGAAGAACTGCACGACAACAGCAGGTGCCACGCTGACTGGTAGGCCGAGCCAACCTGAGGGCAGCATCATCCATCTCATTTGTGATCCGTCACGGAGAGTAAGATGCTGACCAAAAATATGCCGTAGATATGTAGACATTCTTAAAAGCAGATAATAAATGAGTTGTGACTTTTCCTTAGGATCTTCCTCTGAAATCTATGTCCGTTTTATGTGTATTAACTCTAACTCCATAGACATCGACCATCTTTATCATTAAAGGTATCGTTCACCCAAAAATGTTAATTATGACATCATTCGCTCACCCTCATGTTGTTCCAAACCAATATGACTTATGCTGCCTTCAAGTGGAGTTGGAAATGTCGTAATTCCGAGTTACGAGCACATGGATGACCAAGCGAAGGCTTTTGCAAGTGGGAAACTCAGAGTTCTAGATGATGTCCCAGTTGCCAAGTGGGGCTTGTCGACATGGAAGATGTTTAAAGCAATGATTTTGCAAAGTCATTTCAGTTTCAGTGCTTTATTTCAATAATAGTAATTCCCTCACGGGTTGTTTTATGCAAATTAATACATTTTGCTAGTTACCATGCATTAATAAATCATAAGGTCTTGTAAAAGTGATGCAGGTGCATTAATATACTGTATCTGGTACAACAGAGAAAAGAGCTTTTGCCGTTGTTTATTATGTAGTTGTTTATTGTTTTATACTGTTTCCAACTTGAATGCATGACAAGTCGTAAAAACTAATTCTGGCAGTGTGAACGCCCCTTTAGGAGGCAGCTGCCTGTGTAGGCGGTAGACAGCAAGGCAACTCACTAGATTTTGGAACAGAGCCATAGTGTGCAAGATTGTTTCTCGTATCTGAAAGTTTTTAGCCATACGCACCAGACTTGTCTACGGAGCCCCTCAGTGGACAGGGCAGGATGTTTTTACTATAGTAACCATATTTTAATCTTGATATTCATAGTAAAATCATAATAATAATACAGTAAAACTATGGTAATAAAAATCATAATTTTGTGGTTATTATGGTTTTACTACAAATACCATGGTAAAGCCATAGTAACCACAAGATTAACCATGGTTAATCCATAGTAAAACCATGGTTACTATATGGATACAGTATACTGTTTTAAAACATGGTTTCCTCCCCAAAAACATGGTTACTTTTCATAGTTACTACAATATTATTACAGTAAAACCATGATTTTTGCCAAAAAAAAAAAAAAAACAACAACAACAAAAAACATGGATAGCCTACAACAGTTATGGTTAATATAATATTACTAAAGTAAAACCATGATTTCTGCAAAAAACGATTGTTTCTACATTCTACAATATTACTATAGTAAAACCATGGTTTCCGCAAATAAAACAACAACACAAAAACTGTTTCTACAATCATGGTTACATATAGTAAAGGTTTTACTACAGTAACCATAATTAAACTATGGTATTTGTATAGTAAAACCATAATAACCTCCAAATTATGATTTTTATTACCATAGTTTTTGTTTCCCTGTATTATCACTATGGTTTTACTACGAATACAGTATCATGATTAAAATACTTACAGTACTTACTGTAGTTAAACCATGGTAAGTTTATTGTGAGGGCATGCAAAACTATTTCAGAAAAAAAAAAAAAAATACCACCCTGTCCTCTAAGGGGTTCTTGTTTGTTGCAAACGTAACATACTACCATGGTATATATAATAGTAATAGCAGTGCCAATGCACATGCCCTAGAACTTTTTAGTAAGGGTAACCTACTCAGTTTCCTGTCTTGTGCGATGTTGTACTGCACCTGCAGGCTACTATGTTCATCTTTTCTGAAATAAAAGGCTTCCTGTTATGCGATTACATTTTCATATGTGATTTTTCCACTAATGCAATAATGCAATATTTCCACTCTCCCTCAGACAAACCAGCTGATGCACAAACAATGCAGCCCATCGAGGACAAAAGCTGCACCTTTGTTTGCTGGAGTCAAACATCTATTGTGTCTGAGCGATTAGAGGGCAAACTTTATTGCGTGAGATGTCACGGCTCACGCGAATGCATAACAAAGGCAAGATGAATGAATCGCTGACCACAGCACAGGACTGCTCTGCTGTTTACTTGAAATGAACTGCAGACTTATGACTACATATATGGGTTGGTGACACCTACACAAGTGATATTTCAGTTCATACAGTTGCAGTATTTTTTCACAGCATCTAATTGGTCAGAACTGCTGTGTGCAATGAACAGGCCTACATGGAATCTTCAGAATTTGTTTGCATTTTCTGCATTATTTTGGGGGTATAATCTGCAGAATTCTTCAAAGTAAATTGCTTAAGAAGTACAGCTGAGAGTACTGTACTTTTATTGGAAGTTTCACTGCTAAACAAAAATTATCTTAATTAGTTTATTTGTGTTGTTTTTCAGTAAAAAAAAAAAAAAAAAAATATTGAAACATCTTTTAAACAAGAGAAATTTACTAGATTTGGGAACAAATCTTAAATTAATAGTAAATTTTGAATTACATTTTTCTTACTCGTTTGCAATTTGTTTTTAAGAATAAATCTAAAAATAAAGGATTTATTTATTAATAGATATTTTTACTGTAAAACAAGACAAAAAAAAAAGACCAGCCTAAGCTTAAGGAAATTACATGACTGTGGCGATATTTTTTGCAAAAATTGAACAGGTGGTTCATTACACGTATCGGGCATTTCTTTGGTGAAATGTCCACTGAGTGGCACTAAAAGCGAGTTAAATGTTCTCCCATACAGATGTTCTCACTAAACCTTCAACCAAAACCTAACCAATAAAAAGCAAATGAGAGATTAAAAACACAACTGCTGAAGCAACCATGTCATTTTGTGGTGCTTCTATGACACTTTCGGCTCACATGTCGACTTGTGTGCTCTTCAGGACTTGTACCCCGGTGGCTTTGCATCACAAGTGCAGCGCTCTATTAGTTGAGCTACCATGCAATTTGATCACATTTGAACAAGCTTGTAAATGTAGTTGTTTATGTAATGCAAATGTTAAAATGTATCGCTTTACAAGTCATGTACTAAAGTAAAAGTTTTTAGATGTCGTAAGATAGCATTGTGTGAGGAACAGGGCGAAAAGTAAGTATTTAATCAAACACAAGTCAAATATTTGTTGAACCATGACAATCCTGAAGTTAAGTGTTCCAATTCTTCGTGCACAGATTCTGTGTGGGCCTGGAAATAAGCCATCCTTGGACAAGTGATTGGATTTACAGTATTTTGCCATGTGCAGCCCATCATGAGCCAGTTAAACATTCTTCTGAACAGTTCTGTAGCTTTAACAATGGCATTCTGTTGAGAATGTCTGTTAAGAACAACTCTAATCTGCCTGTCAGCCAGTTTCATTTAATAAGTCTCTTACTACAGTGCAAGATACCCTTAATTGACATGGAGTGAGCTATTGTACACAGTGGATTTAAAATCTGTATTCCCGAACACTTCACTGTGAACTGTAAAAAAAGGGCTAAGGGTTATTCCCAGTCCTACAGGTAGATTTGGCTTCCGTTTTGAGATGTGAGAGCAGCTCTGCTCTCATCCATATTCATCGCGTGAAATCGGGCACTGTGGCATATGGTTGGTACTCCTGTACGCCCCGCAGAACGAGAGAGACAAGTTCAAAATTGGATTTAACACTCCAATTCCCCACTGACCTCATGGGCTGACACAATTACTATCCTGGAGTTGTATCAGGCAGGTCTAATCTTATTACAATAGTTGCAATCTACACGTGATTCTGCAGCAGATCTGTCCCAGTCTGCACTTTTTTTAGCCTAAAGATATAGCAGCTCTGTTTGGAATCGAGCGCAATGGTTCCCCCTAATGCTGAAATGTTTAACAAGAACAGGTGATTTTTGTTGGTGTCTCTTGAGTAAAGCCTTATTTAAACATAACCTTTTATGAAAACTTGATCTTGTTGGGTGACAGTGGTGACACTACGTCTCCGTGACAACGTGCTCAACAAGCCACATGATAAGATGCGCGGGTTGACAGTCTCAGACGCGGAGGCAACTGAGATTCATCCTCCGCCACCCGGATCGAGGTGAGTCACTACACCACCAAGAGGACTTACAGTGCATTGGGAATTGGGCATTCCAAATTGGGGAGAAAAAGGGGAGAAAATAAAAAAAAGAGCTATTTTTCTAAATGTATGCAAATGGGCATTTGTGGGTGCTTGGAACAACATTTCGTACTGTTTTTTTTTTTTTTTTTAGTTCTCTGCCACAAGTGTTGCTCTTTTAAGATATGTGTCAACTTAAAAATAGTTAAACTTTTAAAAACCTGTCTCAAGATCCCTGGATTCTCTTCAATTCCCGTTTTTTTAATTAGTCAACTAGTCAACCCTCTGACTAGTCAATATGTTGAAAAAATTTTATATCACTAGTTGGTCAGTGTTTTAAAATACTACATGTTCTTATTGTTTTCTCAAAGTTGTTGCAAGGGGTGTTTTTGTGGACATTAGTGTAAACAAGGGCTGTTTTGATAATCGATTAATCTTTGATTGTTTCATCGATTAATCAAATTTCCTATATTAAAATGTATTAAAATAGATATATATAAATAATTGTATGCATGTTTTCAAAAAAAATGAAAAAAGTTTGTCCACAGTTTGAAAGTATCAGGACAATTGAAATAACTCAGTTATAATGATAGTAAAGGAAAACAAAACCAAAAAAGTGTTTAGGCAGAGTGTTCTGCAGCAATACAAATTTCCTCTAAACATAGTAACCCATTTCTGTGATGTCTTTCAATAAATACTTTATAAATATAAGGGAGTTACTGTTCTTAGGAAATATTACTTCTTGCATTACATCAGTAGGATTTCAATTTTGGTTACATTCAAACCTAAATTTGTTATCCAAAAACAAATGTTTATAGTTAAATCAAAATGATTGCGTTCAGTAATATGCGTGTGCATGCTCATTTGCTCAGTGAAGTTTTTGAAGTGTAGTGAAGATGCGGTTTTGCAAATTGGAAATACGCTCATAACTTTAAATTCAAAACATTTATACCACATAAAATCTAGAAAATATCTGTAATCAATGGGCAGTAAGTGATGCGCTGGAGAGAGAAAAAACTCTCAAGTGCATCATACAGCAAAACACAAAAAATATATATATATTTATATCTAAAGTGTTTAATATAAAATGTTCCCATACTTTGGACAACTTGGGTCATGCTTTTTTCAGTTCAACTCATGTTTATGCTAAGTTTATGCATGCAAATGCATTTATGCTTGAGGTCACTGATGAAGCTTCTCTGTGCATGGTGCACATATCCAACTAATCGATAATCGATATTATCTATTAGTTGTTGCTGCACTAGTGTAAACTAGTCAGTTGTCTCTATCAGGTCAACTACTGTCATGGCGGAGAGAATCTTGCTGAGCAAGTTGTTAAACGGTCGCCTAGCTACCTGAACAATAACATCCAGTTTAAGGGCCCCATCTTTTTCTCTTTTAGTATCAGGGGGAAAGTTACAAAAAGTTTCACTGTTTGAAATCATTTTAATATTAAATGTTGCTCAAACTATAGTAAATCATCAGTCTGTACCTCTTAGGGGTGTGCAGCAAAGCCATTATCTGTATTTGTATCTGTATCTGTTCATATGACAAAATTATCTGTATCTGTCTCTATATTCGGATAGAACCAGGTGTGGGCGGGGCTTAAACCGGAAGTGTGACAAAACTAAATGAAACACCCATTTTTAAGTGTTACTCTTACATTTGTAGTTTCTATTAATAAAACATGCCTTGTATATGCCTTTTCATAAAAAATAGCCTAATAATAATAATAATAATAAATATAGCTGCAAGCAGCAATACCAGGGTCAAGCCAATTATCGGCAGCATGAGCAGCGAAAAAAGCATCGTGACACATTTTAAGTTAGAATTCTGATGAATGCTGTAGGAGTTATAGATAAAAAATAAAAATAAAAACATCTATGGCTATGTTTCTCAAGATACACTACTGTTCTATTTGCTTGTACTAGTTGCACATTCAAATCTCTATCATCATCAGAACAAAAGTGCTTGCTATTTTGGCTATTAGTACATTGATAAAGAGTGTTTACTCAAGGTTGTGCAGAGGGTGTTAAGTGCAACATTGCACACTATACATTGTTTTGTGTATTCTCAAGCACTTTGTAGGATTTTTTTGGAAAAAATTGGAAAAGTCAGTTTTTACATGCATAGTTATATGTTATATGCTGTACATTTATAGACATCTATGCAATATTTTGTTTAATCCAATCTAAACTAAAAAAAAAAGTTTAAAGTTTAATCCAATATTTAAAAGTTGTAGGAGCCTAGATGTTATGATAGTAATGAGACCTAATGGAAGAACAAGTGCAATCACTAAAATATGATATTACAATATATTATAATCATTTAAATATATTATGCAATATTTTATTGATAATTTGTTTAGTTATTCCAAACAAAGTGTAATTTAAAAACATTTTCTGCTTTGGTTTTTAGTTGAGTGCATCCAGAATTTTTGGTTTAGGCCAAGAATTTTCATTTCGGTTCATCACTAGGTGCCTTGGCACCTTCATTGCTCAGCCCCTAATTAAAACACTGCAGTTATTGTAAAAAGGCAATAAAGGAATTAGTGAATTTAGCTGCACCATGTTTATTGAAATAAAACAGGAGACAGTTGGTACAGTTAGTACCTTGTCATATTCTTTAAGGAAAACGATGTCCTTTCTGTTTAACAATTTGTTTTACTACAGCTAATTTTTTTTTTTTGCCTTTGAACACAATTGTTTTTGTCTCTTCTCATTATTTTTTGTATTTTGTGACAGTGATGCTGATTTCAATACATAATTTAAACAAAAATATATGTTTTGATTATTTCCATGACACTAACTTAATTGAAAAAAAATGGATTGAAATATTTCAAGCAAGCACATTTAGCCACTGTTTACTACAGGGCATCCAGAATTCACAATGACCCCCCAGGGCAAGGTCCTAAAATATTTTCAATTTACTAAGCAAATGCAACAGCCTTAATTCCTCTTTGGTATTTTTTTTTTTATTTTTTATTTATTTTATTTTTTTTTTATAAATTTGGTACTTTCAAATTTGTTTGAGAAACAATTCTAAACAACAAAAATCTATTTGCTAATATTATCAGGCATGGTCTGCAAATAGTCAGCAGATTTCAATTTCACGTTGATTGGACAAATAATATAGGAGTAATAGCAACAACAAAATGTTTACATAACATCAAATCATGGCCAACCATAGTATCATTGTTCTCTGCATGACCCACACAATCTAGCAAGACCAGTCTCACAAAAATGCAAACATACAGCCTCAAGTCCATTTTGGTGTGCTCAATGTCAAGTTTGTTGATGATTGGCCAATGGCTGGCATGTTTCTAAATATATGCAACTGTTCTCATGATCAATGTTGGCAACTCCCACAAAGACACTGAATGCAAAGACACTGCATGCAAATTTTGAAATTAATTGGACCAATGTTTCTATATTTAGAGCCACTTTCATATTGTTCCCTGTTATAGTGCCACCAAATGGCCAAACCCCGCAACTTTTCTGTGTGTTTTCAGGTTGAGCCCTTATATAAATGTGTCAAGTTTGGTGAAAATATCTAATTTCACTTAAGAGTTATATCAATTTACGTAAAAGCAGAGACCACTTTTAAAATTCATCTGCCTGTTTTTTGGCATTTACGAGCAAAATTTTGCCATGTTCTCTTTTATCTTAAGAAATTTACTAATGACACTTCTTATTTTGGTGGTTTCGTTCCGATTGGACAAACGTCTTTGAAGCAATTCGCTAAAGTAGTTTCGGAACTATTTTCGAAGTGGCAACAAGCCATAAGTTGAACTATAGCAAATATGATATTGTTGCGCTCAGCAAGTCCTCCTGAACTTAATGAGACCAGTCCTGTGAAAATAGACCAACACCACTAAAAGTTATAAGCTCACAAAGTAAAAAAAAAATAATAATTTTTCCACCACTAGGTGGCGCCATACCCAAACTTCTCAGGCACCTTCAGGGCATGGTCCTGATGACACATACAAAGTTTCATAACGATACACCAATGCGTTAATAAAATACAGCATTTTGTGACAAAATTCAAAATGGCCGACACCCAAAATGGCCGAAATGGGAACATTGGGTATCGTTTGACTCAGAATGTTTCACTGAATCTAAAGAGACCAGTTTTATAATTTTTGGCCAAAGCGTTTAAGAGTTATAAGCCAAAATAGCCGTTTTTGCTATCTCCTGACCAGTAGGGGGTTTTGTCACAATCTGTCACAAGTGTTGCGGAGATACTGTATGAAGTCCATTTTGGCGTGCTCGCCTTCAATTCATGAAGCCATTTCTGAGGAACGATTTCAAAAAGTGATACATTTTGTGTAGCTCTATCTCTCCATCGCTTTAAAACAATTTGGTGGAAATCGGACAAAAAATTGTAGGAGGATTAGCGAAAAAACATGTTTCCTTAAATTTAAAATGCTGGAAAATCTAGTTGGCGGAAATCGAAACCAAGGTATGCATTCAACTCGGTGTGAATTTTGTCTCTAGGACTTACAGTTCAAAAGTTATTTGCGTAAACACGAGTGAAATTCTGACCTGTTGGTGGTGCTAAAGTGTTTGAGTTACAGACTCCGAATTTGCTGTGGTATCAGTTCAGACTGTCCTCTAGTTGTGTGCAAAATTACTTACTCTTAACTTTCCTGCAAAAGGTTCTATGGGCTTCCATAATTTCCCATGGCAGAAAAAAAAAGAAAAAGAATAATAAGAATACTAACGAGGGTTTGACCCCTAATTGTTATTATACAATTATTATTTTAAAATCATTATTTTGTTCTTTTTTTTTTTCTTACCAGATGAAGCTGAATTTGTAGGCTACATTAACTGTGGAATATGTTGTGGTTTCTCCTGGTATTTCAGATATTAATATCTACATGAAACAGAATTTTAATTTTTCTGTGCATGTATAACAACATTATTCTGTAGACAATCCGTTATTCATTTTGAAGTCATTATTTGTGCCTTTCCGAATAAGGTATTCGGCTTCGGGCACATCCCTAACCCCCAATGTAATTTTATTCTGAACCGACAAGTATTTTGTTTTGGCTGCAGGCTAAAATGTTTCTTATATTATAGAATAATTGTTTTAATAATTTGCAGTTTTTTAATTTACTCTCATACATTAGCACTGTAATCAAATTTTAAAGCACCACAAGCTCACAATTAGTAAATTAGGCCAGTTGCCAGAGATATGTAACTCCCTTTAGTTTTTGATAAGGAGTGAGCAGTGAGAATAATTCTTTGGGTGTGTTCCTGTGCTGATTAAGAGCTCTCGATTTTTCCCCGTCTGTCCCAGCTGGGCCGGGGTGAGCACAGGGAGGCAGGTATCCGTGCTGACAGATCGCACTGTTAATTGCTAATTGTGTCTCTCATTAGGCGCTGGGGTGACAGGTGTTGTTAGTGTGTTGTGAGTTTTTGTGCACTCTCTCATGGCTTGTGTGGGTTCCCCTGTGCTTTACCACAGATCGACGCTCTAATGGCTCCCCAGAGATATCCCATCAGCCCCTTGGCACATTGCACCAAGAGTTCAGCGTTTGATACTGTGTTTTGCACTCAGTTGGGAATTCCCAACGGAACAGGATTTGCTGTCTATCTTGGCCTACCAGTCTCTCAGGTATATGGAAAAGTAAATCTGAAATACAGTTTATTTAGTTAGTTAGAGTGAGTTTAATATTTAATATTAGGTCTTTGTGGATGAAATGTAGTTCTCAAAAGGTCTGAGAAGTAGAGAGGGATGAATTGCATGCTTTTGTTCTGATAGTAACGCTGGCTAAGGTTTACTCTTTTCTAGTATTTTAGTGGTCTGGTCTGACAAACTGAGTGAGGTCTTTTGGATACAACAAATTAAACAAAAATTCACTTCACTTCAGCCATCTCCATGTCATCAGTTTGATGCCGACTCTATGCACTCTCTGAGGGGTCTGGATACCATATGAAAGATCAGGTTGAGGATGGATGTGCTGATTCCTGAAAGTATGTTAAACATTTAATAGACCTGCTGTCATTATGCAGAGTAATTAAAAACAAAGAAATTGTATCTCTCTGAATTACATCTTAAAACTTGCATGAATAGGAGTTTTGTGTTTTATCTGTATGAAGATGGTCAAACTTGTAATGCTGCACTCCAGAGCCATTGCAAACAGAAATTAACCATTATTTAGCATCATACACCTTACAGAAATAACAGAACATTTTTTACCTTTTATGACATTGTGTATGTCATCATTTTGAAGTCAAATGTCCCCTTTGACTTTCACTTCTCATGACTCTGATGATGTTGGTTGTCAGAATTTCAGAAGTGCTCTGAGTAGGTGAAGGCCTTTGCTAAAACCCATGTTAAATTATTATGGCATCTTCAATAAAATAAATACAAATAAGCATATTTTTGTTGGCTACATGACAATAACATGACAAACACCAAATACTCACAAGCTGAGAAATTAAAACATTTCTATCATTTTCTCTCTTTGACTTATTCACACTCTTGAACAGAGCTTGATTCATCACTTTATATCAGTGCAGTTGGATTAATGCAATACTGTGATGTGCTCCTGGAAGCTTGTTTCATTTTTCCCCATGTTTTCTAGATGCAAAGACAATTATAACATAACCTGGTATCAGGATTACTAGTCAATCCACAACAGAGATTTTAGTGATTCAAGTTTGAAATTATAACCTCCTGCCGGAGAATATCGCAGGCCTGGACGAAACAGTTTTGTAGACATTTATTCTTTGTGCTTGCTAAAATAAATGTGTAGGTCATAAATAACAGAGTTAGGTCAAAATAAATAAAAATAACATATAATTAATCAACAAATGAATTGATATCTCTTACCAGGGTAACGTCGCCCTGAAGCTTTCAGCTCCACCGACTTTCCATGACCACTAAAATTTGAAATAGGATTGATCCTACACACTCTCACTTTGAAATTGTAAGGATTCATACGACTTTTCTTAATTTGGCTAATTCGTATGAATTCCTACGACTTTCACTACAGCCAATGACGTCGCTGGACATCGTTTCCATCTAATACGCAACAATTACTTGCTTCTGTCACACACAACAGCTTCCTATCATGTTTACACACTCTACTGATCGGTTAGGTTTAGGTAAGGGGTTTGGGTAAGGGCATAATATTAATAAGCATGTCCTTAACACCTCATGTACAAAGAACGTGCTTACTTCCGCATTAGACATCCTGACATTTGCACGTGATGAAATTGTACAAATTTATACGAAGGAACTTGAACGAAATCATACGAAATAGCCAACTTGTACAATATAACGAATTTTCATGAGACTGGGTTGGATGGATTGGTCATTTATTCTAATCAAACCCAAAGCTGTAGTTGAATTACATTGTAAAAGTTTTATTTTTCTGGAGTATGAAATACAAAAATATAAATGTAAATATTTATACCATAATCAATGGAAACATGTAAATTCCCCATTGCACTCATTGGCCCTCACTCATTGGTCACCCTGTAATAGAAAGTAAATATTCGTAAATATGAGGTATGATATCAAATTTTGTTATTCTTTGTAAAAAAAACAAAAAACAAAAAAAAAAACATTCTTATACCTGATTTGAGATGCAAAGTCTCGTCATGTATGTTTTTGTCCTTCAAATTTGAACTTAGTGTGACCAGGCCTTAAAATCAGTGACACTTGTGGGCCCTCTGGTCACTCAGTTTCCTCTGTAATAGAAAAGTAAATGCTCTGATGATTGTTTTTGTGATTGATAATTATTGTTGTGTCTCAAGTCCCTGTTTACCTTGCTGAAAATCTCTCTCTAGTGAGCCGTGTTTTCACTGGCTACTAATTACAGCCTGAAGCGCTTCGGTTCAGCATCTCTCCAGACCGTCTCGACCCCGTGGCCCTGTTCTCTGATATTACTCCCCTCTCATTCCCTGTTTCCAGTCTCTCATGCTCACTCTCTGTGGACATTAGCTCATCTCGCTGCTGAATATTAACAGCGGTATTAACAGGCTAGCCCACCTGGCGTCTAATGCGATATTAGCGGCGACTGTGAGACTTTGGGCCTCAGTGGTGCTGTCGAGGGGCGACCGCTGATAATCGCTCCCCTGTCGCCGGCTCACTAATGAAGCTGTCCCGTTCGGGGACCCATGCGCTGGCGGGGATCCACACCTTCTTGCCGGAGTTGTTTGAGTGAGAGCTCGAAATTTCCCTCAGGGACAAACTCTCTCTCCGTCTTTGAGGTTTTGTTTCAAGAAAGGAGAAAAGAAACAGAAATTTATTTTTATTAGCAATCTTTATTTTTAGAACTTATTTCTTTTCATTTTACTTAATTAGTGAGGTTTATATTTAAAGCAAGAAGAAAAAAAAATTGCCAATGGGTTAGAAAAAGGAAACTTAAAGGGAAAGTCCATTAAAAAATGGAAATTCTGTCTTCATTGACTCCCTTCTTAAGTCATTCCAAACCTGACTTTTTTCTTTCGTTTAACACTAAAGGAGATGTTTTGCAAAATGTTAACTTCAGTCACCATTTATTTTCATTGTATGTGAATGGTGACTGAGGTTAAATTCCTTTTGTGTTCCAAGGAAGACAGAAACTCATATTTGAAACAACACAATGGAGGGTGAGTACAAAGAAAATTCAGATATATTTTTTGGAAACTCTAAATAATTAAAAATCATAAAGCTAAATCATATGATCTAACTAACACAAGTTAAAAAAAAAAAAAACATGTTTTTTTGTGTTAAAGCATGTTTACATATTTTTTTCTGCTGAACAAGACAAAAATAATGATCAAGATTTTTTACATTTTATTTTTGTGGTGTAATAGTTTTACTATATTAACATTAAAGGAATATTCTGGGTTCAATAAAAGTTAAGCTTTATCGACAGCTTTTGTGGCAAAATGTTGATTATGAAAAAACATTTATAATAATAATTTCAACTTGTCCCTCCTTTTCTTAAAAAATAAATAAATGCATACATTTCTGGACTGATGACAAATTGTGTTTTGGTACATGTTTATTGTTTGTAATTTTTCAATATCGGTTTTTCTACTGTATGAGGCTTCAAGCATGTTCCTTCTATAGAAATGGAGATCTCGTTGCTCATGGATTTAAAGTTGTCATAACTTCCAGTTATTCAACTCTACATTCCCAAATTATTCTGCTCTTTAGTACTTTGTTTTTCATACAATTAACTGACCACAAGATGAATGTGAATGTGAAATATCTGAAAAACCACAACAATGCTTCATGAGAGATAGTGCAATTAGTTTATTAAAGTAGTGGTTTTGGGAATCTTTGCCCAGATTTCTTAAACAAACACCGGAAGTGTGTTTAACATGTTAAGTGCTGAAATCAAGTATGGCGGCTAAATCGATAACTTCAAACCTTATTTGTTTTCATTGCATCTTGATACCAATGATGTCATGTCACAAGAACCAATTAAGTTTAACGTTATCGACGTATCCACCATATTTGATTTCAGCACTTTGTTAGTGATTTGATTTGATAAATAATGACTTAAATTTAATTTTGTTTATGACACAAAGTGATGTGATTGTATCACTTCAGAAGACTTTGAATGCAGTGCATGAGTTGCAAAGATTACTTTTACTGTGGTTTTATGTTTTGGTTTTTTTGGTGCTTGACAGACTGGAGTCACTATTACATTTTATTATATGGCAAATAAACAATTTAAAGACTTTTTTCAAATTTGTTCTTTTGTGTTCTATGGAATAAAAGAACTGATCTTTTTGGAGGAGCATTAGGGAGAGTAAATAATGAAAATAATGAAACTATCCCTTTAAGCTTTATCAGCACCATCTGTTCATTTACAAGAGAAGATCATTTCAATTTGTTGCTCAGTTTGTAAAAAAGTGCACAAAACATGTGTACGGTAATGCACTTACAATGGCAGTCTATGGTGCAAGATAGATAGATGGATAGATGGATGGATGGGTATTTGGAATGATAGATAGATAGACAGACAGACAGACAGACAGATATATAGATTTTGTGGATATATTGAAGCAACGTCTCAAGACATCAGCCAGGAAGTTAAAGCTTGGTCGCAAATGGGTCTTCAAATGGACAATGACCCCAGCATTCCTCCAAAGTTGTGGCAAAAAGACTTAAGGACAACAAAGTCAAGGTATTGGTGTGGCCATCACAAAGCCCTGACCTCAATCAGATAGAAAATTTGTGGGCAGAACTGAAAAAGCATGTGCGAGCAAGGAGGCCTACAAACCTGACTCAATTACACCAGTTCTGTCTGGAGGAATGGGCCACAATTCCTGCAACTTATTGTGAGAAGCTTGTGGAAGGCTACCCAAAACATTTGACCCAAGTTAAACAATTTAATGGCAATGCTACCAAATACTAACAAAGTGTATGTAAACTTCTGACCCACTGGGAATGTAATGACAGAAATAAAAGCTGAAAGAAATAATTCTCTCTACTATTATTCTGACATTTCACATTCTTAAAATAAAGTAGTGATCCTAACTGACCTGAGACAGGGAATGTTTTCTACAATTAAATGTCAGAAATTGTGAAAAACGAGTTGAAATGTATTTGGCTAAGGTGTATTTAATCTTCTGACTTAGATACTCGATACCGCGCCTGCCTCCCATGCTGGAGATGCCGGTTCGAGTCCCTTTCGGAGTGGGTCGAGCAGGACCAGTTACAGATAGATAGATGGATGGATGGATGGGTATTTGGATAGATAGATGGATGGATGAATGGATGGATGGATGGATGGATGGGTATTTTTGATACTCAGTTTTTCACAGTTCCTGACATTTAATCGTAGTAAAACATTCCCTGTCTCAGGTCAGTTAGGATCACTACTTTCTTTTACAAATGTGAAATGTCAGAATAATAGTAGAGAGAATGATTTATTTCAGCTTTTATTTCTTTCATCACATTCCCAGTGCGTCAGAAGTTTACATACACTTTGTTAGTATTTTGTAGCGTTGCCTTTAAATTGTTTAACTTGGGTCGATCATTTTGGGTAGCCTTCCACAAGCTTCTCACAATAAGCTGCAGGAATTTTTGGCTCATTCCTCCAGACAGAACTGGTGTAACTGAGTCAGGTTTGTGGGCCTCCTTGCTCGTACATGCTTTTTCAGTTCTGTCCACAAATTTTCTATCTGATTGAGGTCAAGGCTTCGTGATGGCCACTCCAATACCTTGACTTTGTTGTCCTTAAGCCATTTTTCAACAAATTTGGAGGTATGCTTGTGGTCATTGTCCATTTCGAAGATCCATTTGCGACTGAGCTTTAACTTCCTGGCTGATGTCTTGAGATTCTGCTTCAATATATCCACATAATTTTCCTTCCTAATGATGCCATCTATTTTGTGAAGTGCACCAGTCCCTCCTGCAGCAAAGCACTCCCAAAACATGATGCTGCCACCCCCATGCTTCACGGTTGGGATGGTGTTCTTCGGCTTGCAAGCCTCACCCTTTTTCCTCCAAACATAACAATGATCATTATAGCCAAACAGTTACATTTTTGTTTCATCAGACCAGATGACATTTCTCCAAAAAGTAAGATCTTTGTCCCCATGTGCACTTGCAAACTGTAGTCTGGCTTTTTAATGGCGGTTTTGGAGCAGTGGCATCTTCCTTGCTGAGCAGCCATTCAGGTTATGTGGATATAGGACCCATTTTACTGTGGATATAGATACTTGTCTACCTGTTTCCTCCAGCATCTTCACAAGATCCTTTTCTGTTGTTCTGGGATTGATTTGCACTTTTCACACAAAACTACGTTTATCTCTAGGAGACAGAATGCGTCTCGTTCCTGAGCGGTATGATGGTTGCGTGGTCCCATGGTGTTTATTCTTGCGTACTATTGTTTGTACAGATGAACTTGGTACCTTCAGGCATTTGGAAATTGCTTCCAATGATGAACCAGACTTGTGGAGGTCCACAATTCTTTTTCAGGTCTTGGCTGATTTCTTTTGACTTTCCCATGATGACAAGCAAAGAGTCACTGAGTTTGAAGGTAGGCATTAAAATACACCCACAGGTACACCTCCAATTCAGTACACCTCCTATCAGAAGCTAATTGGCTAATTGGCTAAAGGCTTGACATAATTTTCTGGAATTTTCCAAGCTGCTTAAAGGCACAGTTAACTTAGTGTACGTAAACTTCTGACCCACTGGAATTGTGATATATTCAATTAAAAGTTAAACAATCTATAAACAATTTTTGGAAAAATTACCCGTGTCATGCACAAAGTAGATGTCCTAAATGACTTGCCAAAACTATAGTTTGCTAATATGAAATCTGTGGAGTGGTTAAAAAATGAGTTTTAATGACTTCAACCTAAGTGTATGTAAACTTCTGGCTTCAACTAATATAGATAGATAGATGGATGGATGGATGGATTAATTGACTGATAAACAGATTGACAGATAAACCCCTCCTCCATTGAAACATCAGTCCAGCCTATTGAAACGCACTATTATGACATCATAAAGCATCTATATATTTGATTGTTTTCCACAAGGCCTCAGATATTGATGCGGCGTGACTAGATTTTTGATGTAAACATTGCATGGCAGAAATATTTCTGTAGCTGACAGCTCCATGTCTATTAATGGTCACTGTGGGTAAAATAAGAGGTAGGCGTTCGACTGTGTTTAACAGCCATATGATTTATTTAAACCTGTCCTCTCTGTTTTCACCACCATGCTTGGTTTTGCTCGCGTCAGTCATAATAAGCATCAGCTCGTGTCTCCGCTGAGGCAAACACTCCCATCGCCAGCAGGTTTTTGTTCTGGCAAACTCTATTTAAACAACCTGGTAAACATGCCTGTCTTCATTCATTATTTCATCCCTCATCATGATCAAGCCTCTCAATTTAATGAGGCAAATAGATATTTCTGCAGTGATTGTCTCTCTCCCTCCAAGTATTAAGAATATTAAATGGACACATCTGTTTTTAATTAGCCGTTAAAGTCACCTCGACGCTGCCTTCCATTTTAATGTACTTCGTGAACTTTTTTTAAAAATCATGCCCGCTCTGAGTAAACAGACCAGCTTCAGCAGCTAAACAATGGAAAATCAAGAAATCGAATGTCCCTGTCCCTCCATGTCATCGCTCTGGTTTGTCCTGAAGTGGCCCCAAGGAGTGTTTGGACACTATTAGGGACAGTTCACCAAAAAATAAAAATTGTGTCATAATTTACTCACTTTCAGCTTGTTCCAAAAACCCGTTATGATGTGTTTTCTTCCATGGAACACATTAGAAGAGATTTTGAAGGATGTTGACACTACTCTTTTCCTTACAGCAAAAGTGAATTATTTGTCAAAATGTATATATATATATAATTTTAAACCTAACTATTGTTGTGAAATATTTGACTCAAAGAGTGTGCTTGTGCTACAGTATATTTCTTTAAAACTTTTCTGTTTTCTGAAAAATTAGTGAAAAATCCCTTAGACTTCCAATGAAATGGTCCTCACCCTGACAGGATGTCATAGAGACTTGAGGGTGGTCTCTTTTGAGTTGGGCCAGTAAGCAACCATTTACAATAGCAACCATTTAGTAATGCTCAGGCCCAGATGGAATCTGCACACAAAGAACTCGGCAGAAAACTTCTCCAATTTTTGCAGAACTGTGACATCCGTTGTTTATAAAAGTTCTGTGCATTCCCCATCACTTTCATTTTTGTTTTATTAAATATTTTTACTAATTCCATGATGCTTTCAGCTACTAAAAATAGTATAGTACTTTCCATTTAATACATTTTACTGGTTTAAATCCCTTCCACAGAATTCCACAGATTTACCCTTAAAAATAAATACAGAATATGCAAAACACACACACACACACACACACACACACACACACACATATATATATATATATACAGCAGATGTTTTCTGGGCCTGGTAATGCCCTGGCAACCACCTAGCAATGCCCTAGTAACCACTCAAGACACCGTGACATTGCATACTGTAAATATAAACAACTATCATTAAAATGTACAGCAATAAAACATTTTACTTATTAATTTATTCATAGTTGTGGAGAATCCAAAAGCATTTTGACCAAATACCAGATTAAGATTTTTTAACTCTTAAACAGGTCAAAAATGACCACAAAATAAGAGGAGGGTTTTGAAATGAATCCCACTTGATTTGATATTTTGTTACAAAGGCTTTTGATTTAACACATTAATTCAGTGCGATTCATTCTTTTTTTTAAATGTATGCAATTAACCATGTCCCTGGACCGTAATCTAAAATATCCAACTGTTTTCAGCAGGGGGCAGTAAGTGAAACTCCAGCAGTATAGGCAATGTGCAGCTATACAGAGAACAAACTAAACTCAGGCTTGCTTGACACTCGTGACAGCACAAGATGTTTTTCTAAGTTTCAAACTACATTTAACTTGTCACAGCTACCTAAAAACGCTGTGTTTATGACACGATGCAACCATAGTGAGACGCTCTAAAAGTATGGAGTTAGAATTGTTTCTAATTCAGAGACAAATGGAAAGAGATTCATAAATAGAAAGTTGGTTCACAAATAAATTGAATGAGATCTACAAATAAATGTATCACAAAAATGAAATGAATTCACAAATAAAAAGATTGAGATTTACAAATATATATTAGGAGTTTCACAGAAATAAAGTGAATTCACAAATAAATAAAACGAGATTTGCAAATAAAAAAATTAAAAAATTTAAAATATATATTTTTAACTCACAAACACAACTCTATCCAGCATTCATTTGTGAATCACACACATTTATTTGTGGATCGCTTGCTGTGCATTTGTGGATGGCAGCTCACATTTGTGAAGTCTGAAACATTTCTGGACTCCACCAATTGTCTAATCAAGCCAATTAGATAATGGCCACATTATCTGGACCAATGACGCTTTGTTTTACTATTAGGGCGGGACCAGAGTCACACAGCTCTCATGAGCATGGAATCAAGCACTTGCAGATAAACTCCAATGCCGCAAACTTTTAATGAAACGAACGTCATCAGAGGAATACTGTGACTTAAGGTTCGTATAATTTTCTCTGTTATAAACATGTGTATTGTCTTGTTAAATGTCGACAGCTGAAAATTGCCCATTTGTAGAGTGTCCTGATCATTAGTTTTATAGCTAAACTGGCTGACTGTATGAGTCTGCTAGTTTAATTTTAACCAAGTTTTTTGACTGAAACTCCTAGCTACATAATGGAAAATGTATGTATGTGTCGTCAAAACCTTTACTCTTAATGTTACATGGCAGGTCCAGACAGACACACTACTAGACACTACAAAAGATCAGTAGTACTGATAGTGCCTTTATTAAACATGAATCATTAGATGATCTTAGGAGCACAAATCATAAATTAATACCCTATATTACACAGTGTACAAGATCTGCTATGCCAATAATTTGGTTTCACATTATGTTAATGTATTTAATAATAGCAGTTGTAAGGAAATATTTATTAGAATTTAGATTTTTAGCAATTTTGTGTGAATGTTTTAGGAGGTACTATTACGGGGTCCCTTTCTAAAATACAGCATCATGTTCTGACAGTGATAATTGACTCATTAGTTATTGCCATCTTTTTCAGATGTTCCCCCTGTGTACTGCCCATCAACTTTGAGCTCTTGACTCACCTGCTCCAAAACTCAGTGGTTCCAGCTCCAATACAGGACACCTTTTAAAATGTGTAATATGAGATTCTTTATTTTTCTGTTATGTCAGATTTCTTTTAAGTTACAATGTCATGTCCTGAAATGAAAGTGCAATACAACATTTAAATAAACCGTAACATTGTCTTTGGGTTGACTTACTTAAAAATGAAAATTCTGTCATTTATTCACCCACATGTTTTTTTAAAACCTGTACTATTTAGTTTCTTCTGTGGAATATGAGAATACATTGTAAAATGTAGATGCTGCTAATGAGGCTGAAATGAAAGCATCATTATTCCTGACATCTCCTTTTGAGTTCCTCCCACAGAAGTCAGTCGTTTGGGTTTGGAACAACATGAATGTGAGTATAAATGATGACTCATCTCATTTGACAAAATATTTGAGTTCTATCAAGGCATTTTGAGGTTAGTAGGTTTTAAAGAGTATCTGTTTTTTGTTTTTTTAAGCAAGCCTGTTGGCTAAAAGGTATGATTTTTGGATACAAATTACAGGTTGTCATGCATGTAACTTTGAGTACATTGTATTTACACACACAAACACTGGAATTGAACATTACAACTGGAGTGCATGCATTTTGCTCAAGTTTGTTGACATGAACATCCTCATTGCCACGTCATGGTTTGTATCAGTTGTCTGGGACGGATACTCCTGGTCAGGGTAAGAGCATTCTGCACAAATGATGGAAAAAATAATAGTAACATGTTAAAAACAAGTCCATTACTGTATACAAAAGAACATGTTACACAAACAAGATTGGGCCATGGAGCTTTGTGATGTCTTACCACCAGTAGCACAAAATTCCCACAACTGTTTCCATCTTTTTGTGATGTGGAGCAGAGAGCACCAGTTCTCCAGTATCCTCACAACTCTTTTATTATTATTATTATTATTATTATTATTATTATTATTGTCCTCCTGTATCTCACAGCCCATATATTTCCTGAGTAAATAAGTAAAACACGCATTGTTTTACAGGGTTAACATAATTATTTCTTGTGAGTAACATCGGACTGGTCTGCCATAACACTAAGTGCTAAAAATATAAAAATCCATTTAAATATTACTTCAATAATTTTTTTAAATTTTTTTTATATACATTAACATAATGTGAAACCAAATTCTATTTATTTAAAAGTTTGTGGCCTTGGAGCATATCTGTAAGTGCTTGATTCCATGCTCATGAGAGCTGTGGCTCTGGTCCTGCCCTGATAGTAAAACGAAGCATGATTATTTGAAGATAGAACATGCTACGATTGGTCCGTGTAATGTGGCCATTATCTGATTGGCTTGAGTAGACGATGGGTGGAGTCCACCTATTTGTGGATTGCCTGCAGCTCTCGCGCAAGAAATGTTTCAGAATTCACAAATATGAGCTGCCATCCACAAATGCACAGCAAGTGATCAACAAATAAATGCTGGCCAGAGTTGTGTTTGTGAGTTAAAAATATATTTGTAATTTTTTTATTTGCAAATCTCATTAAATTTTTTTGTGAATTCAGTTTATTTTTGTGAAACTCGTAACATATATTTGTAAATCTCATTATTTTTATTTGTGAATTCATTTCATTTTTTGCAAAAATCCTCACATTTATTTGTGGATCTCATTCAATTTATTTGTGGACCAATTTTCTATTTGTGAATCTCTTTCCATTTGTCTCTGAATTAGAAACAATCCTAACTCCATACAAAAGCATCCTTCTGATGCATGTGTGCATTAGCGTCCTTAGAAAAGCCCTTATAATAAATCTCGAACAGATTGACGAATTGATTGCAAAATGGATTGCTGTGAACTGTAGGCCAATTATAGGCTTATGTACAATAATAATTTTGAAATAAACTATATATTGCCTTTTAAAGACACTTTAAAAATATTGTCTTATCAATGCTTTATTAATTTATTTAATCATTAGATATTAAATTATTGTTATTTGGGGGCCTTTCTCAGGAAGCATTTATATGTGGTTAATTGTGATTATTTAAATTAATTAATTGGCATTTTATGTAATTAATTTGATTTAAAAAAATTGATTTAATCGTTTGACAGCCCTATTTGCTATATAATGCATAGACATTTGTTGATTTTTATTCAGTATAAAACTTAAAGTCTCATATCTATTTTCTGTGGCAGCCTGGCCCTAGAGCAGTCATGACAGTATTGGGGGCTATAAACCAAGACTTATAACACCCTAAGCAAGAATCAACATTTAAAGGTGAAAGGTCACCATGTGTGACTGATTACACCTTTAAAGAGAGTTGTTTGTCCTCGGAAGATGCCAAAGGCTGTTAAACGCTCAGTTGAGCACTACACACACCCTCTGCCTATGCCATGCAATATTCTGAGGGAATTATGAGAAAGGTTACTCCATGAGGGATGCTCTTAATTTTGTAGACGTTGCATGTTTAGGGTGCAGGTGAGCGGCAGTCCACGCAGAGCACAGTAGTACAGACAGGTGTCAGGCCTCTCTCTCAGGATCCCTCTGATGGCCCTCAGGGGACCCAAGCCATAATTAGATACACATAAACATGCACACACAAAAAACACACAGTCTGAGCTCCACCTGCCCTCTAGTGGAGCTCTGTGTCCTCTTCTAGTTCATTATCAAGTGTTCAATCGAGAAAAAAGCCAATTTTAAGTGTAATTATACAGATTTTATTCTAAAATTGATAAAGTAGAATAACTGATAGAAGAAAATGTAATTGCTCAGGCTGATTTTCATAGCTTAGCCCAGCATTGTTTCTACTAAAACTAAAGGTAAGTGAGGTAACCGGGATCTTTTTTTAGGAGGAAACACTTAAGCTAATTTTCTTTCTTTTCAATGTCATTTCTGTCAAGGAGAAACAATTGTGTTATTAAAGAGCTCTTATCTGTGATACATTTAAAATTTAAATGTATGCATATTTAGTAAATGTAATATACACCGATAAGCCAAAGCATTATGACCACCTGCCTAATATGCTGTTAGTCCTCTGTGTGCCACCAAAACAGCACCGACCCACCGAGGCATGGACTCTACAAGACCTCTGAAGATGTCCTGTGGTATCTGGTACCAAGACATTAGCAGCAGATCCTTCAAGTCCTGTAAATTGCGATGTGGAGCCGCCATGGATCAGACTTGTTGGTACAGTACATCCCACAGATGCTCATTCGGATTGAGATCTGGGGAATTTGAAGGCCAGGGCAACACCTTGAACTCTTCATCATGTTCCCCAAACCATTCCCGAACAATGTGTGCAGCGTGGCAGGGCGCATTATCCTGCTGAAAGAGGCCATTGCCATCAGGGAATACCATTGCCATGAAGGGGTGTACCTGGTCTGCAACAATGTTTAGGTAGGTGGCACATGTCAAATTGATGTCCACATGAATGGCAAGACCCAGGGTTTCCCAGCAGAACATTGCCCAGAGCATCACAGTCCGTCCACCAGCTTGTAGTCTCAGTGCATCCTGGTGCCATCACTTCCCCAGGTAAATGGTGCACACATACACAGCCGTCCACGTGATGTAAAAGAAAACAGGTTATCGGACCAGACGACCTACTTCCACTGATCAAAAGTCCAGCTCCGATGCTCACGTGCCCATTGTAGGTGCTTTTGAGGGTGGACATGGGTCATCATGGGCACTCTGACCGGTCTGCGGCTATGCAGCCCCATACGCAGCAGGGTCCAATGCACTGTGTGTTGTGACACATTCCTCCCGTAACCATCATTAAAAATTTCTGTGACTTGTGTCACAGTAGACGTTCTGTTGGTTCGGACCAGACAGGATAGCCTTTGTTGCCCTCGTGCATTGATGAGCCTTGGGTGTCCAACACCCTGTTGCCGGTTTGTGGTTTGTCCCTCCTCGGACCACTGTCGGTAGGTACTCACCACTGCTGACCGGGAGCACCACACAAGCCTTGCCCTTTCAGAGATGCTCTGACCCAGTCGTCTGGCCATAATAATTCTGCCCTCGTCAAAGTCGCTCAGGACTTTACTCCTTTACAGCTTACCATCTAATCTACACAGACCTTGACATGTGGCCTTGTTAAGAGATGATCAACATTATTCGCTTCACCTGTGAGTGGTCATAATGTTTTGTCTCATCAGTGTATGCAGAACCATTTTAATCATATTTATAATATATGTCATATTGGAAATGTAAATATCAAGTGAACATACTGTATCTTAATGGCCCATTTATTGTCAATATTCATATATACTGAGCATCTGAATATAGATAGGGCCTATATTATTCAGATGTATTCAGATGAGGTGTAAAATTACCTGTCCAATCTATCAGAACTGCTTCATAACCATCTTAAAGCCATTTTGATTTTATGCTCTTTAATAGGGGTGCTCAATATCGCTGCTTTTTCAGTGTTGCAGTGCCCTCAATCACCACCAGAGTGCAGTGTTAGCTCAGGTGAGCAGTGAGAACTGGAACAGTATGTGGCTGATCACCACTCACAGTGCACCTATGGCTATATTTGAAATAGCATACAAGCATATTATTACTATTTCTGCAATATATAGTATGTATACTGAGGACATAATGCACATATACTGTATCCCACAATATAATGCAAAAGCCATTTTTACACCAACTTGGATTAAATATGCTAAATAACATTTTTTTTATTATTATTATTTCAGATACATAAAGGGATGCCACTCTTTAAATTAAACATGCATGCAAAGAGGTTATGTGATAACATTATAATATGGTTTGGCATGTTTATAATTGCATGCTGTTTCTCATATTATTGTTTAAACATAGTAAGCAGTGATATAGGCCTACAGTATTGCACAGTATTCATTAAGTAGTAAGCTAGTAGTCCATTCCAAACATGCCCTAAGTGCCTGTTTTTGTCTTTTTTTAAAAGCTTGGCAGACTTTTTCACTATAAAGTTTTCACACAGGAAGGTGTTCTGTCACCACTGACCAGTCCAGTTGACAAAAGCAGTTAAATGGATGGAACTGCCTGTGCACTTCCTGTCTTCAAACATTGAGTTAAATCTCATTTGAGCAGGAGAAATGAGTCAGGCGGTATTTCTCTTCATCATAAAAGGGGTGAACAGGCAACTGATCAAGTGAAATGAAAGAAGCTTACTTAAGGAGAATTATGGTTTCTGGATAAAAAGGATTAATATTGGGGTTTTTATGTTTAGTCATTAATAGACGATCCGAAACTAATTGGCTAATCTAACTAATGGCAGGTTTTTTAAAGGCGTCTGCAATTATCATGAAGAGAACCACTGAGGTCCGTGATTGAAAAACCTTGAAATGTGAAGATGTGGAATTAATTGGGGTGACCATGAACACTGTGGTGTTTATTAGACTAGTTTAGGTTGACTAATGTATTGATTAGAACTCCTAATTTTTTACTTTTTCTAAGACAATGTGTATTTTCTTTGCTTCGTAATAACATACTTTCATACTACTCTTACTGTTTCAGTAGCATATAATATGCATACTATGCACAGTATGCAAATTTTCAGTATGCATAGAATTTACAAATGAAATACTGTGTCTCATGCACAATGCAACAATCTCGACTTGACCTTCTATTTCTAGTGTGATGAATCAACCCTATGCGATATCAACTGTTTGTGTAAAGGTTTTTTACAGACAGAATTTGCTAGAAAAAATAGCAAAGTAAGCATTATCAAGATAATTATATGCCACTGAATTGAACTTGCAGTAGTGAGGCCATGTGACAAAAATTTTGAAATATTTAGTTAGTTAATGCCATTGTATTTTTTTAAATAGTAGACAGTTGGCCTATATAGTGTATACTGCACATGATTCATTAAGAAGTAAACGTATAGGGTTGGGAACTGAAAACCTGTTCTTATTTGGAAAAACAGTGCATTTCGATTCCAGAACAAATGACTTGTATGAGCCGCTTCTTTTTAATCTACAGTGCGACCAGTGTAGTCCAATACCCCCCCACAAAAAAGACTCTTAAAAACCCGTTCATTTGAATCTACAGCACTAAACGTACCATGCGATAAGTGTAGTCCAAATCGCAAACAAATGATTCTTACGTGTCGGTTCTTTTGAATCTACAGAACTAAACGTACCAGGCGATAAGTGTAGTCCGAATCGCAAACAAATGGTTCTTATGTGTTGGTTCTTTTGAATCTACAGCACTAAACGTACCACGTGATGAGTGTAGTCAGAATCGCAAACAAGTGATTCTTATGTGTCGGTTCTTTTGAATCTACAGCACTAAACGTACCACGCGATGAGTGTAGTCAGAATCGCAAACAAGTGATTCTTATGTGTCGGTTCTTTTGAATCTACAGCACTAAACGTACCACGCGATGAGTGTAGTCAGAATCGCAAACAAGTGATTCTTATGTGTCGGTTCTTTTGAATCTACAGCACTAAACGTACCACGCGATGAGTGTAGTCAGAATCGCAAACAAATGATTCTTATGTGTCGGTTCTTTTGAATCTACAGCAATAAACGTACCACGACGATAAGTGTAGACCGAATCGCAAACAAATGGTTCTTATAAATCTACAACATGAAACATAAAGCTTGCAACCAGTTTAGTCTGTTTCGCAAAGGAATGATTCTTATGTTTTTTTTTTTATTTATTTATTTTTTTATCTACAGCACTAAATGTACCATGCAACAAGTGTAGTCCGAAACGCAAACAAATGATTCTAATGAGTCGGTTCTTTTAAATCTACAGCACAAAACCTGCAGCATGACTAGATTAGTCTGATTCCTGAACAAATGACTCTTATTAGCCTTTTTTTTTTTTTTTTAACTAAAGCATGAAACAGATTTCATGCTTTGTTTGCCAATGGCAAACAAATTATTCTTATGAGTCGGTTCTTTTGAATTTACAGCGCGAAACATAGAGCGCAACCAGTGTAGTCCAAATCGCAAACAAATGATTCGAATGAGTCAGTTCTTTTGAATCTAAAGCATAAAACCTGAAGCGTGACCAGTGTAATCTGATTTCTGAACAAATTACTCTTGAGTCAGTTCTTTTGAAACATCTGGACAGTGTTGGCCAAATCACAAACAAATTATTCTAATGAGTTGGTTCTTTTATATCTATAGCACAAAGCCAGCAGCGTGACCAGTGTAGTCCGAATCTCAAACAAATGACTCTAATGAGCCAGTTCTTTTTAATGTACATCATGATCAATGTAGTCCGATTCGCAAACAAATTATTCAAATGAGTCGGTTCTTTTAAATCAAAAGCGCAAAACATACAACGCGATCAGTGTAATGTGATTCAAAAACAAATGAATCTTATGAGCAGGTTCTTTTTAGTGAATCAAAAACACTTCAGTTAAAGATAGTCCTTCAAACTGTACCCACTGTAATCGGTGGAATTGCATTTAAAAACAAATAAATGGAATACATTAGCAGATGTTTTTGTTTAATATGTAATTACAGTAGGACTGCATATTGGATTGTATTTATGCCACATACAAAAATATTTTGCAAGAGTTGTATTAGATTTATCTCAAGTTTTGTTCTATCTTCTTTGTTGAAATCTGAAATTATATCATCATTTAGCAACAGACTGCTTAATGCAATAAAAATTGCATTTAATTTAAAATATTTCTTCCTCAAAAATAAGAATTGTTAAATGACTTACGATTCCCATCCCTATGAATTAGGATTCTATTTCGAACATGGTCAGAGTGATGGTTAGACTAGCAGCTTGCGCGGTTACTGTAAAATCCCTTCATATTGCAAACACTCAAGGGTTATTATAATAGATTAAGAGGATAATGCACAATTCATCACATGACCTGCATTATAAACACTTTCTCTCCATCAAGTGAGTTCTAGTAAAGCCATTCAGACACAAGCCCTTTGAGCTCCCGTTTAGCATTCCGCATGCACAATAGCCGAGCATCTTGAGAGGCAAATTAAATGACTAATTATGTAGTCTTGCTCTGTAAATGTTCAAAACACTGGGTGCTGTGGGGTCAAACGTTTCTATTGTTGTCTCGGTTTTGGAGATTGAAGAACACATCATTACCAACACAAACTCGTGCACACACACTCAGACTAAAGCTCATTCGAGAAGAAAGAGCCTCACTGTTGGTTGACCAAAACAAGCAGTCATTGTGTTGGTGAATGAGAAATGCTGTTAGTTTTGTTAAGGTCTTGTGACTTTGTTAATGGGTGACCTTAAGAGGCCTCAACCCTCTCTGGACCTTTGGGAAAACATGCTTATCGTGGAATCGGCTGGGCAAGACCGCTCAATGAATGAGTAGAAAAGCGTCTTTCATAGCTCAGAAGAAATAAAGGAGTTTTCATTGATGTAACTTTTTTTTTTTTTTTTGTGCATTTGGAGAGTAGTTTAAAGTTCCTCCTTCACTTCACTTTAACTCCAAGTTCCTTAATAAAGTTAATTGTATACACCAAAGAGTTTAAACTAAAAGCACTCTCAGTGACCGTGTATTTATTTTGGCCCATCTCACTGCCGAGCAGTTAACGTAGTGCCAGGTGATGTTTTAATCTGGGAGGTATGCTTTTAAATAAACATTTCTTCATGATTAAGCAGAGAATAAATCACAACAGCCGGGGTTACAGTATGTTTAATTCTGGAACTAAAAACATTAATCTGTATGCCATCAGGTTATGGTCCACATCTTGTGAAATCCTTCGAACAAAACCAAAATTAAGGGACAGGATGTTCTGTACTTCCATTTTTCCTTTTTTGCTAGAATACACACCATCTATGTTACACTGAAGGAAGGCAGAGTGTTTCTAATAAATTGTCACTTAAAAAGTCTTCAGGCTGTATCTCAGGGGAGAGCATATTTATTCTCGATTGGATTTATGTGAGGAAACTGAAGAGAAATAGGCCACCATTAGCACTGTAAGCAGCTCCTATGTGTGTTTATGGAAGCTATTTACAGGCTTGTTTTGGTCTCGCCTCAGGCTCCATGTGCCGGTCATGATCTCAGTGCTAGTTCTGCAAGGACACAATCGGCCTCCAAAGTGCACAGGGTGCCATGCTTGACCACAACAAAGCAGCCCATCACAGGACAGAGTGACTCGGAGGGGTTCTTTTAGTGGTAAGCCAAGCATTAAATACAGACTGCTCAAATCAACTTATAAAAAGAGAAGGAAAACATGTCTAACCCCTCTGGCTATCATTTATTCTGAAAAGAAAAGGGATGAAAAACAGGCCACTAAAACATAATGTTTGAAGCACTTTACAACCAGTCCTGTTAGTGTAAATCGTTTTATTTTTCAGAGGACGATGCAACAGTTTTAAAATGACAGGACCCATAGGACCAAAAAAATAACTTTTTAAAAGAATATTTGCGCTGTGTGTTTCACGCTGTAGATTCAAAAGAAGCGTCTCGAGAGTCATTGTTTTGGGAATCGGATTACACTGGTCAAGCTGTGTGTTTCACGCTGTAGATTCAAAAGATCCGGCTCTTGAGAGTCATTTGTTCAGGAATCGGAGTACACAAGTTGCACCATATGTTTTGCGCTATAGATTCAAAAGAAGCCTCTCATGAGAGTCATTTGTTCAGGAATCAGACTACAGTTTTCACGCTGTGTTTCACGCTGTAGATTCAAAGAGCCGCCTCATAAGAGTCATTTGTTCAGGAATCAGACTACAGTTTTCACGCTGTGTTTCACGCTGTAGATTCAAAAGAACCGCCTCATAAGAGTCATTTGTTCAGGAATCAGACTACAGTTTTCACGCTGTGTTTCACGCTGTAGATTCAAAAGAGCCGCCTCATAAGAGTCATTTGTTCAGGAATCAGACTACAGTTTTCACGTTGTGTTTCACGCTGTAGATTCAAAAGAACCGCCTCATAAGAGTCATTTGTTCAGGAATCAGACTACAGTTTTCATACTGTGTTTCACGCTGTAGATTCAAAAGAACCGCCTCATAAGAGTCATTTGTTCAGGAATCAGACTACAGTTTTCACGCTGTGTTTCACGCTGTAGATTCAAAAGAACCGCCTCATAAGAGTCATTTGTTCAGGAATCAGACTACAGTTTTCACGTTGTGTTTCACGCTGTAGATTCAAAAGAACCGCCTCATAAGAGTCATTTGTTCAGGAATCAGACTACAGTTTTCACGCTGTGTTTCACGCTGTAGATTCAAAAGAACCGCCTCATAAGAGTCATTTGTTCAGGAATCAGACTACAGTTTTCACGTTGTGTTTCACGCTGTAGATTCAAAAGAACCGCCTCATAAGAGTCATTTGTTCAGGAATCAGACTACAGTTTTCACGTTGTGTTTCAAGCTGTAGATTCAAAAGAACCGCCTCATAAGAGTCATTTGTTTGGGAATCGGATCACACAAGTTGCGCCTTATGTTTCACGCTGTAGATTCAAAAGAACCGTCTCATAAAGTAATTTGTTCGGGGATCGTATTACACTGGTCAAGCTGTATATTTTACACTCTAGTTTCAAAAGAACCGGCTCATAAGAGTCATTTGTTCAGGAATAAGATTACAGAAATTGCGCCGTATGTTTCATTCTGTAGATTCAAAAGAACCAGCTGATAAAGAGTCATTTGTTCAGGAATAGGATTACACTGTTCAAGCTCTATGTTTTGCACTGTAGATTAAAAAGAACCCGCTCATAAGAGACATGAACTCATGAATCGGACTACACTGGTCTCGCTGTATGTTTCATGCTGCTGATTTGATTTAATATCAGTGTTGCAATGGCGCTGAATGGTAACACAGAAAGCACTGTCAGAGTATTTTAGTACAGTGTTGCATCCGCATCGGTGGAAGAATGCACATTCGAGAACCGTTAAAGGAACCTAAAGTCATGAACATCATTTGGTTCCAGTATTTTTTTAAAAAAATGGAACCAGTTCTGAATAAGAAGCAGTTCTCAGATCCCAAACCTATTCTTACTGTATGTCAACAACTGTCTTTCATTTTTATTACCCCTAAGGAGTTTTAGAAGACATCAAATGAAAAATAACTGTTAACTCCATTATTTCTAGAGCTATGAAAGAGCTACCCCTGAGCATCATAATTTTCATCTGGGTTCATCGAAACAGCTTCAGCTTCAGGGCACTCTGTGGTCAGATCCTGAGTATAGATCAAAGCCAGCGGCTGTGGAATTAGAAGTCAGCCAATACAGCCTTCAACTTCACTATAAATGGAACTTGCCATGAAAATGTTATTGTATCAGTCGTGAACACGGACCCACTGAACTCTACTGTTGGTTTGTGAAGAACAGATTGATTAGTTTGCAGAAAACACTCTATTGTGTGCATTTGAGAGGATGCATCTAGCATGGCCTTCATTTCACGGCCTCATTTGTGCTTTATTGTTTTGTTTTGCTTCACTGTAACAGCCCATAGAGAGCAATATAACAATATAGAAACAAAAACTGCTCTGTTTATTGTGTTTTGAAGAGGATATGGAACAACCAAATGCTTTGCGCCAACTCCTTGACTCTTTGGCTTTGTTTACACGGCACACAATTCTTTTTTCAAATGTGATCTTTAGGACTTACTATGCATTGTCATTTTGCAGATGAGGAAATCTGAGCCTTGGCATGTTCAAGAGAGAACAGCATTGTCCGATTTGTGAATGAATCGTTCTTTTGAGTACATTTTGGTTTTTTTCCAATGAATTGGTTGATCCAGTTTACAAAACATGATTCATACACAATTTGAACTAATTTGACTCAATGATTCTGTCTTTTCACTGACAAATCTTAAATTTCATTTGTTTTCTCATAGAAAGCTCATGTATGACTTCAGAAGACTTGGAATATAGAACATATTTCATATGGACTACTTTTATAATACTTTTATTGTGCTTTTGTGTCCTTTTTGTGTATAACGTTATTCGTGTTCCAATCAATGAACATTTTTTTCAATCCCATATATAGTACTATCAAGACAATCATGAAACCTCAGTTAAATAGATTTTTTTTAATGCAATTTCTTAGGATAAAATGTGTAATTTTAGCCAATTAACATAATACACAGCCATCAGTTTTAAATGTATAGGTCTAAACTGCATATTCAGACATCGATTTAAAAAAATAAATAAAATTTTATCATTTATTAACATTAATCAGTTCACATTTATTAATTATTAAGTTTAATTTTGTCACTTTGAATCTTATGAAATGTAAGCATTTGAATTGAAAATAAATTATTTAATTACTAGCTTAGTAAAAACCTTTAGTGTTGATATTTTTATGTGATTGTTGATCCTCTCAATACAACATCAGTATTGGTAGAATCAATAATTTAGGATAGACTGAAAATGTCCCAAAAAACTGATTTTAATTGGATTTTAAACATATAGATGTGGTTTAGATTAGGTTTGTTAAAAAAATAAAATAAATAAATAAATTATTTTTTCTTTTGGCTGTTTAACGTATTTCAGTATAAAAAAATCTAAATGTTCCTGCCTCTCTGAACAAAGCCTTTGTAAGCACACACTTAGACTGGTATTTGGCATGGTCATGGGTTAATGACCATGCCAAACCCCCCTATGCTGTGAACAGGGTGATTCCCCCACACCCCCCCAATCATGCATCTGTCTTTGTTTATATATTTTTATAAACACTGAAAATAATTTAGTATGAGATACCTTGAAATTGTGTGACTGTGTTTGTCATAATCAGACAAAAAAACTGAAGTCCCCCCTCCGTTGTATGAGTTGATATCTGCCAGCTAGTGTCATGCAACCCCCCTCTAGCATAGACGGCAGTGTCATGTGGTACCTGTTACTTTTCTCAGCGCTGGCCAGGATGAGCCAATCACAGTCGTTAATTATTACTGGATGAGGATTTTTAAAATGCTTTTATAGATAAGGCTGAGGCGGATTTACATTCACAGGTATTATCCTTGCAATTATCAGTTTTTATTAAAAATAACTATCCAAAGTCAAATGTCATCAAAGGGGTATAAAATGTTCTGAGATTTAAATGCTTATTTATGGAGGATTCGGTTTTCAGAGCGTCAAGCGCCCCCTGCAGGTATAAAACTTTGTGTCTCACAAGACACAGTCAGTGGCTGACAACATGTGCAATTTCAGTATGTAGGCCTGTTACCCACACTAAACCTTCGTATGGATTTAGAAAACATTAAATATATCACATAAGTCATACATGGAGTCAGTGAAGATGTTAAAGGTGTCCATAGAAATGATCAGTTGTTTTTTTTTTAGGGTGAGGAAAACAGACAGACATTTCAGATGAGCAGGTAAGAATTTTAATTTTCTAATGTTTTTTTCTGATTGTTTGATATGATACACAGTGTATACATATTTAAGAGTATTCAGTGAATACAATTTTCTATTTATCTGTGCATTAATATGAACTGTTATTATGCACTGTGTAATATGTTGTAATGAAACATTTCGTTTTGTAAGAATGATATTGATGCTCGCTGATGATGTAAGAGACATGAGCAAATCAAATGACAAACTATCAACTAAGAACATCTTTTGCAACTCATGTCTTACAAATTTCACCTCAGTGGAAAACTTAGCTGCACAAGTTTATCTAGGACACTTAAAGATTTTCCAGAACACATGTGGCATATGTAGAAAATCCTAAAATATGTGGAACAAAATCACGATATGTCCATTATTACACCATGAGTTCAACGTGATAACGGGTCGATGTGTCTTGATGTGTTTGTGACAGCTGCAGTTTCACATAGAGACTGAGACTGGCTCAGGTGATGCTAGTTTATCACAAATATAGGCTAAAAAGAGTTAAGTAAGCCCAACGTCACAAGGACAAACATGTATTTTTAATAAAATAATGCAAAATACGGTTTCATTTAATTAATAGAAAGCTGGTATCTGGTAAGAAAGCTAATTAAGTTATTATATTAAAACATGTTTGAGTCAAAAGTGTAGAGTCTCTAGTTTCATCCAATATGCAATTTTAAAAATTTCATCGATTTATCGGGAAATGGCATGCTGTTAAACACAATGACCCCGTACGTGGACTATAGGCTCATTTCCCTTAAAATATCCTATATTCACTGTGCATTTTCACATTGAGAATCAGTGGATGCATCCAAAAGCTGGAAAATGTTGCTTTCAGAGGCTTTATATGGAGTTACGATAAAAATAAGGTGCATTTCAAACTGTTCTGAGACCAGTGCAGACAGACAGCACACTGGAGCTTAAGTCATTTACTAATTAGGGAGTATCCTATAGCATTCCCATGCAGGCAACTGCATTCACTTCTAACATCTGGTCAAAAGTTCAATTTCAGACTGCAGATGATGTTTGGATCACTCAACATGTTTGGCAGACATGGGAAAATGGTAACCAGGACTTAGATGCAGAATTTTTCATGCTAAATTTTATTTGAACATGGTTGGCAGTGATTGGATGTTGCTGGCCATTACTTTGAATCAGAATTAATTATGCTAATTTCTGATGTAATGTCTGTAACATCTCAAAAGCAAGAATAACCAACACTCCTGGAAACATAATAAACAATCTGATTAAAAAATCTGACTTTCTATAGCTTGGTATTTTTTTAAATTTCACAACTTAGTCATGCTGTCCACATATGTGGACATCAATATTTAGGAAATCTATTGGGTCTTAAAAAAAAAGAAGTTATTTTAATTTTTTGCATGTTTCTTAGGTGCTACTAGTTACAAATCAAAAAGGGGAATGGAAAATGCGCACAGCAGTCACGCTCGGGTCTCAGGAGGTTAATTAGTCACTCTTTTCATATTCATTAATTTTAATCAGTTTTACTCTGAGTAAAATGGCATATGATTTTAGTCAACAAAATAACATTTTTTAGTTGACGATAATGTGCAAAATTGCAAAAATGCATCAAACTGTAAAAGACAAAACTTTAACCAAATTTTAAATAATTTAAAAAATGTATAAACTACTTATGCTAATTAAACAGATTAAAAATTAATAGTTCTCAACAACATAAGAAAACCTGAGCTCCTGATTTAATAGCATATAGTGAATATACTGAAATAATAGCTGCTTTTAGAAGTTACTCTGTTGTAAATTCCTCACATTTAGACAATTAAGGAAATTGCATTATGTGTTGTGCATTTTAAGGAAACAACGCAAGTTCACGTGTTCATTGGCTTGATTGTCTGTGCACATGTAAGTTGAAATATTACGTTTATGTTGTGTAAATAGCTGATTAATGTCACAGATGCGTTTGAGTCTGTAATTAACCTGTTAATAAAGTTCATTGTAAGGGTGTGCAGCTCTTTCAGCTCAAGTGGTGAAATCCCAAACATACTATAACTGGATTATTTCAATCAATTATTTCTAGATTTTTCTTTCTTCAAATAAATAAACAGTGATTGTGCATTGATAATGTACTGCAGTGTTCTTTTTCCTCATCATATTTTCGTCAACAGTATGTTTTAACCTCGTGCGATCCCGCATCCACATGCGTGGACATTGTATTTTGGCTTCGCTATATGCAACGTATAATTTAAATTAATAAAAACCAACTGAATACTGTTCACAAGACTCTAAACTGTCATTTAAGGGTTAAACTTCTGGCGCACCGAGTCACGTGACACAACAGCATTCTGAGGCCTCTGTTCTGAGAGCAGTGCAGACAGACTGCACACTGGAGGTTAAGTCATTCATTAAATAGGGAGTAAGGGAGCATCCTATAGCTTTCTATGCAGCTAAGTGCATTCAATCCTAAAATCCAACCAAAAGTTCAGTTTCAGGCTGCAGATGAAGTTTGGATCACTCAACATGTTTGACAGACATGAGACAATGATAATCAGTACATAGATTCAGAATTTATAATGTATCATTTTATTTTAACATGGTTGGCAGTGATTGGATGATGCTTGACATAATTTGAATAAGAATTATTTATTCAGCTTTACATAAAATCAGCAGTAATGTCTGTAACGTCTCAAAACATGAATAACCAACACTCCTGGAAACAAACAATTTGATGAAAAAAATTAAAAAACAATTTCTATAGCTTGGTGTTGTTTAAAATGTCACAATGTAGTCTCACTGTCCACATATGTGGATATCAATTTTTAGGAAAACTATTTGCTCTAGAAATGTATTTTATTTTATTTTGCTTGTTTATTAGGTGCTACCTACTAGTTACAAATCAAAAAGGGAAATCTCAGGAGGTTAAGTAAAAGGATTTGATTATTGCCATGATGCATCTGCTGTCATTTTTCAGGTAAGACCAACAAAAACTGTTCGTCTGTTGCATACGTGAAAAGTGTGTGGCTTTCACAACACGTTCAGCTCTTTAAAGTACACAGTAATGACACCCAAAACAGATGATATATACACTGTACCTCTGTTTACTTTTCTGTCATTAGATGAATCACGCTTGGCTCTCGCTCATGAGCTTGCGTAACAGAAATCATAATAATGCATGCGATGAGACTCTATGCTGTTATTACCCAATAGATCTCTCTCCGACGGGTGAGTTTAATACACAACCTATTCAGAGAGATCTATAGCCGCCCCAGAGAGCCAGTAGAGATTTTTCACTCAATGGCATGATGCTCACAGACTGAAGGCATTACTATTGATTACACTACAGTTCATGGAAAGTAATGGAAAAGCCCCGGGGACAGATCTAGGTTTGTTGCTGGGGACACCTGGGAAGGTTTGACACGAAATGGGACACTGATACACGTGCCTTGAGTTTGTGTAATTAATCAGTCTGTTGTCTCTCAGCTGTGATGAGCCTTAATGCTGAAGTTGTTAGTTTAAAGCCGTTTAAAGCTATTTCCTAGCTTTAGTAGTGTAGTAGTAATACGAGTGATCATGTAGTGGTGATGAATGTAAACACTGACTGACGCTGACTCACCTGGCTAATATTACACTCAAAAATTTTCTTTTGCCGCCACCTGCTGGCTAAAATATGTAATGTCACAAAATTAAATGTAAAGAGACACATAGAGCTCTTAACACATCTGCACTGCTCTTACACTTTAGTTTAGAATGGCACGAATACAAGTGGAGTGATACAAACAGTGAAGCGTCGGAGTGCTGATGGTGTGAGACCATCAGTACTCATGGAACGTCTCTTGTCCAATCAGATTCGAAAACCGGAACTAACTGTTGTGTATATTGCATAAAGGAAATTAAGGATATTGTAAAGATTAAGACAACTAAGCACATTTCTCCAACAAATTATGAAAAATATATAATTACATTTATAATTATATATAGAGTATATATATATATATATTACATTATAAACTGCTTTTTATTGATTTTAATAAAAATAATTGTATTTTATTAAATATAACAATTTCATAATATACATTTTAAGATTATTATCATTAAACAGTATATTATAGTGTATTGCAGAAATGAAAATTACCATTGAGAATAATGGAAATGTCAACAAAAAATATATACTATTTTAATATATTTATTTTATATATTTCAATTGGAATATCAACTGAATTTCAATTGTAAATAAATGTATGCTGCTTTTAATAAAAATCATTGTATTTTATAAAACAATTTTATATTATACAATTATTATTAATATATATAATATATATTATTCTGTATTACAGAAATGAGAATTACTACTAAGAATAATGGGACAACAAAACTATTACAAATGTATACATATATTTTATATTATATATCGATTGCACAAGAAAATTATTACCCTTAATTAGGGATCATTTATATATATATATATATATATATATATATATATATATATATATATATATATATATATATATATATATATATACACACAATACTGGTTTTAAGTTTTAAAACACTTAAAATGTTTCTCATGATCTTAAAAATCTTTTGATCTGAAGGCATATGCTTAAATGTTTGAAATTAGTTTTGTAGACAAAAATATAATTGTGCCACCATATTAATTTATTTCATTATAAAACTAAAATGATAAAAAAAATTTTTTTTTTGAAATTGATGACTTGGACCAAATAATAAAGAAAAGCAGCCAATAAGTGCCCAACATAGATGGGAACTCCTTCAATACTGTTTAAAAAGCATCTCAGGGTGATACCTCAAGAAGTTGGTTGAGAAAATGTCAAGAGTTCATGTCTGCAAATTCTAGGCAAAGGGTGACTACTTTGAAGATGCTAAAATATAACACAGTTTTGATTTATTTTGGATTTTGTTTAGTCACAACATAATTCCCATAGTTCCATTTATGTTATTCCATAGTTTTGATGACTTTACTATTATTCTAAAATGTGAAGAAAAAAAATATATATATATATAATAAAGAATGAGTAATGTTTCAAAACTTTTGACCGGTAGTGTATATATATAAAGATCCCTTATTAAGGGTACTAATTTGCTTGTGCAGTCTAACAACTTAAGTGCACGTATAGGCATAATGTGTTTGATTTAGTAAGAATAATTGTGCAAATAGCCACCAATACTGTATTTTTTAAGGAGACTTTTGAGTGTATTAACACCAAATGCTAGCCACGCAGCATTTGCAGTTCACACTAAATATCACAGGTTTTGAGTATACCGTTTTAAATGATTTATAATACAGCACATGATTATTTTTGTGTGCAATATTCATCAGACATCCCAAGACTTGAAAGAAACTCGACAAGAAACAGTTCAAGAATTTAATTAATGGTTTATTTCAGAGCATGGGGTCTAAACAGAGTCTTGGAAACCATCATCCACTCCTCACTGGTATAAATGGTTAACTATAGTTATAAATACACAATAACAGCACTGAAATGTATAAACAAACTGTTTCTTTTTTCATGTCCAGTTAATTCTCTGGTCACAACTTGTAAAATCCTATGAAAGTAGTTCACAAGATCCAACAGTAGCTTGGCACAATGAGAAGACCAACGGAATGAGCCAAAAAAAACAAATACTGACAAACTATAAGCGACTTGTCGGATTAAAGGCAATGTAAGACAGATCTTTAGCAACATGGTAGAATCATATTTTAACAGTATTCATAAACTACTTTGTTTCCAGGAATGGTTGATAAGCTTAACCGCAACACTCAACATATAGTATTCGGTCTGCTCTCAAGGGCCACGTTCACAATGCAGCAAAATTCAACTGCATGCCACTTGAGTGTTCAGTCCTGTTCTGTACTGAAAAATGTAGGTAGTGACAACAGCATTTACATTAAATTGTAACTTGTAAATCGTGACATTTTAAATGCAGCTTTAAATGCAATTGTCACTCCTGAAACGTTGCAGTGTGTGCATGTCCGAAGACACTTAACAATCGGCCTTTAGACACTTACCTATTCACATGTACAGTAGCTGCTGGTAATATCTAAAACTAGACTCTCTCTTGAATCACAAAGTGGCATACGCCCTCAAATTCCTCCTAAATCTATACAAATAATAATAATAAAAATAAAAAACGGAAAGGGTCTGATCTTGTAAGATCCTTTCTGGACATATTTGTACAAGCAAATAATATATGAAATCTTTTAAAACATCCATTTCTTTAACAAAATAATCTCCATTAAAAGTTCACATAGCGAAAAAAGGTAACATCTCCATATATATATATATATATATATATATATATATATATATATATATATATATATATATATATATATATATTACTGTATATATACACACAACACACATACTATTTTGCAGACAGAACATGAATTAGTTCTTATTGTAAACAGCTTTCCTCTTTCCATTCACACTCGACATCCAGAATCTGGATTCAAATCTGAATTCTATTACATTCATGGCTCCAGTTCGAATTCCTCTTAATACTCTTAAAGTTTGTGCTTGTAGAAATGCCCTTAAGCGAGGTTTGGAACGGCCACCTGACCCTAGAGACCTGTGGCGTTAAGAAGAGACATGGGCGGGGGGCAGGACACAGGAAGTAGATTGGGCGGAGACGGAAACAGACCTTTGCTCCTCTCCTAAAGCACCCCTTTTCTGCGGATTTCTTTCGGAGGCATCCAGTGGGTGATGTGCTGAGCTTGTTCAGAATGTTCACAGATGCCTCTGCTTCTGGCCCTGGGATCGAGAAGCAGAATTTGTGTGATTTTTTTTTTTTGGGCGGAAGGGATCAGCACCCTCAGTTCTCCTCATCCGTGATGTCCTCCTCGCCGACAGCTTTTTCGGGAATGGCCTCTAGACTGTGCCGGCCCTTGGAGTCAGACCCTGATGATGGCCCAGGCCCTCCTCCCTTCACCAGATTACAGGTGAGCGCAGCATAGTGGATCTGTTTCAGGTTTTCGAGCACTTCAGCTCGGGCATGTTTCAACAGATCAGCCTGGCCCTGAGAAGACAGTAAGGCAGACATCAAAACAAGACAGCCACAAATGTCACCATATTCAAAAAGACCCTGTGAAATCTAAATGAACGTTTTGCTGCTTTTAGTCCATCTATATTAGCTTTAAGGTCATCTATATGCTAGTGAACACTCCTGGGGGGAAAAAAATGGGCCAAGCCCAAAATGGCAAAACATGAAGCTTTTAATGGTCTTAACCACAAATCACTGGTAAGGAAATTAGCAAGAACTGAACAAATAGATAAAGTAACTTAGCATGGGATAGTTTTTCCCTTTGATTTATTTAAATGTTTCAGCCTTGTTGGTAAACTTGTGGACAGCTTTTTACAGAAAGAAGAGTCAATGTTGTTCCACTCAATGTTGATGGCTTCAAACAGTTGATGAGTAGAAAAACATCTCCCATTCAAATCTGGATTCTGACCAGGACTTGTTCTCAAGCCACTTCTTGGTGGTCTTTACAGTGTGGACAGGAGCATTGTCTTGTTGAAAAATAGCATGTGATCTTTCCTCTTTAGAAAACAACTTTTCAGTTGTGGGAAGCAAGCCTTTCTGCAATATTCTCCTGTACTCCAAAGCATTAATTGACTTTTCACAGTGAAGCAGCTCACCAGTACTAGCAGCTGAAAAGGCTCCCCACATCATGACACCTCTTCCTCCATGCTTCACTGTGGTAGAGATGCATTCACCAGATCTTCGAAGACACTTCTCTGGAGCATCATCATGCAACTCAAAATCGTGATTCATCACTCCACACAACTCTGATGAACCACTCTGAATCAAACTTTCCATATTCTGCCAAAAACTTTATTCTGTCTTTGATGTTTTTTCTGAGACAGAAATGGCTTTTTAACACATCTTCTATACACAAAACCTGCATTAGATAACCTTCTGGTTATTGTTCTTCTCGAAAGTGTCTTGTTTTCTGAGGTCATGAATCCTTCTGACAGTTTTTGTAGGCTTTTTGTCCTGTCTTGAGAACTGTACATTTCATCAGGTGGTCATCCCTGCATGAAGAGGCTTTCGGCCTGTTGTTTCAAAGCGTTGACCTATTCTTTTAATAGCTGTTAGAGAAATAGGGATTTTCTCTGCCTTTAGGCTCTTGTAAAATTTAGAATAGCTACAGTTGGCCTGACGCAGACCAGCTATGTGGTTTCTAACAGCAACCCCTGCATGATATCTTTTTTTAAGCAGATTTTCTCACTCTACTTTGGGACTCACAACACTGCATATTGTAGCTCTCTACCTGCTGTATCACTCCTGGTTCCATTTATGAGCTTGTTATCAGGCCTTTGATGGGCTGCATCACATATGGCAGATCACCAACTAATGACTAATCTTTAAGAAAAAAAAAAAACATCCCAAATGATATTTTTAGAAAATTATGTAAACCCAGACATGTGTTAGTTTGAATTTCATATCAAACATTTGAATCATTATCTAAATAAATGAATTCCCCTGTTTACAGCTTTTTCCCAAACAGTTCACTGCAGTAAAAGTTAATGAGCAAATGGTGGCACAGAAGTGCACCAGGAGTGCATTTGATTAATTCTTGCTAATTTCCTGACCAATGATTTGTTGTGGAGACCATAAAAAGCTTAATGTTTTGCCATTTTGGGCTTGGCCCATTTTGATTTTTTTGATTTTTATATCTGCAGTTTCTCTTTTCTTGGCTAAAAAGACTCAGGAACATCTATGACGTCACATAGAAGTTGAGAAACCTTGTCCAATCACGTGCTTTCTAGAACAAGAATGCACATTCTTCCTACAACTGTTCAGCACGTCTGGCTGTGTTCTAACTGGCGCTGATTATGCCTTCGCAGGGCACTTAAAAGGGAGCACAATCCATAGGGTCATTCCAAACAGAATTTCCAATAAGAATTGCTTAAAAGGTGAGTTCTTACTGACTCACCTTTGGTCGATCTGAAGCTCTTACAGTGGAGGGTAACTGTCTTTGAAGAGAGTAGGGTATAGGGTTGATCACTTCTGAATGGGGCGCGCCAACAAAGTTGCTGGAGTTTACTTATATTTTTGTGCAGCCGGAGGTTTCTTGTGATATACAGCTCGAGTAAGTTCTTTATTCTTATTATTCTTTATTCTTAGTGTATTGTGATTCAAAACATGGATATAGTATCTTTTACTCACTTGTTTCTCAATCATCTGCATTGCACTTGCACATCGGCTCCAGCCTCATCGAAAGCAAAGACCGTGATGTGTTGTGTGTGTTTGTGGGCTGGTTATGTATTAATGTTGTCAGTTAGATCATTGTTCGGTTCTCAAGTCTTTGGAAAAGTAGGCAAGTATTGAGACCGCTTCTCAAGTTTCTCCGGTAAGCAGCTCTGACATAAGCAGCATGGTGGAAAGGGTATATGTGTGTGTGGCTGTAAACTAAAGCCTATTGCTATTAGTAAAAATGAGACTCAGTCACTATTCACTGTCATTGTATGGAAAAACGATGTGGTGGAAGTGAATGGTGACTGAGTCTAACAATCTGCCTAACAACTCCTTTTATGTTCCATAGAAGAATGTCATACAATTTTCGATAAACATGATGTTGAGTCAATGATGACAGAATTTTCATATTTTGGCTGAACTGTCCTTTTAATTCTTAGGATTAAGGATTTTTTTTTTTTTTTTTAAACCCTAATCTAAGTACGAGCAATAATAATATTGTTGCTTGCCTTAGCAAACACCAGTAATGAAACAAAACAAAAACATTGCTGAACTACAGCGAATCCAATGTCATTTGTGTTCTATAATATATGTGAGAGAATTTAGAATAATTGCTCTATGATGTACCCCATTTCCACTAGTAATTTTCAACACAATGGCTGTTTTCAATAACAGTGATGTGTAATCACACATTCACCATTTAATTATCACTGATGCTCTTAAACTAAAGCAAATCGCCACCCTAGTGCTATCTAATGGTGTGATGTCACTCAAATCGATTCTGTCCAGCTGACTGGGTTTCCCTGACAACGTCCATTCACAACATGGGGCAGTGCGTTCAATTTTAAATGACCTCTGTTTCTACATCTCTGTTTCTAAATTCCATTACAGGCTTTTTGTCCTTGTTTTGTTTTTTTTTTATTCTCAAAGAGGCTGCACATCCATGTATTTAATAGTCAGTGTCCCCTACCAAAACTGGCAAATAGGCTGGGAGACCATTAATGTTCAGTCATCAAAGCACCATAAATTGAAGAATAAAATAAAAATACATCTGAATTCTTTCTGAAATGGTTCTTTTGTCAAGATATATGCAAGTCGCCATTTCAAATGTTAACATCATTTTTCACCAGTGATAACTGGCTGTCTGAAATCACCTTCAGAATTGTGATGTTCCAGGTGAAGCTCTCCACAGATTTATGGAGTTTTCTTCCTTTGAGTCCCTCCTTCACCGCCATGACATGTAGATTCTCATGAAACTCCATCGCTGAAATGAAACATTCAGAGGTACAAATCAGGACTGGGCAATATATATTATATAACAAATAATAATAATAATAATATATATATATATATATATATATATATATATATATATATATATATATATATATATATATATATATATACACTGTATATAAAATATTTTGCTGTCTTATTTATAATTATATTTAGCGATTTATATCTTTGCATATATATATATATATGATATAAAGTGAAATATTTAGTTAGTTGTTGCTCAGTTATTTAAAATATTAAAAAAAGTTTTTCATTAGTATTTAGTATTTATTTATATTCAATTTAGTATAATTTGTATTTTATATGCATTTTTCTTACATTGTATTTATGTTCACTTTAATGTTGCTAGCCTTATTTATTTATACGCCATATAAATTCTGTTCTGATTGATTTATTTGGATAAAATGCTTTGGATAAAAAAAGCATCTGCCAAATGCATAAATTTCATTTTGTTCTGTTATATTATCAAAAATATTGTTTTACTTTAATATTTTGTTTACACTTTACAATAAGGTTATATTAATTAACATTAGTTAACTACATTAGTTAAGATGAACTAACAATAAACAATACTTTTAATATTAAAAAATTATATTTTACAAATAATGTACTTTTTCAAATTAAAAGTTGTATATGTTATGTAATGCATTATCAACTAACATGAACTAACAATGAACAGTTGTATTTTTTATAAATGAACAATAACCAAGACTAATAAATGCTATTAAAAATATTGATTGTTGTTAGTTCATGATATCTTTTTTTTAATCCCCTTTTCTCCCAATTTGGAATGCCCAATTCCCACTACTTAGTAGGTCCTCGTGGTGGCGCGGTTACTCACCTCAATCCGGGTGACAGAGGACAAGTCTCAATTGCCTCCACTTCTGAGACTGTCAATCCGCGCATTTTATCATGTGGCTCATTGTGCATGACACCGCGGAGACTCACAGCATGTGAAGGCTCGTGCTACTCTCCGCGATCCACTCACAACTTACCACACGCCCCACTGTGACTCTACCCTCCCTAGCAACCGGGCCAATTTGGTTGCTTAGGAGACCTGGCTGGAGTCACTGAGCACACCCTGGATTATCGTGACTCCAGGGGTGGTAGTCAGCGTCTTTACTCGCTGAGCTACCCAGGCCCCCCAGTTCATGATATCTAATACATTTACTAATGTTTAATCAATATTTTTAATGCAGCTAGCTACTTTTTAAAATGAGATATCTATACACTGTGTATATATATATATATATATACACACACATACACAGTATACCTGTATATATAAAAATAATATAATGATGCAGTATTTAAGAAACATAACGGATTAATTAAAAAGCATTAAAAATATTGCTAATTTAAAGTGAATATTTCATAGATCACTCAGCCCTGGTTTAAATTCAATGGTTAGATTTGCAGAAACTAGTTGTGCCTTTAATGTATTTATAAAGTGCTTTGTTTTTTTTGGTGACTTAAATTACTAGGATCAAAGAAACGATGGGATGTGGGTGCATGGTTCAAACAAACGCATTAACTTCCTGTTATCTCAGTACGCATTAACACGATTTGTTTTACACTGCTGACTGGGATTAAAGCCTTGCAGAGATCAGGGCATGGTTTATTGTGCCATACACCGCTGATCTTCCTTATTGTGTTTGTTGTTGAATGTCCACACCAGCGGCTCTTACGGAAGTTGTGGTAAATCGAGGGTCAACTTTCTCCTCGAGCATTGCTGCGAAAACGAGGACGGTAAACCCTAATGACATGATGAATACTGAACAAAGGTGGCTAATATACATTTAAAACAATGAGGAAGAGAGAGAGAAAATAGAGAAGATGCAAGATGTGTGGGCGCAGCAGACAAACATTCAGTCCTTTCTGAATGCATTAGCATCAAGGCAAAGAACAAGAGAAGAGATCTGTCAAGAACCTCACTGTTGCATTTTTTTTTTTTTTTTTCCATTGATCTGAAAAATGCATGCAGAGTAGGGATGGGTCATGATGATTGATTAGTCGTCCAACAACCTACTAGTCAGTTAGGGAGGTCGACAATTTTCTTTTTTAGCGATGCTTTGCATGGAAAACCCTCTCAGAGAATTTATTAAATTCGTTACAGCCATACACATGCAGACAGACTCGCGTTGTTTATTTGAGCATCTTACACTTATGACTGTATCTGACCAGTGTCAGGTGGTTTCCTAAATAATAATTAGTTAACTGATCATTTAGGCATTAGATGTGCATATACTATTTTTTGTTCAATCATTTAGACAACCCACCGACCAGTCGATTCTGAAAATATTTAGTTTTGCACATCCCTAATAATAAGTGTCATTAACATCCTGTTAAATCTTTCTGAAAAGTTTCTGAAAATACTTTGTTTTTTTGATTGTCTTGCACCATGAGTGTCATATTTTTAAGATGAAGTGACAAGTTAAAAAGGTTCAACTTTTAAAAACGCACTTCGAGACCCCTACATTCAGTCCCATTCTGTCGTGCTCCATTCAGCTTTATTTAACCTAAATATGCCATGTGAACACCCACTAGCTAACATATCTGATCAGGGTCAGGTGAACCTGAAACCAGTATAATTATTCAGTTTTTTTTTTTTTTTAATACCAATTAGTTGATTTTGAAAATATGTATTTTTGCACATTACTAATACAAAGCAAAAAAAAAACGTCGAGTTGTGTGTTGACAACAGTGTTGGGTGTAATTCAATTACTAAGTAATTAGTTACTGTAATCTAATTACTTTTATTCAAAAGGTAGTGTAATGCATTGCATTTTAAATTACTGTAATCAAATTACAGTTACTGACTTTCAATTAACTGTATTACTTTTAAGTATATTATAGGGTTATGCTTCTTTCTAACATATTCGTTATACATGAATTATTGCCCCGTAACAAGTCAGTATTTGGGAGAAATGTGAGGTTATGGCTTGTGTGTAACAATGAACAAGGAAGAAATATAGACATTATTTTGAATTTGTTGAGCAGAAAGGTGTTTTATAAAGTACTTATTCCAATTAATTAGTATTGTGATTACTTTTCCAATTAGTAAAGTAATCTGATTGCAATTTTAGAGAAATAATTAGTCATTTGTAGTAAATTACTATGTTTAAATAACTTACTCAATACTGGTTGACAAGTTGTTATTATCATGAACAAACTATTATGAAAACAAAAACAAGCAGTGAAAAATATATTTTCGATATGTAAAATAAAATGTGAATTTGCAAAAGAACGAAAACAAAACTGTAACTATAAATGTGCACTACAACACAACCTAAAACGAAACAGAACTACAGAGAAACTGACATATTGTTTTCGTAAATTTCAGGGCCTCTTGACTCAGTAATTCTGTCAAATACAGCCAATTAGAAAAAAAGGGAAAATCTGATTATCATGTAAAACAACCAACTGTAGTTTGCTTTTTGATGTGGCGTTTAGGGGCATGTAAATCTGAAAAGAAAAAAGTTCCCATGAAGCAAAAATTGCAAAATCCATGTCACATACTTCCTTGGCTGCATGTGCCAGCCGAACAACTGTCATTGAGATGAATATTAATGCTAACAGACCTCTCTCTCCAGGTGTATTACAACTTCTTGACTGAGTGTGTATATTAGCAACAGTGTATTGGAATAAATGCGCCTATAAATGCGCCTTCTGTTTAATTCCGTTGCGCTCTGTTCAGCTGTTTTTATGCAAGAATTCATCCTGTTGAGGGAAATAAGTTCTTAGTGGTGACATCCTTCCAGAGATGTGCAAACTCAGGAGACAGAGTGATCTCGCCACTGCCTAGCAACCCTGTAAACCTTCGCCGGTATTCCGTAGCGATATCTCACAAAAAGGACATCACCGATGTAAACACTGGTCTCTAGATGTAGATCGCTGGCCAATGAGGCGGCACAGAAGCTTGGGGAGACCGTGTTTGACTTCATACAAATAGAGCAATATTACTCAAGAGAGGAAAGCCAGTACCGGAAATAGCGCAAGCATATTTCAAGATGATTTGTATTCATTCTTGATGTTACTTTCACACTCTGTTAACCTCAGTGGTGGTGGGCTCTCGTGTTAGTAAGCTCCTCGGATTTGACAGGCGGTAAGCAAGGAGAGGTGCTGTCGGTTTAATGATGCGTTATTGTGCCGAGGAAGGCGGCCAACAGCAGGGGTTGCCTAGCAACATACTGTAGGCAGAGTGGGAAAACCCAGGCTGTCATTCTATATACACAGTTCCCAAGAGGCTTGTCTGTGAATGCGCTGTGACACAGTGCAGGCACCATGAAAAGAGGCCGCGGCCCTTGACTGCACATAAGGCGGCAGTGTGCTTCCGAGGCACCTGAGCATCACTTTGTAGCCATTTATGTACTATAAATGACTTTTTTTCAGGAGGAAAAAAAGTGATACTTGGAGTTTGATGCACTGCATAGCCATGCATTGCGGGCTGACGCTTGTGTTATCTGTCAACTGCAAAGACAAGAGTGACTGCAATGACAATAATGCAGTTAGCTATTTCCCGGTGCATCCCTGCAGAAAAGACTCCACCAGTTTTCTTAACAACTAACCCATTAGCCCTGAGCTTTAACTACTACCCCAAATCACCCAACCAGCTAGACCAGCATCAAACCAGTACAAACCAGCACAGATATACCCTGTGGGCTGACGCTTACATCATCTGTCATCTGCAACGTAGGGGTGGGGAAAAATAGATTCTGTTACAAATCGCGATTCTTGAGAAAAACTATTTTAAAATCATGTCTCTGATGTAAAATCTATTTTTAATTTAATTAAAAAAAAGAACACGTTTTGCTAAATATGCTATTCTAATGACAGACAGATATAGGAAGCTGTATTTGTGCAGAGTTCCACATGAAAAGGAGAAGTTTCACCTCTCTAATTATTTACGTTTAGTCCTTTAATGCGCCGCTGCAACCGCCAAAGCGCCATTTGTTCACTGTCAGACGTCAAATCCTCTGCTGTGATCAATGTTCCTGTTTTTATGCATAATCCATAGGTTTATTTGTGAGGTGTTGTGTATCTTATTTTTCACAAGTCATTCTGCAGATTCTGTCTGACAATGCCTTAATAAATAGTTTAGCAGAACAAAAAGCAAACTCATTAAACTGTCGGATGCCATGAACTACATGTTGCGCCCCCCACAATATTTAGAATCTAACAGTGGTTTTGTGCTGCTATGTATAGAAGCTTTTCTTGTTTTTTTCCTTTACTTTGATAGTTTTGTGCGATAAGACTTTAAAGATATTTAGCCTATTTATTTGTTAAATATCTATTAGTTATCCTCTTAAAAGCCTGTGCTTAGCATCCATATATCCCCATGAAAGGCATCTCATTGAGTCACATGGACATAATACAGCCAATGGAACAACAACAAAACTTCTTAGTAAGTATTTGAATTGTTTTCCAATAAAAATATCAAGACTACATGACTTAAAACAAGATATATTTACTTGACAAGCACAATGTCATAAGATATTAAGTATTGATTTGAGAGAAATCTAACTAAATTAGGAAGGTGTATGCTTAAAACAAGAAAAACTACAATGGGTTAAGAAAAATACACTTAATTCAAAGGGAAAACATACTTATTTTTTTTTATCCCATTAGCACATTTCTTTCAAGTATAAAGTTCACTTAATTGACCCTTTGCTAAGCTCGCTAAGGTCGCTCGCACTGACAAGCTCTGCAGAATTTTCAATTGGAATGAATGGGAGATTGACGCCAACGGAGCTGTTTTTGGCAAAATATTCTCATAAATGGAAAGCATAATATTCTCAAGTGGGCTGGAATGAAGGGTGACATTGTAAGGCATATTTATCTGATGTTTTTTGTAAAAGAAATTGTTAAATTACACAGTAATGTGATTGAAAACTGTCGAGACTGTGAATCAGAATAAAGGCAAATGAACGAAGCGTCATTTAATAGCGATTACAAACCTCATAACATTAGTGTAAGTGAACAGAACTGCTTATAACGCCTCATAACACACTCATTTTGATCTGTGAACTCTCTTTACTAATCGCCTTTACTAAGACCTTAAACAATACATAAATGAATTAATATTAAGTTATTAGCTTTGATTTACCTCGGAGCAAATGTAGGTGTCCTCGCTGATGTTATTCATGTCCATTTGGGAATGAGGGATATTACAGTTCAGTCCATAGCATGCTCTTCTCGACATTTTTTTAAAAGAAAGAATAAACACTGTGTGCATCCTCTCTGGATACCTTGTGTGACTACTGGCCCGGCAACAAAGTGTTTTACATTTCTTTGGATCATTTGATAAAATCCCACTTGAAACTGCTCAAACACACATTACTCCTGTAGACACTCAGTGGAAAATAGCAAACGCCTGTCAGAGTAATGGTGGCCCGGCAACAGCTGCTAAGACAGAATTGGTCAATTTTGTCACATTTCTCTCAAAACAAGACTTAATATCTTATGCCATTTTCCTTTTCAAGTCAAGTCAATTCAATTTTGTTTTAAGAATGTTTTGATGTTTTTACTGGAAAGCAAGACAAAAATATCAAATAAGAAAAATATTCTTTTGCAGTGCAATTATACATGGGTTCCTTTAGTCGACGCATTGACTAATCAATTATGAAAACTGGTAGTTTTGCACATCCTTACCTTTGCAAAATGCTACATCAGAATAGCAATTTATATTGAATCGGCAACTAAATAATCGGGAGGTCTGTGGCAATTCCTACCCCTACTATTATGAATAGTGACTGCAAGGGCAACATGCAATTAGCTATTTACCAGTACACCAAAACTTTTCGTGCAAACTAATTTTCCGCAAGCACATACATAAATTGCAGAACTGCCATAATAAAGTAGATGTAGATGGGTGTTAGTGTGTTTGATACCAACGTCCTTTGAACTTATTAATACATTTACAAATATTTACCTAATGTATTTCCAATATAGGTCTTTAAGATGCTTGCATACATACAAAATGGGCATTGAAATGTGTGTATGCAATTTCCAACTAACACATCGGAATATAGGAAAAATAAACTTGGTGTAAATATGTGCAAACTCTACACAGTGCCTTTGCAGAATATAATATAGGCTGAGTCGAATATAAAACAAAATGTAAGATTGCATGTTTTAGTTTAAAAAGTAATTTGATGATGTCAGACAAAAGTGTTTTACACTGCAAAAATAACTGAATTAATCTTTTTGTTCCTAGTAAAAAATCTAACTTGGCCCAAAACACACTACATGAGATGCAAAATTACATTACAAGTTAGGATAGATTTATGCTAACAACAATCAAATAAGTTTGTCAATGGGGTGCAAAAATGCTCTTTCATAGAATATTACGAATTTTCAAGAAAAAAAAAAACGTCTTAATATCTTAATAAAATAATGTTTCTCAGGTATATTGATCTTGTTTAAAGGATGTCTAAGACATAATCTAAGAAATGACTTAGAACAGCATCATCTAACTTATAGGCGCGTGCATTTACAGTCTGTAACGTGCTACTATAACATGTCTGGATGGCAATATGCATATGGAAATTATATGCAGATGAGGTTATGTGAAGTTATAAAGGGGTCGTAAGCTCTATTTCGGCGAGGAGACGGGGTGGGGAATAAAGCTTTTTTTTTTTTTTTTAACGATTGTTGCTTATCAGATTGTACTGGTAAAAGCCAAGACAGACTACGTGACAACAGCTATCTTTTATGTCAGACTGTACAATATGCGTCTTAAGATTTTGGTCACGACTGACAGTGTTGTGTCACTTTCTGGCATCTTCATTGACATGCAAAATTGAAATGGAACCGTATAAACCCAAGCAAGCCCTTGTGCAATATAGTCGGAGTGTCTTAAGTCTGTTGTGGCTGGTTTAAAGAGTTTGTGGATTGCTCATTCTTCAGAGCGAAATCAAGGTAATTTTATCACAGTATGATCGTAACGAGAAGGGAACGCTAAATAAAATATTGATGTTGCATATTACTGCCAAACTATTAAAATTTTTACTAAACATGTCTCTCTCTGTCTCTTTCTGTCATATAAACACACCATCAATTGCTGTGCTTTTATTTGTTCTTTATCAAATGGTTGTCATAGGAGCAGCCGAACTGTCCGAATTTTGTCCAAGGCTTCCAGATTCAAGATTCATCAGCCGTCTGTAAGTATACCACACTAATGCGATAAAAGACTAAGACAAAATAAATATTTTATGCGTTTTGTCAGATGACAAAATCAAGGCCAAACTCATAGTGTGCCCACTTGCAGTGGCCAGTTTTGACAGATTATTTAGGATTGTCAATGCCAGAGTTTTCCACTGGATTCTATGGGGGGATGGCAAAGTATTGACCCACTTTTCCAATTATGTTAGCTTGATCTCATACAACTCCCATTGGAATAGCGTTAGACTACAGACCAGCAGTACATTTTCTACCTCCGATCTACTGCACATAGCACAAGTAATGTCCGTGGGCTGTTCGTTTGAAATTAACTCTTTATTTTGCGGATGTGTAACACTTCTAACCCAGTTTAATGTGCAGAAACAGCTACAATTAAGCCATTTGTGGGTTCATTTCACCTAAAGTGACTTTAGTGCTTTCAAAACATTCCTGTTTGTTTGAAACATTGGCTCAACCACTGGCATGAATTTGGGGCTGGACCTTTTGTTTGGCTGAACTATAGCAGGTTAAAGCTAATGGCTCAGAAATTACACACTTCACCTCTTAGGGAGGCAAGAAACCTCAGAGACTGATTTATAGTGTTTGCTTCAAATTAGACAAAGCCACTCTCTGTTAGCTTGTGCTTGGACACAAGATGATGAATATTTTATGTGGCCACAGAGTCTGGAAATCAATAAAAGGCATTGTGGTTTTGTCTCACTTCTAATGAAAGATATTAAGCAGTATTAAAAGTGGTGAAAACAACAAAGTGTTGCACAAGCATCATAAAAGTGAAATGTGAAATGTTTGAGTGATAAGTTGAACGGATGATGTGAGTGGTGCTTGCCCTTGTAAAAGTCACAGCCACAATAGTAGGAGGCCAGGGTAATGCTATGCAGAATGTGTTCTCATCTTGTGTTCAGGATGGTACTCCAAACTTAAATTGCTCCATTGGTAGGAATATTCCTTATTACAGTCCGGGGACATGATTAATTGCAAAAGTATAGACCCAAGACATAATATGCATGTTAACATGATTTTAATATGATAAAATCACTTACTAACCGCATCTGTGTAAAGTTATAGCCAATTTAAACAACTTTACAGCTCAAATAAAACACGTGTTTTAAAGAAGAATTAATGGAAGTATAAGCTTCACATTTCAGCCTTTAAACCCTCCAAAATTTGGCCTCGTTCACTTCCATTGTAACAATATAAAGTTGTTTTGGCTTCATGAGTGTGGCCATAAAACATCTTTAATTTCGCAGGTCAGGGGACATGAACTGATCTGAATCTCTGAGTTGCCATCTCGTTATTACAATATTCCAACATGACGTGAACGCATCAAAAGGTCACATCCATCCACGTTTTCAGTTTCTTCCTCACTGTTTGCCAAAGTATGCAGTAATGGAGAGCATTTTGAAACTGCGGTTCAAATGTGTATTAGAGATGTAAACGTAACAAAATAAATGCTTTTCAAATGTGTTTTTTTTGTTGTTGTTTTTTTGTTTTTGTTTTGAGTGGATGCTTAGACCATACCCTACCAGAACACGTATTTACCATAGTATAATCATTGTAATCCACAGCCTTGAGTGGTTTACTGAGAGACAGTGATTGGCAGGTGATCGATGCTGTGGGCTGGCGGTGTTTTTTTATTGATCTCGGCTGATGGAATCTTGGCACAGGAAGCTGTTAGAGTTCATTATGTGTTCTCTCGATTAACAATTATCACTGGCGTGCACAAATGCAAACACTACCGCTTGTTTTGTGTGCCAATCACTTCAATATCACACGTGTCATTTCCGGTCATTGATTTCCTAAATTAGCAAATAAAACTTGATGCACTGGAGTCAGAAGTGTTTAGTTTGTTAATTTATTGTTGTTAACAGCAAAATATTTATCACAACATTCATTAATATTCATATTCCCCTTTATATGTACTTGTACATAAATGTGTTATTACCTTCAACTAGGCTGCTGGCATTTTGGTTCTTTTTAGATGATGCCACGACTGTCAAGTTTAAGAATGAATACAATTACGAGTTCTACGAAGATGTGAATGCTTTTACAAGTCAGAATCTCATAATTACAGTAATTCCAACATTACTGTAGGTTGACCATGAACGCACCAACAAATCCACACTAATATGTTTTTTTGTTTTTTTTTTAAAGCACGATTTAGCTACATTTATGGAGGTTTTTAAAACACTCTCCATTACCACATACTTTGGAAAATGATGTTACGATACACACACACACACACAAAAAAAGGAGTTTTAAAAAAAGTTTTAAAGGAAAATGGATTACCGTGGATGTGCCTTAAAGGAATATTCCGGGTACAATACATGTAAAGCTCAACTGACAGCATTTATTGCATCATGTTGATTACCACAAAAAGTTATTTCAACCTGTCCCTTCTTTACTTTAAAAAAAGCAATAATCTGGGTTACAGTGAAGGACTTATAATGGAAGTAAATGGGGCCAATTTTCACAAGGTTTAAAGATAAATGTGAAACTTATAACTTTATAAAAGCACTTACATTAATTCTTCTGTTAAAACTCATGTATTAATTGAGCTGTAAAGTTGTTTATATTGTCGTTTTTTTTTTTTTGGTTGAATTAGGGTTTTAGGATTTACAGTGTTATGTCGTCATGACAGCGAAGTTCTAAAACTGGATATACAGTGGCAAGAAATAGTATGTGAACCCTTTGTAATTACCTGCATTTATGTATAAATTTGTCTTAAAATCTGGTCTGATCTTCATCTGTTACAATAATGAACAAACACAATCTGTTTTAACCAATAACACACAAATGGTTGCATTGTTCTTATACTGAATACATCATTCAAACATTCACAGTGTAGGTTGGAAAAAGTATGTGAACCCCTTGGCTAATGACGTCAACAAAAGCTAATTAGAGTAAAGAGTTGGCAAACTTGGCATTAGGGCTGAAACAATTAGTCGACATTATCGAATTTTCGTTGTCGAATAGTCATTTGATATCATTTAACGTAACATGAGATCAGATTAAACTCTAATGATGGTGCGCGAGAGGAGCACCGCAGCTCACGCCTGACTGATAAGGGGAAGAAAACACATGTCCAGATGCACTCTAAACTTTCCAAACAGCTTCAGGTGATGTAGATGCAGTATGAGGGAATTATAATGCAAAAATACAAAATAAGTAAATACAGAAGCACTGTCATCGTGAAATAAAGCAGAGCTGGATCTGGCATTCCACTTATGCAAAACTTGCATGTCAGAGTGTCTAAAAAGCAAACAACATGGCATTATATCTTTAATGCATCATTTATTAAAGATCAAATATTAAGAAAGTGGGTCATAAACAAACTCCAAATATGGCATTTCTCTGTGTGGTCAGCGCCGCTTCTATGAGTCATGTGAAGAGGGAGAGATTGAAACTGCACCCAGCTGATGTACACTCTGGCGTGGGGAAGAAGCCTTTATTTTTGTCACACATTATACATTTGCACATATATGTACAGGGAAATTCTTTTTTTTTTGGCATATCCCAGCTAAGCTTGAGTCAGAGTGCTGGAGCAGATAGGGTCAAGGGCCTTGCTCAAGGCATCCTGGCAGTGCTGGGGCTTGAACCCCTGTCCTTCTGGTCAGTAACCCAGAGCCTTAACCGCAATGTTGCTCCTCGAGTAAATGTATCATGTTTTAAGGATTTTTAGATCATTTAAATGGAAAACAAGACAGAAACTCTTGATTACAATAGGATTTTTTTGCAGTGATTTTTTTTACTGAATTAAACATAAAAAATTTAGTTTTTTTCCTTATAATTCAGTGAATGTCATTTAGAGGTATTTTTAAAAGATGATTTTGTCCTCTTTATTGTTAGTAATTTAATACAACCTATTAAGTTGAGGAAAAGCTGAATAGTCAGTTAAGAGCTAATGATTAATCGTTGCAATAATCGACCGAATAGAAGAATAATCATTCTAATAATCGTTAGATTATTAGATTATCAAAATAATCATTAGTTACAGCTCTACCTGACATCCAATTAATGAAACGAGATTGAAGGTGTGGGTTAGAGCTACTTTGACTTATAAAAAGCACTCAAATATTTTGAGTTTGCTATTCACAAGAAGCATCTGCTGACGTGGACCATGCCTCGCAAAATAAGAGATCTCAGAAGACCTACAATCAAGAATTGTTGCTTTACATAAAGCTTAAAAAGGTTATAAAGTTATCTTGAAGAGCTTAGATACTCATCTGTCCACAGTTAGACAAATTGTCTATAAAATGGAAATGATTTATTACTGTGGCTACTCTCCCTAGAAGTGGCCATCCAGCCAAGATGACTCAAAGGGCACCCCGCAGAATGCTCAATGATGTAAAAGAGAACCCTAGAGAGACAGCTAAAGACTTGAAGGAATCATTGGAACTGATTAACATCTCTGTTCATGGGTCTACTATACGGAAAACATTAAAAAGGCATGGTGTCCATGGCAGGACACCACGAAGGAAGCCAATGCTTGCCTGTTACTTTTTATTGCCGGTCTAACTTTCCACAAAAGGTTAGTAAGCGAATTTATCACATGAAAATCATGTTCACATGTATATTGTCTTGATGCTATGCTTTGTATTTTAACGTTTACGGATTGGCCCAATTCACTTCCATTGTAAGTGTCTCACTGGAACCCGATTTTTGCTGGGACGAGTCAAAATTACTTTTTGTGGTAATCAACATTGTGCCACAAATTCTATTGATTGATCTCAATTTAACTTTTATAGAACCCAGAATATTCCTTTAATTAGCCTAACTGTAGGCTGGCTGTTTGTGCTTGCTAAGCAACATAGCAACTTACCACATCAATATAGAATGTGTGCCCACATGCTTTATAATTTTGCAAGGGTATATTTAAATCTGTCTATTTTCTAGATAAAATATTTAGTCAGATCAGAAGCGAAGCTATATATGAGGCCTCTTTACTTCAAAAAACCAAATCAATGCAATTTCAAAAGGGCACAGATGCACCTTAAATTTACACAAACGCTTGATAAAACAGACCGCCACCTTTCTTCTGCATTTAGCGCTTCTCTTTCATTTCAAATCGAATGCAATCAAGGCTGATCTTCAGCAATTGCATCGTGCAGCTGCTGGAGTCACCATTGATTGTGGGGCTTTGAGAGGCCGTAGATGTTTACCATTTTACTGCCCTGTTAATTAAGACAACAGAGAACCACTGACACTATTGAGAGTCAAAAAAACACTTGAATGGCGTTTGAAAAGCAGGACATCACACAGGTTAAGAGAAAAGCTTGTACAATTAGCTTTACATAATAAAACACGGCATTATTCATTTATTCTCTTTGAGCTGTTTTAGTATGAACACACTCATGTTTTTGATGCTCTACTTTAGAGGGAACTGTGATCGAAGGGACGTGTCGATCGGATGTGTTCCAGGAAACATCTCTCCCTGGTGGAACACAGTCTCTTTTCTCTCTCTCTCTCTCTCTCGCTTTTAATCACCATCCTGATCCATACATACTCCCTTACAGTGTTTTGTCTCTTACCTGCTTTCTGGACTTGCAGTATTCTGTCGTACACACTATCAGAGTTCTCAAGCAGTGTTTGACTTGTCTGGATCATCTGGGAAACACAAGATAAAGAGACACATAATGAACATCCATGCAGTTACTGTAGTAACTTGAAGACTGTTGGAACAGATGCTGTCTGGCCTCATTTAAAATGTGCTACAATGTTCATACACCTGTATGTAACCTGTACGTCAAAGATACTTGTGTAAACTCAGTGGCCATATACTGTACAGTGGGTACAAAAGTATTTGGACACTTAAGCCACACTAAAAAATGTATGAATGTCATTGTATTAAAGAAAATCAACAGATGTCATGGCCCCCACAAAGCCCCCAACTGAGATTACATGAAGAGACAGAAGCAACCGAGACAGCCTAAATAGATAGAAGAACTGTGGCGAACTCTCCAAGAAGCTTGGAACATCCTATCTGTCAACAACCAAGAAAAACTGTGTCCAGGTGTACCTAGGAGAATTGGTGCTGTTTTAAAGGCAAGGGTGGTCACACCGAATACTGATTTAGCTTTTTTTATGTTTACTGGACTTTGTATGACATTAAGTGATAAATGAAAACTATTTATGTCATTATTTTTGAAGACATCTTCACTATGCAACATTTTTCACAACTGCCTAAAACATTTGCACAGTACTGTATATATTTAAGTAATTAAATTAATATCATAAACGTGCGACTAGTCGACTAATCGCTTAAATTAACGTTGACTAGGAAAATCTTTGGTCGGGGGCAGCCCTACTGATTTCTTTTGATTTTCCCATGATGTCAAGCAAATAGGTACTGAGTTTGAAGGTAGGCCTTAAAATACATTTACAGGTACACCTCCGATTGACTCTAATTAGCCAATTAGCCTATCAGAAGCTAACTGGCTAATTGCCTAAAGGATTGACATCATTTTCTGGAATTTTCCAAGCCGCTTAAAGGCACAGTTAACTTAGTGTATGTAAACTTCTGACCCACTGGAATTGTAATATAGTCAATTAAAAGTGAAACAATCTGTCTGTAAACAATTGTTGGAAAAATTACTCATGTCATGCACAAAGTAGATGTCCTAAACGACTTGCCAAATCTATAGTTTGCTAATATGAAATTTGTGGAGTGGTTAAAAAATGAGTTTTAATGACTTCAACCTAAGTGTATGTAAACTTCTGACTTCAACTGTATTTAGGAGCGAAAACACGTCACACAGTTCTAGGAGGTAGTAGTAGCCAATCACTTTGATGACAGGCTTTGTTTCCGTCATTTCCGAATAAACAGATTAACATTTCAGATACTATGTAATGATACTGATGATATTCTCTGAGTGAATTATGTATTCACATGCCATGTTGAGACAAAGTCACATTACTTTTTTACATCCTCATCTACAGTATATACCTATATAAATTCTAACATAATACATTCGGCAAACATATTTCCATCGTAGTTTATGCACATGTACTCTTTTCGAATAAAAAATGCATCCACCTCAAGCGAGTGTATATGTTTTTTATGCACATTCTGGAGATTTTTCACATCTTGGTATTTCTATGCAGCATTTCTATGCAATATCCCAAAATTTGCATACAACTATGTGGATGGAAACCTAGCTATTTTCATTCACAGCTGCTTTCTATTTAAATTATGCTTATTGTAGATTGTTTTATTCACAAAACTCTGTGGTATTTGCTTGCCACAATTAACGTTGCGCTATCATCGTCAAAGGAAAGCAAGTGATAAACGGAATTTTGTTAAAAAAAGATGTTTGTGTACATTTTCTTTTAATCACAGCAGCAGTAATTCATCAAATATGATCAAATGACAGACGAGAGTGATATAACTAGGAATATATCCACATGTGCTCTGCAGTCGTGCACACTTTGGGCTTTTTAAAGACTCAAAAATGGCTCAGAATAGACAAGTTAGTTCTGAGAAAAAGCATCAATTGTGTGCAGATGTCACTTGCTTTGATATTTTGTTATCAAATGTAATGACATTTACACATGTTTTAAAAGGATAGTTCACCAAAAAAATGAAAATGTACTTGCATTGTATGACTTACATTTTCCGTGGAACACAAAAGTAGATGTTAGGTAATATGTTAGTCTCAGTCACCATTCACTAACATTGCATCTTTTTTCCCGTACAATGAAAGTGAACGGTGACTGACGCTTTCATTTTGTCAAACATCTTATGTCTTCCAAAGAAAAAAAGGGTTTGTAATGACATGAGTGTGAGTATTTGACAAAATTTCATTTTTGGTTACAAAAGTGTGTGACAGAACGTGTCCAAATACTTTTGGGGGCCACTGTATAACATAATGTTCACCACGTGGTTAGAAGCAGAAGACAATACAAAAGAGGAACTACAAAAAAGGAAGTATTGGGCTACTGCATGTACATTCACCGCTCGATTAATGAGTAAAGTCACACCAGGACAGAAAGTGGGTCAGATTGGGTAATATATTTGCCCTATTGTTGAGCGTGGACCCACACCCTTCTAATGAGGTGAGCTGAATCCTAATTTCATTATGGGAGACCATTAAAAAACACTAAAACTAATTCAGACCGACATCTCAGCACATGGCCAATGGCTATATATTCTCCACTGCCACTCTGCACCCATAATGACATCAAAACCACAAAATAAATACAAAGTCTAGAATAGATCAACAAACTTTTCTTTAGCTTAGAGTTCCCAAACCTTTTGACCAATGAATTTCCTTCACTTTATCACTTGTAAGTGATTGGATAAAGAATAAATATCACATGATCGTTAAAAATAATTTTATAGAGACTGCACTCACAAACAGAAATTAATACAAGCTAGGTCTCTCTTGTGCATTTGGCATATTTATGATATTATTTATTATTAAATATGTAATATTATATGTATTATATTTATATTTTACATAATTAAATTGCACTGCAGTGGATTTAAATGTGACATGCTATATGTATTGTGATGTGCATCATACCCCGATGTCCACTTTTAATGTTAGTCAATGTTTCACACTGTAATTTAACTATTTTCCACCCTCTCTATGACCCTTAGAATTAAACAAGCTGTTCGTTATTGTATCATTAAAACTTCTATATCTATTTTCTATATGCGAAGGAAATTAGACGATTGGAAATGACATGGAGGTGATGAACCTTTGTTTACCGGCTTAGTTCACACTGTCATTCATCACAATGAGCAAAGTTGCTGTATCATTAGTACGTGTTGAAATGGGTGGTCATACTGTATGCTTATGTCCTTTATGGTTGAGACATCATAACCATGATGCTTTTTAGAAGAACTGTTTCTGCAGCTAATTTTCAATAAATGCTGTGGGTGGGCCCAGGAGGGAGCTTTGCATTGGCAATGTTACCTACATAGTACATCAAACTCTTATTATAAAAGAGGAAATACTCTTCATCCCCTTTACAACATTGATAATAACCTCACAGATTTATGAGGCAGACCTGAGATCTTTGGTTGTTGTTGTGTTTAGTGGCAAACTCATCTCACAGGATCTTGTTCTGCTTTATTCAACTGCACACTCTTGAAATGCTGGCCCTTATCATAAAAACAAAGACCTCCGCGAAGACTTTAACCACTTTAAAAGGTGAAGCGTGAAAATTCAGTCCCGCTAGCATCACCAGAAATGCAAATATAATGAGGGGGGAATTCACTAAGAATTAATTACATCCATTACAAGTGTTGTTTATTTGCATGTGCTGTCTATGCTGGTTTAGCACCGATTCACTAAAGGAATCATGCAGATCAGACAACGGCACTCGCAGTAATGCAATTTGCACAGTGCAATTCCGATCTTGTGGGCCGGTTCTGTGTGCTTTACAGTGGAGAATGTGGACTGTACTACCAGAGCCCGTCTGAAGAGGGAGTCTACAAGGTTAGCATAGAATAGCATTATGTTGTGGTCCAATAGACATTCTATGGGTGGTACACTGGTGAGGAAACAAGAGGTCGTTCTTTTGAATGGATGTCTATGAAGGAGATGCTTTCCGACGCTGAATAAATGTTTTTTGTACAGCACAACGGACCAGGAAATTATGTCATGCGGGAGGACTTCTAATGTAAGTAAATAATATATCACAAATAACAAATAATATTATATTAAAAATGTGTAAATATGGGGACCTGCGTAGCTCAGTGAGTATTGACACTGACTACCACCCCTGGAATCGCAAGTTCGAATCCAGGGTGTGCTGAGTGACTCCAGCCAGATCTCCTTATAATGCTTATAATGTATTCCTGATTTGCTTTTAATATATTCCTCTTTTGTAAGTCGTTTTGGATAAAAGCGTCTGCCAAATTAATAAATGTATATGTAAATGTCTCCTAAGCAACCAAATTGGCCTGGCTGCTAGGGAGGGTAGAGTCACATGAGGTAACCACCTCGTGGTCGCAATGAGTTGTTCTCGCTCTCAATGGGGCGCGTGGTAAGTTGTGCGTGGATCGTGGAGAGTAGCATGGGCCTCCACGTGTTGTGAGTCTCCGCGGTGTCATGCACAACGAGCCACGTGATAAGATGCACCGATTGACTGTCTCAGAAGTGGAGGCAACTGAGACTTGTCCTCTGCCACCCAGATTGAGGTGAGTAACCATGCCACCACGAGGACCTACTAAGTAGCAGGAATTGGGCATTCCAAATTGGGAGAAAAGGGGATTTAAAAAAAATAAAAAAATAAAAAAAGTGTAAATATATTGTCTACTCACTTTCCTGCTATAATAAAACTGGCAGCTTTGATATATGTATCCTTTGAATTGAGCCAAGAGGTCTTCTATTGGTCACAGATCCTCCTGTGGTACGAATTCACGGTTCAGAGTTCTCCAAGCTTGAACTTTGGTACGCAGCATAGAACTAAATTTCTTCAAATGAGCTTGCGTTTCCGGTCTGCTGCATTCGGATGTGTTTGAATGGGAGTGAATGGAGTGTGACCACCCCTTATTAACGAAAGTATTGATGAAAACTTTTATATAGTAGTATAACAGCACTATTGCTTGTAACATATTGCTTAAATATAATGTAATTATTATTGATATACTGTATATTATTACTATATTGAATATTACATTTTACTTTAAAGCAGTAGTATATTTCTGTTGCAATTTCTTCAATTTAACATGTTTAGTAAAATTGAGCTTTTATTTTGGTGGAAAAACTAATGAAGAACTTTGAGTTTGTATGTCTTTGATGACAGCTTCACACCTCTGGAAATGCAGTTCATTATATGGCTTAAATGTGCATATTAAACCGCAAAAGGCTGCAATTTATTTAGTTTATATAAATATAAAGTCTGCATGTGCTGTACGGTTCAAGCTTAATTCATGCTCTGCTGTTTGTAATCTTATAACAAACACAGGGTGCACGTGATGCTTATGATAAGGTGTTATCAGTGTATGACAGTTTATTAATTCCATTTTCATTATTTCAGCATTAATACGTTTATTTTATAGAAAATATGTCAAATTCCGTGACATTCCACATTTTACAGTTAATTGTTTTTATGATTGGACTCTGGACTGTGTCTGTGTTTTCCGCATTGCGGAAATCACGGGGCCCTATAAAGAAAGTCAAGTCATTTTTATTTGTATAGCGCCTTTGACAACACACATCGTTTGAAAACAGCTTTACAGAAAATCATCATGTGAAGGTCTCCACAGGGCATTTTTCATGTATTAATAAGTTTCATTTAATATAAACAGAGAGAAAAAGTGCTGCCTATTACACAGTGGCAGGCCGTGCATTTAAAATCTAGACCTTCAGTGTGATTCATGCCATTACGAAAACACAGTTTCACAATAAATAAGTCACCCTATGCCTTTGGGCACCATACATTATGTCGCAGCTAACTAATAATACCAATTTACATTTTAAAAACACATCCACGCACGAAAGCCAGAACTTGAAACTACACTTAATGCTCAAGCAAGCCTAAATTGAACTGCAGCATGACTGTTCTGTGACATGAACGTCTCCCGAACAGACATTCAAAAAATCATAATTATTCATATTAATCTACCAAGGAGGTCTATAATACCTGGAAAAATCTATCTAATAATATTTGTGATTTAAATGTTGCTTGCAATAAGTTTCGTTTCGTCAGGGTACACGGTTCTGCTGCGTTCCATTCAAGTTGGATGAGGGATATTCCTATCTGATATCTCTGACCATTAATGCATTCCATTCCCCGATATTCGGAAGATGACATTTAAGGAAACAAAACTGCAATGCTCCCGTTAGCTTAGCAGGGGTTTGACTCTCATTAGAGATGTCTCCTAGCAATCCAACTGATAAACATGTCTGCAGCGCTAGCATTTGAGCTGCAGGTGTACGATTATCAAAAGAGGTTATAATGTTTTTGTAAGGCGGAGGAGGGTGAGGCCGGGCCGGAATGACGCTCGCTCAGACCCCAATCAGTCTGATGAGGCGAGTGAGGGATAAAGGCGAGCGGAGATGGCAGTTCGAGAGAGAGAGAGAGAGAGAACTATGGGCAGCTGCCCTGTATGTGTTTATGTTTGTGTGTTTTTGTTTAAGTTTATCATTAAACTTTATTTATATTGTTCTCGCCTCCTCCTTTCCCTTATAACACCTTTATATTAGTACTGCAACCTGGGAGGGAGGAGGGATGCCCGTCATAGAGTCCTCGACACTGCCGTCCACTCAGAGGAGTGCTGCTCCCATCCACCGGGGGACGGAGTAGCCCGACCGCCCGGACGCAGGGAACGGCCGCCGTCCCTGAGGCGAGGAGGGACTGGACTCCCCAACCGCCTGGAGCCGCTGCCAGGTGCGGAGGAGTGCCCTGTCGGCCGCCAGAAAACACGGAGGGGTCGAGGGAAGACCGCCGTCCGCGAGGAGAGGAGGGAATCGACTCCCCGACTGCCTGGAGCGGTAGGGCCGCTGCCAGGGGCGGAGGAGTGTCCCCACGGGCCGTCAGAATCGCGGAGGACGTTCTGTCCATTGGGGGTCGGAGGTTTGACTCCGGTCTGCCCGGGGAGGAGCGGCTGTTGTCCACCTGAGAGGGTGGAGGAGTGATCGAGGACCACGCGACGGCGCATCAGAGAACCGGTGAGTGAGTTTCTTTTTTCTCTCTCTCCTCGCAGGGAGGAGTGTAGCGCGGAGGATGGCGGGGCCGGAATGACTCACGCCCGGACGGCAATCAGCATGATGAGGCGAGCAAGGGATAAAGGTGACCGGAGACGGCAGTTCGAGAGAGAGAGAGAACTATGAGCAGCTGCCCTGTATGTGTTTATGTTTGTGTGTTTTTGTTTAAGTTTACCATTAAACTTTATTTATATTGTCAAGCCGATTCTCGCCTCCTTTCCCTTATAACCCCTTTACAGTTTTATACACCTGTTTCTGCAGGCATTTGTTAAACAAGCTTTAATTTCATGTAATGTGGAAACGAACTTATTTATCTATATTATTTAATAAAGTGAATGTTTATCACTTACTTTGTAGATCTCCCTGAGTGTCGACATGTTGTAATTCTGACTTCAAGATGCATTCCGAGTTGAATGGAACGCAGCACTACTTTTCAAAACTTGATCCGACACTGAATGCTCAAGCAGCCTAATTTACACTTAGAAAACTCCTGATGTTGCTGTAACAATGCAAAAAGCACTTACCAATTTACTTGAAGTGAAAATCAGTCCTCCTTTCCTGTTTAATAAACTAAGCAATTACACGGTCATGCAGAACATCTCGTGTTTGTAAATCCATAAGGATCTCGCACTCTTCGCTTTGATTTTTTTTTTCCGCTTTCAAATTATGTACATCACTTAAAGCGTAATTGCGTCACTCAAGGCCAGCTAGAAGGCCTCAACCGGGACATATCCTAAAGATCACACCCATAAAGAACAAATAAATCAATCTGATTGGCTGATGAATCTGACAATCTGACATTAGATGCATATTCACTTGCACTGTTGAGGGATTCTGTGGAAATTATGAAGGCATGAGGGGGTGGAGCTCAGACTCACGCGCTGCTTCAGGCATGCGATTTGTGAAACACTTTGCACCAAGGAATAAATTCTGACTGGAAAAACTTTTCATTTTTCTCTATTTGTTTGTAGATTATTTAAGAGTGGAAAGCGATTAAAAATACATAGGCGATGATTGAGAATTAAAGGATGAAATATATTTATTTATTTGGCATGTTAGGCCAGCAGAGAAGGCTTTGCTGGCCCTGAGAATTCGCCACTGCTATTACGATGTATTGTTATGTTTATTCATATGAATGAAAATTATTAAATATCATCTTTCCTTGTGTTCAACAGGGTGGAAATCATGTCATGATAATTTTTAAATTAGATTTTCGCTATATTTCATTTCTTTCAATGACTGAAATGGTTCCTGATCAGGTAGAAAAAAAATCACCAATTTTAAACCATTTTAGAGATACACATTATATCTAATACTGACAACAGGCAAAAGAAATATTGATTTTTTTTTTTAGCTATATTGTCAAGCCCTATGTGGCGGTAGTGCATGTATGCCTGTAAAGTTAGTTATAAAAAGGTAATTTTCACAACCTCATTTCATGACTGTCTTGAGCAATTTCTTGCTCTTGTGATGAAGAAACAATGCATTAGCATTAGCTAAAACTGGTGCAGGCTTATAATTGAATGAAGTCAGGGAGTTTCTTCAAATAATGCAAAGGGCATCGGTCTTTATGTACCTCAGGTTTGCCCAATTAAATTGTACATCCCTATAGTAGTGTAGCACATGGCAAGGTCAAATATCAGTGGCAGATTATCTTTCCATGCCAACAAAAAGAAAAAACAGCTGCCTTAATTTTGCGTCAGGACTTGATAGACGCAAGCAGGAAAAGCTGACAGAACACCAGCTTCTAAACTATTTCCTCACAAAATTCTATTTGGAAACCCATGTAGAGTCTGCAGTCATTAGCAAATAAAAGTGTAACCAAGATATTAGTTGGAAATCTCACCTTCATGATGTTCCAAACATGAATGACTTTCTTGGAACATCATAGAGGTGAGTAAATGATGACAGAATTACTAAAAGTACTCCTTTATGAGCCCCACCACCCCATTTGATTGTAAATGTAACACAAAGAGAGACGTGGTCCGTTCAGTACAGGGGTCTGTATCCTCATGCACGCACAGCGGTAGCAGCTGTCTCAATTCTGACTTGCCTACTGTCATTACATTACTAATTGCTGAAGAAATTGCAGCCTTGGTTGCAGATCCACCACTATAAGTGGGTATTTATAGAGCAGAAGACCAGAGGGAGGACAGCAGCACCTCTTTTCCAACTGAACTGATACACAAACAGTGCTGCTTCTACTCAAAGATACATGAGCATATCGTTCAGCTCATTCATATCTGCAAGACAGCTATTAGGACTGGGTGGTATGAAAATATAAACCACCGTGCAGCAGTAGAAATGTGTCAACTAGTACAGATTTAGCTATATTGTTTATACCATGGTAGATATATTTGCATGATTATCAGTGGGCATGACTGCATTACGTTATTGACACATGAAAGCGACAAAGAAACATGGAGTTATGTGAAAATACAGAGGAAGAACTTGTTATTATGGGGTATTTGTTAGGAACAAAGTGGAGTTTTGTTTATTTAAGTTTGCCAAGCATTGTCACAAATTGCTGCATTAACCTCCTGAGACCGGAGCATGACTGCTGCGTGCATTTTCCATTTCCCTTTTTGATTGTAACTAGTAGCACCTAATAAAAAAACAATAAAAAATAAATAAAATAAAAAACTATATATATATATATATATATATACATATATATATATACATACACCCACACACACCCACACAGTTGCAATCGAAATTATTCAACCCCCCCCCCCCAAGCTTTTCTGATGACCCAGAATTTTTAAACTTTACATCTATATCAGTTGAGTGACACATTCAAAGTCATAGTGTGAATATATAACCTAATATTTGTATATAGCAGGATTTATTTTTAAATACAGCCATGTCATAATTATTCAACCCCTATTGCATGTAGCTGTTTCTTAAATATGTAAGGCTACACAAGTAATTGTTTTAAAACAAAATTAAGTCATCAATTTGCAATGGCACTTATTTAAGTTTTAAAATTTACGTTTTAAAATGTATTTCTATGCCAAAAATGCAATTAAATATAAGCTGTCTCAAACGCTAATAGAGGAGATTATTTCATTACACAAGAAAGGTCATGGCTAAAAGTACATTTCCAAGGCACTTCAATTTCCAATAGACAATGTTGGCAGCACCATTCATGAATATTTTAAATATGGTACAACAGCAACCTTCTTGGGGTGTGGAAGAAAGCAAAACCCAAAAGGGAAATGTTGACTCATGATGACTGAATATTCAAGAAATAATTAGGAAAGACCTTTGGAGTCCTGGAAGAAGGTTTTATAGACATATGACACTAAACTGAAAATGAGTTTTAGACCCATGACAAGAACGACACCATCCCCACAGTCAAGCATGGAGGTGGGTCAGTCCTGTTATGGGGGTGTTTTGCGGCTGCAGGAAACGGCTATCCTCACTATGTGACTGATACCATGGATTCTTTCAGGTATCAGGCCATTTTGGCATGAAAAATGTGATGCCTTCAGTGTGTAAATTGAAGCTCGGTGATCACTGGATTTTCCAGCAAGACAATAACACCAAGGATACAACCAAGTTGTCCAAAATCTGGTTCAGGGATAGGTCATGGAACGTCCTTAAATGGCCCTTTCAGTCCATCATTAAAATCCCATTGGAAACCTTTGTTGGGATTTCAAAGAAGCAGTGGCAGCACAGAAACCAAAGAATGTCAATGAGCTGGAAGTTTTGCTCATGAAAAATGTGTAAAAATTCTAATAGAGAGGTGTCCGAAGCCTGAGAACCCTGAAACATTTATTTGCTGTTATTAAGGATAAAGGATGCTCCACAAATGATTGACTTTGGGGGTTGAATATTTTTGACATGACATACAGTATGTGGAGAGAACTCTTTGTTCTCAAAATCACTCAAATGTGTATTAAAAACGTTGACTGTTTATTGAGGTTTTAGTTGATGTGTTTAATTCACATCACCAGAATGTATTGCTGGTCGGGGGGTTGAATAATTTTCAGTACTTATTGACCCCTCTCCAAACATATCGTTTATGGTTGTGACCATAAAGCTCTATTTTTGGTCTCATCACTCCAAATTACAGTGTGCCAGAAGCTGTGAGGTGTGTCAAGGTGTTGTCTGGCATATTGTAACCGGGCTTTTTTTGTGGCATTGGTGCAGTAAAGGCTTCTTTCTGGCAACTTGACCATGCAGCTCATTTTTGTTCAACCACACTGTCTTTTTCCAGAGCAGCCTGTATTTCTCCTGAGGTTACCTGTGGGTTTTTCTTTGTATCCAGAACAATTCTTCTGGCAGTTGTGGCTGAAATCTTTCTTGGTCTACCTGACCTTGGCTTGGTATCAAGAGATCACCGAATTTTCCACTTCTTAATAAGTGATTGAACAGTACCGACTTTTCCATCTTTATAAAGTTCCATTACCTTGTTACGCAGGTCTTTTGACAGTTCTTTTCTGCTCCCCATGGCTCAGTATCTAGCCTGCTCTGTGCATCCACGTGACAGCTAACAAACTCATTGACTATTTATACACAGACACTAATTGCAATTTAAAAAGCCACAGGTGTGGGAAATTAACCTTTAATTGCCATTTAAACCTGTGTGTGACACCTTGTGTGTCTGTAACAAGGCCAAACATTCAAGGGTATGTAAACTTTTGATCAAGGCCATTTGGGTGATTTCTGTTATCATTATGATTTAAAAAGAAGCCAAACAACTATGTGATAATAAATGGCTTCATATGATCACTATCCTTAAATAAAAGACAGTTTTTTTGCATGATCAGTCATATTTTCAAAATCAATGTCAAAATTTCACAATTTCTGCCAGGGTCTGCAAACTTTTGAGCACAAATGTATATATATATATATATATATATATATATATATATATATATATATATATATATATATATATATTCTAGACCAAATAGTTTTCCTAAAATTTTATGTCAACTTAGCAGGACTAAGTTGTGAAATTTTAAATAATACCAAGCTATAGAAAGATACCAAGCTATAAAAACAATTTTATCAAATTGTTTATGTTTCCAGGAGTGTTGGTTATTAATATTTTTGAGCCGTTACAGACATTAAATCGGAAATTAGCATAATTAATTTAGATTTAAAATAATGGCCAGCGTCATTCAATCACTGCCATCCATGTTAAAATGATACATTATAAATTCTGAATCTATGCACTGATTATCATTGTCCCATGTCTGCCAAACATGTTGAGTGATCCAAACATCATCTGCAGCATGAAACTGAACTTTTGGTCAGATTTAAGGAATGAATACACTTAGCTGCATAGAGAGCTATAGGATGCTCCCTTGCTCCCTATTTAGTGAATGACTTAACCTCCAGTGCGCTGTCTGTCTGCACTGGTCTCAGAACAGTTCAAAATGCACCTTATTTTCATCCTAACATGTAAAGCCTCTGAAAGCAAAATTTTTCAGCTTTAGGATGAACCCATTGATTCTCAATGTGATACTGCACAGTAAAAACAGGATTTTCTAAGGAAAAAATGTGCTAAAGTACACATTAGTGTACAATGTGTTTATCAGTGTGGCGTTTCACGATAAATTGCTCAAATTTTAAGAATGGCACATCGGATGAAACTAGAGACTCAAATAGATATTATATAGTCATATTTTGACTCAAATAGATTTCAATGTAAAAACGTAATTAGGTTTCTAACTAGTTTTGTTGGCGTTTCTCCCAAAGACAAACTCTGCTGTGGTCGGTGCCATGTTGTTTTGTCACGAAAGTTGAACCCTTCACTGACAGCACAGATTCTTCTGAACTGAGATCAGACAGTTTAAATAAATGTAAATCATGCGCCGCGTATAGCGAAGACAAAATACAACGTCCACGCGTGTGTACGCCGGGTCGCAAAAGTCACAGGTGTGTGTATATCGACTATTTTACAATGGTTTTTATGTGGCTCATCCAATCAGAATTTAGAGTCATAAATATCTACTTTATCATATTAGCTTTACTGATTTTTAGTCTTTTGTTACATAATGTGAAGCTGTTTTTGCAATGAGGCCAGACATATCATTAATTTGTTATGAATAATCTTATCTTTTCAGAAGTTTCAAATAAAAAGAGAAAATAATCAAAAGAGATTAAGTACCTTTCAATTGTAAAGTATTTTTATTTATTTTTTTACATAATTATCCAAAAATAGACATTACCAAGTGGTATATATATATATATATATATATATATATTCCAGTTGAAATTCCAGAAAACTAACTATAATGTGATATTTGGGTGTATCTTTAACTTCGAAAAATCTTTATCAGTGGCAAAAATTTTGGGTGTGGTGGAAATGATGCCACAACTCTGAGATGGTTGTAATTTTGGAAAAAAGTTATAGAATATTATTTTCACACAATACATATTCAAATGTTTATGTGTATTTCACTCCTTGTTTACAACTCCATAGTATTAAAAATGTAATTATTTGTATTCTTTTAATGGTTTTCCATAGCTTAATTGAAAGTCTGGGACAAGGCTAACAATCAAATCTGTACATAATAGGCATTTGAAAGGTACAAAAAAATCAATGATACAGGCATGGTGCAAACTTTCTAAGTTAGTTTTAATGTGACCTTCATATAACAAAAGGTGAAAACTGATAGTTGTAATAAAAATCAATCCCTGAGATTGCCAGAAATTGAAGAAACATCCATAAACTTTTACTCTGATATAAAATTACTTATGCCGTTATATTTAGATTTAGTTAGATTTTTGTCATATAGTTTGGCTACTAAGGCTGTGAATCCATTTAAAAAATTTAAGTAATTAATCACTCAGTTTTCTGTTAATTTAATGCCTTAAAAAGTCAACTATTAATCACAGAAATGCATTAAATTTCCCAGCCTTATTGGCTAACGTAAACAGCCTTTAATTAGGCTAATATACTATATAAATTGGCGGAAGAATGGGTTATTGTAATTATTTTTAAAAAATGTTGCTACTGTAAGCTACGTGAAGATCCAGTTACAATGAGGCATTCTGCTTCATGCTGTGCCTTACCCTTTCCAACAAACAATTTCACATTGTTGGAATAACTGTTTTTGTTTTGTCTCGTATGGATCTGCTGCAGTCCTCTGCTCAAATTTTGGAATAAATAATTCAGTTCCTGCTAATCAAACTGCTTAACATGGCTATTCTCTATGCCATTTTCCCAGAAGTTTGAGTTTACAGTTTGCGATGGTGAATTATTCTAACACAAAAAAAGACATATCATCATGACCTTTGCTGCATCCTTATAACACATCAAATTTGAGTCAACATCCAGTAAAGCTTTTTACATGAGTTCCTGTGGTTCAACTGGTAGAAAACATGACACTAGTAATGCCAAGGTCATGGCTTTGATTCCCTGGGACTACACAAACATAAAATGCACTATGAGTCACTTTGGATAAAACTGGCAAAAGCATAAATATAAATGTAAAAGCATGCATACTTTCAAACACACTCAGACATTTTTAGAGCCATAACTTTCTAGGACTGTAAATGATGTTATGTAAAACAGGTTCATGCAGGTGATAATTGGTTGCTAATTTAGTCATTTATGTTAATTTACACTCACCCTCATGTTGTTCCAAACCCATATGGTTTTTTTTTCTTCCGTGGAATACAAAAGGAGATGTTAGGCAGTGTTAGTCCCCATTCAGTTTCATTGCCTCTTTTATCCATACAATGAAAGTCAATAGTGACTAAGGCTGTCATTCCCCAACATTCTCTAAATGATAGAGTGAACTATATCTTTAAGCCTCATTTTATTCAGGTCAATTGTAAATGTATAAATATTACAAGAAACTGTTTTTTGTATTTTTTATATAAACTATAGCCTATTAGTGCCATGTAAGAGAATTTGAGATCTAATCTATACTTTTGTACTTACAGTTAATGTATGGAAGAGAGCTGTGTGACTATTCTTCAAAAATTCTCCTTTTGTGTTCCACAAAAAAACAAATAATAGCACACAGATTTGTGGGTAAGGAGCCCCTTAGAGGACAGGGAGGGAATTTATTTTCTAAAATTGGTTTGAGCTCCCTAACAAAAATTTTGCGTTATCTCACAAAATGTTTGGGTTTCCTCGCAATAGTTTGCATTCATTCACAATAAGTTTTGCTTTCCCTCGCATTTTTGGGGGGTTTTCTCGCAGTAGTTTTATCCACCCCTTATGAAAATTAACCAGTTGAACTATGGTATTTGTAGTTAAACTATAGAAACCACAAAATGTACCATAGTTTTACTACACTAACTATAGTTCAACTATGGTATCTGTTGTAAAACCATAACTACAACATTTACTATAGTTGTACTACAATAACCATATTTGAACAGTGATATTCATAGTAAAACCATATTAATAATACAGGAAAACCAAAACTATGGTAATAAAAATTGGTGGTCGACCGATATATTGCAGAGGCCGATAAATCAGCCGATATTCAGAATTTTTAAATGATCGGCATTGATCCATTTTCCCGTTTGGCCGATTCGTTCCTCAAGCTGCAAGGATGCCGAGAATCGCCTGCTTGCATGTGAAGAAGCCACATGAGACATATACATACGACCAATCAGAGTTCGTTTTGTCGCTGCGTGCCGTCGTGTTACAACAATAATAGACCGGCATATAACAACGTCTCATTTAAACTATCCTGTCATATCAGACAGACACGTATGTGCTCATGATGTTTAAAGTGCTCGTGCGTTTCATTTTCTTTCTCTCTCTTCTCAACAGTTTCCTGTAACTTTGTGTATTGATACAAAAGCAAATATCAATAAAGTGTGATTTCTAATGTGCACATGCCATCCGTGGTTGCTGGACTACTGTGTATGCTGTTGTTATTTCCTTCTTCCTAATATATTAACAATTTCTTTATGTGCAATTAAATTACTAAAATTGGGATGACTAAACAGTAACCAGATAAAATGGCTATCTGCCATTTAAAACACAAAAAAAAATATTTTTCTTATTGTTTTTACAAAGCTGAAGTTTTGTGTGAAATTATGAGTAAATATAATGCTAAATAAAAGTTTTGCAATTTTATGTATATGTTATTTACTATATTAAATTGTGTGATTATATTGGCATTGCATAGGCCTATCGGCAACCCTTCTCTCTGAATATTGGCATCAGTCATTAAAAAAACCCACTAATAAAAATCATTATCATTCTGCCAAAAAACATATGGTTACTACAGTTTTTCCCACCCAAAAAAAAAAAAAAAAAATGCTAATGAAAATTAACCCTTTAATTATTTACATGGCGCCATCTCCTGGAGGCCATATGTAACATTGTGCTTCGTGTGGATTATCTAATGATTTATGCATCTGGGTAGGGTTGCACCAGCTTTCCATAAGCTCTCACTTAAGTTGGGAAGTAAAGTTCAAACTAAGGGCTTAGTAACTACTAGTTAGTTTGTAACTAAGTCAGTGCCTAATTTGGTTGACCCACCTGTCCTTAAGGCAAGACTTAGCTAGTAGGTCGTAAGCTCTCCATAAAGTAATGCGTAGTCACAAAATGACATTTCCCTTTATTGATCCAATAAGCAGCCTTCACTTTTTACACAGAAGTGTTAAAAAGCCATGCATTTTAGTTTTATCTTGTTACGGTTAATGTTCAAACCTTGTTTTCTCACATAGTCAGCTGTAATAAATTATATTCCCAATGAAATACGACAAGTAATAAAAGTATATTTAATAAATAGTATATTTAGCATATGTAAATTAAAAATTTTCAGGAACTATGTCTAAAATTAATAAGTGCAATAAATAAATAATACATTTACAATTTTTTTTTTACATTTATTCATTTTAATATCATATACATTTTGTATGTGATAAAACTTAACCCCAGGCGATGCACCCCGTGCATCGTTATTAATTTTATGCTGAAGAGCTGCTAAGAAGCAAGATTTTTTTATTATTTTTTTTACATAAATAAATGTAAACGAGCGTAAATATCAACATCATCATATGTCTAAAGGATTATAGTCTGTCACACAAAACATGAGTTCATTGATGTCATAAAATATCAGTCTGCTTTTTTATTCCGACCATTATTCCTGGTCACAGTCTTCCATAAATATTTAGTTCATATGTAGGGTTACGTCCTACCTAAGTTTAATGGTGCAATGCTAAAATATTTTATAGTGCGCAAATTGGGACTTAGTGCCCATTTACGCCACAACTAGGCTAAGTTGTAACTTACATATGGCTGGTGAAACCGGCCCCTGATTACCTTGAGTGTGGGCTCATTTAAAGCATATTAACATCCTCTATGTAATGGTATGTGATATTTTACGTTCCATTTATTTTTTGTGAATTAACAAGCAAAAACGCAGCACATAAAATGCCAACATAATTGTCAAAGACATATACTTAGCTATTACTCGCTATATTTTTGTCTTCGAGTAAAACAGTTAGGCTGGTTGTATTCTACTCATTGAGAGCTTTCCAGCAACATTTGACACATGGCTATTTGATCAGTTTGATGTTTTTACTGTTTGAAATAATATGTACAGTGCAAAATTATTGATAAATTATCAAAATGGAACATTTCTGATTTGTCTGCAAATTTGAAGTACTTGTTCAGTTTTGGTCATAACGCCTACATGCATTGGAAAGTAGATGCACCGGCGAGCCCATCTAAGCTTACCATGGTTGCACTATAGTAAAACTAACCATGTTATTTTTGGCAGAATGATTATGATTTTAATTACTATAGTTTTGTTTTTCCTGTATTATTGCTATACTTTTATCATGAATATCACGGTTGAAATATGGTTACTGTAGTAAAACCAAGGAAAGTTTTTGGTTACTATGGTTTTAATACTACGAATACCACAGTTCAACTATTGTTACCATAGTAAAACCATGGTAATTTTTATAAGGGATGGATAAAGCTATTGCAAGGGAACGCAAAACAATTTGCGAGGGTACTCAAAGCTGTTTTGAGGGAATGCAAAACTTTCTGTAAGAGAACACAAACTATTCCGAATCAATGCAAAACTTTGCATGAGAAAATATATTACCTTCCTGTCCTCTATGTGGCTCCGCAGCAGGTGAGTAAATAATTACATAATTTGCATTCTTGGGTGAACCAAGAATATAATTTTATTCTGAAATGCTCACCATCTCATAAGTTGTGACCACTTTCTTCAGGACTTCAGGCAGCAGACCCTGGGCCTCCATGGTGGGATACTGATCCTTAAGGTTAAACAGCAGAACTGGGCTGTTGTCTGGCCCGATGAGGCGCGGAGAAAGTGCGAGAATACATTGCTTCAGGTTGGCCACCGCAGACAGACCGCACAGCTCTTTAAAGGGCACAATAGCATTCTGTGGAAGACAAACAGGTCAATGTTTGAGTTTGCGCATATAAATTTGTCAAAAAGTTTCTATGATTTGCAACAGAGTTCTTGTTTACATATGTAAACTGCAGATTGGTTTTATGATATCTGTCACTAACCAAATGTATTTCAAAAATGCTGTAAGAAAGTAGACCTGAGAAAATGGCAGCAATGTTTGAAATGGAATACTAGCGAACAGAACTGCATACTGCACAGTATACACTGTTGAATGCCTAATATCTTTAAAAAAAAAAAATGGTGTAAAACAGTATGCATTATGCAAGAGAAGTGTTTCAAACATCAGTTTGCTAAATTGTTGTCACATGACCTCATGCATCACCTTGCATGTTTATTTCAGCTAGTGTCCTATAGATATCATACTCCAAAACTATTACAACTGTCATAGTATTATGCTATTCGGAACATACTGTAGCCAGTGACCTAGTTGAGGGAGGAGACATGAAAACAGAAAACAAAGCAACGGCAGAAAGGTACCAGCTTTCTCATAGAGAGCATCTATGAACAAGAAATGCAACAGGAAGTGGTTTTATTGAGTGTCTTTTACAGAAGCACTGCTCTGAGTGTGGGCAGATGACATCATTCTTGTCATTAATACGCCACCACGAGGACTTAGAGTGCATTGGGAATTGGGCATTCCAAATTGGGCCAAAAAAAAAAAAAAAACCTACATTCAGTTACATTTAAGGGGAAAAAACCATATGTGTAAGTTTTGTCAATATGAGTGGATGACACTTATGGCAGAACATGTTAAAGTGGCCCCAAAAAGTAAAGGTCGACCGATTAATCGGCACCGATAGCTGCTTTTGGAACTATCGTTACCATCAAAAATTAAAGTCGATAGTTCACAGATTAATTAACCCAGCTCTCTGTTCCCACGTCTATCTGTCAGTGGATCACCAGCTTTCTGACAGACAGGCAGCAGATAGTGAGACTGGGGAAATTCACTTCCAGCACATGTAGAATCAGCACTGGTGCCCCCCAGCGATGTGTGCTCTCCCCACTACTCTTCTCCCTGTATACCAACGACTGCACTGCCAAGGACACCTCTGTCAAACTCCTGAAGTTTGCAGATGACACTACAGGTGCATCTCAATAAATTAGAATGTCGTGGAAAAGTTCATTTATTTCAGTAATTCAACTCAAATTGTGAAACTCGTGTATTAAATAAATTCATTGCACACAGACTGAAGTAGTTTAAGTCTTTGGTTCTTTTAATTGTGACGATTTTGGCTCACATTTAACAAAAACCCACCAATTCACTATCTCAAAAAATTAGAATACATCATAAGACCAATAAAAAAAACATTTTTAGTGAATTGTTGGCCTTCTGGAAAGTATGTTCATTTACTGTATATGTACTCAATACTTGGTAGGGGCTCCTTTTGCTTTAATTACTGCCTCAATTCGGCGTGGCATGGGGGTGATCAGTTTGTGGCACTGCTGAGGTGGTATGGAAGCCCAGGTTTCTTTGACAGTGGCCTTCAGCTCATCTGCATTTTTTGGTCTCTTGTTTCTCATTTTCCATAGATTCTCTATGGGGTTCAGGTCTGGTGAGTTTGCTGGCCAGTCAAGCACACCAACACCATGGTCATTTAACCAACTTTTGGTGCTTTTGGCAGTGTGGGCAGGTGCCAAATCCTGCTGGAAAATGAAATCAGCATCTTTAAAAAGCTGGTCAGCAGAAGGAAGCATGAAGTGCTCCAAAATTTCTTGGTAAACGGGTGCAGTGACTTTGGTTTTCAAAAAACACAATGGACCAACACCAGCAGATGACATTGCACCCCAAATCATCACAGACTGTGGAAACTTAACACTGGACTTCAAGCAACTTGGGCTATGAGCTTCTCCACCCTTCCTCCAGACTCTAGGACCTTGCTTTCCAAATGAAATACATAACTTGCTCTCATCTGAAAAGAGGACTTTGGAACACTGGGCAACAGTCCAGTTCTTCTCCTTTGCCCAGGTAAGACGCCTCTGACATTGTCTGTGGTTCAGGAGTGGCTTAACAAGAGGAATACGACAACTGTAGCCAAATTCCTTGACATTTAAAAGATTTAATCACAATTAAAAGAACCAAAGACTTAAACTACTTCAGTCTGTGTGCATTGAATTTATTTAATACACGAGTTTCACAATTTTGAATTACTGAAATAAATTAACTTTTCCACGACATTCTAATTTATTGAGATGCACCTGTACTGTCATCGGCCTCATCCAAGATGACGATGAGTCTGTATACAGAAGGGAGGTTGAATGGCTGGCTCACTGGTGCAGTCAAAACAACCAGGAGCTGAACACGCTCAAAACAGTGGAGATGATTGTGGACTTTAGGACACCCCAACACTGACCCCCCTCACCATTCTAAACAGCACTGTGGCAGCAGTGGAGTCATTCAGGTTCCTGGGCACTACCATCTCACAGGACCTGAAATGGGAGACCCATATTGACTCCATTGTGAAAAAGGCCCAGCAGAGGTTGTACTTCCTTCGCCGTTCAACCTGCCACAGGCGCTGTTGCTACAGTTCTACTCAGCAGTCATTGAGTCTGTCCTCCGCACTTCAGTAACTGTCTGGTTTGGTTCAGCTACAAAATAATCGGACATCAGAAGACTACAAAGGACAGTTCGGACAGCTGAGAGGATTAATGGTTGCCCCCTGTCCTCCCTTCAAGAACTGTACACTTCCAGAGTGAGGAAACGGGCTGTAAAAATCACTCTGGACCCCACTCACCCTGCCCACTACCTTTTTGAACTGTTGCCTTCTGGTCGACACTACAGAGCACTGAGCACCAGAACCGTCAGGCACAAGAACAGTTTTTTCCCTCAGGCTATCCAACTCATGAACAGTTAAAACTGCCCCATTGTGCAATAATTATGTGCAATACACAGCTTAGTCAGTTTTATTTGTTTAACATATCCTACCTCTTCTGCCGTGTGTGTATATATATATATATATTTGTTTTGTTTTTTTCCCCCATGAGTTGAAGGCTCCGGAGGAGAAATAAGCAATCACTGACACATTGAGGGAATTGCTGTGTCTATATCTGTCGTATTTGACAATATACATCCATATTTTAAACTCAAATTTAATGAATTTTTTTATTTTTACTATATAATCAAGTGTATAGTGTTTATATTGTAGGCAAATACGTTGTAGATGACTGTAAGTGCATATTTTATTATCTCTCAGTGTGAGCAAAGACATTTCAAAATACCCCGGTCTAGTTTACAGTTAAAAGTCCCTCGATATGCACCAAATGGTAACACTTTACAATAAGGTTTCATTTGTTATCATCAGTTAACTACATTAGTTAACATGAACTAACAATGAACAACACTTTACAGCAATTTTTAATCTTAGTTCATGTTAATTTTAACATATACTGACAAATAAATGTATCAGTATATGTAATTCTAAATAAATTGTAATTGTTAACATCAGTTAATGCACTATGAACTAACACGAACTAACAATGAATAATTGTTTTAACAAAGATTTATAAATGATGCAAACAATATATTGTTAATTGTTTGTTCGTGATACCTATTGCATTAACTACTGTTAACGAATAGAACCTTATTGTAAAGTGTTACCCACCAAATCTTCTGGTTATTATAAAGAATGTGCATGAGTAATCGAATAATTGAGTAATCGTTCTGCATCAACTAGTCCACTATTAAAAACACTACTCGAATATTGCATATTGATTTTCTTTCGCGCATTTGCCTGCCGTGAGCAATGCTGAATTATACTGTACTTCCACTCTGGATCTCTCACTAAATCTCGCTGTTACAAATTAGTCCATTGGGTGGAGCTGTGGATGTGTGTCGTTGAAGTGTTGGATGAGAGAAGACATGACACTGCTTTGTGTGCTTTCAAGCAAAGCCAAGTTTGGCAATACTTGTAACAGGGGTTACAATTACACTATAATTGAATTAATTAATTAATACTTGGGAGACCTCAGACATCTTAATGGTATGGGTGGAATTTGCTGACGATCCCTTACAAGCGCTAGTTAATGAAAGCCCATCGGAGCATTTTTAGGCATAATTCTCCAGCTACAACAAGCGTTAAACTTTTGAGTTCAATGTTTTATGCCTGTATGACATCTTTGTAAAATTGTCGGCTCCAGAGAATGGAAGGATATACAGGACTAGAGAGCGTGGGTAGGTGAAACCGAATGTCAAATGAATAACGAGCCAACAACTTCTGGAGATAAGGTAGAAGTTCTGCGTTAGTTTCGTGTCTTCAGACCTGCCAGCTCCAGTTTCAGTTCTACTTAATGTGGATTATACGTGCTGGTGTAAATGTAAGTGTAAGTTACTCTTATAGCACAATTTCACATGTTATTATCACGACAATCTGGATCTGATTTTCTGCCTTACTGAATGCACCTGAGCCCAACTCGTTAGAGATTGCTCTTATTTGGCAAGCATTCATTATAATTTTTTTTTTTTTTTTTTTTGTATGTGTATCTGTCAGGTTTTCATTTCTGGAACAACATACAATACACACTTATGTTATTTATAATGAGGTATTGCTTCCACTGTCTTTAATTTAATATTTTGCACTGTACAATGCAGAAGCAAGACAAATGTAGTGCAACAGCTTTGGCAAAACAAACAATGAAGCGACTCTGATGAAACAGCATGCAGGAACAGATGTAAAGAAACAGGTATGAAGAAACAGCAGCTAATGTTATACAGGGCTACACCGCACCTGCAATGGCTAATTTATTATGAATACATTTAAAACATAAAACTGGAACCCTTTATAAACCACCCCACTAAAGCCTAAATAAATGCCTTACCTTCAGTGAGAAAAGGCTCTTACCATACACTAAGCTCACCACATCAACACACATCAACCTTATAATATATATAGATTAATAATATTGGACCTGTTGGGTACACGCGTAAGAATAAATAGCAAATGTGCAACTAACCAGTAGAGAGAGAACAAAGCTGCAGAGTTGAACCTGCTGCTTCTTTTGCAAACGAAAAGCAAGAGAAGCACTAAATAGTTTACAGGGAAGATAACAAACACAACGTCCTCTTTATGAATACCATTTATCTTAAGCACATATCTTAAGTTGGTAACGGACAAGGATGTGTTTTTATGGTAGAAAGGAAATGTAAAGCGGTACGAGAAACTCGTAAGCTTATCAGAATTAAGATGTGCATTAAATATCTGAACATGGGCAGAGCGAATTTTTTAAAAGCCACTTGTTTTTTCTGAATAATAATATGTGAAATTATAAAAAGGTGATGGCCTTTATGCAGACTCAAGAGTTTAAAATATGTGAATTAGCCTAATGCCATCAGCAGTGGTTTCAATGTAAGTTCCATGTGAGTGCAATTTTTTTTACTGTTATTTTTGAATTGTTTTTATTAATACATATTGTTCATTTTATGAACCCCAAAATGGTCTAGAAACGCCCCTGACTTGTAATATTTTGATTTGTATTGAATTCCATTCTATTGGTACTGATAACGGACAAGGATATGTTTTTATGTTAGAAAGGAAATTTTGACAAAGAAAATTATTTTGTTCTTGGTGACATTTGTGAACGAAACTGACATTTTAATTTATGAGTAATCGATTACTCATTTTTTACAAATTACTCCAAAATGCCCATCCCTAGTTTTATTGGGATTTTGTTTGCACAATAAACAGTATCTGGGATTCTTGTAGCCTCTATGTCTGTGCCTGTCACATTAAGGAAGACTAAGAACATTTTAACACAATAAACACATTTAATAAACTGATTTTTAAAAAAAGGTTATCGGCTTTTCCACCAGCTTAGTTAACGGAAAAATCCAATTTCGGTTGACCTTTACCAAAAAGTTTTGGGACGCTTAAAGAATGTTCATGGTTTAATTACAAATTAAGCTTAATAGACAGCATTTGTTGCATATTGTTGATTATCACAAAAGATAATTTCGACTCATCCCTCTTTATTTCAAAGAAAGAAAGAAATCAGTGTTAGAGTAAGGCACTTACAACAGAAGTTAACAGTGCCAGTTTTTGAAGGGTTTAAAAGATAATTATTTATTTTTAATTTTTGTTAAAGCACTTTTATAGATTATTCAGTCACAATGTGTATTATTTGATCTGTTAAGTTTAAACTGTCATTTGGTTGGACTACAGTTTTAAGAGGATGAACTTCTTGATAATGGATGCAATTTGATTTGATGGTTTCTTATCAAATATAAAGATATTTCAACATTATTAAGTGCGACTAAAGTATCCAAATACTGTTTTGGGCCATTGCATATAAAGACTCCATACAGAGGTAGATTCATGCAACAGTGTTCTTTACTCGTCTCACAATATAATGCTCTTTCAAAGTTACATCCCATCAAATGTCTCAGCCAATCAAACCAATATTAAACTAAATGCAGCTATTAAATTCACATCCTGCTTCAATTTGGGAGGAAACTTCTTAGTAAGTCTGTTTTTCATCCATAGTATAAAGTAGTTTAAAAAGTGAATCATTGAAATAATGGCCATTTTAATCATATAAATGGTTTCTGGTACTGGTTGTGGTGGTACATAAGACTAAAAAGATTGGTAAACATTGTTATAAATAACTGTGAAGTAGTGCCACTGAACACACAAGAAGTGTTAGTCTCTGAGCCTGAAATTGTTTCCACGGGAAGAATGCAATGTAAACAGAACTATTAAAATAAACTGTAATATGCAGCATGTTATGAGAAACCATAACAGAATAGCTCATGTCAAAATAAGACAAAGCCCAGAGCAGGAGAACTTGTACTTTTACATTATCTAATTTAAAGACTTAAAATGTACAAATACTGGTATCTCAGGCTGGGCAATATATTATATACTCACAATATATTTGTGGAGATATTAAATCAATAAATTCAATTCACGAGTTTTGAATTCAATAATCAAAAACTGATTCTCGATTCAAAACTCATGAAAAGTAAGCTCTGAAATATCCCACGATCTATACCATGAAGTTTTAATGATACTGAATCTGCATCTTCTATATAAGTTATTATTAACAGTAATACATTAAATGTTATTTAAACAATTCACAAATTCATACTAAACACAACCTGAATGTATTAAAATACACTGAACTGAAAATATATTTAGTGGACTACATGCACGTCCTTACTTTAGTGGTTGTTTCATGTTTTCATTTTCCCTTGTACAGTAAGGAATTTTTCTCCGATACTGACGTTTTCAAGTTTGCATTAAAACAGATGGTCAGTCAAAAAAAATCAAACATTGTATAAATAATATAGATATATATGTGTCTCGTATTGTGTTTTTTTTTTTTTTTTTTTTTTTTATTTAAGCTGTATGCCACTTAAAGTTTATTATTGTCATTGTTAATGATTAATTGATTTTCATTCAAGTTAATGATTGTCAATTAAGGACATTTCTAAACATGTGCAGCCCTAATTAGCACTTCTTTTTTTTAATTTATTTTTTACAGATGTCCCTATGTGACATTTATCCTGTATTAAGTTTAAGTAGAAAATGTATGGAGGTAAAAATGGCTGCGTATGAGTATGTATCGTTATATTATGCTTATAAAGGGAAATTATTAAATGTAATACCTTCTTCATTTAGAGAAAAACAATGTGAAAAAACATCCAGAGTGAAATTTGTTATGATCCTCATTTGTAAGTCACTTTGGATAAAAACATCTGCTAAATGACACTGTAAATACTGTAAATATATATATATATAGCTCTGGAAAACAATGAAGAGACCACTGCAAAATTATCAGTTTCTCTGGATTTACTATTTATAAGTATGTGTTTGAGATTTTTGTTTTATTCTATAAAGTACTGACAACATTTCTCCCAGATTCCAAATAAGAATATTGTCATTTAGAGCATTTATTTGCAGAAAATGACAACTGGTTAAAACAACAAAAATGATGCAGTGTTTTCAGACCTCTAATAATGCAAAGCAAATATGTTCATATTCATTTTTAAACAACACAATACTAATGTTTTAACTTAGGAAGAATTCAATATTTGGTGGAATAACCATGCCACACAGCCAGGTCAATCAAGGTGTGGATGGAGGACAACCGAATCAAGACCCTGTCATGGCCAGCCCAATCTCCAGTCCTGAACCCCATTGAAAACCTCTGGAATGTGATCAAGAGGAAGATTGATGGCACAAGCCATCAAACAAGCCGAGCTGCTTGAATTTTTGCGCCAGGAGTGGCATAAATTCACCCAACAGCAATGTGAAAGACTGGTAGAGAGCATGCCAAGATGCATGAAAGTTGTGATTGAAAATCAGGGTTATTCCACCAAATATTGATTTCTGAACTCTTCCTAAGTTAAAACATTAGTATTGTGTTGTTTAAAAATGAATATGAACTTATTTTCTTTGCATTACTCGAGATCTGAAAACACTGCATATTTTTTGTTATTTTGACCAGTTGTCATTTTCTGCAAATAAATGCTTTAAATGACAATATTTTTATTTGGAATCAGTACTTTGTAGAATAAAACAAAAATGTTAATTTTACTCAAACACATACTTATAAAAATAGTAAATCCAGAGAAACTGATAATTTATCTTAATCTTTTCCAGAGCTGTATATATATATATATATATATATATATATATATATACACACACACACACACACACACACACACACACACACACACACACACACTGAGCACTTTATTAGGAACACCTGTTTGAGTATTTCTGTAACAGCTGATCTCCAGCGATTTTCACACACAACAGACTCTAGAGTTTACTCAGAATGGTGCCAAAAACAAAAAACTGAGCAGCAGTTCTGTGGACAGAAACACCTTGTTTAACACTTGGTGCTAAATAGCATAAATATAAAGAAGCTGCACTCAAATTTTGTGTTTTGATTATCACAGATCTGTAATAAGAATTAAATTATCCCTAGAGTTTGCATGTGTGTGTGCATTAAAACAATTTAAACACAACCTGCGGTATTATCTTTTAGAAAAAAACACATATTTCCTGACTTCAAAATCTTCTCAGTGCTTTCTTTTTAAAGCAACGGTGCCCCTTTAACCCATAAGACAACCTAATCTCTTCTTAAAGGGGGTATAACTGACACATGCCTTTGGGCATACTAATCCTGCGTTATGTGACACATTTTCCACATCAAATATTAAACAGGAATTTGGCTGATCTTCTACCTGTAGCCTATATATATATATGAATATATTTTCAGTTTTCATGGCTAAATAAGGGAGCTTACTAGTCTGCAGCTAATCTTTGAAGTGTACTTATGCCAGTCCAACAAGTTGTGCAACACCGAGGAATTACAGCTGAATTAAAATCAACGCTTTTGGATTTTGTTTATCTGTGCGAGAAAGTCTTCAGTTGGAATGCTGCTGGCCTTGCAAAGAGATACTTTCTGTAATTTGTGGTATCCTCTCAAGGTCATCTTTGTGATGTGTTTGACATTTAAGAAAACATTCTCACGCTATTGAAAAGAAGATACTTGCCACGAAAAATGTAGGTTTGAAGAGGCTTGGCATGCTGCAAATTATACATTTGCTGAGTCATATGCATAACTTTAATGGATTATTCTGTGTTCAGTACGAGTTAAGCCCAATAGACAACATTTGTGGCATAATGCTGATTACCACAAAAAATAATATTGGCTCGTCCCTCCTTTTCCTTAAAAAAAAAAATCTAAAATTGAGGTGCTTCCAAGGCAAGTGAATGGGGCCCATTTTGAATTTAAATGCAGAAATGCGAAGCTTATAATTTTATAAAAGCACTTATATTAATTCTTCTGTTGAAACACATGTATTACTTGAGATGTAAACTTGTTAAAATCATAGTTTTTACAATCATTTTAGGGTTTACAGTGTTACATTGTCATGGCAACAAAGTTGTAAAATTGTATATAACTTTACACAGAAAAGGTTAGCAAGCAGTTTTATCACACTAAAATAATGTTAACACTCATATTGTTTACATCTTGTGGCTATACTTTTGAAACAGAGTATTTTAACATTTATGGATTGGCCCCATTAATTTGAAAACAACTAATGTTATCTCACCTGCATGTTCTCTCTGAGGTCCGTGGCTTCCCGTAGTGGCTGTGCAGCAGTTTTGAAGACTTCATCTACAGACTTGATGAGAAGTATCCTCATGGTGGCGTATTCCCGACCCCGTTTACTCTTGCGGACCGAAAGCCCCCTTTTGTGAGGCTTACCGCCTCCACGCCGATTCGTAATAGCCACATGGACGAAGAGCCAGGCGTGTGGTAACACTTCACCTGTTAGAGACTGAAGGGGAATGTGGCGGAAACCAGGCTGAATGCACTCGAACGGAATGGTGTACTGACCAATAAACTCATCCCCAATGTAGTCATCGTCCAAAACGACAAAGCGCACCATTGCCAGTTCCGGAAGATTAATCTGAAACTCAAAACTCTCATCAAAGATGGGATTGTCGCCATTCTGATGGACCGTTTTAGTCCTTTGCTCTGCGCAATCTGCAGGGATGCCGTGAATTTCAACGTAAACATAGGGATCTACGACATCACCTTTGGCACCTGAGCCTTTGGGTTTGGGAAAGTTTTGTCCACTAATAATCTTTATGTGAAGAAGCTGTGGAGACACACCAGGAACTGAGTCCTTAGTATTGGCACTGAAATAAGACACCTGCTCCCTCATGATGGCTGGGCGTAGTACGTAACCACAGTTGCCGTTTTGTCGAAACCAACCGATATTGAGGTCCATCATGAGACCCGGTGTTTGGTAGTTCATTGCTACTAATTGACAGCCACATTTCCAAAAGTCCTGAGGGTTCATGTTGCTGGAATCAATCCGCATTGGACTGGGATAAACCCTTGCCAGAAACTTCTTGTTGTAGTTAACAAAGTCCCCAGGGAAGTCTGTGGCACACCGACAAGCAAAGACCTCGTTGAAGGAGCAAAGCTCCCAGTGCTTCTGGTTCTGGAAAGCTGTCTGAAAGTCCTTAAACCGGACGGATTTACACAAGGTTACCAAGTCAGACAAGTCCTTGGAGAGCTGAAACCGTTTGGGTTGAGCAACTGTTTGCTGTTCGCCTCCCTCATTGTTCATTCGTTGAGACATTTCCGCGCCTTCATCCTCATCTGTCACCTCACCTTCGGAGCCTGTAAAGTTGCTCGCTAGTTTCTTTCCCTTCAAAAGAATCTTGCCCTTCAATTCCGAGGGGGACGGAAGGTAGTTGTCCTCAATGTTGGGAGGATCTGAGTGAATTTTGTCCCCAAGTATCTTTTTAAGGTGTTGAAACACTACCTTTTGTTGCTGTAAAGAGCAGTGGTTCTCCAAGCACAAGATCAAAGGAAATTCTGATGCCACGAAACCATATTTATTGATGATGTCAATGACACTGCGGAAGACGATCTGTGAGGTCTGTGTATGGCCAGTGTAAATGACTGGTTCATTATCTGGCCCATCCCACACATCAAGTTCCACACTTCTGCAGCCCATCTTTAGGGCACGGATGTACCCGGTTATATCTGATGGACCCCGGAACTGGTCCTCAATCAGATAGGTATTATGGGAAGAGTTGATGTAGTAGTGAGAAAGGGGTTGGTTCATATCTTGGCATACTGTTTTTTGTTCAGGATCAAATATGTGGCAGTCCGGTGACATGAGGTAATTGGTAAATCCATCCAAGGAAAGCCATCCCTTGAGTTGCCCCTCTTTTGAGGGTTCATATTTCTGAATAACTTCTATGCTGATGTCTTCACTCACTTTGGCCATACCTTGTTCTGCCTCCAAAAAAATCATCAAGTCCTTGGTATCGAGAAATTCCTTGTTGCTTGAGAACTGAACCAACAAAAAATAAATCTCTGGTCTTGTGCAGAGGTCATGAAAGACTTCAATGAACTTCTCTTTGGTCACGTTGCAACCTGTTTTATCTTTTGCTTTGTGCAACTCCTTAAACTTGAGCTCTATCTTGACATTTTTCACTCCGGGACTTAACTTTTTGATCAGCTGTATGGCTGAACAAAGACTGATGCATTTTCCGCCAATCACATCGGCTTCGTCGAAGAGGTCGCCCAGCCAGGAGGCACGCATGCTGTCCTGGCTACTCTGAATCATGTTAAGGGTGTGCTTTCCATAAGATATAAGGTACCTGAGTCCCGTCACCCATATATTAGCTACATCCGCTGAATTTGCCACTAAATCGAGTGACTCGTAGTTCTCCCCATAAATAACGGAGAATGCACAATCCTCTGAAATTTGATCCGAAATTCCGTTGGTCCTAAAGGTGTCTGTGTTTTTACCAGTTCGCACCTCTTTAATAGATTTGACATCAATCTTGGCCTTGTCGGATTCTTTTTTGGATGGCTCCCACCGCAAAGACTGCATGTCAGCATCTAGGAGGAAGTAGCGATGGTAGACTCTTGAGTTGGAGCGTACTTTTCTCAGTTCCGAGCCGTCCACCATTGAATTAATGCAGTCGCTTGCACTGCTGATTTTCTTCTCTGTTGGCATGCTACTGAACGACACTGTCTTTTTCCTTTCCTTGCATCGCCTGGAGCCATCCTGGAAAATGAAATAATTAACCATAAGTACTGAACTACTTGACAATTATAACGTGATAAAAATATAAAAGTAAATAAGTAAAAAGTAAAAAAAAAAAAAAAAAAACTTTCTGCAATATGCAATCAAATTTTCAGAAAATTGCAAAATAAAAGGCTAAATTCATGAGCATTTCTTTAGTCAGGATTTTTTATCAACTTTGATGAGTAGAAAAGTGTTTTGGAGAAAAAAAGGTAAAAAGTATGTTTATTTACATGCACAAAGACTTTTTATTAAATATATAAAATTCTATAAAAAAAACATTTGAATTATTTGAAAATAATTATTGATCAGATTTAATAAAAAATGTGACATTTTCTGTGGAGTCTATATAACTTTTGTTACAATTAATAAGATAATGCATAGTTTGTTAATTTTAAAACTTAAAGGGTAAAATGATTAAAAACAACACTGGGCAAGAAAGGCACACGTTTCAGGAAATTGCAAGTCTGATCGCTTAGAAAAGTAATCTCTCTTATACAAATCTATATGATTTCTTGTTAATCGCCAAAAGTTTAAAAATTAGGGTTAAGAGTCAGTTCAAAAACAGACTATGAGAGAAAAAAGAATGAGAATGTACCACTAAAAATCGATATTTTAATAAAGAAAAGTTGTACTGCTCTGATAAAAGAAAAATACATTTTGAGCTATTAACCTATAGTACCACCCCTTGAAAAGCATCAGATTTTAAGAGAATTAAATAAGTTATTTTGATGAGTCTCTGGGTTTCATCATCTGTTCTGGTATGTGCTGTAATGACTAAGCATCAATGTGTCCTTTAATAACACTACAAGCCCAGAGGCAAGACGATATTGAACTAAACTGGGCTTAATTAAGAAAATAATTACAACCGTTTCACAAAGAATGAGCAGTTAAAGTCTTGACTGGAGTAACTATGGCCTAAGAAAAAATAATATAATTTGAAATGTCCCTGGAACTATGACAGATTATCAGTGTTTTTCCTGTTTATTAAATAATACAAAGAGTCTAAATTGCATTATGCACTTTGAGCTAAGAGTTGATTAGTTTAAATGTAACATTGCTGACATATATACCTCGCTGTATCTGTATTTTGTGAACATGTCACTTCTAAATCAGATTACTGCATTCTAAATAAGTGTAGGAGTATCTCGAATGAGCAAGATTTAAGTAAACAATCAAGGTGCCAATTAACTGGAAAAAGAGATTTAAAGAATCAAAGGTATATGCACCTGTAAAAGAAAACCTGCATATTCAACAGAATGAGCTGAACCGAAAGTAATGTAATGGCTCATTTTGTTCAGTGTAAACTTAACCACGACTCAATCTAATGAGATCATAATGGCTTGACAACATGTCAGGTAGTCATTGGGATTTTAACATTGTGAAATAGGGCTTGGCGTTATGATGATCTGCGAAATAGTTGAAATACGTCAATCTGTAGAAATGTTTCTACACTGTTTATACCAAGGTAGGCAAATTTAACTGCTTCCAATGTGGCTCATCCAATCAGAATTTAGAGTCGGAACTATTGATTTTACAATATTAGTTAAATCAACTGTTACATAATGTGAAGCTGTTTTTGCCAGAAAACCTTACTAACCAAATAGGCAAATTAATTGAATACTGTTTGGCCATTTTGAGTCAGTAAGGGTGCTTTTACATTTGCTTCGACTGCTTGGACCAAACGAGTTTGTTTCCTCCCCCCTCCCACTGCATCATATTATGTCTATGTGGTCTGAACCATGCACCAATTTTGTCCTTAATGTGAGTACAAGAGGCAGCTGTTTACCCCTGTAACTAGGTAACAACTAAAGAAGACATCAGCTTTGCTGTGTTATTGAAGTATTTATCTCTTTGCATTTACCTCCAAAACTTTACACGCACAGAGTGACACGTGTTTGTCTGCTACTGATGCATTGAAAGTGCAATGATGTGAAGAATGCTCACGTTTGTCTGCCGTGAGCCCACGATGCATTGCAAGAGATGTGAAGAATGTGAGCTGCTCTATGAAGAGGATTTATTTGGAGACAAGCAGGTATAAGAAATACATTATACCACAATAATTGCGACCGGGAGTCTGCAAAGGTGCAAATTATATGTCATCACAAGCGATTCACTTTCGTGATTTGTTATGATTGCGTTCACATCAGCACACAGTACTGGAGTTCACATTAACTGTACCCCAGACCACCTTTTCAAGTGGACTTGGTTGCAGTTCGCAGGTGCACACCTAACTCTGACGTCATTCGAACCCGGCACCCTAAGTTACATTTCTCTTATATCAGTTACTAAATCTACAGACAGAGTTGTCAATTACAGTTTTTGTTTTCAGATATTTTTAGGGACTTTTGTGTAAGTATGGTGTAAAATAAGTGCTCATTTCATTTGAGCAATTTTGTGTGCATCTCTTTGGCTGTTATTAAATTGTATTATTCTATAATGTCATTAAATTTGCTATCCTGCTCTGATATTACAGCTGAGTGGAATGTGTCTCCCATTCTCCCAACATTTCCTGAACATCTCTGTCATTGAAGCGCTCCACCTGCTCAGGTTATAGGAAGTCCCGCTGTCCCATGGTAACCCTGTGTCCCCTAAGAGTTCAGGCCAGAGTCTGGCCGGCACCCATGGGCCTGTCTCTCAGTATGATGTGGAGCAGGCGCTGCAGCACTTACTGAGAGTAATGGCCAATGTAAATGTCCACTGGAAATTTATTCTAGCCGGGTCAAAGGAAATTTGCCTTCCTGTATAAAAGAACTAAGCTTTAGAGGTGAACCCAATGTACTTGTAGGGAATAAGCCCTCAGTAAGCATAAAATGTCAATGTAATTTCTGAAAAATGAAACCTTTTTCAAACATTGCATTTCCCAAAGCCATCTTCAATATAGATCATTTGGTAACATTTTACATAAAGTTCTATTTGTTAACATTTGTAAATGCATAGGTATCAGGAACTAACAATGAACAATATTTGTTTTTTCTGCATATATTAAACTTTGTTAATGTTCATTTATAAAGATACAATTGTTCATTGTTAATTTGTGTTAGTTCAAAATGCATTAACTAATGTTAACATATACGTGCAACTTTTAATTGTAAAAATGTATTAGAATATGTTACAATTAACATTAACCCTGAAAGATTAATAAGTGCTGAAAATGTATTATTAATGTTTAGTTAATTTCAACTAATTTAGTTAACTAATGTTAAAGAATACAACCTTATTGTAAAGTGTTATAATAATTCTGATCATTTATCAACAGTTGTCCCACACCTTATTGCTTAAGTTATGGAAAATATCAAAATATTAAATTTAGTCTGAAAATCTGTATACAGGAAATGTTAGCCTCCGTCACTTATTGCATCTTTTTTCCATGCAGTGAAAGTGAATGGTGACTGAGGCTAACATTTTTGCCTAACTCCTATGCTCCATAGAAGAAAGAAACTTATACGGTTTATAACAACATGAGGGTGAGTAAATAATGACAGAATTTAATTCTGTGGGTGAGTGATGTCCCTTAATTTTGGACACTATATCCACTACATGCATCTAATTATGCCCAAAAAAGTTTTCTTTTGGACGCAAGGAAGTATTTATTCAAAGACAAGAAGCCTGGAGGCCTGGAAAACTGGTCAGCTGTTACATAATACACATTCCTTAAATCTTATGAAAAACCTTGAAGACCTTTGAGGAATTAGTTGAAATATTATCTTAAGCTTTAAGCTTCTCTCCTCACTGCTTATTGACTGAATAGACGAAGGGTTTTCAAACGTTTTCATGCCAAGGACCCACAAAGTATGCTGATCCACATACATTGGACCCACATTCGTATGTGAATTTTGTGATCCATCACAAAACATTTTAGACCCCATTTAGACCTGTATTTAGGGCTGACCAAATGTGATCGGATCACCTGAAACGCATCTTAATACCAGGTGGAAACGGGGTCATAGATGTGCAAACCTGAAGAGAAACTTTTTAAACTCAATTAAAATGTATTTGTAAAGCATTTTTCACAAAAAATATTGTTCCAAAGCAGCTTTACAAAGAATAGTTGCTTTCAACCCTCTAAAGGCAACAGTGGCGAGGAGAAACTATGATTGTCAACAAGATTTTTTTTCATAATAATACTGACTTCAAACTAGGGATGCATATGAAAACATATGAAAATGTTTGGCCGATACCGATTTTAACAAAAAATATAAGCCGATAACAATACCAATATTTACCTTATTTTGCCATCAGATCACTGTTTTACTTTGAAGTTAAGCTTTAAAAATGTACAAAAAGGTACAAAAGCTTTTTCACTGTTCTTACAATAAATATTTTTTTTTGATTGTTGGATCTGTTGAACACATGTCAGGCCAAAATTTTAAAGAGAGCTGCAGTGAAAGATACATAAAAAGATAAAATTAAAACATACCAAAATTTACTAAATATTTTAACATGGTGATTGATATAAAAAAAGTTTCTTTTGTACTTCTAAAAAAAATTTGCACTTCTGTTTTTGCAGTTTAAAACGCAGCCTTTAAAGGTTTAGAGTTCACACAAAGCCATATTGCAATTTCAATCTTAATTCAATCAATCATGCAGCATTAACGGATTTCAAAGTCAAAGTCCACTGGTTTCAAAGCATTTTGGATGGTTTCTCTCATCATGTAGCCTATGGGTAAGTGCCTCTTTCAGAACTTTCTCATCCATTAATGGATTTTTTCCACATTAACGTGAGAACGAGAAAAATGTAAAAAATAAATATAACATATTCTTATGAAGCCAACCCTTCTACATATTGTGGCTATTATTATTTCTGGACTGTGCATTTGAGTTTTTCCAAAGTGTGTTAGTAATTATTTATAAATCAACCATCAGTTTTTTATATCGGCGTTTTCATGCTTATTACTGATATGCCGATGGTTTTAATTTGGTCAATAATTGGCCGATAAATATCGGCAGCCGATACATCGGTGCATCCCTATTTATAACCTTTATTTTGAAAACAGAATGAAACAGTAATAATGTCAAATTCTGTAAATGTTGGCTTTCTAATTTTGTCTAACACATTTTTTGCACTTTCGCTTTTCTCTGAAATTGTTCACAGACCCCCTCGCACCTCCTTGTGTCTCTCTGGGGGGTCCCAGCACCAAAGTTTGCACCAAATGTCTGAACTTGACAAATACACATTTTTAGACAATGATAAAAAATAATGTCACAATTGACAAAGCATCCGCTCACATCTACAACCGATAGAAGCCTTTGACAAGATCAATCAGGAGATTACAAACTATTATCTGGGGCTGAAATTGCTAAAAGTCTCGTCAAACAGCACTCAAAACAGATAAAGGAAGATCTTGCCCAATTTTTATGAATAGAATAGTTCATCATTTACTTGGAGGCTATTCTGCTTAACATCTCCTTTTGTGTTTCATGGAAGGACAGTCGTACAGGTTTGTGACGAAATGAGGGTGAGTAAATGATGACAGAATTTTCCTTTCTGGGTGTACTATCCCTTTAAATTTCAGGCTGTTTCTCTCACAAAGCTATTGAATGACTTTAGAAGACTTAAAATATGCCACATGAGTGATAGACTACTTTCATGGTGCTTTGTGGTGCTTTTTTAAAGCTTGGCCATATAAATCATCATCCACTTTCATTGTATGGAAAAGAGCACCTAAGACATTCTGCCCAATATCTCCTTTTGTTTTTCACAGAAGTATTAAAATAATATGGGTTTGAAACTGCATGAAGTAAATGATGACAGAATTTTCAATTTTGGGTAAAATATCCCTTTAAATTTCATACTGTTCCTTGCACACAGCTATAAAATGACTTTGTAAGACTTGGAATATACCAATACACCATGTTATTCCCGGCATAATTTAGAAAAGACTACAGGACTTTGAACTTGAAGGAAACTCCTACACTATTTGCCTAGTCTTTCCAAAAGAAAATAAGAAAGAAAAATCCAGAAGCTCTTAGGAAAAGCCGGACCACATGATAAATATAATCCGTTTGATCTGGGGAACAATGCAGAAAGTCCCGTCTGTCTGAGAAGTGGTTTAAGAAGTGTTGACTTTTAGGTGTGGCCACACGTCGTCATGTCTTCTAGGCAATGCATCCTTCCCCAGGATATCCTTACGGCATGTCGGGGAAGCCCTTCTGTCCCCCGGCTACAAAAACAATACTGTAAAACCCCCTCAGTGTCTAAACAGCAGTTTTATTGTTTTCATAAAAGTCTATTTCAGGCAAGTTACATAATGGCCTCTTTTCAATCCCTGCTGGGGTCAGGTCAGACATTTCACTCAGTTTTAATGCACACGATTTGATTAATGCTCATATGAACAGCGACGTTAAATATTCTGAAGTAGAGCCCGACTGATATGGGATTTTTGAGACCGATACTGAGAAAATAAAGAATAAATAAAAATACAATAAATAGCTAAATAAACATCAGTACTGTATGTTTAGTATCAGTCAATGGCTGACCATTTAAATAAAAAATAAATTAAAATTATAGCTAAATAAAAATCAGTACTGTATGTTTAGTATCAGTCAATGGCTGACCATTTAAATAAAAAATAAATTAAAATGATAGCTAAATAAAAATCAGTACTGTATGTTTAGTATCAGTCAATGGCTGACCATTTAAATAAAGAATAAGTCAAGTCATTTTTATTTGTTTAGCGCCTTTCACAACACACATAGTTTCAAAGTGGCTTTACAGAAACTCATGCATTAACAGAAAATAAAACTGTAATATCTATGTCTTAAGAGTCATCATTGTGTAGTTTGATAAAATGCGATTGTGAATTCTGTTTAAAAATAAGTAATTAAATAATAATTGTATTTAGAAACCCAGTGAGCAAGCCGAACAAATAAATTCAAATAAAATAAATAGCTAAATAAACATCAGTAGTACTGTTTAATATCAGTCAAATGCTGACCATTGTAATACTGCCAGTCAGTTAGGGGCAGGTTGTAAAACAAGAAGCACTTACACCTGCCGAGTCAAGAGATAAACAGTGGCAGCGGTGTTACACCGTATTCTGCTATACAAGTTCAGGGGAAACTTTCTGTTAAAAAAAGTTAGTTCTGTTACTTTAACGAAAATATAAAAAAATGAAAGCGACTCCATGGGAATTCGCCTCAAGTGCAATTTTATTCAATAAAGTGTTTCAAATCACGTTACTAATAAAGCTGTTTGCCACTCATTTTGTGGTCGGTTCCCCGAAACACATACGGAGATAAATGCGCACACATGTTATTTGAGGGATTAGAGCAAATGAGGGACAAAGTTTGTCACGGTCCTGTCACTCTGTCAGTTTGGGTTTTTGTCTGACAGGACCGTGGCATCATCGTCCCATGTCTGTCTTGTGTTTCATTGTCTGTCTTTGTGTGAGATCTGTCTTTGTCCGGATCCCAACACAGATCAAATCCGAACCAGACAGGAAGTCAGGATCCAGACACCATGCTCCTGACATGAAACAAGACCGAAGAGCGCACAGCAGGGAATTCAACCGAAACCGTGCGCTCTTCGGTCTGTCTTGTTTCATTTCCGGAGCATGGTGTCTGGATCCTGACTTGCTGTCTGGTTCGGTTTCGGTCTGTGTCGGTATCTGGACACTCCATGTTCCATGTTCTGTCTGTTACTGATGTGAATGTATCGTGCTTATTTCATTTAGGCAGCATGCACTTACATCAATAGTTTACGTCTGTCTCTCGTTAACACAGGTGCGCCTCGCGTTGCGCTGTGCGCCCAGGTCGCGGGCTGTCTTGTGCTTTATGTCTGGAGCATGGTGTCTGGATTCTGACTTCCCTGTCTGGTTTAGTTTCGGTCTGTGTCACTATCCACACACTCATGCTCCATGTTCTGTGTCTGTCTCTCGTGACCATGGACGCGTGTTGCGCTCGCATTGTGCTTGCCGGTGTCTTCACGTTGTGCTGAGGTTTGGTCACTTCGGTCTGAGATTTCGGGTTTGTGTGTGGCCGAACTCTCGCACAGGTGTTCTGTCTTGTTTTTGTCACCTGTTGCATGCATCGCATGGCATTTGCCTCGCAATGTACGCTCAGGTTTCGTTTAGTGTAAGAATGCGTAACATCGCTTTGTTTGGCGTTGCTACGCATTCTCTTGTCTTGTTTGACAGTTGGCATGAGCGTATATTGCCTTATTGTCTTGGCGATGAGCGCTCATGACATTTGGGTGTTTTGTTGTCTTGTAAGAGCACGTGGCTTTGTTTTGTTTCTGTATCGCAGCGTGTCTCTCTGTCTTACGTCATACCCCTCCTACTTGTTTGCTTATTATTAGTTCATTTGCCTCACCTGCCCCTGTTAACCCGTCTAATTTCTCTCCCTATTTTAGCCTCCTCATGTGTGCTGTCCAGTGCCAGTTTGTCTTGTTTGTTCCCTTATGTCGTTCCTGTTTGTTGGTCCTGTTTCATCCCAGCTCGGTCTGGTCGGTCCTGTGCCCCGTTCTCCTCTGCCCCATCCTGGATTGTCTGTTTCCCCTACTGGGTAGTTTATGTTTGTTTTTCCCCCCTTGTGGCAGTTTATGTTGGATTTTGCCTTTGTTTTTGTTTAAATAAATCCCCTTATTTTCTACTCTGCGTTTGGGTCCTGTTCTTCTCTGCTGATTCGTGACAAAAGTTATTAAGATAATCCAACAGAGGGATTTGGGGATTTTTGCCCACAAAATTTGCTCTGTGTTGGTCTGATAAGGGACTGTTCTCCACTCTCACCTGATTATAAGTCCCTAATGGATTGAAATGCATTTTTTCTGGCTAACTGCACTGTTCCGAACTGTGTGTCCCTCGGAGATATCCACTGGGGAGACACTATTCATCCACTACTCTTCAATATGTCACTTTTTATGATTACACTGCAGTACAGATTGTATTGCTTTACTGAGAAAAAGAATGACATCGGCTGGCTTTTAATATACTCAACACATTACTCAGAAAAACATGACAACATCCCGGTAATAACGTTTTAAAAGCCTCTTCGCAAACTCCGCCATGATAAATATAGTGGTCCCAGATTTGGAGAAGATAAAGCCAGAAACACTTGTTAAAGGGAGAAATTTACTTCAATAAACTGGTGTGCTATGGCCCACAGGCCTTCACCAGGGTTAACAGGGTTAAAACAGAACCAATTCAGAGCAGTTATTAAAATACAAGAGTAAGATCCAGCCAATGAAATAGACAAGACAACATCATACACCAATCAGGACACACCAATCTCAATTGCACCAATCACAGAATGCATTGCGACGACCTCAATTGATGGCTGTGAAATGTCAATTATAAATCAATTTTTCATTCATTCAATACCTAAAACTGTGCAAGAAAACGGCGCAAGATACTTAAAAATTGACTGTTTTACCAGTACTTTGATGTGCTATGTATACGCTTATTATAGTATCATGTTGTTAGCTCAACAACATACTATTGATAAACTCTACTGGGATAAATTGCGAGTCGAATATCCTGTGCACTTCACGTGAGTAAAGTTACAAATTAGTCACTTATGGGGTTCAATTTCAGTTATGATGCTGCTTTAGGGACTGTATGAACATACACCTGTATTAATGTCCCCTAAGAAGGCAGTTGTCTATGTACAGGATTTGGGGAGTAACGGAATACATGTAATGGGATTACGTATTTAAAATAAAAAATATTAGTAACTGTATTCCAATACAGTAACAATTGAAATAGTTGGTAATCAGAATACAGTAACATTCCAAAAGTATTTTGATTACTGAAGAGATTACTCTGCGTTTTTTTGTTATTTGTTTCATTTAATATTAGGTCTATTCAGTTGGAAAACATTTATCCATATGCTGAAAATGATGCGATCCCAGAAGCGTTTGAACAGCGGTGAAACACTTTCTCATAATGTATTCATATGTGCAGATTATGAGGGTGCTTTCACACTGTTATGAATGCAAAGGTGGATATGACGCCATTGAGGATAGAGACAATCCACATACAATCAGAAATTTTTGTTGTTGTGTAACCTCTGTGGGGATGATTTTCTCCCCCGAGACACGGGCAGAGACCGAGGAATCCTCCTCCACAGGAATTGGGCAACAGTACAGGCGAAGGCGATTACGTGCGAAGCAGAAGGTAACCACACTTCTGAAAACAAAACAGCAGCAAGCTCCAACTTCACAAGAGAGCACAGTTAACACTTGACAGCAAACTTTCACATTGACACTCACAGTAACAATAACTATGATCCGACATCAGACATAACACACGAGGGGATTTAAATAAGCAGGGAATCAAACAAGGGTCAGGTGCCACTCGCAGCTGAAGGTTGTACCATCAGAGTTCCCATGGAAACAATCAGGGTTCCCATGGAAATGCTGATTCAGCATGCCAGCAGCACCTGAAATAGTTGAGGGCAAAATGTAAACACACTTTGACAAAAACAGACAAGGGAGGATGATGCCACGGCAACCCACACAAAAGCATGAACACAAAACACAAGACAGACAGGGGACGATGATGTCATGGACCTCGTCAGACAAAACCCATCCTGACAGGTTGACAGGACCATAACATCACCAGAGAGCGCACGGTGGTAACACGCGCACGGTGGTCCCAAACAACCAGACCCATGCACTCACACAAAAGGGGTACACAAAACACTGAGGCAGGCCGATACTCTCACGGTCCCATCAGGCAGAACCCCCAGAACCCCAGACCGTGACAATTCCATAAACAATTTGATTTTTAGCAGTCTCTGATAATTTTTTTCATCAAAATGGTGTCTAAATAAATAAATTCATTAAAACTTTGATCAAATGAAAAACACACATTTGAGTTATTTTTGTAAAATAAAGTGCTGTATAACACAGCATTTCAGATGTGATATATTGCTTAAATATAATACAAATACTATTGATTTATTATTATTAGTAGTAGTAGTAGTAGTAGTAGTAGTAGTATTACAGTGAATATTACTTAACTATACAGTAGTGATATATTTCTGTTGTACTTTTTTCCATTTAAATTGCGCTTTTATTTTGGCGGAAGATTTTATTTTGGATGTGAAGCCCTTTTTTTGTGTGTGTGCAGAGCTTCTCACCTCTGCAGGTCACTATGTGAAACAATGTGATTATTAAACAGCAAAAGGCCGCTTTTTTATCAAATAAATATGTCATTTCTGTGCCTCGCTCTACAAAGTAAATTAGCGCTCTGCTCGCTGTCATCTGCTACAAACAGAACGCTCAACACTCATGATGGTGTTTTCCATGTATGAGCCAAGGAACTCTAAAAGGTATGAGCAACCAGTTTCAGCACAACATTCACTTTGAAGTGTGCAGCACACACAAACTATATATTGATCTCATTAAATCTCAGCTTTTGAAGTTTAATAATCACACTAGGATCACTAATGTCAAGTCATTTTTATTTGAATAGCGCTTTTCACAACACACATCATTTAAAAGCAGCTTTACAGAAAATCATGCTTTAACAAAAACAAAACAAAAAATGAAACCGTAATATCTATAATGTCTTACAGTGATCTCTGTGTAGTTTGATTAAATAGGATTGTAAAATGTGTATAGAAAATAAATAATTAAATAATAATTGTATTTAGAACACCAGTGAGCAAGCTGAAGGCGACTGTGGCAAGGAACACAAAACTCCATAAGATGTTTGTTAATGGAGAAAAATAACCTTAGGAGAAACCAGACTCACTGTGGGGGCCAGTTCCCCTCTGGCTAACCAGCATGAATATAATGCCAATATTAGTTATTTATGTGCAGTGCAAGTCATGGTTTAAAATGAGTAAACTAAGTAAGTGTTAAGGGCCAGTGTTTAAACAAAGATTTATATGAACTGTAGGATTAATGACTAATGTCTTTGAAGTTCATCCTGGATAAACTGCTGAACTTCACATAGATGCATTGTCCTTTGTTAGTTGGTTGATGAAGGCTTTTGTTGGCAATTAAATGATAGTCTATGTATTCCATTATAAGAGTGTAGTCCATCAACAGACAAAGGTGATGCAGGCAGAGATAAATTATGCACTGGATGTTTACCTTGAACTCATCTCGCATTAACTATGTTTCAGGACATAAAGTTTTCAAAGTTGTGCATTCTAAAGCAAACTGAAGTTTTCTATAAAAATTCTTCAGTTGGTCACTGTGGGAAATGTCCACAGCATCATAATCCAACCTCAACCTCCCACGCACATTTGCAAAGCAGCGGGGCACTTCTCAAGACACTCATAAAGCATGTGAAGTGTTCGTCTCGCCTCCATAATGGTGGCATGGATTGCTTATTACATCCTGCATTACAGAGTAAAGAATCGACAGGGTGGCTATTGCACTTCAATCACGGCTGTCCCCTTTAACATACAAGCTTTTCCCGATGAAGAAAAAGTCCAATTAAAGTCCACCCTGATGAATATGAAAATCAAATCTGAGCGGAGCATGCTGGGTGGCTCTTCTTTAACCACAGAATTGAAAGCTTTGAAGATGCATGTGTTTTAATAGATGAATAAATACCCTTCTGTTTGATCACAGAACAGAAACGTTTAAGGCTGAATCTCACAAAAACCTAAAATACAGGAACATGTTTTCACCCTAAAATCAAAAGAAAAGAATAAATTACAATTTTCATTAAGATAAAAAAAATTACGATTTTTTTGCCATTTTCGTGACTGTTAAGCACAATTAATTTCAAATCTCTACTGTAATGCAAAATATTTTATTTAAAATGTATTGTAAACTTTTTATTCATCATGGTAGTATTTGTTGTACTGCCTTTAATATATGCTGATGTTAATAAAATAAAAATAAAAATTACAGTTATTTTACTATAATACAATAAAAATGACTATTAAAATAATAAGTAATGTGTGGGGTACTTAATTGTCATAGAAATTATGTCACAATTCAAAATCCTAAAAGTATTTTTTGAGAAAAGACAAAACTACAGTACTTAGAACTTTTTTTAGCACATATATATGTTTTATTTAAATGTTGCAGGTGCATTCACAAAAATGTGTCAAATATACTGTATAAATGGTGTAGTTCAAGCTACTGATTCATTCAAATATAGCCAGACATATTATTTCACACTACTGAATATGTGACCTCGGTTCACACCAGTAAAATTCTCTGCTACACAGAGAAATGAAAGTGTAAATGTCTAATCCAACAGTTATCTGTCTGTGTAATGCCTATTAGGCCTGTTTTCTATCTAATTCATATCAAGTGGCTTTCATAAAGATCGGAGACTGAATGACGCCACAACCAATGAATACACCATGAACAACGTGGCAGACCTAGAACCGAGTTCACAAGTGTCTAAACTGTCAAACACAAAGTGCACATTGACCTTTTTAACGGCGCACCACACCTATTAACAGACACAGCGGTATTTTGATCAACAAAACACTACTAGCTATTGATGCCAACTTGTGCTATTACAAAGAGGTGGGCACTATGACTAAAATCTTTTATCACGGTATGACTGATTGTATATCACAGTCACAAAAAATATATATATATTTAACAATATAGTTATTGTTGTGCAACAAAAAATCATTAGCCTCAGTCACCATTTGCTTTCATTGCATCTTACAGGGTTCTCACCCTTTTTGAAAATTGTGCATATAAATGTAAATGATTAAATATCATTCTTCCTTGTGTTCTACGGTGTCGAAACACATGCCTTGATTAATTTTAACTAGATTTTTACCATGTTTTAGCTCTTACATTAAACATTTCAAATCTAATTGGAAACAATGGCTGTTTGGTTGAAATTATTCTTTCCGCTGATTTAAAAAAACATCTTTTAAGCTAGTTCAGAGCAAATATGTAAATATCGAAATGTATATTCCACAATCGAAAGTGTCCCATTATATGGGGATTACCAGGATAAAGTTAGTATAGTAGCTGGTCATGTGATCTTAACATGGCGGCCAACAAGAGGGGCTCCATGTAAAATTAAATAGATTTTCGTAGGCCAATGATTTGACTGACATGTGTCAAACACATTTTTCAAAAGTACTTTTAATAAGTGTATTACACAAACATCAACACTAGGCTTATCGGTTATTACTAATGTTTGTAAAATAGTTTGTAAAAGTTTGAAATCGTAATGCTAAATATGACGGCATTAGGATGGGAAGTCCCACTTTTCCATACTGATTTTACTGTGTATCCGGCAACAGCAGGTCAAAGGTTTTGCTGCTAAAATCGTTCTTTGCTTACCGTAATTCTAATTACTGCCCCCAGTGGCCAAAGCTGAAAGTGTAAATCCCATTCCAAACATAAACGTCAATTGTGTAAAAATGTAATTTTAGAGTGGAAATGCAACCTCCGAATCGCACTCACCATTGTTTATGTGAACACGATTACTTAACGGCCCCCATGGGACCAGAACTTGAGTCTCGAAAGCGCTAGAAGTAGGAATGGGACAATATATCAAATTTCGAAATATCACAAACCAAAATAAATGACGAACCATACTGAGGCAAAATTCGATCTTTCGAAATTTGCAACACGTTTTTCTGTCTAGGTGATCATAAATGTCAAAATCAAAATCTCTCTGTCGCTTTTTTCTACACTATTTACAGGGTTCGCACAAGGAAGTACTTGAATTTAGCTGGAATACCTGAAAAATCAACTTGTTTTGTTGAAAAGTACTTAAACGTTTTTAAATTAAAATGGATCATTTCTTCCATGTAATGTGTGTCCATCAAAGATAAGATCCATGTACTCCACTTTCATTGAATAATGCACTTTTTAATATCCTTTCTGTTCTTTACAGTCAGTTGTTGATTAAAAAATAAAAAGGAGCATTCATTTTAATGTTTGGAAGTAACAAAACCTGTTCTATATTTTTTGCATTATCTCTTTTATATATGAAAAATAAAACATCCAAATTTATCAGAATATATTCTATTCTATTATTTTATAATTGTCTTGAAAATGTTGTGAAAATTTGAACAAATTTGTGATAGATGTGCGTCTTTAAAGACCCGAGTATTTAATAATGGCGAAACACCCACGCATTTAAGGATTAAAAGAGACTATTTTTTGATAGAGAACACATGCATGTACATTAGCTAGACTAACCTGACAAATACTTTTATTTATTTATTTGCATGATTTGAGGTAAGGAAGCAATATTTATGACACCATTGTTGTCTGACTTTATTGCTGATTTAAAATATGTTACTGAAGTTAAATCTTATCTTGACAAACAGTTTTACTGATTTCAGAGTTTTCCCATTCAAGTGCATATAAGTTTTGCCTTGAAAATAGCTGCCCTGAAAGTTGACTGACTTTTATTAAAGGGACTTTGGTAACAGCACACTGTGGCATATAATGCAATTTATAAACACGACTGACAGCTTAATTTTAACTCGTTCATTCATGTCATATGCCTCTTAAGGTTGCATGTAATTAATATTTTCATGTGTGTGATGCTGATGCTGTTGCATCACTGATATCAACTGCTGATTGGTCTATATTTTCATGACACGATTGTGCTGAACACATGAGAAAAAGGCTGACAGTCAGTTTTTTAAGGGCACAGAATGGTCTGTATTGTCTGTCACAGTCCAGACGTCAACAATAACAGCCTTTAAAACTGCTGTTTTAGTCTACCAAATGGAGGCAATGATGGGTTTATGAAACAAAACAGAGATATTGTGTAACTAACAAATGTCTGCAATCAGTCAGCATGAAAAGTGTGGTTTAACTAAGGCTGGAGTTAAGTGAATTGTTAAAAAACTGTAATTTTACTTGAACATGAGAATGTTTATTCCCAAATGTCCAAAATATAAAAATAGCAACTAATTATAGTAGCAGGCGATTTACTGTCAGGCGATTGTTTACATCTCAAATAAGCCATCTGCATATTAGCATGACTGGGCAATGTAGCTAAAAATATTGTTAAGCTTGTTTTTGGATGATATTTGATATACAGTATAATATACAGTTTATTGATCATAAAGTATTTGCTCTGAAATGGCTTATTTTTATTTATTATTTTTATTTATTTTTTCAATCAAAGGAACAATCAATTAATCCAAATATTTCTTTGCCAAGGAGATTCAAAATGTTTAATGTATGGCCGAAATTGTTTTTTACTAAATAAACACAGATGAATATTTTAATAATTTTGATTTATGCACATTTACGTCTTTACTAAAACATTTCAATATACTGTATGAAAAGACTTACACAAAATGTTTGGAGCTGCTGTGCGCTACGTTCAGGTGCGGGTTTGGTTATTAGCAATAATGAATAAATATCAAAGATAACTATTAATTATTAAAATCAACTGAACGTTGATTAGAGTTAACACTAGCTTATTGATCCTTCAACTCAACAATCATCAAAGATAATTATCAATTATCAAAATCAATAGAATATTAATAAGGATTAATATCGCCGGGGCACCACCCTGGAATCAGGGACTAATAACCAGACAGTATAAAAGTCTCAATATAGGATTGTTCTCTTAGGAAGAGACACGGATTGCTCGGCGGTCTCCTTCGGATCCGTTAGCGTGTTCGGTGGAACACGGAGAAATCTCGACTCATCCGGCGAGATGGAGATTGTATGGCCACAGTTTCAAGTCATACGTTACTTCCTTGTGCAATGAGGCTACACCTGAGAGCAGCAATGAGCTGCGTCTAGACACGGCACACAATGTTGCTGGAAGCAACGCCCAGAAGGATCTCAGAGGTTTTTCTAATCCCGATGACGCCATGGTTGAGGGCGCGTTCTGTCATGCGCCTCATCCAATAGGAGTTGAGAGTTCGATCCTTTGGAATTTCACACATAGGTGTAAAGTGAGCGAGGCTTCATGGGATTTGTAGTCTGTTTTGGACTCCCTTTGTTTGATTTTGGGGCGGTTGTTACCAGTAAGGTTTTATGACTGGGTGTAGGCCTCAGTCAGGCTTTACGACTGTGTAGACCTGCCTTTGTCTTACATCTGAATACATGAGGCCCAACAGAGCGATTTTGCAAAAAAAATTATTGAATCAGAAATTTTGAATTGAAATTTTGAGCTTGAACTGACTCATGGAAATCAATTAAACTTACATACTTTAAAGAAAAGTTAATCTCAATCGACAGTATTTGTGGCATTATGTTGATTACCACAAAAAAAAATTGACTTGTCCCTCCTTTTCCTTAAAAAAAAGCACAATTTGAGGTTACAGTAAGGCACTTACAATGGTTGTGAATGGGGCCCATTTTTGGATGGTTTAAAGGTGGAAATGTAAATCTAATCATTTTTTACCTTTGTATGTAAATGTAAGTTTCTAAAACAAAACAGTTTCTAAATTTAAACTCTAGTCCCAGCGAAATGTAACAGATGCCCCCTAGAGACCTTTAAAAGACTGAAGTGAACATGTCCGTTAATGTTGAAACCACATACTCTGACAGCAATGAAGAACTGTTTCATACCAAACCACAGATTAGGACATCAACAATACTTCTAGAGCTCATTGGTACTACTACCTTTATCTGCAACCTGCTACACAGCATGCCTGCAGTTGGCCATTTCGAATTGCTTTTTTGCCTTGCTGAAAATTAGGTTACACTTTAATTTTTACTCTTTGCTCAAAGTGATTCAGGCAGAAAATGGTTGTTTTATGCTTTTAAAAGCAACTGGCTTCTGTAGTGTCCCATTTGGCCAATTGTGTTCCTGAGAGTTCAAAATGCTTCTTGAAAGGTAAAACTGCAATTTATACAGAGGCAAAATTATCATAAAAACACTGTCTCGGCAGCATTTGTGTAAACTACCATTACTATCAATTAACTTGATGGATCTTCTTGGAGACATGGCTTTGTGGTTAATGCACACTTTCCAACATGTTGTGTAGCTACGTTCCCTGTAATATGTGTGTTTGTGGCACGAGCTTGTTGCTTCATGCAGACAGAAAAAATGTCTCAAATATATGGAAGAAAAAAAGAGATTTAATGAATCAGAGTTAAATGTATTCCATGAATTTATTCAGTATTTTACTGAGCCCCAATGGCAGCAGAGAGGGAATTTAATTTCTGAAATAGCTTTGCTTTCCCTCGTGAATATTTTGGGTTCCCTCGCAATAGCTTTACGACAATTAACCATAATTTATACAGTAACCATAGTTCAACTATGGTTTTTGTAATAAAACCACAGTAGCCAATACATTTTTAAAACCATGGTTTCTATTAAATGGTTATTGCAGTTTTACTATAGTGAAACCATGGTTAATTTTAGTAAGACATGGATAAAGCTATTGCGAAATAATCCAAAATAACTAGAGCTGGATTAACGCGTTAATTTTTCTTAATTGTGGTTAATGCATTTACCAATAGTACAGCATAAACTAGCATAAACGCTTGTTGGGAGGACAGAACCTTTGCAATGTGTCCTTCCAGAGTCATTACACTGACACACACACCACAACAGCGCTTCCCAGTCAGTGATAAAATGATGGAGAAAGGAGCTCTTAGCGCTATTGTTTGATGTCAAAATCAAACAAAGCCTAGATGGGACTTCATCGAGATAGAAATAAAGTATTTGCAGCGCATTTTAATTACCACTGAAGCACGGCAAGTCTTCACTATCACTCCACTTTTCCTGTGGAGTTCAAAGCGCTGTTGGACGCTGACGTTGGCGCTCTGACGCTAATCATGAACGCAGCTTCAGGATTGCTGTAGGAAAGCGGAAAGTCAGTCTACCAGCAGATTAATATTGTGAAGCAGGGTCCAAAATAAAAAATTTTGCCCACCAGTAGATGAAAAAATTAACCAGCCAGAATTCTTACCAGCCAATTTGTTATTTTTTTAAATTTTTAATTGCATTTTACAAGTGGATTTTAAGACATGAGAGACATTTCGTTTTATTGTTACGTGCCATTGTGTTACTAAAATAATAGATACTAATACTAAAATAATAGGTTTGCAACAGAGTCTCATTTAAACAGTCCGCATATCAGAGCCGCGGCAGACGCGTATATTAACATAATGTTAAAGTGCTCACTTTAACTCTCCTCAACAGTTCCCTGTTACATTTAACTGTCTTGTCTAATGATAAAAATGCAAATATCAATAAAACATATATCATATCTGTCTGCAAATATGCACATATCTTATTTAAACAGATGTAATAAACCAACCTCACACAACTTCAGCAGATCCAGCATCCTGTGGAGCGCTCATTTATTTACCTCTAAAGCACGTATTCTAACAGTCACTCCTCAACAGTTCCCTGTCACCTTAATCTTTAAAATAAAACTTTGCAAATATGCAGATATCTCATTTAAACCGATGTAATTAAAGAACCTCACGAAAATCCAGCATTTTCTTCCCGTCGAGCGCTCATCTAATATCTTCCTCTGAAGTGCGTATTGTATCAGCTAGAATCAAAAACAACAGGATCAGGATCAAAAGTTGATCTGATTCACAAATCATAACGGTCAGTCCATCAATCCAAGCAAGTGATTCAACCCGTTTAAACTGTCAGGAGGTTGGTGGATCCGCACGAGCACGAGTGCAACTTCAAGGCTGCGTCCAAAACCAGGAAAATGCTGCCTCCGGAGGCTGTATACGGAGGTAGGATGAAAATAAGGTGCTTTTCTAACTGTTCGAAGATCAGTTTCCTTAAGAGATCCATTCATTCAAAACAGATGTCAGTTCAGCCATTAACTGATAAGGCGGCAAGGTAACAAGTCAGCTGCCTATGTTTTTGGGTGCAGCCCAAGGTAAAAGCGCTTCTTCACCAGTGCAATAAGTAAATGTCTTATTCACTATACACTGTATGTACAATTGGTTTGATTCAGTATTTTTTGAGAAAATGTGATTGCTAACGTGGACATGCCATCCATGGTTGCTGGACTACTGTGTGTACTGTTATTTCCTTCTTCCTAATATATTAACCATTTCTTCATGTGCAAATAAATCTGATGACTAAACAGATACCTGAAGAAACTGCTATCTACCATTTAAAATACAACATAAGTTTTTAGTTTTGTGTGAAATTGAGTAAATATAGTGCTAATGTATATATATATATATATATATATATATATATATATATATATATATATATATATAAAAATACACAAATATTGTGAGGAAACGCAAAACATATTGATGGAATGCAAACTATTGTGAGGCAATGCACAATTTATTGTGAGAGAACAAAAAAATATTGCGATGGAACGCAAAACCTATTGCGAGGAAACACAAAACTACTGTGAAGGAATGCAAAACTTATTGCAAGGGTACGCAAACTATTGCGAGGGAGCGCAAAACATATTTTGATGCAACGCAAACTATTGTGAGGGAAGGGAACACTAAAACTATTGCAAGGAAATGTAAAACTATTGCGAGGAAATGCAAAAGTACTGCGAAGGAACGCAAAACTTATTGCAAGTGTACGCAAACTATTGTGAGGGAACACAAAACTTAATATTAGGGAAAGCAAAACTACTGCGAAGGGAATGCAAAACTTGTTAAGAGGGAACGCAAAACTTATTGTGAGAGAACGAAAAAATATTGTGATGGAACGCAAAACCTATTGCGAGGAAACGCAAACCTATTGTGAGGAAACGCAAACCTATTGTGAAGAAACAAAACTACTGCGAAGGAACACAAAACTTATTGCAAGTGTACGCAAACTATTGTGAGGGAACACAAAACTTGTTAAGAGGGAAAGCAAAACTACTGCGAAGGGAATGCAAAACTTGTTAAGAGGGAATGCAAAACCTATTGTGAGGAAATGCAAACCTATTGCGAGGAAACGCAAAACTGTTGCGAAGGAGCGCAAAACTTATTGCGAGAGAACACAGACTATTGCGAGGGAGTGCAGACTACTGCAAGGGAACGTAAAACATATTTTGACGCAACAAACTATTGTGAAGGAAGGGAACGCAAAAACTATTGCAATGAAATACAAAACATATTGATGGAACGCAAACTATTGTGAGGGAACACAAAACTTATTGTGAGAGAATGAAAACATTTTGCGATGGAACACAAAACATATTGCGAGGAAAAACTATTGCGAGGAAACACAAAACTATTGTGAAGGAACGCAAAACTTATTGCAAGTGTACACAAACTATTGTGAGGGAACACAAAACGTACTATTAGGGAAAGCAAAACTACTGCGAAGGAAACGCAAAACTTGTTAAGAGGGAACGCAAAACTATTGTGAGGGAATGTTAACTATTGCGAGGAAATGAAAACTATTGCGAGAGAACACAAACTACTGTGAGGTAGAGCAAACTATTGCGATGGAATTGAAAACATATTTTGACACAATGCAAACTATTGTGAGGAAACCGAAACGTATTGCGAGGGAGTGCAAAACGTATTGCAAGGAAGCGCAACACGTATTGCGAGGGAACAAATTTTTTTGCGTGGGAACAATTGTGAGGAAATGCAAAGCTGTTTCAGAAATTAAATTCAGTCCCTGTCCACAAAGGGGCTCTGTAGAATTCAGAAATGTAAGTTGTTATTCAATGATATTCTTCCCCTCCATCGAGTTTGGAACAACACGAGGATGAGTGAATGACATCATTTTTATTTTGAAGTGAACTGTCCCTTAAAGAAAAGCAGGAAATGTCCTTGAAGGGTTTACAGAAATAGGAACTACAGAGGAACTTGCAGAATAATTATACAGGCTATACTTTGTTCTTTTCATCACAAAAGGCTTTTGTGAGGCCAAAGATCATTCAGAGCTTTCATGAACTCGACAAAACACAAATGTCAATGCCAATTTCTGCATAGACACATACACAACTTGAAGTATTGGCTACAAAACTACAAAGTTATTGCACCTTTACAACATGCCCCACTAAAGCTGTCACAATGTAATCTGCCATTAAACAGCCTATTATAGGCTTTTCAGCCAAATCTAAACGTACATTTATATTATTTAGCACACCCTTTTATCCAAAGCGACTTACAAATGAGGAGAACAATAGAAGCAATTCATCCTAAAGGAGACAGTAGGAAGCAACGTGCTGTATTACAAGTTTCCTTAATTTGACTTAGAATTTGGAGTCAGAAGACACTGCTAAATTGTAGTGTTTTACTATATATAAAAAGCAGCATTCACTTTCATAGCATCTTTTTTTTTAATACAATGAATGTGAACGGTGGCTGAGGCTCTCATTCTGCCTAATATCTCCTTCTGTGTTCCACCGAATAAAGACAGTGTATGTTTGAAACAACATGAGGATGAGCAAATGATGACAGAATATACTTTTTGGGGTGAACTACCCATGTTATTTCAGGTAAAATCACAATATTTATCAAAATAATAAAAAAAAAAAATCTGTCTGAAAATATCTAATTAGAGAGGAATATCTTTAGGCCAACACGGGTTGTTTTTGACCCGAATTGACTGCAGGGTTTGCAGTCTGCACTGAAGCAGTTGCAGGAGTCTGATGCTGCTTATGGGCAATCAAAACGTTTTCGTGACAGTCTATGATGGTTCTTCTAACCACATGGTTTGACTGATCTGAGAAGCAAATTATAAATCTTTCCACAGGAAACACTAGTTCTACAAGAACTCGAGGCAACGCAAGTGAAACAAATTCAGCTGAGAGAAAGCATTTCCTCTTTGACGTCTAACCTCTCTCCTAAACAAGTTCTCCAACATTTGTAACATTCCCAATTTGTGTTCGCGTCAACAAAGATCTTTGACCACAGATTTCAACAAAAAAATACAAGCGATGAAACATCAAAACTGAATGGGACAGTTCGCCCAAAAATGAGATCTCTGTAATGATTTACTCACTCACATGATGTTCCAGACCTGAATTATTTCCTTTTTCCATGGAATACAAAATGAGTTGTTAACCTGCATGTTGGCCTCAGTCACTTTCACTGTATCTTTTTTTCTCCATACAATGAAAGTGAATGGTGACTGAGGCTGTTATTCTGCTAAACTTCTCTTTTTTGTGTTTGTGCAGTGTATGTGAGCAGAGCGGAGTGGAAGCCGAGCGGCATGATTTTGCCTGGAGCGAGGAGCGTGCTTTTTTGGATATCGGAGCATCGTTTTTCTTTGCATAATCATCCACTAACACTCCATCACAAGCACAACACATGTTAACGGCCCATAATGCAGCAAGAATTCACCATGTTTTAAGCAGTGTTAAACACTACTGACATGAAAGAAAGATGGAATTTCTGATATTATCAGAAAGACTGTGATAAAATAATACAAATGTATATTAAAAATTTATGACAGCGAAGAATAACACAAGTGGGGAGGTAATTGCCAAGAGGAAATGTTTGTGTAGAATCTTAAAAGGAACGTGTCCAGAAAAAAACAATAATGTTCGTTCACATGTGAAAAGGAAATGTAAAGTTCAGCAATACATATCTCTCTAATCCCTATTAAATATTTTAAATAATCATATCATTATTCTAATCTAATGCATCACCATCTGAAATGGATTATGTCCCGCATTAAACAGAATTGAACTTTTACTACCTAATACGCTAATTGAACTTATCAATTTGTTAATATTGTGTAGTTTGACTTTAATTGGTTGATTAATTTATTTTAGTGCCATAATGTATGCAATTTACATTTGCAGATGAAGAAGCTCAGCATACATCAGTCAAGGTAGAGAGGGGTAGATTTCAATTTTTTAAAATTTATGAGCTGTAGTATTTCTGAAAGTGAACTTGGTATTAGACATACAGTTTTAATAGTAGTATCTAGTCTTGATAAAAAATGTTGAACATTTCTGAGAATGTCATACAACCATACTTTTTTTTTGTTCATAGAATTATAGGGTAAGGTTAAGGGTAAATTAAATAAAGGACAATAATACATAGACAGAATTTAATATTTTATTACCAATTTTTTAAATATTTAATTACCAATATTTAGTTTTGTAATGTATTTATTTGATTTAATTATTTATTTATTTTTTGTCATTTATTTATTTAATTTAATGGGGCTTTTTTTTTTTTTTTTATTTATTTATTTTATTTATTTCATTTATTTAATCCAGAGAATGCTGCCATCATGTTTCAAAAATAAGCTAAACAGTAATTTAATACATTTGGGCTAATGTTAATGTTCCAATAATTTAAGCACATTAAAGCATTTAATACATCTTCTGCACAGAGGTTTGTAATATTTAAAAGCTTACTGAAAAGTAAATCATGACAGAATTGTATTTTTGAGTGAACTACACTCAAAAAAATAGCTCTTTGGCTGAACTTGATTCAGTCGTGGACAGTGGTTCCATGTGTTTGAAATAGGGCTGCAACTAACAAATACTTTGATAATCGATTAATCTAACGATTATTAGAACGATTATCCGACTATTCTGAGATTATTGCAACGATTAATCATTAGCTCTTAACCGACTACTCAGCTTGTTTCTCGACTTAAAAGGTTGTATTAAACATGCTTACTAACAATAAAGAGAACAAAATCGTCTTTTAAAAATACCTCTAAATTCATTGAATTAAAGGGAAAAATACTTTTTATTAAGTTTAATCCAGTAAATAAATTCACTGCAAAAAATCCTATTGTTATCAAGTGCTTTTGTCTTGTTTTCCATTTAAATGGACTTGCTTTAAGAGAATGTATCTTTAATATAAGTGTATTTTGTATATAAGTGTATTTTTTCACTTGGTTATACTTCTGCAAGAGCAGTAAAGACAAAATATACTTATATTCAAGATCTCTTCTTTAAAAGCAAGTCTAAATACCTTATATGCTGCTTCTCAGGTGAATGCATCTTTTTTAAAAGGATTTTTAGATATTTTAAAATATTTTTAATATTATATTCAACATTCTCAGATAAAAAATTTTTTTCTTCTGCAGTATAGCTGCTAAAGTAAATGTACATTGTTTTAAAGAAGTTTTATATATATATATATATATTTTGGAAAACAAGCCAAAACAAAAACAAATCAAAACATATTTTGTTGCAGTGTATAATGGGGCGAAGACCTCTCTCAAAAGCTGCGTACTGCCAATTTTCTTCACGATAGTAAATGCACAGTGACGCATATATTATGATTCAATAAGTCACAAGCCATCACATTATAATCTAGCTGCAGCAAGCGTGTGCTTGGGGGATATGCATCCCCGTGACAGAGCGTGCATCAGTCAGGTGCAGTTTCAATCTCTCCCCTTTAGATCCGGACACTTCGTGCAACTCATAGAAGAGGCGCTGGCCGCACAGATAAATGCCAGTTTCGGAGTTTGTAGTTATTTACATGATCTGCTTCCTTATTACTTGAACTGTAATAAAGCTATAACGCATTAAATATAACTGCATTTAAGATGTAACACTGGGGTGTTTCCTTTAAAAAGCTCCGGCTCCGCTTAATCCACAACGAGAGTGCTTCTGTATTTACTTATTTTGTATTTTTTTATAATTCCCTCATATTTTGTGATCTACATCACCTGAAGCTGTTTGGAAAGTTTAGAGTGCATCTGGACTGTGAGCTGTGTAATTCTTCCTCTTCTCAGTCAGGCGCGAACTGCAGTGCTGCTCTCTCGCTTCATCATTAGAGTTTAATCTGATCTCATGTTACGTTAAATTACATCAGACTAATCGTTTCAGCCCTAGTTTGAAACAAATTTTCTTTACTTAAGTTTACCATGTAATCTCAACACAAACACTTTGTGTAGAAAGAACCTAGTTGAATTGGGTAAACCCCCCCCTCCCCCCCAAAAAATTATGTGTCCATGTAACTCAATTAATGTACTAACTAGAAAAGGTTCATGTTAGCATGCTAAACACGTGCTAGTTGGAAGCACTACAGACTGTAGTTTAGTAACTATGCTACAGTTAGCACAGTTAGTATTTGCTCCAAAGAAGTGTGCAATCAATTTCATGTGCAACATCTAACTGTCCTCATTGTTAGCTCAAGCTCCACTCCTCACCATAATGGTAACCCCCAAAACTCCAACATAACAGAAACTCTAACAAGTATTCCCCTTTATATTCATCTTGCACAAAAACAAATAAAATAACACTTAATTTTAGCATTTCTCTCCCAGTCGAGTCCCATGCAAAGCATGCAGGAAAATGGAAATCCCCTGCCCAGTTTCATCAATGCTACATTAACACCACAGAAAGTAGTCATGTAGTCCCAACTCAAATGGATTAAGTAAACATCCATTTTACAAATTTAAATGGATAGAATGCAATGAAATCAAGTTTTGACCAAACGTCTAGAATTGTGTTGATTTAATTTGAATTATGTTAATTTAACAAGCAGCAAAAATCCATTTTTGAGTGTATCCCCTTAATCAGACTACAAGAAGAGGTTGTTTACAAGTTGCGAAATGTACTTTAGCACAACAGACTGCTTCTGGTTTGCAAAAACATGACCTACATCTAGGCCTAAATGTCATCTGACTGTCTGTTTGGGTAAACTTTTTCTCAGACCACTTAAAATCTGTCTTTACAGATCGGGCTGACAAAATGGCTTTAAATGTGTGCCACAACAGTCAACAAGGGGAAGTAGTGCAATACTTCCTGTCACATCTTTGTACAGCAAAACGGTAAGAATTTCCCATCAATGTAGTAAATAACCACTAAATCAAGAACATAATACATATAGTAAGAGATGTAGAATATAATGTTAAAGTCACCATCTTGTAAGCATTGAAAGATTCATTGGGATGACCAAATTCCACCATTCATATGCATGATTATTAATGCTAATATCTGTAAAACACACTTATAAGTGGCCTTGCAGAAGAAGCTGCACTATGAGAAGTGTGCATGTGCTGGAACCACAACAACCTATTTCTACCATATCTGACCCATAAAAAATGACTTCTGTTGGTGTAACCTTTTTTTAATGTATGTGGATTCAGTCATTTTAAAAAGGTATAGTTTACTCACATAAATTATGTCATCATTTACTCACCGTCATGTATTTCCAAACATTTCCAGCAATTGTATAGTTTGAGAAGAACTACTGTGTGGACTACTTTTATGATACTTTAACGGTACTTTTTCTGTTTTAGGAGCTTGATAACCTCAGTTACCATTCACTTTCATTATATGGAAAAGAGCGGCCAAGATATTCTTCAAAAATTCATATTTTGTGTTCCATGGAAAAAAGAAAAGTCATTCAGGTTTAAGATGAAATAAGGGTGAGTAGCTAAATTATAACCCTATTAGCTAACCCTATTTTTAAATATACTTGTGAACATTGCATTGAGATGTAACCACAGGAAATACATGTTTGCCTGACTTAACACTTGTACACTGTGTAACTGCTAAGAAGTAAAAATATTACACATTCAGCTGACCTCAATATGAACTTATGCTTTACAAATGCATGCAATTGCAGCCCTAAATAGCTGGGGGGTTTTTCTCATGGTATATGCACACTAAATATATGTGAAGCAACAATTAGCTCATGTTACCCATCATCACTGAATGGGTGTGTGCAATATCACTCAAGTTATCAGAACTGAACATGTTTGGAATTGCACATTGTCGTCGTTATCAACAAAAGTCTATGTATTCCACTTGATTTGACTGATGAGTGCGTCATGAAATCATATAAACTCTGACAGAAAAAAACAAAAAACAAAAACACACACAATCTGGATGGAAATGCAACGACATGTCCACGGTGGGCTTTGAATTCTATGCATTCTGAAACCCTCCAAACATGTGGATGCAGGCTACTCAATAATACTGATTATGTCAGGGCGAGGTTTGACACAGAAATGTTTGAAATGTCACATTAAGCCTTTAAATAGTCTGTTGAATTGGTCATTTACCTTTATAATACTGGTCTTCCGTGGTAGTCCAGGTTTACCGTCCGACACGACAGATGTGGCATTCTCGAGCCCTTGCTTCTCGGGTTCGCCCAGTCCACAGTCCCCGTTCGAGACCGACACCTCGCACGGAGCTCTGCCCTCCGCCTCATCGTCGGGCTGGGCAGATTTCCCGCCGCCGTTTTGCGATGATACCACGCAGTTCTCGGCGACAAACTCCGCCATGAGCCAGCGTACGCGAACACAGCAGCCTGTGCCTGGCAGTATTAGCTGTCGGTTCGAGGATTGAGCGATTGGAGCTTTCGAATGGACGTTAGAGAGAAATTATAAGCCATTCCGCAGGTTTAATTCGCATCCGTGTTGCCGCGCGGCAGCATCTGTCGGGCTCAATACATTGTATCTCCGCGCGCGCGGTGTTCGAACGTTCGAATGTTACAATGTTCCAAGTCTCATTGTTGAGCTGCTCTGATAGACACTGCCACCTGCTGAACTCACTTCACATCAAAATAATTCACTGCCATCGCTCAAAAACACAACATAGGCACACTGTCCCATCAATACACCCATACTAACAGCTTCGTGTACTGTAGTGTGCATCAGATTTTTGTTGGCTAAACGTGGAAGTGCATGCATGTCAAGGCAGATATGCTCACAACTTGCAGCTGCTGCTCAGTATGTCAGATATTTGCTGAAATATCCCTTCTTGGTGTATGCAATCTACCCCAACAACTATTAAAAGTGTATATATATTTTTTTATTTTAATACGAACTGCCATGACAACTTTCCTAAGACATTCCTAGGTGTTATAAAGGGTTTCTAAGGCATTGCTATGGTGTTCTGGGTGGTTGCCAGGGCGTTGCTATACAGTTGCTAAGGTGTTCTGAGTGGTTTTTAATGTATTGCTGCTACTGTATGTGGTTGTTATGCTGTTCTAGGTGATTTCTTACTGGTCCTATGATATTCTGGTCCCTAGTCTAGATATGGCTTGGCGTCCCTTCTTCAGTGTAAATATATTGGATTTTTTTCACCTGTTTATCATCTGCAAGGCAAAAATCTCAGTCCAGGTGGTTAGAAATGTATCATTTTTTTTTTTTTTGTCCATAGCACAAACAGTGCAGGAAGAGGAATGTGCCTATGCTTAATACTTAAAAGCAACATCAATAGCACCATTAATTAGGCAAGCTTAAGTCTAATAGTTAATATAAGGCAACCAGAATGCAAAAGAGCATTTCTCCACTACACTTCATAATGCATCAAAGCCACAGTTTTAATAATTATACAATAAATAATAACAATAACCGCAGGTCCCATTAAATAAAACAAAACTAATTTTTGGTGACAGAATTTTTTAAGGAAGATGCATGCAAGTTCAGACAGATCTGTTGCACAACATGTCAAAAATGTGCTGGAAAATCATTTCTTAATGTATTGAATCTGTGCCAACAACTATGAAAAGATTAAGCAAGCTGATGGCTTATAGAGCATTACTTTCCTACCATTAATAACTCATCAAAGTCACAGTACATTCAGTTAACACAGATTATACATAGATAATAATAATAATAATAATAATAATAATAATAGTAATAATAAAAGCTGGTGAGTAAATGCATTCATGCCCTCTCTACGATTTTACTATTGCAGACTCTTTTGGATTGTAAGCAGACTAGCTTTCCCTAGTTTGGCCTGTAACAATTAACTTTGTTGTAAAAACATATTGCAGGCTAAATATAGGCACAATAAGCCTATTTATAAGGCATCATTTATATTCTAAAACAATAGCTTTCTACTGACCTTTGTCCCTTCAGTCCAAATAAATAAGTCAATACTGACATTAAAATTAGCATTTATTGATTATATAATGTACTGAGCTATAAACACTCAAGTGTACTAATAATTAATAAACATGTATCAGGAAATCCAATTAATTCAATTAAAAAGTTGCAATATTATTTAAGATGGCCTTTTAAACATTGATTATTAATATAATCTAATGTTAAGTGTATCACGAAACATGCATTATTAAAAACTACATTTACAGCAGTAATATGAATTTCGATGAATTTCATTCCATTTTAATTGTACTTCCTTAAATTCAAACTGTACATCATGTTTGTTACCTCAATTAAAATTCAGCTAAATAAAATGGATTTTAAAAGACATTCTCAATTCAGATCTGAATGGTACACACCTCCAAATCCATTTTCCCATCAAATACAGTCGTGTGTGGCACATGAAAGCTGTATTTGTTATATGACTGCCTTAAAATATTAAGACCGCCTCATCGCTTTGTGTTTCAGTACACATGACATGTACATTTCAACAAGTAGATTACAAACTGGTGAAAGTTGCACACAAGCTCATAGGACACAGAGCAGACACTGATGTGCAATCAAATATTTGAATATTCTAAGCACATTTAAGCTGTATTATTATGTGAAAGGACAAGACAAGTATTCAAATACTCACAGACAGGAAGTGCAACACATTTGTGCTGTTTCATTTCATATTGTGTACAACATATCCACCTACTGGAAATTCAGTGTATTACAAAAATGTTCATGAATTAGGAAACATTTGTGCTATTGCACTTAAACAACCAAAAAATGTGCCTATATCTATTATTTGCTGGATATGCATGTTCTTCCTTAAATAATGGAAGAAAGTTAGTTATCTAAACATAACATAACATAAAACTATATGGGTATGATTAATGATAAGAAAAATAAAAGTGCTATATATATATATATATATATATATATATATATATATACAGTTGAAGTCAGAAGTTTACATACACCTTAGCCAAATACATTTAAACTCAGTTTAAATGGAGTATATTTATTTTTCCATTCGGTTGTTGTTTGCATGTCAGGGGGGAGTATATTTTCTAGTGTAAGGATATAATGCATTTTCTTAATAAAGGAACATTTTGATGAAAGTTTGTTTCCTTAATATTATTAATATGAAGTAACCTTTTAATAAAATTAGACTCTTTTCGCAATATAGCTGGCCTCTCATACCTTATTGCTTTATTGTGGGTACACACGGATCTCTGGTTCCTTATGATTTGGTGTAAAATCACTTTACAGGATAAAGGTTCAAATGCACTGCAGAAATGTGCATAACATGAATATTTTGGCAAGAGATCTACAGTAAAGGATCTATACTATAAATACAGTCTCTGAGTAGGAGTAGTCCATATTTTGTGTTTTAATTTGTGCTTTTTCCTGCTTTTGCATTCAGTAAAAGGCTTATAAATCACAAATGTTTTTTATTTGAATTTGATTATGTAAGTTTTACTGAAAAAGTGCCTCAGGTAATATAAATGCAAAACAGTAATGACGGTAAATGACACTGGCTTTTTTCTATAGTCTTGTCAAATCACTGTTTCCTTGTTCATTTTGCATTGTCGTGGCATGAAATGTACTTAAACATCATGAAATGTAGTCATGAAATGCTGCAGGAAATGTAGTCATATTTGAGGTTATCCACATAGAAAGGAATGCATGATTTGTGTGCTAAAGAATGTACAGATTTCACATTATTGGAAAGAGACACTACAGGTAAGCAATCAGATTGAAAACTGAAAAACATGGCAGTGTTTCATGGATTATGGCCATAAAACACTTATTTTCTCGCGACAGGGACAATTTTGTCGTCACATTGACAGCTAGCAGGACACCATTTGCTCACAAAGTAGTTGTTGCATGTGGCCTTTTCTTTTAAGGCGGCGCAATTGATGAATTTGTTGATATATGGACAAGGATTAGCTAGAAGAAAAAGAGAGAATTGAAAGTCAGTGAAGCAATACATCTTTCCTTTTTATTACAAAGTAAAAACATTTAGCAAGGCAAACTGTGATCATGAGTCACCACAAGTCACATTTCATGATAGTTGTGCAACGTTGTACTTAGAACTGAAATGCACTTACTGCAAAGGTTGTCTTCGCAATTGTTTGGACAGGCAGCGCAAGGACTGCCCAGTGAGTATGGTGGTACTTTTCTGAAATTTCCTCTGAAATGAACGAATAAACAAACCTTTGAGAAATTTGTTGTGAAGTGGCAGTGTTATGTTCAGAAACAAAACATTATGACATCACAAAGGGAAATCAACATTTCAATATTGAGAGAAAGGGGGGAGCAACTTACGCACGGTAATAATGGCATCCGTAGAAGTAGTAGCTTCCACATTGAGCCACAGCACACCCGACCTCATACGAGCTGTACCAAACCACCTTTGAAGATTCACATGAAGAGAAGCGCTACTTTAGTGTGAGACACCAGCATTCAGCACTTTTAAATCATAAACTCAATAGAAAAGTGACTGAAATCTAATGTAATTGCTGCTCCATTAGTGGCACCAAACGGATTTGCAAAAATAATCACTGTTTTCAAACAGTTTTCCCAAACATTCCATAGACACAAACTGGTTGTCCCACCCCAAACTCACGCCATCCGTTGAGAAGTTGGCTGCTCATATAAAACCATTGCACTCCTGTTTAGTGCTGCAGAAATTACACACTTCACCTTTAAAGCATTTCTGCACTCTTTTTTAACATCACCTGTGTGTAATGTCCAGTGGGTTGATCATTGATGGATCCATAGGCATATTCATAATTGTTGACTTCGCTGTGCCATGCAGTTACTACATCAGTCCACTGATAGACAGAGGAGGCCTTGAACAGATTTTCACCCAATTCGTATCCTGTTCATTATAGAGAGATATTTAAAGGGAAAGTTCACCCAAAAGAGGAAATTCTTTCATAATTTTCTCACCCTTGTGTTGTTGCAAACCCTTAGGACTGTCTTTCTACCGTGGAGCACAAAAGGAGATAATTATAGCAGAAATATAAAGCTGCTCTTTTATATACAATGATAGTGAATGGTGACACTGGCTGTCAAGCTAGATATTCAGTGAATAACTACATACATTTCTGTTCATCACACAAAGCTATTGTGTAGCTTAAGAAGACTTGGAATACATCACACAAGTCATGTGGACTACTTGGATTTATGGTGCAAAATTATCATGAGTGGTGACTTGTGTTGACTCATGATCGCAGTATGGATAGCTAATTGTTCTTTGTTTTTTTGTAGGTGTTGGAGCTTGACAGCCCCTGGTCAATATCCACTTTCATTATATTAAAAGAAAGCAGCTTGGACTTTCTTGTCACTTCTCCTTTGGCGTTCCACAGAAGAAAGTAAGTCGTACCAGTTTGGAACAACGTGAAGTTGAGCAAATTATTAAATTATTTTTATCTTAAACTACATAAACTTTGAGCATTGATGGGGTAAGACCAGCATCCAGCCACTCTTGAAGGAATGTCAAAATCTCAGCTATGAGGCAATTCAATTCACCAATTTGCAAACATGCACCATTTAAGTGCATAGAGGCATCTCGTGGATGGTGCTCTAGCCTGTAAAATGGTATTCATCAGCCAATTCTGGCTCGTCTGATCCCCATGGAGGGCCGTCTAGTATTGCTATTATCTCCGGAAACCAGGACTGATTGGGCCATTTCGGCGCAACTAACAGAACTGTTTCCATGTCCTCTCGGACTTTGCTAATGACAGAATGAAGGAGGCATACCGGGGGAAATGCATAATTGCATTTCACTGGCCATTTGTGAGCCAACGCGTCCACACCCAGCAGGGCTTGGGACATGGTGTACCAGAGGGGACAGTGGGCGTTCTCTACATTGGCAAATAGGTCGACTTCCGCTTTGCCAAATATTTCCCAAATCCTCATCAGTGTCTGAATTCCCCTGGTAATACTCCCTGGCATGACAACAGATCTGCTCCGAAATTCAGACAGCCAACATGTCGCATGCAATGAGTGGAGATAATGCCCGCTCCTTTGGAGAAGGCACTGCGTCATGCTCATTAACTGTGGCGATCGGAGTCTGCCCTGGCGATTTATGTATGCCAATACTGTTGTGTTGTATGAACGAATCAGAATGTGGTGATTCGCAATGTCGGAATGAAAAGATCTCAAAGCTTGAAAGACAGCCAGTAGTTCTAGGCGGTTGATATGCCACGCCCGTTTCGCACCTGTCCAGGTGCCGAAAGTCGGGCGTCCATCTCTCACCGCGCCCCAACATGTGTTGGATGCATCTGTGGTCACCACTTTTCTTCTGAAAATTTGACCCAGCATAACACCCTGTTGGTAGAAGGCCAGCACTGTCCATGGTGCTAGAGCAGCCAGACAGCGGCGAGTCACTGTGATGTGCATGTGCCCGAGGCTCCAGGCGTGATGTGGAACGTGTCGTTTGTGGCAGTACTGGAGAGGTCTCATGTGTAAAAGACCTAACGGTACGCACTCGTTTGTGAGGTGAACACGCATGCTCACGGAGTTGAGATGAACCCCTAATAAAGGAGATTTGCTGGTTGGGGAAAAGTGTGCTTTTCGCCCAGCTGACATTCAGACCCAGATTTGTCAGATGGCAAAGCAGCAAGTCTATGTGTTCGCTCAGTAGTGCCTCTGATTGGGCTAGTAATAACCAATCGTCGAGGTAATTCAAAACATGCACATCGTTAATTTTCAATGGAGCGAACGCTGCATCAATATATTTCATGAACATGAGGGGAGACAGAGACAGACCGAAAGGAAGGACTTTGTATTGTTACGCAGTTCCCTTGTATGCAAATCTCAAAAACTGCCTGTTACGCGGTGCAGTTGGTACATGAAAGTACACATCCTTCAGATTTATTGATGCAAACCAGTTCTGAGGATGGATGTGCGATAAGATCTCTTTCTGAGTTAACATTTTGAATGGGTGCTTCGTGAGCATGCAATTCAAGCATCTCAGACCTAGAATGGGCCGAAGCCTGGCGTCTTTCTTTGGAACGAGAAAATAACGGCTGTAAACCCCGCTGTGTGTGTCGCAACCTGGGACAGTCTCTTTCGCATTTTTTGCGAGCAGATTGTGAATCTCTGCGCGCAGCAAGGTGGCCGGCGTACAAACTGAATCGTACAAACATGCTTGAACCATATAACCATTCCCGATGAACAGTATTGGGGAAGGGGGAGAAACACTATGTGTCTTGAATCGAGACTTTTTCGGCTCTGGGCCATGAATAACAGCGAGCACTGGGCTCCTTTTCATAGGGCTGGGCATGTCAGGAACGTTTCTGCTACCCAGCAAGGGCTTTTCCGTCGATGCATTTTTTGCACTGAGACAGTGGGTGCTTACACTTGGGCCACGGTTTGCGTGGCTTCACTGATGGCTCAGTAGTAGCTTTTGGCTGCGCTGGGGCAGCGAGAGATGGATTCTTTGCTGGCCGCTGCCTGGAATAGATCAGGAGCATGCCGGAAAAGGGGAAGTGCTACTTCTCTTTCGCAGAAAGTGTTTCATCACTTGAGACTGCTTTTGCGCTGCGAAGAAGCACTCTGAAAAGCCTTCCATGGCGTTCCAAAAGAGACTGTCGGGCGACACCGGGGTGTCGCGGAGGGTGGCCTTCCCTGCATCACACATCTCCGTGAGAGTTAGCCAAATATGCCGAACCAGAACCACCAGGTATATCGACGGCGAAGCAGAAGGGTTCCAAGATGAAGACGAAGTTCATAGTCTTGAAGGAAGAAAATTCTGAAGAATGGTGAACATTGTGACTGAGCGCCGCTTATATAGGCCAACTGCGTGCCCGAAGGGGTGGGGCTCACAGGATTGGTGTGATTGAATAAGGGTTTCAACAAGGTCATCTAAGAAGGACTCCCCACAGTGCTTACAGCAATGTTGAGTGAACTGAATTGAAAGGGAACTATGAGCTTCTCAATTCTGCTTTTAAATCCTTGAGAAAGCTGGCCCCATAGGCTTAGACATAGACCACTTTTTTTCTCTCTTTTTCCCTTTTCTTTTCTTTTTTTTTTAAATTATAGACGAATCATTATCAAAGCATTTTTCTGTGATAATCGACACTGTCACAAATGCTTTTGACAAAGCTTGAACCTGGAACATTCCTACACATTCACAGTTGCGCAGTACTATGTAAATATTACGACTATGGAGAATTGTATGAAAGAAAAGTTCTGTTTTCTTATTACTGTATTGCTTGATTGCAGGTAACATACCGTTAATCATGAGGGTGCTTGCTGGACCGTGTGTCATAATGCACTGATCAATCCAACCCTGAGCAGAATCTGCCGCTGCCTGACTCCAGCTCTGAAAACACACAAATTTTCAGGTGAAACTTGCATTTTAGTGAATTATTGCATGCTGTAAACAGCAGTTATGCGACTGAGCAAATCTCACAAAACCTGTCAAGAACATGCCCAGGTCACATTTCACACCAAAATCAAAGAAAACAGTGAGACATTTTGAAAATTAAGCTTACAGTAGGGCCATTAGCATATTTTGCATTGTGATATTGTGGTCATGACACTTAAGCACACCCCACCCACCCCAATTTCTCATTACTGTAATGTGTAGCATGTTCTACTGTATAATACGTTTTTTTTTATATCTGAAAATAAACAAAACAAAAAAGCTTGCACACCGAATTGTTTACCACGCTTAGGAAAATTTCCCACACACTGCTATTGCTTGCAAAGAATACACAAAATGTATTATTACAGTAACATTTTGTACATATGACCTTCATCAGGCTTTTTTGTTTGTTAGTTTAATTTTTATTGATTTTTTGATAGTTGTTTTTTGTTTGATTGTTTTTTGTTGTTGTTTATTTAATTTAAATCTGCAAAAAAGCAGTACAACAAATATTACCATGATGTATAAACTTTACATTATAGATATACATATTTAAATGAGAATGAGGGGGTTAAAAGATAAAACTTAAATTGTTTTTAAAATGATGCCACAAAAATCATATTGGTCCTAAAATATTCTTGATTTTCTTAAAGCACAATATAATTATTATTATTATTATTATTATTTATTTATTTATTTATTTTATAAACATGACCAAGACATATTCTTGACAGGTTTCAGAGATTCAACCTGTCTCTTAACTTTACATCATATGACACAAAAGCATTAATTCACTTAAATGCATTAAAACGTAAATATCAATTATATGAGATTTCACCATTTTCAGCATGTTGCTGGACGTTGGCGTCACAGCCCTTCTGAAGGCATTGTGTACATCCACAATCTCCTGCTGAACTGAAGTCTGGTCCGTACAGACACCTGTGCAGTTATAAAGCAAAATAATCAGTTTGAGGTTGTGTCAGATGATGCATTATTATGTCTGAGCAGTATTCTAGGCAATATGGTAATATATTAATTGCTTACCTGGCTATAAACACAGCAGCAGGAATGACACAAACATGCATGCATTAGATGTTAGATGTTAGATGCATTGTTTATTGGAGAATTTCATAATTATTCCGAACATAATATTTTAAGTTCTTTATTTATTCATATACACTACCAGTCAAAAGTTTGGACACACCTACTCATTCTTTACTTTGACTATTTTCCCCATTTTAGAATATTAGCAAAGTCATCAAAACTATTAAATAATACATGAAAGTGAGGGAGTTATGTAGTGACCAAAATCAAAACAAAGATCTTTAGCTTCTGGGATGCCTTTTAAACGGTATTGAAGGAGTTCCCATGTATGCTTGGCACTTTTCCCACACTATAAATTTCATCCATATAAAATTAATACAATTAGTAATTAAAATTTGGGGTTTGTAATGGAATTCATACATTGGCAAAAATATATTTGTCAACAAAACTAATTCAAGCATTTAAGCCAAAGTCTTTAGACCACTGTTTTAAAAGCCAATGTACTATAATGTATAGAAATTATGTCGTATAAAATAACATCATGCTCATCATAATATTGCAAATATTGAAATCAAACTCACCAAACTGCAGGCAGTGCTCATATGGAGCAAGCCCAGGATACACAGCGTCACCACAAACATTTTGCGCCAGGTCCAGCTCTTAGATCTATCAATTTAAAATATGCACTGAAATTCATGTAAAATGTTGAAATATTTTATTTAAAAAGCTCTTTTCGTAGGATTGTGCATTCCCTTGCCTTTATCCCGATTATACTTTATTGCAAGAAAAGTTGCATTTGTAACTCTGATTCTCACCTTTCCAGACGATTAGAGTCATCAAAGCTGTTGTGGCCCTTACGAAGTGACTCATTATTGTTTTTATACCTTCAGCATCTTATTGGACCCAAGGAACCTGATCCTATTTCACCATTGACATTCATGTGACACCACTTGAGCAATGTGGTTGCAAAACAATACAGACCTCTGAGGTTAATAGTGGAGGCAAACATGAGATTGTAAATGCAAGGGTGTATGTTTAGGTAAAAGCATGCTATGAATTAATAGAAAAGAATTGAGAGAGCCATCTAAAGAATTAGCAAACAGTGCAACAATGATAAATGGAACGTCCAACGTGGCACTGGATTAGAGCTTTAAGTTAAATAATAATAATTAAATTTCCTATTGTTCACAGCTATGAGTCAGAGTGGGGTTTTCTCTATAAAATAAAAAGTGTAGACTTTACTTTCTCTAAATCACTCGCATATTGTTTTATTCAGACTATTATGGTGTGACGTTTGCTATTGTGTTTTGTTAATTCATCAAGCAAACAAGATTTGTAAAATATCTGACACTATAAAAAACAGTATAAGTGTGCTGTGACTAAAATGACCTACTATACAGTTAAAAGATGACTCAGCTCATTAACAAAAAGCAACACGGATTTACCCACTGGAGTCTTATGGATTACTTTTATGTGGCCTTTATGTGCTTTTTGGAGCTTCAAAAGTCTGGTCACCATTCACTTGCATTGTATGGACCTACAGAGCTGAGATATTCTTCTAAAAATCTTCCTTTGTGTTCTGCAGAAGAAAGAAAGCCAGACATATCTTGGATGATGGCGAGTAAATGATGAATTTTACATTTTGGGTGACCTATCCCTTTAAGACAAATGCTTTTGTAAAATATCAAATGTGCCTAAACGTTTTGCATAGTAATGTATGTGAGGAAAATATCTGAGATGTGTATGTTTTAGATGCAGTAATGGTTCAAATTGTAAGTTTTTCACCATTTGAATCACTTTAAAGCTTTTTTACAGTTCACTTCAATAGTTCTGCAGTGCATACTGTAAGTACACTCATATAGTATAGTTTTAAAACAGTGTTTCCAAAATGCCTTACAGATGACTTGAGTGTGACGATACAAGAGTTAAATGTTTTTATTATTTTTTATTATTTATTTTTTTTATATATATAAATGGTGTTAGATAGGGTATGGTATGCCAGGTCATATATTATTCTAAAAAGATGTCAATAAAAACAACTGTAAACTATTGTGAAATTAAACAATGTCTACATATACAGGTGCATCTCAATAAATTAGAATGTCGTGGAAAAGTTCATTTATTTCAGTAATTCAACTCAAATTGTGAAACTCGTGTATTAAATAAATTCAATGCACACAGACTGAAGTAGTTTAAGTCTTTGGTTCTTTTAATTGTGATGATTTTGGCTCACATTTAACAAAAACCCACCAATTCACTATCTCAACAAATTAGAATACATCATAAGACCAATAAAAAAAACATTTTTAGTGAATTGTTGGCCTTCTGGAAAGTATGTTCATTTACTGTATATGTACTCAATACTTGGTAGGGGCTCCTTTTGCTTTAATTACTGCCTCAATTCGGCGTGGCATGGAGGTGATCAGTTTGTGGCACTGCTGAGGTGGTATGGAAGCCCAGGTTTCTTTGACAGTGGCCTTCAGCTCATCTGCATTTTTTGGTCTCTTGTTTCTCATTTTCCTCTTGACAATACCCCATAGATTCTCTATGGGGTTCAGGTCTGGTGAGTTTGCTGGCCAGTCAAGCACACCAACACCATGGTCATTTAACCAACTTTTGGTGCTTTTGGCAGTGTGGGCAGGTGCCAAATCCTGCTGGAAAATGAAATCAGCATCTTTAAAAAGCTGGTCAGCAGAAGGAAGCATGAAGTGCTCCAAAATTTCTTGGTAAATGGGTGCAGTGACTTTGGTTTTCAAAAAACACAATGGACCAACATCAGCAGATGACATTGAACCCCAAATCATCACAGACTGTGGAAACTTAACACTGGACTTCAAGCAACTTGGGCTGTGAGCTTCTCCACCCTTCCTCCAGACTCTAGGACCTTGCTTTCCAAATGAAATACATAACTTGCTCTCATCTGAAAAGAGGACTTTGGACCACTGGGCAACAGTCTAGCTCTTCTTCTCCTTAGCCCAGGTAAGACGCCTCTGATGTTGTCTGTGGTTCAGGAGTGGCTTAACAAGAGGAATACGACAACTGTAGCCAAATTCCTTGACACGTCTGTGTGTGGTGGCTCTTGATGCCTTGACCCCAGCCTCAGTCCATTCCTTGTGAAGTTCACCCAAATTCTTGAATCGATTTTGCTTGACAGTCACAAGGCTGCGGTTCTCTTGGTTGGTTGTGCATCTTTTTCTTCCACACTTTTTCCTTCCACTCAACTTTCTGTTAACATGCTTGGATACAGCACTCTGTGAACAGCCAGCTTCTTTGGCAATGAATGTTTGTGGCTTACCCTCCTTGTGAAGGGTGTCAATGATTGTCTTCTGGACAACTGTCAGATCAGCAGTCTTCCCCATGATTGTGTAGCCTAGTGAACCAAACTGAGAGACCATTTTGAAGGCTCAGGAAACCTTTGCAGGTGTTTTGAGTTCATTAGCTGATTGGCATGTCACCATATTCTAATTTGTTGAGATAGTGAATTGGTGGGTTTTTGTTAAATGTGAGCCAAAATCATCACAATTAAAAGAACCAAAGACTTAAACTACTTCAGTCTGTGTGCATTGAATTTATTTAATACACGAGTTTCACAATTTGAGTTGAATTACTGAAATAAATGAACTTTTCCACGACATTCTAATTTATTGAGATGCACCTGTAGTTTCTTAAAAGCAACACAGAGTATGCTTGCACTTATATTAGCTCTAATGCTACATAGCACAAGGTTAGTTTGAACAGTAGATGGCAGAGTGGCATCAACATTATGATTGCATAGACAAACATTCTAAAGGTGGTCTTTAAGAGCTGTGCATGTTTTGATTCTGTTTAGATACTGTAGATAGACAGACAGATTGACAAGTATTATATAATTCTATGTCCAACAAAAGATGGCATCACTATCAGAAAAAAGGGCATACAGGGGACATAAAACTGCATTTCTTGTGTGTCTAAAGGTTGTTCTGGCCCAGTAAGAGCAGTAGTGCTTATTGTAATCGTTTGCTTTAGAGGGGAGATGTGAGTTTAACTGTCTTCTGCTGCTTTGTACACTTTATGTTTTCCTCCTACAATGTGGTAGGTGAAGTGTAGAGTGCTGCTGTACAGCTCTTTATTTTCACAGGGATTATAGTGATTAGTTCGGAATAAACACATCATGAATTACACAGCGGTAGGTCTCATTTTCCAACATCTTTTTTTTTTATTTCTCTTCAAGCTTAAGTAAAAGATACATGTTTGGTTGGCACATGGACCAATCTCGCTGCTGTTTTTAATCGTCAAGTGGGGTCCAAAAGTCTGAGACCACTCTTTTCTAAATTCTAAATGTTTTTTATTTTTAATTTTATTTATTTTTTTATGTTTAATTATTGAATTTCAGAATGTCTTGGTATATAGTATGTCACTCACACAAACACAAAACACCATCAGGGTAACACATGTGACACTAAAATAATGTGATTTGAAAACATTCACTGAACAACAAAAAATGTAACAAAACATCGCAATAACTGATATTAAAAATAAGAAGAAACATACTATATTTCAATAAAATATAAGCAAATGTGAGGGGTCATGCAGGGATGGGGAATGCCTACTGTAATTACTGTTTTTCAGCATAATTTTAACAATAGTTTACCGTAAGAGTACATGTCTTTTCTTGTTAAACATGATATAAATGTAACTGTTAACTATACACCGATCAGCCACAACATTAAAACCACCTGCCTAATATTGTGTAGGTCCCCCTCGTGCTGCCAAAACAGTGCCAACCCACATCTCAGAATAGCATTCTGAGATGACATTCTGCTCACTACAATTGTACAGAGCGGTTATCTGAGTTACCGTATACTTTGTCAGTTCGAAGCAGTCTGGCCATTCTCTGCTGACCTCTCTCATCTACACTGTCCCTCACTGGATTTTTTTTGTTTTTGGCATCATTCGGAGTAAATTCTAGAGATTGTTGTGCATGAAAATCCCAGGAGATCAGCAGTTACAGAAATACTCAAACCAGCCCATCTGGCACCAACAATCATGCCACGGTCCAAATCACTGAGATCACATTTTTCCCCATTCTGATGGTTGATGTGAACATTAACTGAAGCTACTGACCCGTATGTGCATGATTTTATGCACTGCACTGCTGCCACATGATTGGCTGATTGGATAATCACATGGATGTTTGTTGGTGCCAGATGGGCTGGTTTGAGTATTTCTGTAACTGCTGATCTCCTGGGATTTTCACACACAACAGTCTCTAGAATTTACTCCGAATGGTGTCAAAAACAAAAAGCATCCAGTGAGCGGCAGTTCTGTGGACGGAAACGGCTTGTTAATGATAGAGGTCAGAGGAGAAAAGCCAGACTGGTCCAAGCTGACAGGAAGGTGACAGTAACCCAAATAATCACATGTTACAACAGTTCTATGCAGAAAAGCATTGTCTGAACATACAACATGTTGAACATTGAGGCAGATGGGCTACAGCAGTAGAAGACCCCTCTGGGTACCACTACTGTCAGCTTAGAACAGGAAACTGAGGCTTTAGTGGGCACAGGCTCGCCAAAACTGGACAGTGGAGGATTGGAAAAACATCGCCTGGTCTGACAAATCTGGATTTCTGCTGAGCTGCACAGATGGTAGGCCCACTGCAGTCTCAGTTTTCTGTTCTTGGCTGACAGAAGTGGAACCCAACGTGGTCTTCTGCTGTTGTAGCCCATGCGCCTCAAGTTTCGATATGTTGTGCATTCTGAGATGCTATTCTGCTCACTACAATTGTACAGAGTGGTTATCCGAGTTACCGTAGCTTTCTGTCAGCTCGAACCAGTCTGGCCATTTCCCGTTGACCTCCCTCATCAACAAGGCGTTTTCGTCCACAGAACTGCCGCTCACGGGTTGTTTTTGTTTTTCGCACCATTCTCTTTACACTCCAGAGACTGTTGCATGTGAAAATCGAGGAGATCAGCAGTTAAAGAAATATTCAAACCAGCCCGTCTGGCACCAACAATCATGCCACGGTCGAAATCACTAAGATTAAAATTTTAATCGCACAAAATTCAGCCACAAGATTGGCTGATCAGATAATCACATGAACAAGTAGATGTAAAGGTGTACCTAATAAAGTGGCCAGTTAGTGTAAGTTATTTTTATGTTGTCACACAAAAACCTCCCTGCTATGTTTTGGTAACATTACTTTAGGGTTATTAATTATAATAATAATAATAATAATAATAATAATAATAATAATAATAATAACCATTAGAGAACGCTCTGAATAAGTTATTTTTAGGGTTGTCATGCAAAAACCTCCCTGCAAGGTTCTGGGAACGTTAGTTTATGGTTACAATAAAAATTGAACCTAAAGAGAACGTTCCTAAAACGTTAGGAATTGCAGTTCCCGAGACAATAACCAAAAGTGAACCATATGCTAACATTAGGAGAACATGGGTGCATCTCTAGTGTTTCCTTTTTCTTTTCTTTTTTTTTTCTAAAACAACTGCTCCTCTCCAAAATTTTCTCCCTGCCTCTCCCTTTATCTGCCTTCTCTCCTTTCCCCGCTCGCTCATTCTCAGTTTCACCACCTCCTCAGTTGGATTCTTTAGTTGGTGGGCAGGAACTGTGTCGGTTGCTGAAGGAGTCGAGAGAGAGCGAGAGAGAGAGAGAGAGAGAGAGAGAGAACTGTGTCTGGGTCAGCTTGGACTGTCATCTCAGAGAGAGAAAGAGAGAGAGAGAGAGAGAGAGAGAGAGAGGAGGAGGTATGTCAGAGGATGTGGTTTTCCTGAGCTTGCAGAACATCGCACAGGCATACTTTGAGCATGACCTAAACAGCTGCACGCGAAGTGTGTTCTCTGCGCTTCGTTAGCTGCCTGCCGCAGGAGGACTGATCTGCTTGGCATCTGGGGAGAATCGGATCTTCGCTTATTGTTATTGTTGTCCCGGCACGTCAAACGGGAATCGCAAGGGTTATTTGTGGACAGTAACTGTCACCATCTTGATTGACTTCTGATCAGTGACTGAAGTGCAGCGACTGCGTGTCAACACCTTCCCAACAGGTAACCAGACCATCTCCATTGACTTGTTCAGTCTTAAAATGTAATTGTTTAGAGGTTGCTCTTTAAAATATCAGAAGACTTCATGGATTTCTCAGTTTGGTTTTTCCTCAGCTATTTCCTTAGAAAAAAAAAAAAAAAAAAAAAGACACAACTGAGGCAATTGTTGACTTACAGAAAGCTATCAAATGGATATAACACTTTTTACAACAAGGTTCTATACAAAAAAGAACCTTGTTGTAAAGTGTTACCATAAATGTTAGCAATAGTAAATGCATTCGGTCTCATCACTATGAACAACATTTAATTCCAGTGTTTTTTAATCTTGGTTAGTGTTATTGTTTATTGTTAGTTCATAATGCATTAACTTGGCTAATGTTAAGGCATACAACTTTTCATTTTAAAAATACATTATCTTGAAATTAACATTAACCAAGATTAATAAGTGTTGTATTTATCATTGTTGACTAGCCTAATGTAGTTAAATAATGTTAATGGATACTACCGTATTGTACTGTGTTATTAAACTGATGTGAATAGCAAACATATAGATCATTTGGTTTTGGAAGAATTTGAGGAGAAACGTTTGAATTCATGTTGAAATCTCTGACTTGTGTTTGCAGACATTTGTGACATTCTTGTGATCTTCTCTGAAACTCTTGGGGTTTTTTTCTCAGGAGACAAATCTGCTAATTTGCTCTTCATTTGATCTTATTGGTGCAATGAAAAAAAATGGTTGTTTTAACTTAATTCAATTGTAGACATTGGCTCTACACAATGAAAATGAGTTTCTTTGATATGAAATTAAAACGTAGGCTCTACTTAAATTCTTTGTCTAGCGGAAACCTAAATGAACTGAGTTAACCTAACTTAAATTTAATCTGCTCAAATAACTCTGCAGTTTGTTCAACACTAATTGCACTTACTATTGAACTTAACTTGCACTTACTGTACACTATATATATATATACACACACACACGCAGTACTATGCAAAAGTTTTAGGCACTTGTGAAAAATGTTGCGTAGTCACAATTTCTTCAAAAGTAATGCAATAAATAGTTTTCATTGATCAATTAATGCCATACAAAGTCCAGTAAACATAAAAAAAGCTAAATCAATATTCGGTGTGACCACCTTAGCATTCAAAACAGCACCAATTCTCCTACGTACACCTGGACACAGTGGTGGGCACTGTGGGGGCCATACCATATGTTGCAGGGCTCCCTGTTCTTCTATTTCATTCTAATCTATTTGCAAAAGGAACGTTTGTCTAAAATGTATATTTCCCATTGACACACTAAAACTGAAGATATAAATAACCATCTTAAGACAAATGTTGTGAAAACATTGTGAAACATATTATGTGCCTAAGACTTTTGCACAGTACTATATATATATATATATATATATATATATATATATATATATATATATATATATATATATATATATATATACCTCTGTCTCTTTTTGTCTCTTTCTTCTGTGCTATCACCTATACTACTCCAGCGTCACCTTGAGAGCTTGGCAGTACAACACTGTAGATGTTGTTGAACTTTGTATGACAAATTGCTTGCTATGTTCCTCATTTGTAAGTCGCTTTGGATTAAAGCATCTGCTAAATGACTAAATGTAAATGTTGCTAGCTAGCAACAAACACATTAGCATACTATATAGGGTATATGTTTTTGTTCTGTATAACATGTATGGTGCTGCTGAGAGGTTACAGATCCCTGATAAGTCATTATACTGATAATCGCTCAGTATTTGCTTCATTAAAAATGCAATACACACTGATTTATCAGTAGTAATGTACACAACCTCAACCTAACCATTAGCTCCACTCTTCTCCACAATGGTAACCTCCAAAAAACTTAAACATGCAATAAATTCCTCTAAATCCCAACAGAACATTAAACACTAACAAGTCTCCTACTTGTCTCATTTTGCGTGGAAATACATTAAAATAATACTTAATTTTAAAATGTACTCTCTCAGTCCAGTCCCATGGGAATTGGAAATCCCCTGCCCGGTTTCAACAATACATTAATTCAACAAATATTACTCACATAGTCCCAACACAATTAGATTAAGTGACCATAGATAGATGGATTGTTCACAGTGAAATTAAGTTGAGACCAAATGCTGAAGAATTGTGTTGCATTAGCTCATTTTAAATAAGTTAACTGAGAAAGCATTAAAAATCACATTGAGTGAACATCATCCGTTAGAAGTCTGAATCCATTTGAACATTTCATAGCAATATGATCAAATCACTTTTTGATGACTGTGTTGAATATCACTTGGACTTTATGCAATATAATCATGTTCTCATCTCAAAACATAAATGTATTAAGTTGATTTCAAGTGTACTGGTTTAGCATTTTCAATAGAGCTACTTAACCTTTTTTTGGTGTGTCTTGGAGGAAAAAAAATAGATATTAAAAAGAGATATACTTTGTGATTTTTCTGTTCTATGTGAGGAGCTCGTGAACAGCCCCGTGTTATACATGTGCGCTGTCTGTCTAGGAGGAAAGTAAACACTATAACAGTATGGCGATAAAGAATCAGTTATGGGCAAGCCACAAGCCACAAGCCACATGTGTGCCACTGTTAGATGTTCTTCAGGAAAAGTCTTGATACAATCACACACACGTGCTCTCTGTAAAGTCTATCACACAGATCAATGGTTATGTTTGCCCTGAGTCACATGAGTAAAGTGTGATCCCGACAGGAAAGGAGACTGCAAAACAAATGCATACCTGCCCAACTTTTTTAAGTATGTTTTTAGAGGTTTTGGTAAATTATAAATATGAAACATGGGACGCGAGTGGCGTGTCAAAGTTAAATTGCTCAAATAATAATCAACAAAGCATTCTAGTGACTCCAGCCAGGTCTCCTAAGCAACCAAATTGGCCCGGTTGCTAGGGAGGGTAGAGTCACATAGGGTAACCTCCTCGTGGTCGTGATTAGTGGTTCTCGCTCTCAATGGGGCATGTGGTAAGTTGTGCGTGGATCACGGAGAGTATCATGAGCCTCCACATGCAGTCTCCGCGGTGTCATGCACAAAGAGCCACGTGATAAGATGCACGGATTGACTGTCTCAGAAGTGGAGGCAACTGAGACTTGTCCTCCATCACCCGGATTGAGGTGAGTAACCGCGCCACCACGAGGACCTACTAAGTAGTGGGAATTGGGCATTCCAAATTGGGAGAAAAGGGGATAAAAACAAAACAAAGCTTTTTACACAGGATGCAGACTGATCTCACAGTGAAATCGGAAAACAGTAGGTTAACTTTTCTTTAGCTAAAAATCGGTCTTGCTTGCCGAAATTCGAAACACTGCACCCAGTGGCCAAAGCTGTAAGTGTTTTTGGGGTATGGGCATGTATGAGCTCCATTTTCCTGGTGTAATGTCTGCAGAGGGGTGCCAAAAGCGAGTTATTTTCAGCTGTACAGACTGGAACCGATGCAAACATGTCTGATAAGAAATGGCACTTGTCAATTGTTTTGTATAATGTGGCCGATCCTACAGAACTGGAAGTATCGAAAACAACATGCTGACTTCCCGTGTGATCATGTGGCTGGATGCACCAAATGCAATGTGTCACGGGAAGTATCGGAAACAACATGCCGACTTCCCGTGTGATCACGTTACTGAATGCGCCTGTTCAGTTGATGAACGGCTTGTTTCTATTTTTGTTGTCTTTCACAGCTACTTCAGCACTTTATTTCCACTGTCTGGCTGAAATAAAATGATTTTACGCCGTGTTCTAACTAGAAATATCCCGATACCGATACTGGTATCAGAATACGGTCAGATACTATGCTCATGTACTTGTACTCGTGCTCGTAAAAATGCTACCAAAAAAACGATACCATCTGACGTACGAATGTCATTGTGGAAACATTCAATGCACAAATTAAAATCACGTCATGTCCTAGTGAGATTATTTAACAGCAAAAGTTACGATTTAATGAGATAAATATATAGTTTGCATGTGCAGTGCTTTAAATGTGAGTACTTATGAATGTGTGGAGCTGGTGATGTGCAAACATAAAGACATAAAATGCTCGTACCTTTTAGAGATCCTTGGCTCTTTCACGGAAAACACCATCATGAGCATTGTGTGCACTGTTTGTAGCAGATAACAGCAGGCAGAGCACTAATTCACTTTGTAGCGTGAGGCACATACAGATTACATATTTATTTAATTTAATAGCAGCATTTTGCGGTTTAATAATAACGTTGAAAAAAGTTATCTATAGAAAGCTAATGACTTCCGGCTGCTTTGTCATTGCAAATTGCTGTCACTGTGAACAGCCCCTTAAGAAAGCAATGTAAGTAGGAAAGAAGGCAAAGTGTGATTAATCAGTTACAGACACTGGTTCGGAGGCTGCGAGGACTCAGTCGTGCTGCACCGGGTGCCTCGGGAGTCGACATACAGAGCTGCAGTTGTCATTGAGGAATCTGGAGCATCACATCTCGAGCTAGTCACCTCTGACCCCAGCGCATAGTTTCTGTTAGAGAGTTCACTGTTGCTCTTACAGTCAAGAGGAATTTTGACTGCCATATGTTTATCAGCAGAAGAATTTTATTACAGCTTAGAGACCTCTTTCAGTTTTCAGTTATGTTTCATTTAAAGTGATAGTTCACCCATAAAATGAGAATTCTGTCATAAATTACTCACCCTCATGTTTTTCGAAACCCGTATTAGGTATCGGTAATGATTTCCCGGTTTGATTCAATTCTGATTCACAAGTTTTGATTCAATTTCAAATCGATTTGATTCCAGTGAATGTGTGTATATTTCAGTTATAATGTCCATTTTGCTTAAATATGAAAGCAATTGACTATTCAACGTTCATTGCCACCCTTGATTTGGCAATGAACCCCCCCCCAGTCCAATTAAGAGACAACCACTTGCCCACCCTAAATATCAAAATAATCAAGGTTGGTTAGGACCAACCTTGTCTACAACTTTTTATTCTACCTGTATCATTGTTAGCAGCTTGGCTGGTGTGTTAGTGACATGATTAATACACGTCGAGCTCCAATATTTTGGTAACCTAATTAGGACAGAGAATCCTCTCTTGTGCTCAATTAAATCTAATTTAGATAATTGGAATGCCTTAGTGCATCTGAAACTTAATTATGACGTTCTTTGGAGATGTGACGTGCTAAAGACCGCATTATTTGTCTCTGTCTCTCATACTGTACCTTACCGCCAAAAGCTTTTCTGCAGTCTTTGAAAGGCTCCTCCTCTCCTTCAATTAGGACAGGCGCGCCTCGGATCTCGCTTGTGAACAGAGCTGTGCTCTACGGGAAAATGTGCACCCTCTCTTGTGATTAGACAGCCTACAAATCAGATGTCACATTCGCTGTTTTCGGCTCAGCTGAGTCAGTTGCGAGGATGAAACGCAGCATGCCTTGATGGAAGATGAATAGTAATTTTTGTTCTGCTCCTGTGCGAGGTGCCACTTTGAATAGATTACGCTTCCTGGATGTATGCAAAGATTAGGTTCTCCCTCCTTGCCACAAATATCCAGGCTGTTGGCAATGCATCGGCATAACAGAGATTAATCAAAGCAAGAAATATGCAAACACTGCTGGAAGACATGCGCTTTCAGTATTAAACAGGCGAGCGAATAAAGCACCTTTAATATTTCTTGAAGACACATCGACTCACTGTGTAATAAGTGGCCGAGAAAATTGCAGCGATATTGATTGAGGATTGCTGAAGAAGGACATGTCGATACTTTACTTGAGCGCCAAAGAACTTGGGCTTTGTTTGGTGTAATACAGGCATGGCCAGAGGCAAATGTAGATCATGCAGTGATTATTCTATTGGAATGTGCACATGTTGTTTTAAGAAATGAGACAAAATGTTTTCTGTCTCACATTTCATTTTTACATTTCCCCCCCACTGAAAACAGTCTCTTGTTTTCAACTAACATACTATCTCACTTATCAATGAATTGGAGGATGTGTATGACCAAAATCTCATGTAATTTTATATTACGGTAATGGTAATTTCACAATATAGTTGCTGGAAATTCAGTTAAAAGTGGTTTAGATATTAAATAATGTATAATGTGATTATACACTGTAAAAAAATGTTGACTCAACTTACTGTTTTGCTTTGACTTAAGAAGTCTTTGTTGAGACAACAACATATTGTCAAAATGTTTAATTTAAGTAATATGTACTTAACAAGTTTTGTTTAGCTAACTTTGGGACAGCATTTGAGGGGATATTGTTGGTCTAACGTGTGTTTTTATGTAGATTTAAAGGAAGTTACATTTCTGAGTACAGAAGTTCAATAAACGAGGCGGAGTTACCTGACACCAAACGAAGTTGAATCAACATATTTTTTTGAGTTGAGGAGTGTAATGAGGAGGAGGGCGGGGCCAGGCCGTCAAGGCAAACGGCCGGCCCTGAATCGGCTAATCAGCCGGGAGGGGGATAAAGACGAGCCGGAGGCGCCAGTTTGAGAGAGAGAGACGCACGCAGCCACGCTGCATGTTTGTTTATGTTTGTTTTATCATTAAACCTTACGTTAACTGTTCAGCCGGTTCCCGCCTCCTCCTTGCCCATTGTTACAGTGGTGTCGAAACCCGGGAAGGAGGAGGGATGCGCTGTCGCGGAGTCCTCACCGCTTCCGTCCGCCAAAGGAGGACCGCTGCGGCCGTCTGACTGGGGACAGATGGGTCGCTGCAGGCCACCAAGAGCTAGAGGAGCCGCGGCCATCCGCCGAAGAAGGGGAGGAGCAGTTCTGTCCGCCAGGGGCCGGATTACTCACTACCATCTGCCGGGGGAGGAGCGAGCTGGCATCCACCAGAGGGCAGAGGAGCGGTTGAGGACTGAGCAGCAGTGCGTCCGGGAGCTAACGAGCAAGTTTCTCTCTCTCTCTCTCTCTCTCTCTCTCTCTCTCTCTCTCTCTCTTTCTCCGTTTATGTTGAGTTTTATCATTAAACCTTACGTTGACTGTTCAGCCAGTTCCCACCTCCTCCTTGCCCATCCTTATATTGTTACAAGGTGGCAAATGCACTTGTTAATTCAACTTGAGTACTAGTTGACACAATCACAACTTAATCTGTTAAATTGACTAGAAAATTGTTAAGTTTAGTACAAATCATTTTTTTTTTTTTTTACTGTGTACCTAATCCAGTGAATTAAATACTTTACAAATGAAAGTTACTTCAGTTCATTGGATTATAATTTTTTTTTATTTAAAACTTGATTGACACTGACATCAGTGCAAAAACAGCTTCACATTATCACACTTGAGATCAAAACAAAAGACTCAAAACTGTACATCTAATATTATAAAACTGAGCATTCTGACTCTACATTTTGATTGGATGAGCCACATTCAAAGTCATTTTAATGTCATCAATATGCACACCTGGGACCGCACACTTGTTGAATTCTATATTCAAATTTATGATATCACTTTACAATAAGGTTCCATTTGTTAACATTAGTTAATGCATTAGGTATCATGAACTAACAATGAACAATATCTTTTTTACTGCATTTATTAATCTTTGTTAATGTTAGTTAATAAAAATACAATTGTTCATTGTTTGTGTAAGTTCATAGCACATTAACTAATTTTCACATATACAACTTTTGATTTTAAAAATGTTTTAGTATATGGTGAAATTAACATTAACCAAGATTAATAAATGCTGTAAAGGATTGTTTATTGTTACTTTGTGTTAACTGATTGTGTTAACTAATGTTAACAAATAGAACCTTATTGTAAAGTGTTACCAAATATATTTTATTTTAGTTGTTCGGAAAATGTAAACAACTAAACTTCGTATTACCCCGCTTAATAATAAGTTCTTCCTCATGTTGACCTGTTTGGGACATATCCCACTCTGTATTTTCATGTTACTCCATGTTTCTTTGTTGCTCTCATGTGTAAGTAACGTAAAACAGTCCTGTCCAATGATAGCCATGCAAATATATCTTCTGCGGTATAAATGGTATAGCAAAATCTCTGTTGAGACATTTTAACCATTGCACATTACATACGGTCATACTGCTCAGGCCTATATAGATGTGTGGGTCATTTAATAAAGGAAATTAGATTTGTCTTGGGAAATGAAATGGCATGTAATCCAAATTAGAATCAGAGGGAGAGAATAAAAGAACGAGAGAAAGAATAAGAGAATATGAGAGTCTCAAAGAAGGCGGATAAAGGGAGAGAGAGAGACACAGACTGGAAAGATACTGCTCTCTTTTCTTCTCTTGACTATGAAATCGTTGTCAAGGGGTCCGTTCCCATGGCAATTCCATCCGCTGTGTCTGGGTTTCCAGCGTGGCCATGGCCAGACCTTGGACGCTGAGGCTTTTCTAGGTTCATTCTGAACAAAAGCGGAAGTACATCCCCCTCCTGTCCAAGGACTCCAGCAGAATGGGGTTTTAAAATGACAATCTGTCAAAGGAGTTCCAGTGTATGATATGCTGTGACTGCATTCATTCTATAATCATGACTTTATTGTACCTGGGTTCTTATCTTTTCTAATTATCCATAAACAAGCAGTAAAGCTGTGACAGGAAACCGAAGGGGGTTTGGAGGGAGTAAGGACATAAAGTAGGAACACTTTCCCAAGACACCAATTAACCTCGGTCTTTGCCTAAATTATACTGTGACATCTTGTTTAGACTTGTTTAGACTTTATCTTTATTCAGGAAATTCGTCCACAGAGAAAAACATTGTGTTTGTATGTCTAGCTCTTGTTCAAATATGTCAAGATAGCAGTCAGACTCATAAGAAAGACAAAATTACCAATAAAATGGAGAGCAAATTAGTTTAAATGTTAAACCAAAAATGAAAATTTTGTCATTATTTACATGTCACTGTTATTTGTCCTGTGGAACAAAAAAGGATACATTTTGAAGAATCTTCAGGCAGCTCTTTTCTTCTTAAAGGGAAAGATCACCCAAAAATGAAAATTTTTGGTGCCAGACGGGCTGGTTTGAGTGTTTCTGTAACTGCTGATCTCTTGGGATTTTCACGCACAACAGTCTCTAGAATTTACTCCTAATGGTGCCAAAAACAAAAAACATCCAGTGAGCGGCAGTTCGATGGACAAAAACGTGTTGTTGATGAGAGAGGTCAACGGAGAACGGCCAGACTGGTTCAAACTGACAAAGTCTACAGTAACTCAGATAACCACTCTGTACAATTGTAGTGAGAAGAATATAATCTCAGAATGCTATTCTGAGATGCGAGTTGGCATTGTTTTGGTGGCACGAGGGGGACCTACACAATATTAGGCAGGTGGTTCTAATGTTGTGGCTGATCGGTGTATATCATTTTAACCGGTCCTGTATCAATGGATGCACTAAATCCCAGAACAGCACACAGACATTCTGACCAATAAAGGGACAGTTTGCTTACATGTGACTTTTATTGACACAGTTTTGGTCTGTTTTGAAATGTTGCCTTGTGAAAGCGAACCGAAACAAGAGGAAATGCAACATTGTGACAATTTTAGCCCCTGTTTCGGAACAAATCAAACGAGCTACATGTCTGAAATGCCATAAATCTCCACTGATAGTGGAGATTTAGTATAAAAAAGGGACTTAAATTTTGGTCTGTTTCTCACCCACACATATCTTATTGCTTCTGAAGATATAGATTTAACCACTGGACTCATATTAATTACTTTTGTTTCCTTTATGTGATTTTTGGAGCAACAAAGGTCTGATCACCATTCACTTGCATTGTATGGACCAAAAGAACTGAGGTATTCTTCTAAAAATCATTGTTGGTGTTCTGTTGAAGAAACAAAGTCATACACATCTGGGATGGCATGAGTGTGAGTAAATAATGAGAGAACTTTCATTTTTGGGTGAACAATCCCCGTCGTCGTCTTCTTTCGCTGCTCCCGTTGGGGGTCGCCACAGCAGACCATCCATGATCCGCATATTTGACTTGGCTCATAGTAACCATGAATGTCAAGTACCAAAAAATAAAAAAAAATTTAAACAAACAAAAAAAACCCCACCAAAAATAATCTATTGGTCAAAGTTCAAAATAGTCTTTTTGAAAAGTCTATATTGACTTGTGCACAATATTTAAAGTCTACTGATGCGAAACGACATATTAGCCTTTTTTTGTTGGAAATCTTACATTCAAATTTCATACTTGCTTGTGTTCAATTTAAAACATTTAGGCGCATTGCAATTGGTTACAAGACATGAGAACCAATTGTGTTTGACGTTGTTGATGTAAAATCTTGCATGCCATATCTTAAGGTGACAAGTTTGAATGTGCAAGAGAGATTTGAGAGCTAAAGCAAGAGGAGATTTCCAACAAACAATGACTTAAATTTTGTCTTACGCATGTTGAATGGGCTACTTTTATGATACTTTAGTCTTGCTTTTCAGTACTGACAGAGACGGGTCACCATCTACTTTCACTGTATGGAAAAGAGCAGCCAGGACATCCTATAAATATCACTTTTTGTGTTCCAGAGAAGAGAGGAAGCCATTCAGGTTTGGGACAACATGAGTGTTATTAAATGGTGATGGAATTCTCTTGTTCTTTTTTAGGGTGAACTATTCCCTTAATTCTCATAATTGCAAACTCACGTTTATCTCTTTATCTTCACGGACACTATTTCTAGCCATAATGATTGTCCTTAGTTAAACATTATCACTGAAAAAGGCCTCCTCCTAACATTTCTCCACCAGTCCCTCACAATGTCTTGCTCAGGTGAGGGTCTTTGTTGGGTCCAGGATGTCCAGGAAGGAAGGAGGAAGTCCAAACAGGGGGACAGCCTCATTCCTACACCAGGAGAGCATTTTCCCTGCTGAACGGACAAAAACACAAGGCAGGAAACGGCGCCTTGTGGCGCTTCGCATTATTTGCCACATAAAAGAACACGGGACAGAGAGAGAGAGAGAGTTGTGTTTTTGAGTCACTCTTTCAGAGTCTTTGATGTGCCGCTCATCGGAATGTACTGAATCTGTAAACATGCACTGAAGAGAAGCCTTGTGTGCAGTCGCAACCGTGACATTGAAATTTTGTCCTTTCCACTTACAGAGTTATTAAATTAGCCCCTCTGTGCTGTGGCGAATGTTGAAATCAGCCACTGTCATCATACTCTGTCGGCTCATCGCTTCCACGCAATGAGTCGTTGCTTTGAAAATGGTCATCTTTACAAAAATTTCCTGTGGCACATGATATTAGAAGCTGGGAGACGGGCTTGCTAAGCACAAAGATGTAGTGGAACAAATATATGCTCAACAGCAGGTTTGACATTCTTTCTTAAAAGTCATTCTAACACAGAAAGAGATCTCATATAGATGAGTGTTTCTTCAACTATAGGCACTTTTATATCTCTGGTTGATTTACACTCACTGACCACTTTATTAGGAACACCTGTACACCAGTGGCGGCCCGTGCATTTTAAGTCTAGGCCATGCCATTAAGATTCATGCCATTAAGAAAACACAGTTTCACAATGAATACGACTTGAATGAAAGCCAAAACTTGAAACAACACTGAATGCTCAAGCAAGCCTAATTTTAACTGCAGCATGATTGCTTTGTGAAATTAACGTCTCCTGAACTAATTTACACTTAGAAATTAATACTCCTGATGTTTCTATAACAATACAAAAAGCACTTACCAATTTACTTGGAGTGAAAATAAGCCCTCCTTTTCTGTTTAATAAATTAAGCAATCACACGGTCATGTAGAACATCTTGGGTTTTTAAATTCATAAGAATATCTTTCTCAATGGCGATAGCAGCAGTGATGACAGCATGCTCTTCATTTTCGAATTACGTACATCTCTTAAAGGGTGATTGTGTCACACAAGGCCAGCTAGAAGTCCTCGACTGGAACATATCCTAAAGACCACACCAAACAAGAACAAATAATCAATCTGATTGGCTGATGAATCTGACAATCTAACTTTAATGCCTATTTACTTGCACTGTTGAGGGATGCTGGCCCTGAGAATTTGCCACTGCTGTACACCTACTTTTTCATGCGATTATCTAATCAGCCAATCATGTGGCAGCAGTGCAATGCATAAAATCATCCAGATACGGGTTAGGAGGTTCAGTTAATGTTCATATGTATATATAACTTCCAGCATGACTTATAATGTCTTATAAGTACTTAAAAATATCTTATGTATGTTTATAAGAAGACATTGCTTTTGTCACTTTTGTCACCATATATATATATATATATATATATACAACTTCTGCAGATAAAATTGGATGTTGCTTGTGTTATAATGCATTATACTCTAAGGTATAACTATGAATAAGTAATTATTGTAATGTATTATAATTGTGGATACAATTATATATATATATATATATATATATATATATATATATATATATATATATATAAAGTAATTTCAACCACAGGATGTTATCAAATAAAATATATAATTTGAGATATGGTGGAAATGACATTTGTTGGTTCAGAAAAAAATGACAGTGATGCATATATACAGTTTTAACTAGGTCATTGCTAATAGACAGATTAGAACGTGTTTTGAGGGAGTTTTGTTCTTGTCTACAGATCAAAAAGTGCCCAAAGTTGAAGAAACACCCAGCTATGTTCTGAAACGTCACAGGAGAACCCCGCTTCTCGTGCTGAAAGCCACAGAGGATTTTCTTCTGTTTTCCACTACTGAGTGTGCACAACCGTATACAGGAAGTGAACTCTTTTCTTGTCAGTTTCCACAGTGCATGGGGAGCTGTTGCCAGGTTGACTTGGGAGACAGTTGCTGCCAAATGCTCGTAGCGTGAAGCAGAACTTCAGGGAGGGAGTAGTGCTCTGAAATCATAAACATCTCCCACTTCCTCTGTCGGCCCTAAAAATACCTCATCGCTTCGTTTCATGGCTCCCCTCCCCTTCTCTATCAGCTATGCAAATATCAGCCCCTCCAAGCAACTTTGTTTTGCATGGTTTCTCTCGCCGTCAGAGTAAATGCTTAGCCTGTTGCCTCTTGAGAGATGCTGTCTGAGCTCAAAACATTAAGTGATTTCTCAGGAAAACACTTTGTGCTACTTGTTATGTCAAAGACGGCTATTTTAGGGGCAGTGTTTTGTCCTTCTGTCTGATGAATAAACGATTTTGAAGGTTCTTTTGGAAAGGGGATGTTATTTTTAAGTGAGCTGTCCTGCAGTTTAGGATAAATTACTGTTTACTGAAAGGACTTTTAATTTTTCTCACACTAAAAATCTCTTTTAGAAGCCAAAAAACAAGAGGACGGGAATATTCGCTAAGAATAAAGTGTATCCACTGATAACGTTGTTTGTTTGCATACAGTATCTGCATATAAAGAATTAGAAAATCAGTAATAATGCAATTTGCACAGCACAATTCCCTATCTTGTAGTAGTTTCAACATTATCTTGAAGAAAATGTACACAAATGTCTAAAAGAAATTCTGTGTACCGCCTGCCTTTAATTAAAAAGCATGTTTTGTAAAAGAAAGTTTTGCATTCTGTCAGGCAAAGGGGTGTGACCTAATTTGTTTAGAAGTCAAATGAAATGGAAAAATTATCTGATTATTGCAGAAAAAATTAACATTAATAACTGATATAAATGAGTAATAAGCAGTGTTCTTTTTTGTTTGTTTTAAACATTTTATTTGTTGGATATTCAGATTTTAATCCCAATTTGTGTGATTCTTATGAAACCTGTCAAGAAAATGTCCTGGTCATATTTAACTAAAATCAGTCTTTTTTACTGTAATGCAGTACAAAAATTACTGTGTTACATTAATAAGATTCATAATTGAAAACAGTAGGAATATAATAAAGGGAAAATGATCAGACATTTTATGATAATGGGAACTGGGGTGTAAAATGTGCTCAAGTGTCCTAAAAACTTAATCGTTCTAACTATAGACCTCATTTTCTTTATGTAAAATATAAATGCATTTTTTTTTGTGTTGATTGACAGGTTTCCTTTGCTCATATACATACTAAAGTTTAATGAATGAAGCCCACACTGAAAAAAATTTACTTATAAGATTTACAAAATAATAATAATAATAATAATGTTTTCACAAGTTTTTCAACAGTTTTTCAAAGTAAATTTTAATGGTAAAATTTTAAGTAAAAGCTACGTAACTTCATGACATAAAATTTATTAAAGTGAATTCAAAATTATGACCTTTTTTTTTCTTTTGATTTTCTCTCCAATTTGGAATGCCCAATTCCCAATGCGCTCTAAGTCCTCGCGGAGGCATAGTGACTCGCCTCAATCTGGGTGGCGGAGGACGAATCTCAGTTGCCTCCGCATCTGAGACCATCAACCCACGCATATTATCACGTGGCTTTTTGAGCGTGTTACCGCGGAGACATAGCACATGTGGAGGCTTCACGCGTCAAAGTATCCGTATACATATGTCAGGCATATGAGGTATCATTTGAAAGCTTAAAATCAGAACTTTTTCAGAAATAACCTTCACTTCTGCATTTATGTTTGATAAAATAACAAAATAAGGCCTCAAAACATTTGCATTGAATGAGACCCCCCCCCCCCCCCCCCCATCAATATTTATATAAAAAGTCCTTCACATAGCACATAAATAGACAGGTCATATATCAAATGAAAGCTCTTATTCTCAGGAATGTGACTGTACAGCTATTTTGTTGCCCATATATCACAGTTCGAAAGATATCCAAAAGAATCACAAAGTGAAATATGATTTGTGTAATACATCAAATACAATAATCTTGTTTATGCTCCAATAACTGCTGCTGTAAGCCCCAAATAGCCAAAATATATCTGCTTTTACCTTAGGATGTTTTCTAAAAATGAGCTATTTTTCACTTGTCTATTAGCTTGCTGGGCTGAATAATCCAATGTTATATCAGAATCAGAATCAGCTTTATTGCCAAGTATGCTTACACATACAAGGAATTTGTCTTGGTGACAGGAGCTTCCAGTGTACAACAATACAAAAACAATAAAAATAAATAAATTTAAAAAAAAAAAAACAGCAAGACATAGATAATAATAATAAAAAAATAAATAAAAACAAATGTCCTGGTTACTTGCGTAACCTCCGTTCCTTGATGGAGGGAACGAGACGTTGTATCGATGTAGTGACACTAGGGGTCACTCTTGGGAGCCCCAAACACCTCTGGTCTTTGATAAAAGGCCAATAAAAATTGGCGAGTGGTATTTGCGTACCACTCCCCCGAACATACGGGTATAAAAGGAGCTGGTATGCAACCACTCATTCAGGTTTTGTGCTGAGGAGCTGAGACAAGGTCCCGGCCATTTCAGCAGGTAGTACAGCGTTGTGGCAGGAGGGACACAATGTCTCATTCCCTCCATCAGGGAACGGAGGTTACACAAGTAACCAGGACGTTCCCTATCTGTCACTCACTCGACGTTGTGTCGATGTAGTGACACTAGGGGTCCCTATACGAAACGCCACAACTGGCTGAACTGTGTTACGTGAACTGGCGGAGTGTGACGGGCAGACCAGTGTGTGCCTCATAGCCAGCGCACCAGGCCGTCACGTAACCTCCCCCAATGCTGTTATGAGTGTCGAACGGCCCTTCGGGGACAAGTCGACTGCCCAAAAGATAGAGACAGGCTAGCCCAGTCGTGGCCTCTTATCCTCCTTTTTTCCTCTCCCCCAAAAAAAGGAATTAACTGACTGGGGCCACCAGGTCTACATCGGGGGGGGGGGGGGGGGGTATTTTGAGTGGAAATACATCACATGGTTTTGCCGAGCTTTGTCGGAAGTATGTCATGTGGAGAAGTCCCATGGTAGGTCCTACCTTATGGGGGAGGAGTTTCTACAAACATGGTAACTGGGGCAGAGGGGCCTCTGCCCAAGGAAGATGCAGTTTACCAACAGGGGAAACGAATTAGTGGAAGATATATTTTGCATGGGGTTACCTATGGGGAACCAACACATGCGGAGCACCTACCCCAGTACAGGGCTTAGTTAGCACATGTACTGAGCCGTCAGCGAGTTTCTCCGCAAACTCGTCTGCCACAGGGCTCGGAGGAAATCATCCAGGGAACACAGTTTGTGAACACTACTGGCAGTCAACAGCGCACATCTTCAGCTCAGGGGAGGTGAAAAGCGCTATGCGCGAGCGATACACCCAGCCAACTGTCCCGGACTTACCTGCTTGTGCCTGCCACTACACGGGACAAAACCAGTTCCACCTGGAGATTGTAGAACCTCGCAAAGGTGTTGGGTGTTGCCCAGCCCGCTGCTCTGCAAATATCTGTTAGAGAGGCGCCACTGGTCAAGGCCCAGGAGGCCGCTACATTCCTGGTAGAATGGGCTCATAGCCATACCGGGGGCGGCACGTCCTGGGCGTGATATGCCATTGTTATGGTGTCAATGAGCCAGTGGGCGATCCTCTGCTTGGAGACAGCGCTTCCTTTCCGCTGTCCACCAAAGCAGACAAAGAGCTGCTCAGAGACTCTAAAGCTCTGCATGCGATCCAAATAGATGCGTAAAGCAACGTCAGGGCTGGGTCTGCCTCCTCCTGGGGCAGCGCTTGCAGGTTCACCACCTGGTCCCTAAAAGGGGTCGTGGGAACTTTGGGCACATAGCCCGGTCGGGGTCTCAGGATCTTGTGAGAGTAGCCCGGACCAAACTCCAGGCACGTTTCTCTGACAGAGAACACTTGCAGGTCTCCTACCCTCTTGATGGAAGTGAGTGCAGTCAGGAGGGCAGTCTTCAAAGAGAGTGTCTTAAGCTCAGCTGACTGCAGGGGCTCAAAGGGGCTCTCCGTAGACCCTGAAGAACTACAGAGAGGTCCCATGAGGGAACAAGGCGCGGTCTGAAGGGATTCAACCTCCTTGCGCCTATCAGGAACCTGATGATCAGGTCGTGCTTCCCTAAGGACTTACCGTTCACTGTGGTGTGGTGTGCTGCTATAGCGGCTACATACACCTTCAAGGTGGAGGGGGACAGCCGCCCTTCCAACCTCTCCTGCAGGAAGGAAAGCACCGATTGACTGCGCATCTCTGGGGGTCTTCATGTCGGGAAGAACACCACTTAGCGAACAGATGCCACTTCAAGGCATACAGGCGCCTCATAGAGGGGGCTCTAGCCTGAGTGATCGTGTCTACCGCCGCGGGTGGTAGGCTGCTTAAGTCTTCCGTGTCCCGTCCAGAGGCCAGACATGGAGATTCCAGAGGTCTGGTCGTGGGTGCCAGCTGGTGCCCCGTCCCTGAGAAAGAAGGTCCTTCCTGAGGGGAATTCACCGGGGGAGGTTGTCGTGAGGAGCGTGAGGTCCAAGAACCATGTCTGGGTGGGCCAGTAGGGTGCTACCGGGACGACCTGCTCCTTGTCCTCCCTGACCTTGCACAGGGTCTGTGCAAGTAAGCTCACTGGGTGAAATGCATATTTGCAAAGTCCAGGGGGCCAGCTGTGTGCCAGCGCATCTATACCGAGAGGTGCCTCGGTCAGGGCGTACCAGAGCGGGCAGTGGGAGGATTCTTGGGAAGTGAACAGGTCTACCTGTGCCTGCCTGAATCGACTCCAAATCAGCTGGACCACCTGAGGGTGGAGTCTCCACTCTCCCCTGAGGGTAACCTGCTGTGACAGCACGTCCGCTGCTGTGTTGAGGTCGCCCAGGATGTGAGGTGCTGCTGACTCCAGAGGTGCTGCTGACTCCAGAGGAGGAGACGGCGGGTGCCTTGATGGTTGATATATGCTACCGTTGCCGTGTTGTCTGTCCGAACTAACACATGCTTGCCCTGGATCAACGGCTGAAACATCCACAGGGTCAGCAGATTTGCCAGCAACTCGAGGCAGTTGATGTGCCAACGCAGCCGTGGGCCCGTCCAGGAGCCGGCGGCTGAGTGCCCATTGCATACAGCACCCCAGCCCATTTTGGAGGCCTCTGTTGTAACCACGACGCACCTGGAGACCTGCTCTAGGGGAATGCCTGCCTGTAGAAATATGATGTCGGTCCAAGGGCTGAAGAGGCGGTGACAGACCGGCGTGATAGCCACGCGATGTATCCCGCGGCGCCATGCCCATCTTGGGAATCGAGTTTGGAGCCAGTGCTGAAGCGGTCTCATATGCATCAACCCGAGCGGAGTGGCCACTTCCCACTTCCCTTAACGGGGCAAGGGCTGCCTCTGCAACCTTTGTGAAGACGCGAGGGGACAAGGACAGGCCAAAAGGGAGGAACTTGTACTGATACGCCCGACCCTCAAATGTAAACCGCAGGAAGCGTCTGTGTCGAGGTAGAATCGAGACGTGGAAGTACGCGTCCTTCAGGTCTACCGCTGCGAACCAATCTTGATGCCAGACGCTCACTAGAATGCGTTTTTGCATCAGCATCTTGAACGGTAGTCTGTGTAAAGCCCGGTTCAGTACTCGCAGGTCCAAGATTGGCCGCAACCCACTGCCTTTCTTCGGTACAATGAAGTAGGGGCTGTAAAACCCCTTCTTCATCTCAGCCGGAGGGACAGGCTCTATTGCACCCTTCCATAGGAGGGTAGCGATCTCTGCACGCAAGGTAGCGGCATACTCGCCCTTCACTGAGGTGAAGTGGACACCGCTGAACCTGGGCGGACGCCTAGCATACTGAATCGCGTAGCCGAGTCAGACGGTCCGGACCAGCCATCTCGATGGGTTGGAAAGCACACGCCACGTGTCCAAGCTCTGGGTGAGGGGGACCAGGGGGACAATCTCGTCGGATGTACCGGTGGGTGGGGCCTCGCGGCGGGGCGGAGCCTGAGGTGTCACGCTGTGTCGTGGCCGTGCTGAGTTCAGGGACATCGAAGCACTTACCTGGCTCCTTGTGACCACCCCCGGATCAGCCTGGGATGGAAGGGGAGGAAGAGGCCTGTCCTCGTGACCCGTGGAGACTGTCACATCGGGGGCAGATTTGTGCCACAGCTGGGCGCACAGGGGCGGGGAGACCACCGCTGGAGTGCCAAACCTGCCAAAATGGAATGGTGGATGGTGGTCGTGATGACGGCCGTGCACACCGGGTATGTGACCCAGGGAACAAGGAAACCGCTCTTTTGCTGAACTGTTGGGTACCACAGCCACTTGGGCATGCGGAGAAATTAAATGAAAAGGCAACAAAAGATTCTCCTCCCGGCCCTCCACCGGGGGATGGAGTGGTCTGCTTACCAGCTCCAGAGCAGTGGGTTTCGTCGTCCCTGGGTCACCCGTCTCAGGGGCACTTCGAAGGCTTTTGCGGGTTTTTGGCGGCCGGCCATGAGACGGGTGGCATCTGTTTGGGCGTGCCCTTGGCGATGAGTAGGCGGGGTGCAGGATCTTGATTCGCGCTGGGGCAGGATGTGCCGGATAGCCTCCGTCTACTGCTTCACCACCGAGAACTGCTGGGCAAAGTCCTCGACGGTGTCGCCGAACAGGCCAACCTAGGAAATGGGAGCACCAAGGAGAGGCCTTGTTGGCCTCTCCCATCTCGACCAGGTTGAGCCAAAGGTGGCGCTCCTGGACCACCGTGGTGAGACCGCGCTGTGACCTTCGTCGCCCGGAGAGCGAGGTCGGTCGCCGAGCGCAGCTCCTGCATCAATCCCGGGGCAGAACTACCCTCGTGCAGTTCCTTTAGCACCTTGGCTTGGTGGACTTGCAGGAGAGCCATGTCGTTCAGGGCGGAGGCGGCTTGTCCAGCCGCACTGTAGGCTTTGGCCGTCAGGGACAACGTAAACCTAAAGGCCTTGGATGGGAGCTTTGGGCGCCCACGCCAGGTGGCGGCGCTCTGCGTGCATAGGTGCACCTTGAGCGCCTTATCCACCAGGGGAATCGCGGAATAGCCCCTGGCTGCCCCACCATCGAGGGTAGTGAGGGCGGGGGAGCTGAAAGATCGGGACCGGGCAGTAAAAGGTGCCTCCCATGACCTTGTCAGCTCCTCGTGCACTTCTGGGAAGAAAGGAACTGGGGCGGGGCGTGGCTGTGAGCGGCACCGCGAGCCCAGGAACCAATCATCGAGCCACGAGGGTTCAGGGGAGAGCAGAGGGTTCCACTCTAGCTTGACACTCGCGGCTGCCTGGGAAAGCATGTCTGTCATCTCCGCGTCAGCCTGTGACTGAGGCTTCCGCGTCTGACTGGACAAGCCCGCTTCGCGGGCTCCGAACAAGAGGTCGAACTCGCTGTGTGACGAGCCAGTGGACTCATCCGGAAGCCCGATCAGGGCAGACGAGCGTGCTGGGGAATGGGATATACCCGGCGGAGGTGGTCCCATTGGGGTCCCCAAATCGCCCCCAGTGCTAGCCGCGCTGGCCTCATACCCGTAGGTAGGAGGACCGAGGCGGGGAGCCGCTGGGGTGGCTTACTTTCTTACGAAGGCAAGCTGCGACCGAAACATTGCCATGGTCATGTTCTCGCAATGAGTACATGATCCATCCACGAACGCTGTCTCTGCGTGGGTAGCGCCCAGACACGAAAGACAGCGATCGTGACCATCAGAAGGTGAGAGATAACGACCGCAACCATGAATAACACACAAACAGAAAGGCATCTTTAAAAAAAACACGTCTTTAAAAAGAGCGTGTGTGCCGCTCTTTTAAAGAAATATACTCTTTTATTTCTGCTGAAGCGCCCAGGGACGTTCTCTGCAGCGCACCGGTGCAGAGGAGGGAGAAGCCGCTGAAATGCACCATCAAATCCAGCAGAGGTGAATGAACAGTCGTGGAATTCAGCTCAGTGAACATCGACCATTCGGCTCCGAAGAGAAAATCTGAATGAGTTGTTGCATACCAGCTCCTTTTATACCCGTATGTTCGGGGGAGTGGTATGCAAATACCACTTGCCAATTTTCATTGGCCTTTTATCAAAGACCAGAAGTGTTTCGGGGCTCCCAAGAGTGACCCCTAGTGTCACTACATCGACACAACGTCGAGTGAGTGACAGATAGAGAACTAATTATACACGTACGTACAGACACACATATACATAAAGGTAGTGCAAATCTAATACAATCTGTTATGTACAGTGCAAATACAAATCTGTTATGTACAGTGCAAATGTATTTATTTTTATTTATTTTTTCAGTGGAATGAAATGGCAGAAGAGATTGGATGTGTTGGATAAATATAAGAAAGACTAAACTGTGTATTGCACCTAGTTATTGCTCAGTGGGGCAATTTAACTGTTCATGAGATGGATAGCCTGAGGGAAAAAACTGTTCCTGTGACTTCACAAAATAAAAAGCCACCAAACATAACAACAAAATCAACAATAAAAATGGTGTAAATAAACTTGCAAACAGTGAAACCAAGCTCATTAATTATTCAGATCTGGTGCATGCTGTGAACACCAGCTTCGAAGAGTTAAGTAAAATTTAAAATACCTGTGAAATTTACTCAAATTATTAAATAAATATGACTTCTTTATGATTGATACTTGATGATGCATTAAGATAACAAACAGTCATAAATAATATTTACTTGTAAGCTAGAGCATTAATTAAATATATATGTATATATATATATATATATATATATATATATATATATATATATATATATGTATACAACTGTTTTCAATGAAGGTACGCACACTGCTGTCAGCAGCGCCGAGCTACGAATCTGGAGGCTGCTCAAATTTCTGCCGCGCCATGGAGTGCAGCTCACATATTTTCCATTAAATTCAACCCAAATCATTATCAAAGTACATTATTTACTTTAGTATTCTTCATTCTTGAAGAAGGGAAAAACCTTGGTAACTTTTGTATGTACTGTCTGCAACCTAAACTGCATTGACGTGCCCTGTGTTTGATACCTGTGCCATACCCTAGCTGCGACGCGGCGTGGCACTTCTTGTCCGGTGTGCGACCGCCTATAAATGAACTCATTCAATGTAGAAAGTATTTCAACTTTTACGCTGTTTAAAATTAAAAACCAGAAATAAAATTTAGTAAATGCGCATTTTAATGTTTATAAATTATTGTTTCTGAATACACTCCGAAAATACATCAACATAATTTGCGCAAAAACACATTCATTCAAAAACAAAAACATTCATTCAATCGATCAAATGGAACAAACCCGATTCTTGAGACATGATTGTTGTATCTGAGATGCAATTTTCCCGATTGGATTGAATGCAGCCATGGATATCCAAACACATTCATTCACGTCCATGTCGCAGGAAACAATGACTCTTATGACAGCGTTCATAAATCTGCTTGGTCTCTCGTCCTGGCCCTAATTAAAGTCACACTGCAGCTTGAGTTGCCGGCACGCTGTGCATTATCCCGACTCCTAATGAACAATCTGCTCGTTGATTTTCCATTATTGATTCTCACCTTTTCATTCGAGCAGTTCACCTCATTAACCGTGCATTCTCTAGAACCCTCGGCCGTCGCCGCCTCTCAGATTATTTGCCTGCCGCATGCCTGGGTGCTGTAATTAGACAGGTACATAATAGAGAGTGTTCTTCATGAATGGCCCACCCCAGGTTTAATCAGCTTGCCACAATGGGATATTACCTGCTGCCTTCTGATCGGCTTGCGACTGTCGCCGGCTGTCACTTTACATTTGGAGGAGGGGGGCATTTTGGATTCTCTCCGTAGCTGGATGCGTTAATTCCCTGCCTGCCAGTGGAGAGATTGGGCTTCCATGTTGAGATGAAGCCCATTTATGCCTTTTTATTTATTTATTTTGTAGCATTAGTAATCTAGTGTGCCCTTAATTGGGTCTTTTTCTACTTTCTTTCCAAACAACCACAGGATGAGGCAGTTCATGGGTGAAAGCGAGTGGAAAACAGCATTTGCTGTTTCTAAAAGCAGTGTACTATATGGTGTTTTTTAGCAAATGGACAGATCCCAGATATACACATTTAACTTTTGAAGTCTTTCTCTTCCAGAAAAATGGATAAAAAATATTGATGACTCACTTTTTTAGATTTCTATCCAGTTAAATGATTTCTAGGATGAGAATGTTCCTTCCCCTAATACCACCTGACACTGATGGCTACTTCTGAATGGGCATCAATGGTGAAAGATGCTTTTTCGCATCATAATGGTGTTGCAACCTGGTCTAATAGAAACACATCACTATACCTACACTTGTGCAAAATTTTTACCTGGCTTGTTGTACGTATCATGGCAGTTTCCAGGTGAAATGAACACTAGAGGTGCTACAACAACAATGACTTTTATTTCCTTTCACACAAATCACGAGTAAAATGGCAGATTATCAGTTAATAAACACTTACTTTTTGCACTCTTCCTCACACAATGCCATCTTATGACATCAATACACTTTTACTATAGCGCATGATTTGTTAGGCAATACATTTGAACATTTTCAGTACATAACCAACTACATTTATAAGCTTTTTCAAATGCAATCAAACTGTACTGTAGCTCAACTGGTAGAGCGTTGCACTTGTGATGTCAAGGACCGAGTCCTGAAGAGCACACAAGTCGACATGTGAGCCAAAAGTGTCATAGAAGCACAACCAAAATGACGTGGTTGCTTCAGCAATTGCGTTTTTTCAGCTCACATTTGCTTTTTATGACACTATCGGTTAGGTTTAGGTTTAAGGTAAGGAAGTCGGTTTTGTTGATTTAAAACTCGATAGAACATGAACCTTAAAAGGCTCATATGTTTGTGAGAAAATGTTATCTCTTTTAGCACCACAAAGTGGACATGTCACTTCAGAACTGCCACGGTACCTGTAAGGAACCAAATTATACCATTTTGCGAAACTGTCGCCACAGCCAAGTAATTTAAAATAACATCAGGCTCTGGTGTTGTTATGGCATCTGGGTCAATGATGTGGCTATTTTTTTGTCCGGTTCTGTTAAATTATTCAAAAATACACGAATAATGCATTCAAACAACTTGACTTCGACTATAGGTTATTGGCTATTTAAAAAAATAAATAAAAAAAAACAAGGACTAGCTCTTCAGTTGGTTCAACCCCAAATCTGACAATGTTTATTTTATCCTAGGTTTAAGTGTGCACTCGTTTGGCAGAAATGGGTTGTGGGTTAAGGAAGATTCGTCAGATGGAAGACAACAGTCCAGGAAAGATCTACTCCACCCTCAAGAGACCGCAGGTGGAGACCAAGATTGGGGTCGCGTACACATACCAGCACTTGGACTTCCTGGTGGGGAAAGACGGTAAGACACCTGTAGTTCCCATATCTATAGAAAATATGAATTTATTCTTAAAAGAAATGCCACTGTAAATGAATAGGGTACAAAATAGGGTGTGGAACTAGGGTGTGTGCTTTACCTTCAGAATTATGTGATTGTCAACCTCAGGAGATCAAACTAAATGAGCTGAGATATTATTTTCTATTAACTGTATACAAGGTTTGCAAATTTGGGACGTGTCTAGATACAGTATAAAAACCCTGATATATATATAAAATAACATCATATATACACATATATATACACACACACACACACACACACACATATATATATATATATATAATCCATAATATTATTATTCTTTCTAGCAATAAGCATGCAGCAACACTTTAATAGACTATATATGTAGTCTATTAAAGTTTTGATGTGTTGCATTCTTATATATATATATATATATATATATATATATATATATATATATATATATATATATATATATATATATATATATATATATATAATTACAATTATTTTGTTAATTAAATGAGGTATATTTAAATGAGTTACTAAATTAACAACTGTACAATATATATATATATATATATTATTTTATATAAACACATCAAAACTTTAATAGATATATTACATTTTCTATATAATTTCTTTTTATATTTTGCATTATTTTTAGAATTTCTATTTTTATAATTATTTTTTGAATTTTGATTATCATTTCAACAGATTATTTTTGTAGTTTGTTTTTAATATTGTTGAAGTTTGTTCATTTTTGTTGGATTCCAGAAGGTCAAGAAGTGTTTTAAATGTTGATGTGTTTGCTACTAGCTATTTTCATGCATGGCTATTTTGGTGTTAAAAACATATCTTATAGTTCTCATAACAAAAAACATGGGATTTGTAGCTATTGCTTTAACAAAGTAATGGGGCACAAAATTATACCTTATTCATGGAAAGTATAACAAATAAGCAAATAATTTGTTGAGGTAAGTATAATCTGTGTGGAACTTTTGAAACGGAAATGCAAAAACGTTCCAGATATACAGCATTCTTTCAAATCCTGAAAGTGATGACACTTGCAAATGACAAACCTAAATCCTCGCAGAATTCTCTCTGTGAGTCTCAGCTGCCTGGTAACACTGTAGCACACATTCTCAGACAGACTGTACCTGCATTTCTGGCAGCCGTGTTCCTGTGAGGCCGTTCTCAGGTGCTCGCTGAGGTGTTTGTGATCTATGAGGTGGGTGACTATGAGATACTGGGACCTGCAGGCTGTGAGGTGGCTAATGGGGGAAGCTCCAGAGGGCTTTGGCTAAATTTAGCTGTCAGTGTTGTTATTTCTCACAAACTGAGCTGGGTTGGGTCGACTTCCCGGGTGTTGAGATGGAGTGTGAGCCAGAACTCTTGCTGACACCTCAACACACAGATCAGAATAATCCTGTAAAAAGGACTGAAACGAATGCTTGAGGTCTAACTCTCTGTATAAACCCAAATCTTTATCTTCGCTATCTTTGTCTATTCTCTCTTATTATTATGCTTGCAGAACTGTATTAATATTTGCCAATCATTCTGATGGGCCCATTCAGATGGGCACGCCCCAATGGTCAAAGACATCCATCTAGCGCATGATTACATAGATATCTATTTTAGTTCAGTGTAACCTTTATCCTTTATAAGAATTTTTAAAATCTTATTTTAACATTGCTTAACAGTGTTAACATTGTTAATAGCCGTTCAAACAGAATACTTTCTTGCCCTAAAAAAGCTATTCCATTATATTCCTGCTATTCCATTTCATAAATGTTTTATAAATAATTTTAATTATCTAGATGCTGAAAAAATGGCAAGACTCTGCAACGATCAAATACAGTATGTCTGTCTAGTGCATGTTTACATAGAAAAACTATGGATTAAAAAGAGCGCAGACAGACACAAAAACGTGTTCGGTGTGAACGGCCCTTTAGAATGTTTGGCATTCAAAATCTAACGACCAGTGATAGCGCCATCATAATAGTTGCAAACTGATTTGTGATTGGTCTTCTTTCTGCATTTTGTGATTCGTGTGCATCTGTTTTACTATCTATAGCTGCCTTTACACTGCAGAGACAGTGTTGCTTTGGCAAAAAAAATCAGATTTTTTGGACGCTGTCACTCAAATCCGTTTAGGTTTTTGTAGTCACATTAAATCCGATTTTTACAAGCCTCATCCAAACCACATTCGTAGGTGGTTTGGAATCCAATTAAAATCAGATTTTTCTTAATGCATCTCAGTCTGAATGGTCAGATCGGATTTCTTGTTTTTTTTTCTCGCCATTTTCTGTGTGCGACGGTTGTTATACGTCAGGTTTTGTGACGAGAAAACATATTGCGCTCTGAATGGCATAATTAATGCCTTCACAGGGCACTTCGAATTTAGTACAATAATGATAGCCACACAGTAGGATCATTACAAACAGAATTCTTTTTATAAAAATGACTTCAAAAATGAGTTCAGCCTGTTTTATTACACATTTCAGCCCCATAAAACTCTCACAATGAAAGGTAAACAGGGCATAGAGATCATCATTTCTGAATGAAGCACACCCATATGTCATTTATATGTTACTGGGCACACAAAGCACTGCAAACCTCTTATAATAATAGAGACATTGGCTTAACTTACCCAAAGAGATGCGCTAAGGTGCTGTAACCCATATCACAACGCGATAAAGTATTGAATGTCACTTGAATACGCCTGAGCATTTTGAGCTTTTTATCACAGGACGCGGGTCCTCGTCTCACCATCTGACTTTTTATGCTTTAATACAGGACACAAAGCCTTCAGTACAGATGTTTTGCTCTCTGCTAAAATACAGGACCCCAAGATTAATGGTGTCCCGTATGAGATGTTGTAATTTCATACAGGACGTCCCCGCTAAAACGGGCAGCAACAACACTAGCAGCAACAAACACTGCATATGCCACCTCTCCCATTTTTAAGCCGTTATCTGTGAAGAATGTTCTTATTTGGATACTGCCCTCATGAAAAGCATGATCAATGGTAAAACATCCATCGCTAAAATCTCATGGATGGTGAATATATGCAAGTTTGCTGCATTACCATGACAGCTAATGTGGACGTGATAGCTAAAGCGACTGTAGTCTGAACAGAAAAAATATGATCTGGCTACATATAACTTGCAGTTTGAACAGTCAATCAAAAAAAATTGAGGATTTGAGGAAAAATCGGATTTTTCCTGCAGTGTGAATAACGCCTTTGTGTGTTTATTCTTGCACACAGCTGCCAGAATACAAGACACATACTGAATATAATAGAACACATGAGGAGATACTTTTCAGCTTTTCCCTACAGCTCTTTTCTATACAACAACTGGCCATAATGACCAGCAGTGTTAAGCTTAAAAAAAGGTTGCTTAAACAAAAACCAATAGGAAAACAATCCTCAAATTGTTCATCTTGCATTGTTCGGTAAACAGCACATTTTAACTGGTGCCTCCAGTGCCAAATGAATACTCTAAATGTACAAATACACACCTTTTAGATTATCAAAATTATCAAGGTGTTATGACCCTAATACACCAGGTTGGGTTTAGGATTTTTTTATACTGTATTCCCTTTGAATTCTACAAGAAGGGGTGTGTGAAAACTCTGTTATGATCAGCAGTATTGGTTCATATCTCAGGGTACCTCCACTATGCATCATTTATCTGCACTGCCTCGGCTCTATTATTCCAAATATATTGCTATTCATAAAGGAGGTGTTGTGAAGCACTTTAGAAGAGGGGGAGGAACGAACAGCAAATGTCTTATCTACATGGCGAAGACAATAAACTTCCACACGCAAGACTGCCTCTGCTAGCTTAATGTTCCCTGACGCCACGCGAGTAGAAACATTAGACTGCACATTTGTTAATCGCTTTAATCAAACGTCTGCATCTATAGAGAAAAAAATGTACCATTCCTTTCTTTTGTCATGAATGAAAGAGCGAAGCTTTGTGTTGAACCACTGTTGCGAGCCATTACTATAATGCTATTGCTCAGATGTTGCTCTTTCATAGTTCAGGAGACTTAATAGTGTTCTTGATTATGTTTCGTTTAAGCATCATCTTTGTCTCAGATCTTTCTCCTGAAATTGCTATCTATCTATCTATCTATCTATCTATCCATCTGTCTGTCTGTCTGTCCGACTATGTATCTATGTGACAGTCTACAGAATCCATCCATCTAGTGGTTTAACTATCGATGTAACAGTCTACAGTATCCATCCATCCATCCATCCATCCATTCATCTGACAGTTTAACTGTCTATGTGACAGTCTACAGTATCCATCCATCCATCCATCCACCTGACGATTTAACTGTCTTTGTGACATTCTACAGTATCCGTCCGTTCATCCATTCCTCCATCCATCCATCCATCCATCCATCCATCCATCTGACGGTTTAACCGTCTATGTGACATTCTACAGTATCCGTCCGTCCATCCATTCATTCATCCATCCATCCATCCATCCATCCATCCATGATTGGAATTTTAGGAGAAACATCCAAGACCAAGTTGTCAACTTAATGAAATATAACTGAGAACTAAATTATGTCTCATGAGATGTGAAAGAGCAATCTCTCACCAATTACGTTTTCCTCTGGGATGCAACACCAAGTTTTAGCTGAATTAGATCGAATTAATACTCTGTTTAAATTGTGATTTTTGCCTCAGTAGAGCCATCTTAGTTTTACTTTTTTCAATGCCAGAGAGCAAAGAAACCCTCCACCCTGGGAGGCAAGCAAATGGGCCTCATATTAAGTTATGTGGTGAAAAACCCATCACACAAAACATGCCAGTGAGGTGCTTAAGATGCCCAGCACGTTCTTTATTTCCATCAAATGTGATTTCAAATGTTTAAAATGTCAAGAGCAAGAGAAATAGAAAACACACTTAAGGCACACCGCCGTTGATATCCAAACCTTATAGGCATACATGCTCACATCCATTATATAATCAGCATGCAGGGCAGAATATTAAAATGCAACGACACCTAATACCTTTATTCAACCTGCCAGCCAATAATTCAAGAGGTTTGTGCACAGAGCCGAAGAGCGGTGGAGCAGAACTGTTCAAAGGAAAGGTGAGGACGGTTTGTATGCGTTGTTAACCCTCTCACAGTTTTAGTCTTTATGAAAATGTCCTCTACATTTAGTTGTTTCATATTCATTAATTTTAGTAATTTTAGTACGATAAATAGATTAAATGAAAGTGAAATGGTGATTGAGCCTGGTCATTGTGCCCAAACTCTCCTTTTGTGTTCCACTGAAAAAGTCACACTGGTTAAGAAGAACATGAGGGTGTGTACCGTAAACACTGATGGAGTTTTAATTTTTGGGTGAACTATCCTTTTAAGCCACACTCTCACTACATGATTTTTGGTCTGATTTTGATGTAGCAGACAGATTTCAGAGGTCTGCAACAAATTCTTCAGATCGCCACCAAATCGGTGCTTGCTACGGTCGGCAATGCTCGTTAAGTATGAGCAGGTCAGTGTCATGATCTGAGCCAGTCTTGAGCAGTCACAGACGCTGGGATATTTTCACACCATGCTTGATATTATCTCTCAGAATCTTGTAGTGTGAGCGATGCAACAACAAGGTCAAACTGCTCCAGCCAATCACATCTTATCATGCATCTTTATGTACAAGAATGGAAAGCCACAGTTTGATCATAATTAAGTAAGAATTTTTTACAAATAAATATATAGTCTGCACACTCATTGTGCTGTTTTATTTACCTCCCAATTTTTTTTTCTAAAACGTCATGGTTACTGGTGTAACCTCCGTTCCCTGATGGAGGGAACGAGACGTTGGTGTCGATGTAGTGACACTAGGGGTCACTCTTGGGAGCCCGAGACACCTCTGGTCTTTGATAAAAGGCCAATGAAAATTGGCGAGTGGTATTTGCATGCCACTCCCCCGAACATACGGGTATAAAAGGAGCTGGTATGCAACCACTCATTCAGGTTTTACGCTGAGGAGCCGATATAAGGTCCGGCCATTTCAGCGGGTAGTTCAGCGTTGTGGCAGGAGGGACCAACGTCTCGTTCCCTCCATCAGGGAACGGAGGTTACACCAGTAACCATGACGTTCCCTATCTGTCACTCACTCGACGTTGGTGTCGATGTAGTGACACTAGGGGTCCCTATACAAAACGCCACAAGGCTGAACTGTGTTACGTGAACTGGCGGTGTGTGGTGGGCAGACTTGCTGTGTGCCTCATAGCCAGCACACCAGGTCGACACGTAACCTCCCCCAACACAGTTATGAGTGTCAAACGGCCCTTTTTGGGGACAAGTCGACTACCCAGAGATAGAGACAGGCTTAACCCAGTCATGGCCTCTTTCCCCTTCTCTTTTTCCACTCCCTAAAAAAGAAGGGGGATTATCCGACTGGGCCGCCAGGTCTAGTCGGGGGGTGTCCCTCCCAAGGGGAGGACACCGCGGAGACCACACCTCGCCCCAAGAGAGGGGGGATATTTAAGTGGAAGAATACATCACATGGTCTTTCCAACCATGTGGAGAGCCTTCAAGGTAGATCCTACCCAATGGGGGAGGAGTTACTACAACATGGAGACTGAGGGGCTCTGCCCAAGGAAGACGCAGTTTGCCAGTAGGGAAACGAACTAGCGGAAGATATAGATCGCATGGGGTTAGCCTTACAGGGAACCGCCACATGCGGAGCACCTACCCCAGAACCGGGCTCTTAGTTAGCGCGTGTACTGGGCCGGCAGCGAGTCTCTCCGAAAACTCGACTGCCACAGGGCTCGGAGGAAGTCAACCAGGGAACAACCTTTGTGAACACTACTGGGAATTAACAGCGCACGTCTTCAGCTCAAAAGGAGGTGGAAGGCGCTATGTGCAAGCGATACACCCGGCCGGCTATCCCGGGCTTATCCGCTTGTGTTGCGTGCCACTACCTGGGACGAAACCGGTTCCACCCGGAGGTTGTAAAACCTTGCAAAGGTGTTGGGTGTTGCCCAGCCCGCTGCTCTGCAATGTCTGTTAGAGAGGCACCTCTGGCCAGGGCCCAAGAAGCCGCTACACCACGAGTAGAATGGGCTCGTAGCCCCACCGGGGGCGGCATGTTTTGGGCGAGACATGCCATAGTTATGGCGTCAATGAGCCAGTGGGCGATCCTCTGCTTGGAGACAGCACTTCCTTTCCGCTGTGCACCGAAGCAGACAAAGAGCTGCTCAGAGAGTCTAAAGCTCTGCGTGCGATCCAAATAGATGCGCAAAGCGCGCACCGGACACAGCAACGCCAGGGCTGGGTCTGCCTCCTCCTGGGGCAGCGCTTGCAGGTTCACCACCTGGTCTCTAAAAGGAGTGGTGGGAACCTTGGGCACATAGCCCGGTCGGGGGTCTCAGGATCACGTGAGAATAGCCCAGACCGAACTCCAGGCACATTTCGCTGACAGAGAACGCTTGCAGGTCACCTACCCTCTTGATGGAAGTGAGCGCAGTCAGGAGGGCAGTCTTCAAGGAGAGTGCCTTAAGCCCGGCTGACTGCAAAACTCAAAGGGGGCTCTCTGTAGACCCTGAAAAACTACAGAGGTCCGATGAGGGAACAAGGCGTGGCCTGGAGGGATTCAGCCTCCTGGCGCCTCTTAGGAACCTGATGATCAGATCATGCTTCCCTAAGGACTCACCGTCGACTGCGTCATGGCGTGCTGCTATGGCAGCAACGTACACCTTCAAGGTGGAAGGGGACAGCCTCCCTTCCAACCTCTCTTGCAGGAAGGAAAGCACTGATCTGACTGCGCACCTCTGGGGGTCTTCCTGATGGGAAGAACACCACTTAGCGAACAGACACCACTTAAAGGCATACAGGCGCCTCGTAGAGGGAGCCCTAGCCTGAGTGAATGTGTCTACCACCGCAGGTGGGAGACGGCTTAGGTCTTCCGCGTCCCGTCCAGGGGCCAGACATGGAGATTCCAGAGGTCTGGGCGCGGGTGCCGAATGGTGCCCCTTCCCTGAGAAAGAAGGGCCTTTCTCAGGGGAATTTGCCCGGGGGAGCTGTCACGAGGAGCGTGAGGTCCGAGCACCACGTCTGGGCGGGCCAGTAGGGTGCTTACCAGGACGACCTTCTCCTCGTCCTCCCTGACCTTGCACAGGGTCTGTGCGAGCAGGCTCACTGGGGAAAACGCATATTTGCGAATGCCAGGGGCCCAGCTGTGCCAGCGCATCTATGCCGAGGAAGGCCTCGGTGAGGGCGTACCAGAGCGGGCAGTGGGAGGATTCTTGGGAGGCGAACAGGTGCACCTGTGCCTGACTGAATTGACTCCAAATCAGCTGGACCACCTGAAGGTGGAGTCTCCACTCTCCCCTGCGGGGAACCTGCCGTGACAGCGCGTCCGCTGTAACGTTGAGGTTGCCCGGGATATGAGTGGCTCGCAGCGACTTGAGGTGCTGCTGACTCCGGAGGAGGAGACGGCGGGCGAGTTGTGACATACAGCGGGAGCGCAGACCGCCTTGGCGGTTGACATATGCTACTGCTGCCGTGCTGTCTGTCCGAACTAGCACGTGCTTGCCCTGGATCAACGGCCGGAACCTCCGCAGGGCGAGCAGAATTGCCAGTAACTCGAGGCAGTTGATGTGCCAACGCAGCCGCGGACCCGTCCAGAGGCCGGTGGCTGCGTGCCCGTTGCAAACAGCGCCCCAGCCCGTCTTGGAGGCGTCTGTCGTGACCACGATGCGCCTGGAGACCAGTTCTAGAGGAACACCTGCTCGTAGAAACGAGAGGTCGGTCCAAGGGCTGAAAAGACGGTGACAGACCAGTGTAATGGCCACGCGGTGTGTCCCGTGGCGCCATGCCCGTCTCGGGACTCGAGTCTGGAGCCAGTGCTGAAGCGGCCTCATATGCATCAACCCGAGCGGGGTGGCCACCGCCGAGGACGCCATATGCCCCAGGAGCCTCTGAAAATGTTTCAGTGGAACCGCTGTTTTCTGTTTGAACGCCTTCAAACAGGCCAGCACCGACTGGGCGCGCTCGTTCATAAGGTGCGCCGTCAAGGAGACTGAGTCCAACTCCAAACCGAGAAAAGAGATGCTCTGAACCGGGAGGAGCTTGCTCTTTTCCCAGCTGACCCGAAGCCCTAGTCGGCTGAGGTGTGAGAGCACCAGGTCCCTGTGTGCGCATAACCCGTCTCGAGAGTGAGCTAGGATTAGCCAGTCGTCGAGATAGTTGAGAATGCGAATGCCCACCTCCCTTAACGGGGCAAGGGCAGCCTCTGCGATCTTCGTAGACGCGAGGAGACAGGGACAGGCCGAAAGGGAGGACTTGTACCGATACGCCTGACCCTCAAACGCAAACCGCAGGAAGGGTCTGTGTCGAGGAAGGATCGAGACGTGAAAGTACGCATCCTTCGGGTCTACCGCCGCGAACCAATCTTGATGCCGGACGCTCGCTAGAATGCGTCTTTGCGTCAGCATCTTGAACGGGAGTCTGTGTAAGGCCCGGTTCAGTACTCGCAGGTCCAAGATTGGCCGCAACCCACCGCCTTTTTTCGGTACAATGAAGTAGGGGCTGTAAAACCCCCTCTTCATCTCGGCTGGAGGGCTTTCTTTTTTTTTCTACAGGTTCTATCGCGTCCTTCCGTAGGAGGGTAGCGATCTCCGCGCAAGGTAGCAGCGTTTCCATCTTTCACCAAGGTGAAGTGGACACCGCTGGACCTGGGCGGATGCCCAGCGAAGTGAATCGTGCAGCCGAGTCGGACGGTCCGGACCAGCCCTCGCGACGGACTGGAAAGCGCAAGCCATGCACCCGAGTTCCGCGCAAGGGGGACCAAAGGGACAACGTCATCGGATGTACCGGCGGGTGGGGCCTCGCGGCGGGGCGGAGCCTGAGGTGCCACACCCCATCGTGGCCGTGCTGAGTCAGAGGACATCGAAGCACTTACCTGGCTCCTTGTGACCACCCCCGAAACAGCCTGGGACGGGGGAGGAAGAGGCCTGTCCTCATGACCCGTGGAGACTGTCACATCGGGGGCAGATTTGTGCCACAGCTGGGCGCTCAGGGCGGGAGACCGCCGCTGGAGCGCCAACCTGCCAAATGGAGTGGTGGACGGTGGTCGTGATGCCAGCCGTACACACCGAATATGTGACCCAGGGAACAAGGAAACCACTCTTGCGGAGCTCTTGAGTACTGCAGCCACTTGGGCATGCAGCGCAATTAAATGCAAGAGGTAACAAAAAGAAGATCTGCTTACCAGCTCCAGAGCAGCGGGTTTCGTTGTCCCTGGGTCGCCCGTCTCAGGGGCGCTTCGAAGACCTCCGTGGGTTCTTCGGTGCCGGCTGTGAGACGGGTGGCGTCGGCTTCCTGCGGTGGGCTCCACGCCGGGGCCGGGCCGGAGGGGCGGGCTGCGGCGGAGCCGGTGCAGTCACCGCAGGGGGACGCCCTCGGCGATGAGTAGATGGGGGGATCTTGAGCCACGCCGGGGCAGGACAAGCCGGCTAGCACCCATCTACTGCTCTACCATTGAGAACTGCTGGGCAAAGTCCTCGACAGTGTCGCCGAATAGGCCCGCCTGGAAAATGGGGGCAGCAAGGGATCATGTCCTGTTGGCCTCACCCATCTTGACCAGGTTGAGCCAAAGGTGGCGCTCCTGGACCACTAGTGTGGCCATCGTCCGCCCGGGAGACCGTGCCGTGACCTCCGTCGCTCGGAGAGCGAGGTCGGTCGTCGAGCGCAGTTCCTGCATCAATCCCGGGGCGGAACTACCCTCGTGCAGTTCCTTTAGCGCCTTGGCAGACTTGCAGGAGAGCCATGGCGTGCAGGGCGGAGGCGGCTTGTCCAGCAGCGCCGTAGGCTTCGACCGTCAGAGACGACGTAAACCTACAGGCCTTGGACGGGGCTTTGGGCACCCACGCCAGGTGGCGGCGCTCTGCGGGCATAGGTGCACCGCGAGCGCCTTTATCCACCGGGGGATTGCCGAATAACCCTTGGCCGCCCCACCATCGAGGGTAGTGAGAGCGGGGAAGCTGAAAAGATCGGGACCGGGCAGTAAAAGGTGCCTCCCGCGATCTTGTCAGCTCTTCATGCACTTCCGGGAAGAAAGGAACGGGGCGGGGCGTGGCTTTGAGCGGCGCCGCGAGCCCAGGAACCAATCACAGAGCCGCGAGGGTTCAGGGAAGAGCGGTGAAATCCACTCTAACCGACGCTCGCGGCTGTCCGGGAAAGCATGTCGTCATCTCCGCGTCAGCCTGTGACTGGGCGATCGACCCCGAAGGGAGGAGCCCAGCCGAGGCTTCCGACTGGACGAGCCCGCTCTCCGATGCTGCGCTCGAGAGCTCATCACTTTCGCGGGCTCCGAATAAGAGGTCGAACTCGCCGTGAGACGAGCCGGCGGACTCACCCGGAAGCCCGATCGGGGCAGACGAGCGTGCTGGGGGATGGGAGTTCCGCGGGGGGATACCCGGCGGAGGCGGTCCCATTGGGGTCCCCAAATCGCTCCCAGTGCTAGCCGCGCTGGCCTCAAACCCGTGGGTAAAAGGACCGAGGCGGGAGCCTCTGGGGTGGCTCGCTTCCTTACGAAGGCGAGCCGCGACCGCAACGTTGCCATGGACACATTCTCGCAATGAGAATGTGACCATCCACGAACGCTGTCTCCGCGTGAGCAGTGCCCAGACACGAAAGACAGTGATCGTGACCGTTAGAAGGCGAGAGATAACGAGCACAACCAGGAATAACACACAATCGGAAAAGCATCTTTAAAAAGACGCGTCTTTAAAAAGACGTTCCGTGTGTGCGCTCTTTTAGAGAAATATATACTCTTTTAGAGGGGAAAAATGCTCTTTCAGAAAATATACTCTCTAGTTTTTCTGCCGAAGCGCCCAGGGGCGTTCTCTGCAGTGCACCAGTGCAGAGGAGGGAGAAGCCGCTGAAAATGCGCCGTCAGATCCAGCAGGTGAATGAACAGTAGTATTCAGCTCAATGAGCATGACCGTTCGGCTCCGAAGAGAAAATCTGAATGAGTGGTTGCATACCAGCTCCTTTTATACCCGTATGTTCGGGGGAGTGGCATGCAAATACCACTCGCCAATTTTCATTGGCCTTTTATCAAAGACCAGAGGTGTCTCGGGCTCCCAAGAGTGACCCCTAGTGTCACTACATCGACACCAACGTCGAGTGAGTGACAGATAGGGAACAGACACAGACAGCCTGCCTGCGTTTTTCCAAACATTGTTGCTGCCATATTTTATTTTTTCATCTCTTCTTTTGTTTGTTGACAAAATCAGTCAGCACAGCTTTTGGAAAGCGAGCTGATCTTAACTACAGTGGTGTGAAAAAGTGTTTGCCCCCTTCCTGATTTCTTATTTTTTTGCATGTTTGTCACTTAAAAGTTTCAGATCATCAAACAAGTTTAAATATTAGTCAAAGATAACACAAGTAAACACAAAATGCAGTTTTTAAATGAAGGTTGTTATTAGTAAGGGAAAACAAAATCCAAACCTACATGGCCCTGTGTGAAAAAGTGTTTGCCCCACCTGTTAAAACATAACTTAACTGTGGTTTATCACACCTGAGTTCAATTTCTCTAGCCACACCCAGGCCTGATTACTGCCACACCTGTTCTCAATCAAGAAATCACTTAAATAGGACCTGCCTGACAAAGTGAAGTAGACCAAAAGATCTTCAAAAGCTAGACATCATGCCGAGATCCAAAGAAATTCAGGAACAAATGAGAAAGAAAGTAATTGAGATCTATCAGTCTGGAAAAGGTTATAAAGCCATTTCTTAAGCTTTGGGACTCCAGAGAACCACAGTGAGAGCCATTATCCACAAATGGCGAAAACATGGAACAGTGGTGAACCTTCCCAGGAGTGGCCGGCCGACCAAAATTACCCCAAGAGCGCAGCGACGACTCATCCAAGAGGTCACAAAAGACCCCACAACAACATCCAAAGAACTGCAGGCCTCACTTGCCTCAGTTAAGGTCAGTGTTCATGACTCCACCATAAGAAAGAAACTGGGCAAAAATGGACGAAAATCACTGCTGAGCAAAAAGAACATTAAGGCTCGTCTCATTTTTGCCAGAAAACATCTTGATGATCCCCAAGACTTTTGGGAAAATACTCTGTGGACTGACGAGACAAAAGTTGAACTTTTTGGAAGTTGTGTGTCCCATTACATCTGGCGTAAAAGTAACACCGCATTTCAGAAAAAGAACATAATACCAACAGTCAAATATGGTGGTGGTAGTGTGATGGTCTGGCGCTGTTTTGCTGCTTCAGGACCTGGAAGACTTGCTGTGATAAATGGAACCATGAATTCTGCTGTCTACCAAAAAATCCTGAAGGAGAATGTCCGGCCATCTGTTCGTGACCTCAAGCTGAAGCGAACTTGGGTTCTGCAGCAGGACAATGATCCAAAACACACCAGCAAGTCCACCTCTGAATGGCTGAAGAAAAACAAAATGAAGACTTTGGAGTGGCCTAGTCAAAGTACTGATCTGAATCCTACTGAGATGCTGTGGCATGACCTTAAAAAGGCAGTTCATGCTCGAAAACCCTCCAATGTAGCTGAATTACAACAATTCTGCAAAGATGAGTGGGCCAAAATTCCTCCACAGCGCTGTAAAAGACTCATTGCAAGTTATCGCAAACGCTTGATTGCAGTTGTTGCTGCTAAGGGTGGCCCAACCAGTTATTAGGTTCAGGGGGCAATCACTTTTTCACACAGGGCCATGTAGGTTTGGATTTTGTTTTCCCTTAATAATAACAACCTTCGTTTAAAAACTGCATTTTGTGTTTACTTGTGTTATCTTTGACTAATATTTAAACTTGTTTGATGATCTGAAACATTTAAGTGTGACAAACATGCAAAAAAAATAAGAAATCAGGAAGGGGTAAACACTTTTTCACACCACTGTATTTATTTCTGGTAAAATCTCCTGTTCACTCTCATTTCTCACGTGATTTATTTGAGAAAAAGTTTTTTCTTCTGTTGGCCAGGGATGCCTCTTGGCCAAAGATCTTGTAGTTTGTGCACATCGTCTGAATTCTGTTGTGTAGTATGAGTGCTGCTAAGACAAGAAGATGACAGATGACAAGAAATATTGTTGTGTAATGTGAGCATAACAGCAATTCAGGTAGTCTGACAGTCCTGAAGTGGGAGTGCGGCTTTAAATGCATCAAACAAAACTCTGTCTTTTAAAGAATAATGGCACTAATGATTACTTCCTCAAAACTTCTCATTTGTAATTGCGACTTTTTAGGCAGACTAAAAAAACAACCTGTGTCTCCTTACTATTAGAAGCTGCATAAATCAAGCCAATCAGAATGAAACTGTCAATTTCTATGTTGTTTAGGATGTGCCATTCAGGGGTGCCATCACATGTGTCAAAGTAGTACTGCCAAATTTTCACGGCAAGGCATATAATGCTAAAATAAGGGGGCTACCTCCTACAAAAGCATGTTTTATTTTTTTTATCTTGTGTTGTTTAGTTTACTTTACATAAGCATATCATCACTGCATACTTATATATAATAATATTTTTATGAATTTACTGTCTGTTACTTACATCTCTTACTTTGCAGTTACATGTTATCGGGGCACTTGCAGGATTTCAATTCAGGGCACACACCTTATCAAGTAAAGAAGTGTACCCTTACTTTCCAGGGGGTCCAGCGGCATGCATCCCCGGGAGAAATATTTGCAAAAACAACACCAAAGCGTTCAATTATGGTGACTTTGAGAGAAACATTTTATATCTTCTTCAGTATGTGTATTGACATTTATGTAACTATTTGCTAAAAAGCATTTCTAAAAGACTTGTTCACATTACACAGCACTAGTTGAAGTTTCTCAAAGTTACCTCTCAACTGATTGTAGATTAATATCCACTTCATCCGGCGCTCTGTTTGATCTCTGTATTCTAAATGATCCAGAAACTGTTGAGAATCAATCTCACCTACTGTAAACCTCACAGGGGGCTACTTTTCTCAATTCTTACCTCTAGTTTTTTTCAGATGGAATTATTTTTTAAGTATGTAGTGTACATTATAGCCCTTCTTAATTCACTTGTTTCCCAGGAAGACTTAATGAAGTCATGTGCTGACTTACATTTATATTGTGGTTCTTGGCAGATACCTTTAAAAAAAAAAAAAAGGGCTGTTGATTTAACACATTAATTCAGTGCGATTAATGATATAAAAAATAACGCGTTAAAAAAATTAATGCAATTAATCACATCCACGGACTGTAATAAGGAATATTCCTTCCATCTCAGCAATTCAAGCTTGGAGTACCACCTGTTTTCTCCAGGGGCCAGTAAGCGAAACTCCCTGTATAGGCAACGTGCAGCTTATACAGAGAACAAACCACACTTACGGAGAGCAGACAAAACAAGATGAGAACACGTTATTGCATTCAAACAGCTTGATGGAGTGCAAATCCGAAGGCAGGGATGTCAAGATGTATTTTTCTAAGTTTCAAACTTTGTTTAACTTGACACAGCATGTTTATGATGCAGCGCAATTGAGACCCTCCAAAAGCGTCTGTCTGACGCGGGTGTACATTAAACAAATACTTGTAATAAATCTCGGACTGACTGACGAATTCAATTACAAAATGGATTTCTGTGAACTGTAGGCCAATGATAGGCTTATGTTCAATAATATGCTCGAAGCAACATTTACATAAATGTCTGAATTAAACACTCTGGACACTTTTGTCCATACCGCGTGCAAATGCGAGATAACGGGGTGAAACTTCTCCGGTTAGTTTGATAGAAAGGCTTTGCAATGGCGAAATAGGGGCAAGAACTTCCTGTTCAATACAAAGCCAGGGAGGGGCTCTTTCAGGTGGAAGAGACCAATGAGCCAAATGTCTGAGACTGAACGCATAATAATAAAACAAAATCTTGGGTAGGCCTAGCCCACCTTTGTCAATCGGCCTATGCAATTTACTGAAATGTAATCTGGGGCGTTTACCTTTCCAAATGAAGGACTTCGCTATGCTATCAAATTGCTTGAAATAAGAGAGGGGGACATCTATAGGGAGAAATTGTAGCAGGTAGTTGAATTTTGGAATACAATTCATTTTAATAACATTAACCTTCCCAATCATAGATAAATGTAACTAAGCCCACCTGCCCACATCGCTCGAAAACCTTTTTATTAAAAGGTCAAAATTAACTCTAACTAAATCACACAAATTTGCTGGGAATAAAATACCCAAATACTTAATGCCCTGTTTGGACCACTGGAAGGGACCCGGCTGAAAAGCTGTTACCGGGCAGTATGCTGTCAAAGGCAAAGCTTCGGATTTAGACCAATTAACTCTCTATCCTGAGAACTTAGAAAAGGAATTAATAATTCTGTGGAGGCAAGGCACAGAGCTAGTAGGGTTGGAGACAAATAATAAAATATCATCTGCGTAAAGCAGAAGCTTATGCGCCACACCTCCCGCCATCACCCCCAGAAAATCATCCTCCTTTCTTATCGCAGCTGCTAATGTTTCCAGGACAAGCTAGAACAATAATGGGTAAATATTTTACAGGGTAAAATAATCAGAAATTAATCCATTTGTTTGTACCGCTGCTACCGGGTGTCTAAAAAGTAACTTAATTCATCCAATAAAAGTATTCCCTAACCTGTACATTTCCAAAATCTTAAAAAGATAATCCAATTCTACCATATCAAACGCCTTTCCGGCATCAAGTGAGATGGCAGCGACCAGAGTCTGATCATTCGCCACTGACCACGTGATGTTGATGAAACACCTAATGTTATCAGAAGAGCTACAGCCATAACTTTGATGTCATAACTTTACTTAATCAGTTAGCCAGAATTTTTGACAATATTTTAATGTCTAGCTGGATAAGGGAAATTGGACAGTAACTCTTACACTCGCTTGGATCTTTACTTAATCATACTGATCCGGGCTTGTGTCATGGTTGGCTTTCCATTCTTTAATGATTCTGTATAAACCTCTAGCAAAAGAGGAGCCAGTTCTGTAGCATAAGATCTAAAAAATTCAGTGACAAAGCCGTCTGGCCCCGGAGCCTTGCCTGTAGGCAAGGCTTAATTACCTCACCAAGCTTATCCAAAGTTATCTCAGAATCAAGAGAATTTTTTGCTCAGTCATCAGTTTAGGAAGTTCTAATGGTTACACAAAGTTTCTAATATACTCATCTAATATCCTCATCAGTAGACAAAGATGTGGAACTATGGAGATTAACATAGAATTCTTTAGAAGCATTATTAATATCAATGGCCGAGGTAAACATTTCACCACCTGCAGATTTCACTGAGGGAATGGTAGAAGAAGACTCTCTCTGTTTTATATATCTAGCAAGATGTTTCCCTGCCTTGTCCCCTGACTCAAAGTATGATTGTTTTGCCCTGAATAGCCAAAACTCCACTTTCCGCGACAAAATAGTGTTATATCTGTATTTCAATTGGGTCAGTTCCCTGAGGCCATTAGATGACACTCGGCGCTTCAGCTCTGCCTCAGCACATTTAATATTCCCTTCCAATTCCACGAGATCTTGTGCTTTGGATTTTTGGGTGAATGAGGCATACTGTATGATACGGCCCCTAAGAACCCCCTTAATTGCCTCCCAAGCCACGCCCACAGAGGATACTGAGGACCAGTTGATCTCCATATAGACATTGATTTCAGCCTTTAGCATTTGTTAGAATTCAGGATTTTGCAAAAGGGATACATTAAAGCGCCAACTATATGATTTCCAACTGAGCAATAAACAACAGATGAAATGAGGGACATAGATATAAAAAATAAAAAAAAATCTATTCTAGATGAAATCTTATGGACTGATGAAAAAAATGTATAGTCCCTAATAGATGGGTTCAAAAGTCTCCAAATATCTATAAGACCAAGATTTTTACACATCCTTTGAAGCGTCAATGTTGCTCTAGGAGGCTTGCACACTTTTGCTTCACTATGATCAAGGACTGAGTCCATCAAAAGATTAAAGTCTCCTCCAAATATTATATGATGAGGGGTGCCAGCGGCTTGTAACATCCCTTCAAGATCTATAAAAAAATCCCTGATCATCAACGTTAGGTGCATAAACATTAGCCAAAATAAGACTTTGTCCCTGAATTTCAGCTAAAACAATAATGGCTCTTCCTAATTTATCTTCACTCTGTTTGAGACATTTGAATTGTAGATGTTTACTTATCAGCGTAATGACTCCCCTGCTCTTACTCGAGCCAGCACTATAAAAAAAATGCGTTTCAAAAAAATGACAAAGGAACAAAGGTTTCTTGAAGAAACACTATATCATATTTCTTATGCTTAAGAAAGAAATAACCTTCCTTCTTTTTATGGGGTGCCCCAACCCATTCACATTTCAGATTGAGGGAGATGTGGTCTGATTGTCCTAGATGTGCAGATGGGGTTGCTTTGAATGCTCCAGGGATAGATGTGTAGACTTGGTCTAGGACGTTGTTCTCTCTTGTGGGGAAATTCTCATTTTTCAAATTTAGACATGACCATTTTTGGATCTGTATGACTGAAGTCGGCTGCTACAATGATCACACCATCTGGGTGCGCCATCAGCTGTTTGTTGGTGCTCATGTAGCTTTTCCAATGCTAACTTAGCCTTATCTTGTGGGGGGTTGTAAACTGCCATGATTATTATTGTTGTGAATTCCCTCAGAAGAAAGAACTGTCTACACCTTACCGTTAGGAGCTCCAAATCTGGGCAGCAGTGTTTGTTCACCATGTCCGTGGCTGTGCACCATTTGTTGTTTACATAGATACACAGTCCTCCTCCCCTGCTCTTCCCGGAGTCCTTCGTTTGGTCCACTCTGTAAAAAGAGCAGCTGGCCAGCTCGATAGCTGCGTCTGGTACATTTTGGTTCAGCCAGGTGTTAGACACACAGTGAGGCATGGTTCTCGCTCTAATTTCATCCATCTTGTTGGTGAGAGACCTGGAGTTGGCAAGGAATAGGCTCGGTAGCGCTGGTCTGTAAGGGTTAGCTTTTAGCCTAGCCCGTAGCCTGGCTCACTTTCCTCACTTCTGTTTCCTCTCCCTCCACCGCCTGTGCCATTTCGCTGGTGGGATGGCAATTCCGATGAGCTTTGGGGTGTGTAGAATCTCCGGGGGGGAAAAAGGTGGGCCAACTCCGGGATCTAAATAGTGCTCTCCGATGAACATTAACTGGGATCGATCATATATGGGAAGAGCTACTGCTTTACTTAATAGACTAACTAACAGAACTAGGTAATAAAAAGAACGAGAAAGAGAAACGAGAGAGAGCCGAGCCGCTGCTGCTTCTGCACGCGCTGCTATTTGATGTCTTTTCATGCTGTGACCAGCTAAAATAAAATATAAAACTATTTTCAGAATAAATTTTTTCATCTTGTTTTCAACAACAAACATATTTAACAATAATTTAATTGACGACAACACAATTTCGAACAAGGGTTAAAGGACTCGGAACATATTCAAAGAGCTGTATTTGTGTTAGAGATTAGAGCAGGTGGATGCAGGAACGTGTGCTTTTATCCTGCAGTCAAGCGGCGTGAAAATTGAGTCAGAGGGGCACCGCGGGGGTCACATTCAGAGGAGAATTCACAGACATTTGGTTCCCCACATTACCTTTCTTCATTTCATCCTCGCTGCGTGGACAACTGCCATGGTGTTGATGAGTTCGGGCCTGGCCCCCTGCACCCTGCCAAAGAGCCACAGTTCAAAGCTCAGCCTGTGAAATAAGGCTCTCTGCTGTTGTTAGGTTAAGGGTTTTAGCACAAAGGCAGCTGAACCTCTATTACATTCTGTCTGATGGCAGACGCATCAACTCCTTCAACTGTTCAGCGAGATGGTCCTGAAATAAATATCGAATGGGCTATTTTCTTGAAGTCGATAGAGACAGACAATGCAAGGTGTATTTTTTACTTGTAAACACATGAGCAGACACATCACTTTATTGCATTTTTCGATGCACATTATTATGTTCTAACGTGAAAGATAATATAAATGAAGTATTTATTTATATATGATATTATGTATCTTATGAAATACAGTATGTTATGGTGCTAACAACAGCTAACAGATGTGATTTCTCTGGGAACGAGTGTACTTATAAAATGTAAAGCTAGATAGAAACATTTGCCAAATGTAAATGATTCAGGCATAGACTTTCTTACAAATAAAATGTTAACATCTAAGCTTTGATACAGTTTAAAATGAAATAAAAACTGACCCAATTTATTTTCTTACTAGATGTTCCTGGTCTTGTTGTTTGAATCTTTCATTTAAATGTAATAATTTGCTCCGCATCTGAAATAACTTTCCTTTTCGTCTATTAGTACGTCACAAATCCCTGTTTTTCTGGCTACTTCTCTCGATCCAATTCATTTCTGATGGATAAAATCAAGTTCCACTCTATTTTTCTCACTGAATATCCTGTTTCACTCTGAAATATGTCAGATTACGTAAGTAGTATAGTGAACATCGTTTCATGTTGACTTCAAAGATTAGTTCTGATAATTTGTTATGATATGATAGGAGAGATTTCAGATTAAAGACTCTTTTAGAATTTCTAAAGGAAATATTATATTACTTTGATAAATCTAAAGCAAAAAAAAAAAAAAAAAGACACCTTTGCCCCTTTATACTATAGTTATAAAGCTGGATTGAGGTACATGTGTTATATTAGTGTGTTCTTTGTATGGATGTCAAAAGCAGTGAGCGTGTGCTGACAACGTCCTCGTCAACAGGAAGTGCAGATCTCTGCAAAGTTCCTTCCTCTCTGTTGACAGAGTCAGGGTGAAAGCTCTGCTCGCTGCAATGTGTTTCAGATTTGTAGATTGCTTGTAGGGGAAGAAATTTATCTTACTCTGCTCAATGTCTTTCTGTGTCAGGGCACTGGCTTCTAAATGGCAATTGCTCAAGTAAAATCTCAAAGTAAAGCACATTTAACAGCATTGGAGTGACTAACTAAAAGTACCAATGATACTTAGCTACAGTAATTTGCAGGAATGTGACAATAGCTCAGCTGTTTACAAAACAGTTTACAAAAATCTGTTTCTAGCGATTAGCAGCATAGTATCACAAAACGCAATATCAATATTTTTTTATATTGTACTGCACACTCTTTACAGCCGAGTAAATCGAGGTAATTATCAAATTGATTCATAATGATTCAGATAAGTGAATCAATTTATTTGGATGGTTCATCTAGATCAGGGGTGTCCAAACTAAGGTTTGTGGGCCATCTGCGGCTAGTCTCCACTAGTGCGTTCTCTTTGCAGTCTCCACCAGCTTCATCCATTGGAAGAGTTCAACAGGAGTTTGGAATCCTCCAGATTTCCACGGATAAAGTGCCACTCAGAGAGAATGATGCATTTGTGAAAGGATTGCTATTGGGTTAGATACTTTGCACATGTACTCATTCTCGATAAAATGTCCCGATACCTCGCATAATACAACTGCATAGAGCTGCCGTTGTATATCGCCAAGTTTATTGAGCGAACACAGAGATGTGCTCAAAACGCTCGCGCATTTCTTCCTGCACTGCGCACGCTCAGCTCGCACTTGTGTATCCACCAAATAAAAGGGAGCGCAATCATTTTGATCAAAATAAAATAGTAGGGGCAAGGGGTGTATATATATATATATATATATATATATATATATATATATATATATATATATATATATATATATATACATGGTTGGGAGGGTTACTTTTGAAATGTATTCCACTACAGATTACAGAATACATGCTGTAAAATGTAATTTGTAATGTATTCCGTTAGATTACTCGAGGTCAGTAATGTATTGTAAATACTTTGGATTACTTCTTCAGCACTGGTAGATTTTTTTCACTTGTTTTGACTATAAAAACTCTGCCAGTACAGTAAGACAAAATACACGTTAAAAATACATTCTCTGAAAAACCTAAATATCTTATGCAGTGTTGTTTCTAAAACAAGATTAATCAAATTGATCATGTTTCAAGGATTTTTAGATATTTTTACGGGAAAACAATACAAAAATTATTATCAAGAATACGATTTTTGCCCTAATATCAAAAGTCTTACTAGAAAAAAAGAAATTATGATCCAACGTGAATTTTCTTGATAAAAAAATAAGATCGTGCCTGGTAACATGTGCATGAAAAATGGCTAGAAATAGCATTTTAGCTTAGCATAAAGCTGACAATTTACACAAGGTTTATTTCTATTTCTTCTGCTCCAAACTTACTTCAAACATACTTCTCTGTCTGCTCGTATGAATGTAACACGTCATAAGAAAGTGTTTCACCGCTGTTCAAATGCACTTTGGATCGCATCATTTATATGTATAAATGTTTTCCATCTGAAAGGACTAAATATTAAATGAAACAAATGACAATAAAATGCAAAGTAATCTCTTCAGTAATCAAAATACATTTTGAATGTAACTGTATTCTAATTATCAATGATTTAAATTGTAACTGTAGTGGAATACAGTTACTTATATATTGTATTTTAAATACGTAATCCCGTTACATGTATTCCGTTACTCCCCAACCCTGTATATATATATATATATACAGATAGATAGATAGATAGATAGATAGATATGAAAGACAGATACAGATCTATATGTTAGTAGCTTATAATGTAGCTAACTTGTTTTAATTTGAAATTTAAATCATGAGTAGCTTGTAGTTTAACAACAGTGTCAAAGCAGCTTCCTCAACAATAACTGGTGAATATCTCCACTGTTTCACTTTGAATTGAATTGGTCATCTCTGTATTGATCTACCTGGTGTTGTCTTGATAAAGCTGATTTACTTCATAGTGCTAGTGTGGAGATGTTTCCCCTCAGCTCTGCCTGTCATTATCAGTCTGTTTTACAAAACAGCATCTGTTCTTGCCTGCGCGTTAAAGAAGCACTTTGAACTTTCACAGGCCAGTTGTTTCGCATCAGCATCTCTGTTTTCTTGAAACCGTCTGTATTGATTTTGCTGAAATGCAATTACAACGTTTTCAGGGATGGGGTAAACAACACAGATTTAAAAAAGGATCTCTTTCTCGCTGATCTTGATTTCAAAGAGAGACCAAAAAAAAAAAAAAAAAAGGTGAATGTACAGTTTACAAAGAATAGTTCACCCAAAAATGAAAATTCTGTTATGTTCTTATTTACCCTCATGTTGTTCCAAACCACTATTGAGCACAAAAGGAGATGTTAGGCAGAATGTTAGGGACTGATAGCTTCAGTCACTATTCACTTTCATTGCATCTTTTTTTCCATACAGTGAAAATGAATGGTGACTAAGCCTGAACATTCTGCCTAACATCTCCTTTTGTGTTCGATACGGGTTTGGAATGACATTAGGCTTAGTAAATGATGACAGAATTTTCATATTCAAGTTTCACTTCTGAGTTTTTCTCTCTCGCCTTTTGTATTGTGTACCAGCAGTGGTTGAAAATACATTCTTATATTTTAAAACGAGGTGCTGATACAAGCTAAAAGTGAAGATATGATACTTCCGAAAGGCATCTGGTTCTTTGAACTGACGAGCTCAGTTTTTAAACGCTGATGCCGATTTATTGCATTTACAGGACTCATAAGACTCCCTTCATTTGCCTGATTGAACTCTAATTGGACATTTTATGTGCCAGTGTGGACAAAGTGGATATTTTTGGCTCTGATTTCAGCTCGACTACTATTCACCAATTTTATCTTGCACCTGTTTCTGTTTGATGAGTTTCTGCTTGATGAAAATCTTTCTCTGATATTTCAGCATGTTGCTATTTGATTACATTTACAGTCGAAGATTTTTCATGGCATTTCTCAGTGCCAAATATAGCAATTTCTAATTTTTCTACGCCTAACTTGTGTTAGTTTTTGGTCTTGTAAGTGTTTCCATGGAATCAGTCTCCATGCTGAAATCATGGAGCTGTTTCCATGACGATCCACCACCTGTTGTTCCGTTCCTTTCACACGTCTGTCATGATATGATTAGCAATTGGGAATAACAAATTATTCAGATTAATTTCTTTGTGACAAGGTGTTGGGTCCATTGTATCTCATTTTCAGGTCTATACTGTAGCTATACCAAAAATTTCAGATGTGTTAAAGGGATAGTTCGTCCCTCGTTGTTCCAAACCTGTATGACTTTCATTTTGGAACTTATAACTCTATATATTCAGCATAAATATTTCAAAAATGAACTTGGTGCTTGTTTTCAGGAGGACTCAAGTGAAATGGATCCAATGCGGGTCAGTTCTGACCTATTCAGTCTCACTGATGTGAAGAAAGTGTTAAAAAAATGTACATAAAATTTCACAAATGGTTTTACTGACAATTAAAACATCTCAACATTTTCGCACAGGCTAAGGCCAGTTTCATCATTTCTTTTGCAGAATTGAACAAGCTTTCATAAGAATGAGAAGTTATGGAATGAAAAATAAGAACTTCCTGTAAGTTGTTGGTTATGTCAAGGATGCGCCGTCTTTAACTCTTTCTCATAAATATTTGCAGTAATCATACAGGAGCCTTGTCATGTGGGGAGGACATGCAGATGTGTAATTGCATTTTAAATACCCTGTGTTTTGTTGTATTCAGCTCTATTGCATTCTGGTTGTAATTACATGCATGCTCATTTTTAAATGTTTAAAGTACAGATTCCGGAGGAATGTTGAGGGTCCTGAGGCTGTTTATTTGACATAAGGAGCAAGGGGGTCTTCATGTGTTTCAGTAGCAGGTGAAAGAGAGTCCGACACAAGTATCTAAAGCAATGGAAACATTTATAAGACCGGCGTAACATTAAATATTCACGATATTTTGGCAATCATTTTTCTGGGAATATAAACTTGAGTAAGAATTTTAATAAAGTTTAATTAAAAAGCATATCATTAGACTATTTTCATGATGTACGTGTGTTTATTTATTTTTTTTTAAACAAAATATAAAATAATTGTTTTTTTTTTTTTTTTTGCTTTTTATTTAAGAAGAATTCCGATTTTTTTTTTTTTACATGGGTAGAAAATGAGTTAACGGCTTGAATATGTGATTCACACATGTGGTTGGTCATGAAACGGCCCTTTCTTTTGATTGGTCAACCCACACTATCATCTGTCCTATCTTAACACCTGATGAATTCTCCTCCGATGATATTAAATTCATTTGTATTTTTGACTGCTACATGATTATTGCAACTTTGCTATCTCTCTCATCAAGGAACCAGATTTTTCTGACAGATTTAAACCCAGGGCTGTACAGTGCAACAATTTTGGTTGCATTGTGATTAAAAAATTACGATATGTGACAACCATTCACACGTGACCATTTTGCGATTCAGAGTTTCTGCAGTTCAGATAAACAACATAGTGGGATGTGTACCTCTCATGGCTATTCAGATTAATTATCGATTGATATAGGTATTTATTTATTTATATTATATATATATGTTTTCTTTTTTTATTATTACATTGCAAGAGAATAGGCAATGCACATTCTGTGGACAAATGTCCAGTCATGGAACTGCAACTTTCTGACACTCCAAAAGCATCCGTCTGATGCAGGTGTACATTGATGAGTCCTTAGACAAACCCTTATATTAAATCTCAGACTGACTGACGAATTCAATGACAAAATGGATTGCTGTGAACTGTGGCAAATGATAGGCTTATGTTCATGAATATGGAAATAAACAATATACTGCATTCTAAAGCCACTTTTTGTATTATCTTTTTAATGCTTCACTTGTGTGCCCAAAAATTTTATGCATTTTAATTATCTGTATTATTATTTTTTTAAATATATATATATATATATATATATATATATATATATATATATATATATATATATATATATATATATATTATTTATAATTATTTAAATACACAGTAACTATTTATAATTATTTAATTATGATATATTGAATTATTGTTATTTGATGGGCTTTCTCAGCAATTATTTATGTATGCGATTAATTGCGATTAATTGATTTCCCTAATTAAAACATAATCATGAAACAATTTTGACCTCTTCTATGTGCCAACACATTTTAATTTGTGGTAATGATTTTTTTAGTTCACTAGCATCAGTGCTAACACCTAAAAAAGTAAAATGTACAAACAGTCTGGTGTAATAGCATTGGGAGACCACAAGAGGGCGATATACCATTTACTGCAGCTGGTTGCGGTCACAATCACACACACAGACACACACACAGGACGAGCTGATGAGGCACAGGAGATTGCAGTCCAAAGTTACGAAGGTTTTTGTATTTCAAGAATGAACAAAGTGACGTTGATTTTGCAGGTTAGTGAAACTGGTGTAACTGTGCAAACTGAATAATTATAAATAGCAACATTTATTATGCAATTTCTCTGTATATAGCCTTAAATATGTCTTTCATTCAAGCTGTCAAACCACAAAACGATATACTTGGTATATAAAAATGCATTGTGTAGGCTATATGAAAGATACATGTTCACAATAGATCTATAGTAAATAATCTTTGTCCTTTGATTATGATTTGGGACAAATTCAATGGAAAACAATGCGAGTTGAGCTCCTTGGCACTGCAGAATGTTGATGCTGAGCATTGGCGGTGTATTCGTACCTTTGTAGAAAATAAATAATTGTTCTGAATTTTAAAACGCACCATGTCATCCGCCTGATGCGTCCGGTGTGCGACCCCCTTTAATTTACACTGCCGCTCACACTTTACCAAAGTTGTGTAGAGAAATATGTCTGAAGAGACAAAGATTATTGTGCAATGAGCAGCCCTATTTATATCTGGGGAAAAACCCCCGATATATATCGATAATCATCTGGAAAATCTTCTGATTATCGATGTGTAAAAAAGGCATCGATCCCAAGCTTATTTATTATTGTCTGTATTTTCATGAAAAAACATGAGTAGGTATGCAAACATGATGAAAAATCATCAAGGGACCTGTTTGTGGTTTAGTTAGACTGATCACACTGTGAATTCAGTGATAGTAGGTCTAAAGTTCTTCAGCTAAAATCAACCTGCTTACTGAAATTCAAACCACTGCCCCTAGTGGCTGAAACTGGAAGTATGGGGTTATGTTTGTTTCATATTAATATATAAATGGAAAGAGATTTACAAGTAAAAAGTTGGTTCACAAATAAATTGAATGAGATCCACAAATAAATGAAAGGGTTTTTGCAAAAATGAAATTAATTCACAAATAAATAGAATGAGATCCACAAATATATGTTAGGTGTTTCACAAAAATAAAGTGAATTCACAAATAAATAAAATGAGATTTGCAAATAAAATATTATTTACAATTATTTTTTAACTCACAAACACAACACTTCCCAGCATTCATTTGTGAAATGTGTGCATTTATTTGTGGATTGCTTACTGTGCATTCGTGGATCGCAGCACACATTTCTGGATTCTGAAACACTTCTAGCTGCAAGATGTTCACACAATCCACAAATAGGTGGACTCCACCCACTGTCTACTTAAGCCAGTCAGATAACGAATAACAATCAGCGAATTAAGATTTGTATCATTTCTCTCATTTCTAAACATGTTCAGTGTGGAAAGTTGCAAATAGCTCATTTTTATTGTGAACGTCCTGATAATTAGCTTTCTAGCTAGGTGTGTTGTTTGTTGTTCCAGGGATCAATTATCAGATTCTGCTATTTTAATCATAACTAAGTTTCTAGATTGAAACTCCTGGCTACATGATGGGAAATACAGGTGCATCTCAATAAATTAGAATGTCGTGGAAAAGTTCATTTATTTCAGTAATTCAACTCAAATTGTGAAACTCGTGTACCAAATAAATTCAATGCACACAGACTGAAGTAGTTTAAGTCTTTGATTCTTTTAATTGTGATGATTTTGGCTTACATTTAACAAAAACCCACCAATTCACTATCTCAAAAAATTAGAATACATCATAAGACCAATAAAAAAAACATTTTTAGTGAATTGTTGGCCTTCTAGAAAGTATGTTAATTTACTGTATATGTACTCAATACTTGGTAGGGGCTCCTTTTGCTTTAATTACTGCCTCAATTCGGCGTGGCATGGAGGTGATCAGTTTGTGGCACTGCTGAGGTGGTATGGAAGCCCAGGTTTCTTTGACAGTGGCCTTCAGCTCATCTGCATTTTTTGGTCTCATGTTTCTCATTTTCCTCTTGACAATACCCCATAGATTCTCTATGGGGTTCAGGTCTGGTGAGTTTGCTGGCCAGTCAAGCACACCAACACCATGGTCATTTAACCAACTTTTGGTGCTTTTGGCAGTGTGGGCAGGTGCCAAATCCTGCTGGAAAATGAAATCAGCATCTTTAAAAAGCTGGTCAGCAGAAGGAAGTGTGAAGTGCTCCAAAATTTCTTGGTAAACAGGTGCAGTGACTTTGGTTTTCAAAAAACACAATGGACCAACACCAGCAGATGACATTGCACCCCAAATCATCACAGACTGTGGAAACTTAACACTGGACTTCAAGCAACTTGGGCTATGAGCTTCTCCACCCTTCCTCCAGACTCTAGGACCTTGGTTTCCAAATGAAATACAAAACTTGCTCTCATCTGAAAAGAGGACTTTGGACCACTGGGCAACAGTCCAGTTCTTCTTCTCCTTAGCCCAGGTAAGACGCCTCTGACGTTGTCTGTGGTTCAGGAGTGGCTTAACAAGAGGAATACGACAACTGTAGCCAAATCCCTTGACACGTCTGTGTGTGGTGGCTCTTGATGCCTTGACCCAAGTCTCAGTCCATTCCTTGTGAAGTTCACCCAAATTCTTGAATCGATTTTGCTTGACAATCCTCATAAGGCTGCGGTTCTCTCGGTTGGTTGTGCATCTTTTTCTTCCACACTTTTTCCTTCCACTCAACTTTCTGTTAACGTGCTTGGATACAGCACTCTGTGAACAGCCAGCTTCTTTGGCAATGAATGTTTGTGGCTTACCCTCCTTGTGAAGGGTGTCAGTGATTGTCTTCTGGACAACTTTCAGATCAGCAGTCTTACCCATGATTGTGTAGCCTAGTGAACCATACTGAGAGACCATTTTGAAGGCTCAGGAAACCTTTGCAGGTGTTTTGAGTTGATTAGCTGATTGGCATGTCACCATATTCTAATTTGTTGAGATAGTGAATTGGTGGGTTTTTGTTAAATGTGAGCCAAAATCATCACAATTAAAAGAACCAAAGACTTGAACTACTTCAGTCTGTGTGCATTGAATTTATTTAACACACAAGTTTCACAATTTGAGTTGAATTACTGAAATAAATGAACTTTTCCACGACATTCTAATTTATTGAGATGCACCTGTATATGTTTGTGTCTTCAAAACCTTGATTCTTACACATTATTTATGTTAATGTATTTAATAAAGCACATTTTGTTCAATATGGTAATATTTATTTTAAAGGCATTATATTTAGTATTTTTAGCACTTTTTTGTGTTATGGCAGACCAGTCCAATGTTACTCACAATGAATACTTTGGTTAACTCTGTAAACAATGTGTATTCCACTTATTTACTCAGGAAGTATATGGGGCTGTAAGGTACAGGAGGACCAAATAATTGCGAGGATACTGGATACTTGCCATGACTAGAAGTATCTGTCCCAGACAACTGACACGACACCATACAGTGGCAAAGAGAAGGTTTATGCACAACAAACTCAAGCAAAATGACAAAGAGATCTCATTCAATTTATTTGTGAACAAACTTTTTTTTGTAAATCTCTTTCCATTTATATGTTAATATGAAACAAAAATAACCCCATATGGAAGTGTTGTACCAGGTGATATGTCCACAGAGTGGCGCCGAAAGCGAGTTGTATGTTTAGTTGTAAATGATGTACTGTAATACAGTCAACAGGAATGCATATTTTATTAACCCTACCCCCCAACCCTAAATCTAACCATCAGTGGAGTAAAAATGTAATCTTAGAGGCAAAATGCAACCTTCGTTTTGCAATATGTGTTGTTTTGTCGTGTTGGACTTGATGTAAACAGGGTTTACGTCACTTTGAATGTGTCGGATAAATGACATTTACAGTACCGCATTGCACAGAAGAGAACGCATCAACAAAGTTTCATCAATCCATAAGTCACCAGCACGATGGCAACACATTATATATCATTCTTTTTTTTCTTTTTTTTCACACCAGCTTCATGCGTTAATGCCTTTGCAGACTGTTGTCTGTTCAGTGGTTAAATAATCCGGGATTAGTGACAGCAACATATAACACAGCAGCATAAAACAGCTGTGCCGAATCATGAATTAACAGCCCAGCAGTGCCTATATCATGTCAAAAGTGCCACAATCACAGACCACATCAAATTGATTTCTTCACTTTAGCTGTGATGACTGTAGCATTTGCTGAATAGCACTTGATTGTTCGATTGACTATGGCTGCTGCACTGGGCCCATTAAAGCTTTCTGACAATGGCGGAGTAATATTCTTAGCTTTTCCAGACGCTCATCAATGGATACAGAAATAACGCTGATGAACAAGCCTCCTCTATTTAACGGAGCTTGTTTCCTGAGAGCTGTCACTTAGCAACAGGGCCGTCCGTGGACTCCTGGGCAAAACCAGCATTCGAGATGTCCTGTCAAGCAAATGTGAGATTGAATTCCACTAAAAGCCTATTAATAAAACCCTTTTACCTGGAAAACAATTCACCTTTAATGCATCCCATCATGCTACCTCTATAGTGTCTGTTTATACCTATATAGAAAAATTCAGTCCTCTTCGGCTTACTAGAATAGTTCAAAGATGAAAATCCTGTTATTATTTACTTGCCCACATGTTGCTTCAAACCGGTATGCAGTTATTTTTTGCTATCGAACACAAAAAGGAGAAGTTTTAAAGTATGTTCACACAGCTATTGTCCATACAACAACCTATAGTAGTGAGAACATCTGTCGAGCTCCAAAAAGGAAAAAACAAAACAAAAAAGCACCATAAAAGTAATCCATAGGACTCCTGCGTTATATTCCAAGTCTTAAGGGGACAAAAAACAAAACAAAATGTAAGTTGTTGTTCTTTGAAAATACGGTAGTTCTTAAATGGCATTTTCATGAAGATTCTTCAAAATTCTCATGTTCCACTTAAAAAATAACAGCATACACTTTTAGAACAAATAAATTATGACATAATGTGCATATTTGTTTGAATTATTCCTTTAACTGTTTCATTTTTAGTGTTGGATTGTTAGTGTCCATGTGCCATGACTGTTTGGTGTATTTCTTTTGCCCCCTTTTTTGGTTTTACATCAAGAGATACAATTTCAACAACCAATAACAACACATATATGGGTCTATAATCTCTTACTATGATTTTTATTATCAATAAAATGATTTATACTTTGGTTTATACATGAAATACTTTGCATCAACATTTTCTTTCATCTGCCCCGTTACAGTACCTTTGAGTTTCACAGTTTCATTTTCCAGGTAGTTTGCGTGCACAGAGAGAAAATATGTCTGTCTATCTATTGATCTGTCTATGAGGGAATAGCTAGTTGTTCCCACTAGAGTTGTGCAGTGTTTATAAAGATGTGAATGTGGTTAAACAAGGCATTACCACTCAATCTGGCCTAAGGCTGATTATATTTCTGCGGAGCTGTAAATGCCACCCCCTGTTTGTGTCATAGTTCTTCAGAACTAATAGTCCTTAGAAGATTATTTAGTCTGCCTATAGGCTGCAAAAGAACAGCCGTATTCACATGAAAAGGTGAAGAGTGGAGGAGAGGAGAATAGTTAACAGTATGTTGTGTCATGTTTGTAGTTTCAACTAGAGTAACTTCTTGGCAATGGAATCATGCTATAGACCAGAAAAGACTATCAAAAAGAAATGGATTCTGGAGTGTATTGTGGAGAGGAAACACAGAGTGAACTACTAGAAGATTCTGTGTTTGATAGAATGGAAACTTTGAGGTGAAATGAGTTTAAATTATTTGATTTGGTGCACTGAGAGGTAAAGGGAGGTAAAGGAAAGATCCAAAGAAAAGATCAGATTAGATTTTGGAGTCTGATTCATTTTGATGGTTCAGTTCATTTGGAAAGATCATGTCAATGATTCACTGAATTGTTTGAGTTACTCAAAAGTGTTGAGTGTTTGCATGTGGCATTTTTGCTCTCTGTTTTTGTAATTAAATAAGTAACACTATCATTATTCGTATTCATATCACTGCCAAATTATCACTATTGAAAATATTTGTATTTTTTATTGTACTCCCAAACAAGCTTCTCACATACATTCCAATGCTTTACAAATGGTTTGTGAACCAGTAACAAGAATGATTTGTTTGTGAATCTGTCATCATTAGATCTGATTACTAAGAAGAAAGAGGAAAGAATGAAAGGGACAAGAGAGAACAGGAGTAATTGAATAGAACAGAAAAAAAGAAAGAAAGAAAGAAAGAAAGAAATTAGAGAAGGAAAAAGGAAAAGAGAGAAGGAAAAGAAAAAGGAAAAGGAAATGAGAGAAGGAAAAGAACAGGAAATGAAAAAGGAAATGAGAACAGGAAAGGAAAGGAAAAAGTAAGTAAGAGATGGAAAGGAAAATGAAAGGAAAGGAAAGGAAAAATGAAAGGTGGGGAAAATGAAAGGAAAAGGGAAAAGAGAGAAAGAATGGGAAAGGTAAGGAAATGAGAGAATGAAGGGAAAAGGAAGGGACAAAGGTAAAGTGAGAAGAAAAGCAAGAAAGGAAAGGAAAAAGGAAATGAGAGAAGGAAAAGAAGAAGGAAATGAGCGATGGAAAGTAAAAGGAAATGACAGAAGGAAAGGAAATGAGTGAAGGAAAGGAAATGAAAGGAAAGAAAAAGGAAATGAGAAAAGGAAAGAGGGAAAGAAAGAAGAAAAGAAAGGGAAAAGAGAGAAGGAAAGGAAAGGAAAGGGGAAAGAGATAAGGCAATTGAAGAAAGGGAAAGGGAAAAGGAAATGAGGAAGATAAAGACAGAAGGAAAGGAAAGGAAATCAGAGAATAAAAGAAAAGGACACCAGGAAAGGAAAAGGGAAATGGAAAGAGAGGAGAAAAAGAAAGAGAAAGGGAAAGGAAAAATAAAACAAAACAATGAAAGGAAAAAGGTAAAGCAAAAAGGAAAGGAAAAAAGAAATGGGACAAGTAAAGGAAATGAGAGAAGGAAAGGAAAGGGAAAAGGAAATGGGTGAAGGTAAGGAAAGAAAAAGGAAATGAGAGAAGGTAAAGAAAGAAAAGGAAAAAGGAAATGAGAGAAGGAAAGGAAAGGAAAGAAAAGGAAAAAGGAAATGAGAAAAGAAGAGTAAAGAGAGAAAGAAAGAAAGAAGAAAGGGAAAAGGAAAAGAGAGAAAGAAAGGGGAAAGAGAGTAGGAAATAAGAAAAGGAAAGGAAAAGGAAATGAAAAGGTAAAGAGAGAAGGAAAGGAAATAAGAGAATAAAGGAAAAGGACACCAGGAAAGGAAAGGGGAAATGAAAAGAGAGGAGAAAAAGAAAGGGAAAGGAAAAAGGAAAAGAGATAAGGAAAGGAAAGGAAAAAAGTAAGAGAAGGAAAGAGAAAGGGCATGAGAGAAGGAAAGGAAAGGGAAGAGGAAAAGAAAGAGGTAAAAAGTGAAGAAAAGCAGAGGAAAAGGTAAATCAGAGAAGGAACGGAAAGGAAAGGAAAAAGGAATGGAGTGGAGAGGAGGAGATGGGAGCGTCAGCGTGAGGGGAGGAGTGAGATTTGGGAACAGCTCCACATCCACAGCTTGATTCTCTCACAAAGGGTCATTACTGAAGTAATTAACGCGTGCCGCTGTGCCCTCGGGCCCATGTGCCGACTGTGAGCAATGACTACTAATGACAGGAAGCAGTCTTCCACGTGGTCTAGCCTGAAGAGAATCTTCCACACACTTTTCCAAATAATCCTCCTTCATTAAGGACACAGACAAACGTCTCGGTTACTGTTGTAACCTCCGTTCCCTGATGGAGGGAACGAGACGTTGTGTTGATGTAGTGACAATAGGGGTCGCTCTTGAGAGCCCCGAACACCTCTGATCTTTGAGAAAAGGCCAATGAGAATTGGCGAGTGGAATTTGCATGCCACTCCCCGGACATATGGGTACAAAAGGAGCTGGCTCGCAACCACTCATTCAGGTTTTTGGCTGAGGAGCCGAGACAGGGTCCCGGCCATTTCAGCGGGTAGTACAGCGTTGTGGCAGGGGGGACACAACGTCTCGTTCCCTCCATCAGGGAACGGAGGTTACGACAGTAACCGAGACATTCCCCTTCTGTCACTCACTCGACGTTGTGTAGATGTAGTGACACTAGGGGTCCCTATTCGAAATGCCACAACTAGCTGAACCGTGTTATGTGGACTGCCAGTGCAGGTGCAAGCAAGCTGTTGCGTGCATAGTAGCAGGTGCACCGGTCTGCACGTAGCCTCCCCCAACACCCCAAAAAAACGTTGTATAGTTCCCCACATCCCTGGGGGGGGAAGAGACATATCTAGTATGGAAGCAGGCTGTGCCAGCCGCGGCCTTTTCTCTCTGTTTTCTCTCCACAGAGTATTCAGTTTTTCGGCTGGGACCATTTTAACGCTCAATATATGCACTGGGGAAGGAGTTCTTTTCCTATCCTATTCTTTCAGGGGGAAAAGACCCCACGGAGACCACATCCTGCCCAGAGGGGAGGTAACATGTGGCAAGCACATCATGTGGGCTCAGAGCCACACATGGAAGAGGTGCAGTGGTAGGTCTTGCCTGAAAGGGGAGGAGCTCTACAAACATGGCGACCGGGACAGAGAGGGCTCTGTCGAAGGGAAACGCAGGTCTGCCGACAGGGAGACCGTACTGCGGAAAATACATCACAGGGGGTCACCGGAGTAACCGGCACCTGTGGAGCACCTACCTCAGTAAGGGCATTTTAGCATACATACTGGTTCCGGCTGTGAATTCCTCCGCTGAATTCGTGAGCCACAGGGACATCCAGGGTTCACGGGTTCGTGAACTCGCATGGGAAAAGAAGCGCACATCTTCACCTCTTTGGAGGGGAAAGGCGCTATACGCAAGCGATACACCCGGCCAGCTGTCCGTATTCCCGAACTTACCTGTTCGTACCTGACAGAACACGGGACGAAACTGGCTCAAACTGGTATTGAGTGTCACCCAGCCCGCTGCCCTGCAGATGTCTACTAGAGAGGTGCCATGGGCCAGTGCCCACGGGGATGCCAGACTCCTTGCGGTGTGCTCGTATTTCCAAAGGGGCGGGCACAGCCTGGGCCTGTCCGAAGCGGACGACGCTGAACCGGGGCGGGCGCCTGGCGAACCGAATTGCGTAGTCTGATTCGGATGGTCCTGGCCAACCACTGCGACGGGTTGGAAAGCGCTACCCACGCGTCCAAGCTCCGGGTGAGGAGCACTAAGTGGATGATCGCGTTTAACGTACCTGTGGGTGGGGCTTTGCGGTGGGAGGAGCCACATCGAGGAGCCTCGCTTCGTCTCGAACTCAAGGCTGCGCTGACCAGATTCAGTCACATGTGGCGTTCCTGGACCATGAGGGTGGACATCGCCTGCCCGAGTGCTAGCACCATGACCTTCGTCGCCCGGAGGGCGAGGTCGGTTGCCGAGCGCAGCTCCTGCATCACATTGGGATCAGGACTACCCACGTGCAGTTCCTTTAGTGCCTTGGCCTGGTGTACTTGCAGGAGGGCCATGGCATGCAGGGCAGAGGCGGCCTGACCAGCGGTGCTGTAGGCTTTGGCCGTCAGAGATGACATCGTCCTACAGGCCTTGGAAGGGAGTGCCGGGCGATCCTGCCAGGTGGCTGTACTTTGTGGGCACAGGTGCACCGCAGCCGCCTTATCTATCTGAGGGACCTCCGTATACCTGTGGGCTGCCCCGCCATCGAGGGTAGTGAGAGCGGACGAGCTGGGAGGTCGGTTTCGGGCAGAAAAAGGTGCCCTCCACCACCTTGTCAGCTCGTCGTGCACTTCCGGGAAGAAACGGACCGGGGGGTGTGGCTGTGAGCACCCCGAACCCAGGAACCAATCATCTAGCCGCGAGGGCTCAGGGGAGGGTAGAAGGTTCCACTCCAACCCGACACACGCGGCGGCCCGGGCAAGCATGGCGGTTATCTCGCCGTCAGCCTCAGACTGGGTGGGCCGACCCGAAGGTGGCAGCCCAGTCGAGTCCTCGGCATCTGACATTGCCAGTACGCTCTCTGATGCAGTGATCGAGCACTCATCCCGCTCCGGAGCTCAGAAAGGGACACTAAGCTGGCCCTGGGGCAAGCTGGCCTCCTCTCGGAACTCGCCGGGGACAAACGAGCGTGCTGGGGAATGGGAGGTCTGCGGGGATTTACCCGGCGGAGCCGCACCCATTGAAGCCCCCAAATCGCCTCCAGCGCCAGCCGGGCTGGCCTCGTACCCGGAGGTAAAAAGCGTGGTGCGGGGGGCGGCTAGAGTGGCTTTCCCCCAGAAGAAGGAAAGCCGCGACCGCAATGTTGCCATGGTCATATTCTCACAATGAGAACATGAACCATCCACAAACGCTGCCTCAGTGTGATCGCTGCACAGACACATGAGGCAGCGCCCGTGGCCACCGGAAGTGGAGAGATAGCGACCGCATCCAGGAATCACACAAAGATGGAAAGGCATCTTTATAAAGATGCATCTTTAAAAAGACATTCAACATCAATGTGTGTGCTCTAATAGAGAAAATGTACTCTTTAGCAGAAATATACACTGTTTTAGCGCTGTCGAAGCGCCCATGGGCGAAATCTGCACTCGTCGTACAGAAGGAGAGAAAGCTGCTGGAAATGCGCCATATATCCAACAGCATACGCTTCTTAAGAGGTGAAAGGAACAGCAGTAGTATTCAGCTCGCTGATAGTACAACCGATCGGCTCCGAAGAAAAAATCTGAATGAGTGGTTGCGAGCCAGCTCCTTTTATACCCATACGTCCGGGGGAGTGGCATGCAAATTCCACTCGCCAATTCTCATTGGCCTTTTCTCAAAGATCTGAGGTGTTCGGGGCTCTCAAGAGTGCCCCTTAGTGTCACTACATCGACACAACGTTGAGTGAGTGACAGAAGGGGAACATATTTCACAGTTACTTCACATTAAAGAGCTGGTATTGGCATTAGAGCTAAAATATACGTGTGTGCTGTTTATAGTAGCAAGTACCCACATTTAATTTTCATTTGCGTCACACCGGTTCCAGACACAAAACTTTCCCGTTGATTAAAATGTAGTTATTAATATGCTTTGAATACATGCATTTTTAAATCATTATGAGATAAAATGGCGACTCGTACAAGTCCTCTGAAGTCATATAATAGTTTTGTGTGAGGCAAAATACCGTTGCACCAAGTTTAACATCATTGACACCAAACGGCATTGGTTCTCATATGTGTTGTAACTGAATGCGGCGTGCCAATTTGAATATGTGGAATTGTGAATGAGATTTGAGAGCTACAGCACTGAAAATAATGGCTTAACATTTCAGACTGTTCCACACAAAAATTGAACATATATCTTCAGAAGACTTGTAATATAACACTTTTTAAATGCATTGGCTCATGAATGCAGGCACTCCACTGCTCTGTAATACCAATGCTGGGTCAAAGGGCACAGAGACCGGATCACGGTGTAGAACAGAACGTGTTTATCTAAACTTGATGAAATTAAAGAGACGCCTGTCAGCTGCTGGAAACGCTGAGCTGAGTCATAAATGATTGACAGTTTCTAGAAACAGGGATGCTCATGAGAACAAGAAGATACAGAAAAGAAATCTTTTAAAATATTACATGAAAACAAAAAGCTTTCTTGAGTAATCGTTCATTCCTTGATAGGTAGCATGTTAGTGTTAATGTAAAAATAAATATAATAATAACAGTCTTAATATTAATGTAAAATAAAGGAAAAGAGAGGTAAAGAGAAAAAGGAAAGGAAAGAACAGGAAAAGATGAAAGGAAAGGAAAGGAAAGGAAAGGAAAGGAAAGGAAAGGTGAGAATTAAAAGCAATGAGAAAGGAAAGGAAAAGAAAGAGAGAGTGAAAGAATATGAAAAGATAGATGGAAAGAAAAGGAAAGGAAAGGAAAGGAAAGGGGAGAAGAACGGAAAAAGGAAAGGAAAAGAGAGAATGATAGGAAATGAGAGAAGAGAAGGGAAGCAAAGGAAAGGAATGAAAGGAAAGGGAACAGGAAAGAGAGAAGGGAAGGAAAAGAAAAGAGAAGGAAAGGAAAAGATAGAAGTAAAGGAGAGGAAAAGAGAATGAAAGGATATGAAAAGATAGATGGAAAGGGAGGAGAAGAAAAAGGGAAAGGAAAGGGAAAAGAGATAAGAAAAGGAGTGGAAAAAGGAAGGGAAAGGGAAAAATTATGAAATGATAGGACAAGATAGAAGGAAAGGAAAGGAAAAGTGGGAAGGAAAAGAAAATGAGAAAAGAAAGGGAAGGGAAGGAAAAGTAGATGAAAGGAAAGGAAAGGAAAAGAGAGTAAAAGGTATGAAAAGACAGATGGAAAGGAAAGGAAAGGAAAAGAAAGGAAAAGAGAGAGTAAAAGGTATGAAAAGACAGATGGAAAGGAAAAGAAAGGAAAGGAATGGAATGGAAAGGAAAGGAAAGGAAAGGAAAGGAAAGGAAAGGAAAATAGAGAGTAAAAGGTATGAAAAGACAGATGGAAAGGAAAAGAAAGGAAAGGAAAGGGTAGGAGAAGAGAAAATGATATTGGGAAAGGAAAAGAAAGGAAAAGAGAGAAGGAGAACAAATGAGAGAAGGAAAGGGAAACAAAAGAAAAGGAAAGGGAACATGAAAGAAAGAAGGGAAGGGAAGGAAAAGATAGATGAAAGGAAAGGAGAGGATAGAAGGAAAGTAGAGGAAAAGGGAAGGTAACGACAGAATGAAAGGATACGAAATGATAGATGGAAAGGAAAGGAAATAGGAGGAGAAGAGAAGAAAAGAAAAGAGGAAAGGGAACAGGAAAGAGAGATGGGAAGGAAAAGAGAGAAGAAAAGGAGTGGAAAAGGGAAGGGAAAAGGAAATTTAATGAAAGGATAAGAAAAAAATAGATGGAAAGGAAAGGAAAGAAAAGGAAAGGAAAAGATAGATTGAATGGAAAGGAAAGTAGAGGAGAAGAGAAAATGAAAGTAAATGGGAAAATGAAAAGATAGAAGGAAAGGAAAGGAAATTAAAGTTTTGAATTATTAACCGTTTCTAGAAGTCAGGGATGCTCAAGGGGGCAGAAAGAAACTGTAGAAGAAATCTTTTTTAAAAAATGACTCGAGAACACAAGCTTATGTGTTTTCTTGAGTAATCGTTCCCTCTTCGATGGGTAGCATGTTAGAGTTAATGTAAAAATAATCACATTTCTTATTAATAGTCTCATGGGCATTAGCCAGAGCCTGCTGCTGTAATTTAGTTTTTTTTTTAGTTTTTTTTTTTTGTCTAATGTCTTTGGGCAAGGTTTACCGTTATTACTGTTACCATTATTAATCAGACGAAATAAAATTTTACGGAGGCATATGGCAACGAATCTGAAAAAAAAAAAAAAAAAAAAAAATATGTTTTTCAGGTGAACTAATGTCATTAAAACTGTAAATGCCACATTTCCCCCCAAACACTTTGTTATTTGCAAATAAATGATATAATAATTTTTCAACCTGGAATGTCTTGACATTAATGAATTTTACCCAAAGCTGTGAGTTTGTGTGCTGAGACAGCATACAAAACCTGAAAATGTTATTGGCTCAGAGGTTGCTCTTTCGTAGCTCTGAAGACTTAATGGAGTTATGTTTCATTGTTTCATTGACATATCAAATTTATCTTAATGTTTCTCCTAAAACTCATACAAACAGACACAAATGAGTCAATTATTGACATACAGTAAGAGTAAAGCGCTATAAAATGAATGTGGATAGCATAACTCAGATAATTTGGTCATGGAAGAATTAAAGTGATTTAGGCCAGCTTAAGCAAGATCCTAATATCTGTTTTCCCAACGGCATGTGATAAAATCCTTTGCATTTTTATGCCTATGAGAAACAAAAAGTGCACAAACTGGAGCAGACTGAGAAAGCTAATATCATCGGTTCAGGGAGGACAAACCCAGCATGCTTTTGCCACTGGGGAGCTCCACTGTTTACACACAGAAACAGCAAAAATCAAATCAAACAAACCCAGATTAATTATATACTTAAACACATCCGAGCATGCATGTATGATTTGGCAGACGTCTGTATCTGCGGACCATTTTCCAGTCATTTGTTTTATCTTTACAGCTTGTGAAGAATATGATTGAGAAATCCAGGGTTATTTTTAGCTGGCCAGTGAATTGCCTGAAGGGCCCTTTGCTTTTTTTGTGCAATTGTACAATGTGCCTTTGAAATTACACCTAAGAAAAGATGAGCATATATCTTCTCTTTGTACTCTACAGGACAACAAAAAATACATTTTGCACAATTTTGTGAATACACAAGAAACCATGAGGAATCTAAAGGTGAAACTGGATCTGAAATTGTTATTTGTAAATTTGATGAGAGGCAATGTTTGGATTGCATGCTACCATACTACTCGTACTCGTACAGTACTGCGCATAGTATTACAATTTTTTGTATCCATGGAATACCCAGACAACTTACTACACAATACTGTATCCCACAATGCAATGCGCCTTACTTAACCTTTCATTTCCATTGTAATGAATGAACCGGAAGTAAAATCAGTCACTATTTGATCTTAATGCCAAATGGACTGTAAAAAATAAATAAATAGATTTTTACACAAAATTGGATTTAAGATGCAAATGTTTTAATTTCGAAGATGATAACTGGATGCCGCACTATGATTTAAAGATTCATCTTGATGAGTTCATGTGACAATGTTGCATACTACTGAAACATCTGAAATGTTTAGTGTTGCATAATGCATTCTTCTTCACCTAATATTTAGGCAATGGCATAGTGTGCAGTAAACAGCAGTTTTGGGGACGCTACTTGTAACTGTAACTTCTCAAGCTACAAGCTACTCATAACTTAAAAGTATTTAAACTAAAGTCAAGCTATTCTTTTGAAAGAGTAGCTAGCTACACTACAATCAAGTTACTAATAAAAAGTAACTAACAATATAATTTTTTTTAAATATACTATATCAATCAGATGATATTATTTCATTCTGCAATCAGAAGGTCTATAAATACATATATATCTTATGGTCCATATTAACAAGTTATATTAATGATAAATTTAGTTTTAATTATAATATCATCCTAAATATAGTTATATATTTAAAAGATCATATTGCTTTTATGCCACATTGTGGCAGGGCGGAGGGCGGAGGGCGGAGGGCGGAGGGCGGAGGGCGGGGCCGGGTCGTGATTCTGCACACCCGGCCCCTAATTAGGCTGATTAAGCCCGAGAGGGATAAGGCCGACTGGAGATGGCAGTGCGACAGAGAAAGAGTTATGGATAGCTGTGTGTGTTTGTCTTTTTGGTTACGTTTATCATTAAACTATTATTTATATTGTAAAGCCGGTTCTCACCTCCTCCTTTCCCTTTTACCTGTTACACACATAAATACTGTTTTAGATAAATGTATAGGTAAATAACAGCATTGTGTGGCACTAAAACAAAGTATATCAAAATAAGGGTGACACCATTAAATTGAACTAGAAATGAAACTAGGAACCACTATATTTTTAGTACCCAAGTTAAAAATATAGTGATAAACAGCAGCAATTAACTAAATATATCGTACAAAGAAACAAACAGGTTTCTGTGAATCAAGGAATCATTTATTTAAACTAGTTTATTTACATGAACCATCCGAATGAATTGATTCACTAAAATGAATTGACTTGCCAATGCGAGGCGAATCAGTAAATCGTTTTCCAACCAAGTCATGTACATGAACTGTCTGAACAAACTGATTAACTTAAATGATTTGGACTTTCCAACACTACAAGAGAGGACGGTTTAGGTAAGCATGTTTGATTACTCCCTCGGCTACAGAACTACTCATTGGAAAATGTTTGTTACTGGAAAAGCTTCACTATTGTTATAATTGCGGAGCTACTGTCACACTACTGAAAAATGTAATTATGTTAGTAGTGTTGCTACCTTTAGTTAGTTACTCCCCAACACTGGTAAACAGTATATAATATATACAGTACATAGTATACCATTTTGAACACAGCCATTGTTTTTAACGTTTGTTTTCTTGAAAATTAGATTTTTTTTGTGGCTTTGTCTCTGTAAGAAGACATTTTTAGCTAGGCAGCAGCACAGTAACGCTTTCCAAGATTGCTAAATCGAGTCACACAAATATCTGTCATTGTCTACGTGTAAAATTAGAGTTATTTTAACTTTAAAAAGCAGAACAAGGAGTCTCGAGCTTGACTCTGCGCCTCATACGACTTCCTGTTGGTCTTTGTTGTGGCAGGCAGGTTGAGTTCAGTACTCATTTCATGTTCTTTCAGCATATTGTGCACACGTGACATACAGAATGAGTGGGACAGACAGATGACTGTTCGACTGTGTTTATCTTGGAATGAACTCACTCCGAACAGCTGTTTGGATTGGTTTAAATGACAGTGTTGTGGGCACGGTGCCCTTATGCAAGCAGACGGCCAAACTCTGGTTGTCTTTCTCAGAGGCAAGTTCACAGTTGCGCTTGTTTAGCATGTGGTATTTCAGCACAAAACTAGCATCTTATTCACATACCACCCACAATGTACACTGGTATGCCTACCTGGTCTCATACAATCACGTTACTACACCTACATTTTTGCAAAATTATTTTTATGTGGCTTGTTGTTGGGGCTGAAAAAATTGGATAAAAAAATCTAACTGAACTGTGATATGATAAACAAAGTGATATTTTAAAAAAAAGAAACCTGTAAATGATTCCTTTTAATCAAAATTAAAGCATGTTATGCCCATGCTCTACTGCCGACCGGAAATACTGTTATAGAAAGGGTATTCACACTTAAGTCCTCTCAAAGGGATAGTTCACCCAAAAATGAAAATTCTCTCATTTACTCAGTCATGCCATCCCAGATGTGTATGACTTTCTTTCTTCTGCTGAACACAAAGATTTTAGAAGAATATCTCAGCTCTGTAGGTCCATACAATGCAAGTAAATGGTGGCCATAACTTTGAAGCTCCAAAAAGGCAGCATAAAAAATATTCCATTCGACTCCAGCGGTTAAATCCATATCTTCAGAAGCAATATGAGAGGTGTGGCTGAGAATCCCTGCCCAGTAGGTGGCAATGTGCACAAAGAATGCAAATCGCCAAAAACAAAAGAAGAAGAATGTGAAAGTGAAAGTGGAGGATTTATAGTAAAAAAAGACTTATATATTGATCTGTTTCTCACCCACACCTTTCATATCTCTTCTGAAGACATGGATTTAACCACTGGGGTCTTATGGATTACTTTTATGCTGCCTTTATGTGCTTTTGGAGCTTAAAAATCTTGGTACCCATTCACTTGCATTGTTTGGACCTACAGAGCTGAGATATCCTTCTACAAATCTTTGTTTGTGTTCAGCAGAAGAAAGAAAGTCATACACATCTGGGATGGCATGAGGGTGAGTAAATGATGAGAGAATGTTAATTTTTAGGTGAACTATCCCTTTAAAAAGAGCCAAACTAAATAAATATATAAAACAGTGAAACACAGAGGAAAACAACATCATAACCACATTTATTTTTTCAAGGGTCAGCTCACTTTTCATCATTTTTTTTTAACCCAGTCAAGTTAAATATAATATTATTGTAATATAATAATAATAATAATAATAATAATAATAATAATAATAATAATGTTAAAAAATTATTATAGAAATATCTTATTATTGGATAATAATAATAATAATAATAATAATTATTATAATAATTATTATTATTATTATTATTATTATTATTTTTGCTATTATTCAATAGTAATTTATTTCTTGAATCATTTCTTAACTTGCTCGTGGCACTGATTTGCAGTCCAGTTAAACTCTCAAGCTTTTATTTTGGTGGAAGCTTTTATTTTGGCGGAAAATTTAAGGAACTGCATTTTCTGTTGTTCAAGGTTGAGTTGACAAAAGCATTTTAATGCAGTAAAATGCTCTCATCTCCTTTTCTGTCCACTAAAACCTGGTGTCATGGGGTATTTTAAATTTGTTAAATAAATTGTAGCGGCCAAACAAATGTGAAATTGCGCAAATGTGCAATTAAAGTAATTCTGGAGTGCTTTAAATATAATGCTAAACACTTTCACTATAGTGCATGACTTGTAAGGCAAAGCATTTTATAACCCACTGCATTTACAGGTCGACACGTGAGCCAGAAGTGTCATTGAAGCACCACAAAATGACGTGGATGCTACAGTGATTATGTTTTTTATCTCACATTTGCTTTCTATGACACTATCGGTTAGGTTTAGGTTTCAGGTTTAGGGTAGGGAGGTAGGTAGGTTTTGTTGATTTTAAAACTCAATAGAGCATTAATCTTAACCTGTTTGGCAGAACATTTAAATTGCTTTTAGCACCACTCAGTGCACACTTCACCTCTGAACTGCTGCAATACGTGTGAGTCGCCACAGTCATGTAATTTTTACAGCAGTATAACATTGCACAATCATTATTTATAATAAGCCATGTTTACCCTCACTGCAAGTGAGCCTGTATGTACAATAATGTAATATGGGTTGTATTTTATTTTACCTAGCATACTGTTCATTGTTTTCAATGATGAGGGCACGTTACACAGCTGGTCCATCTGTCTAATTTGGCTACTAGTTTCTACCAAGTGACATTTATTTTTTTTATTTTTTTTTTTTTTTTTTGCTGTACTGAAATACTGTAGAGTTTGATTAGATGCACAGTCTTTTGATGTCAACAGCTAAATATATGGGATGCATTTTCTCCTCCTTTTTAAAAGTTGATGAGCCTGTTGCTATCCTAACTACGCATGATTATATGGTGAGTTGCATTTTATTATTTGCATTCAGAATTGTTTTTCCCTGCTATCCGTGACCCTATCAGAACTAGCCTGAGACTCATTTTTGTGGTGCAACCCACCAGTTGTTTCTGCCCCCTTAGTCTCTTTGTCTTCACTCTCTCATTAACATATGGCTGTCTTGGAGTCTCTGTTGTTGCACAGCTGGCTGATTCTGAGGGGTTCCTGACACTTTTTGTCTGCTGTGTTGCACTCTCTCTCTCTCGCTCTCTCTCTATCTCTATCTCTATCTCTATCTTTTTTTTTTAATTATTATTATTATTATTATGCCCAGGCAAGACTTTAGATTAAAAAGGGAAAGATGTTTCTCCTCCTTCCAAATGTCTGGTCACTCACTACACTAAGTGTATTGCATTCCCACCAGAGCTGGGTGTGTGACAGGGCTGTCAGAAAGATATCAAGGCTCTTGTGTAAAATGCTCTCATCTCATGTCGAGCTAAACAAACACATTTAATTGGATTTTGCACCAGGCCCATTAAATCAAATACAAGGCTAGTGAGCCACCAATCACTAAAACAATGCCTGATTTTTATTTTTGTTTTTATTTTTTTTGTCTCTCATATCACAAGCAAACTAGCAAATCCTTCTGGACAGCGTGCATTTGAAAAATAACAAACAGTGTTTCACTGTCCACTGGGGCTGGGCGAAAAATGTAATATTCATAATATATTTGCAATGATTTTGCTGGCAATATAAATTTAGATGAATATCACAATGATTTTAAATCTCTTTTTTGGCCATTAAGTTTCCTAAAGGCTGTGTCATTAGGTTAGTTCTGCGATCCTTCCTTGTCTCACTACTTGAAAGCATGAAAGCTTCAAGGAGTGTTAAGAGATGTTTTAAAGACCTCGTGAAATCACAATTGGAGTCCATGTGTGTTAACTTGGAGGCCATCTATATGCTGGTGTCCTCCAAAAACTTCATTTATAAGTTCAGTTCATTTTTGTGAATCATTTCAAAGTGACAATTATAATGAATTCATTAAAAACTCTGACAATTCAACATTTCTTGTGTGTCTTACTCAAAAATGGTCATAGAAATTCCAGCGTGACATTTTATATAAAGCATTAAAGGAATATTCCGGGTTCAATGCAATATAAGCTAAATCAGCAGCATTTGTGACATAGTGTTGATGACAGCAATTTAGGGTTGGGTGATATGACGATATATATCGTGGCAATGATATAAAGTGTCCATCGACAGAGTTTTTGCTATATAGTGTACAGTATATTGCGATATGTAAATATCCATGTGCGCAGCGTGACCGTATATATCAGTGGGCACGCTTCATGTGAAACTGAAACCAGGCTTGAGCCGGGAATTAATTTGCCGGTTATTTGCACGCACTGGTTTAATGCCAGATTCACTAAAAGAATTATGCAGATCAGGCAATGCCACAAACACACCCACAAACTCGTGGCTGATTCTTTGCAATTCTGATTTTGCCGGCTAGTTCTGAGAGCTCTACAGCGAAGGATGCAGAAGTCCACCGTGATCTGACTGACACACTCTGCCGGGACAGCATCACTGTGATCCAGACACCTGCACCGCACATCTGTACGTCTCCATCATTTGATGAATTTTTGCTGATGTGATCAAAAGAAAAGTTAAGAAAATGAAAGGGAGCTTGTTATTAAAACAGGTGCCACATCTGGTTCACTAAAGCTGACACAGATTTTGAAATATTTTAATCTGCAAACTGTGGCGCGACAATAATCACTTGTGGTAATACAAACAATCTGTTTTAACACCTTAAAATGATGCACACTAAAGAATATTATGAAAGCCAAAAGATGCGCTCCTCGTTAATTCTGTCTTTTTTTTTTATCTTATTTTTATTTAATTTTTTGCAAGAAGTGTTTATAAATATATTTTCAATTTATTTTCTGCAAGACGTGTTCTTTTTGTGTGTATTTTTTACTAAAATGATGTAATATTTTCTTTGTTACTTTGAAAAGATCTTGAGTTTCTTGAGGAAAGTTTATAATACTGTTGGTCAACAACATATCAGAGTGAAATGTGGCATAATGTGAAATTGAGTATTATGGTAAGATTGATTTAAATCTGAGTGTTTATTTTATTTTTAACTTTGTCAAGTTCTAAATAAAGAGAATATTATATAAGAGGAAGTAGTTTTTATTTAAAAAGTATTTATTTCACTGACTAGATTTTCCAAAAAATAGGCATTTCAATATTGTTATTTATTATGTTAACCGATTTTTATTGGTTTTCCAGAAAAACAAATGACTATATCATGATATATATATTGTTATCGTGATATAAAATTACTCATATCATGATATAAGATTTTGGTCATTTCACCCACCTCTACAACAATTCCGTCTTTATATCTTGTACTTGTGACTTTAATTCTTGAAATTATGACTTTATATCTTGCATTTGCAACTTTATTTCTCCGAATTGCGATTTTATATCTCACAGTTGGGACTTTATTTCTCCGAATTGCGACTTAATATCTTACAATTGCGACTTTATTTCTCTGAATTGCAACTTTATATTTCGTAATTGTGACTTTATATTTCACAGTTGCAACTTTATATGTCACAATTGCAACTATTTCTTGGAAATGTGACTTTATATCTCAATTGCAACTTAATATTTAAAAACTGTCATTTTATTTCTTTATAAATTGCGACTTCATATCTCACAATTGCAACTTACAGAATTGAGATTTCATATCTCAGTTATGACTTTATATCATAATTGCAACTATTTCTTGCAATTGAAACTTCATATCTCATAATTGCAACTTTATTTTTTGTAATTGCGACTTTATTTCATGGAAATGCGACTTTATATCTCACAATTGCGACTTTATATCTCACAATTGCGACTTTATATCTTGCAGTTGCAACTATATTTCACAATTGCGACTTTATATCTTGCAATTGTGACTTTATTTCTTGAAATTGCGACTTTATTTCTTGAAATTGCGACTTTATATCGCACATTTGCGACTATATCTTGCAGTTGCGACTTTATAGTCGCAATTTCAAGAAATAAAGTCGCAATTGGAAGATATAAAGTCGCAATTGTGAGATATAAAGTCACAGTTGCAACATATAAAGTCGCAATTGTGAGATATAAAGTCAGAATTACCTCTTTTTTTTAATTCCATGGTGGGATCCGACTTCCATACGAATGGCTGTTACATTTTTAAGCCATTTCAGAGCTCATACATAAATATTGAAGTACTGTATATACAGTATCAGATATCCTCAAAATAATGAAAAATATCTAGTTATAATTGTTTTAGCTCCATTGCCCCATCCTAACAGCACATAATAGATTGCCGTGTGTCTCTCTACAGCCGTCCTCCAGGCACTCGGTCCATCTGAGCGCCTGCTGTTTTCCAGTGTGTGGTTTTCTCACCCTCTGGATGTCTCTCTGTCTTTATGTCTTCTGGCAGATGGGGCGTCCACGCTGTGTCTGTCCTCAGTGAGGGAGCTGCCATCACAGCTGCAGGATCTGTACCAGCAGGGCTTCATTCTTACAGCTGTGCACCCGTTTGTCCACCCTTGTGGCCCCGAGCCTGCCAGTGTCCAGCGCCAGCTCTATCGGGCAGTGCTCATCAAAGTCTCTGACAGGTGGGGTCACAACACGCTGAAAACATGATGGCCGCTTTGAACTCCACAGGTGGCACTGACATTTATTTAAGGGGACATATCCTACACTGTTTAAAAAATTATCAGAAGTCAAGGTTTGTCGCACCCAATACTGTTTCTAACCATTTGTTACCCTCTCTCTGACCCTTAGAAATAAACAGGCTGTTTTGCTGCACTTTTAAGACATTCACGTTTGCATTAAAGCAATAAGCCACTTAAGACCATGCATTACAGTGATTTTACCACAGGCAAGGGGTGTACTTAGCACAACGTGAGGAAGAGTTAGGTCAAATAAGCGCTGGGAGTCGATTCCAAAAAGAAGTGATTCTTTTTATTCCAAAGCTTTGGGAATTAAGAGTATATTCGAAAGCTTGGACATTTATTTAATTTTATTTATTTATTCCATTGTATAAAATAAACTAGAGTTGGACAAAAACCTGGATTTTTGCATAAAATAATCAAACCTCTCGGTTACTATCATAACCTCCGTTCCCTGATGGAGGGAACGAGATGTTGTGTCAATGTAGTGACACTAGGGGTCACCCTTGGGAGCCTCAAACACCTCAGATCTTTGAGAAAAGGCCAATGAGAATTGGCAAGTGGAATTTGCATGCCACTCCCCCGGACATACAGGTATAAAAGGAGCTGGCTCGCAACCACTCATTCAGATTTTGTGCTGACAGGGTCCCGGCCATTTCAGCGGGTAGTACAGCGTTGTGGCAGGGGGGACACAATGTCTCGTTCCCTCCATCAGGGAACGGAGGTTACGACAGTAACCAAGACATTCCCCTTCTGTCACTCACTCGACGTTGTGTCGATGTAGTGACACTAGGGGTCCCTATATGAAAGGCCACAACTAGCTGAACCGCACCAGCTGCAGCCTTTTCTCTCTATGTTTTCTCTCCACAGAGTTTTCAGTTATTTGGCTGGGGCCATTTTAACGCTCAATATATGCGCCGGGGAAGGTGTTCTTTTCCTGTCCTATTATTTCAGGGGGAGAAGACCCCACGGAGACCACATCCTACCCGGAGGGGAGGTAACATGTGGCAAGCACGTCATGTGGGCTCAGAGCCGCACATGGAAGAGGTGCGATGGTAGGTCCTGCCTGATGGGGAGGAGCTCTACAAACACTGCGACTGGGACAGAGAGAGCTCTGTCGAAGGGAGATGCAGACCGTACTGCAGAAAATACATCACAGGGGGTTACCGGAGTAACCGGCACCTGTAGAGCACCTACCTCGGTAAGGGCATATTAGCACATGTACTGGTTCCAGCTGTGAATTCCTCCGCTGAATTCATGAGCCACAGGGCTAGGGAGGAAGGACATCCAGGGTTCATGGGTTTGTGAACTCGCATGGGAAAAGAAGCACACATCTTCGCCTCTTTGGAGGGGAAAGGTGCTATACGCAAGCGATACACCCGGCCAGCTGTCCGTATTCCCGAACTTACCTGTTCGTACCTGACAGAACATGAGACGAAACCACCTCAACCCGGAGATTGTAAAATCTCGCAAAGGTATTGGGTTTCCCCCAGCCCGCTGCCCTGCAAATGTCTGCTAGAGAGGTGCCATGGGCCAGTGCCCATGAGGATGCCAGACTCCTTGTGGAGTGTGCTCGTTTTCCCAAAGGGGCGGGCACAGTCTGGGCCTGGTATGCCATAGCGATGGCATCCACGATCCAGTGGGCAAGCCTCTGTTTGGAGACAGCGTTCCCTTTCCACTGTCCGCCAAAGCAGACGAAGAGCTGCTCAGAGCGTCTAAAGCTCTGCTTGCGATCCAAGTAGATGTGCAAAGTACGCACCGGACACAGCAACAACAGGGCTGGGTCTACCTCCTCCTGGGGCAGCGCTTGCAGGTCACCATCTGATCCCTTAAGTGGGTTGTGGGAACCTTGGGCACATAGCCCGGCCGGGGTCTCAGGATTACTTGAGAGTCACCCGGACCGAACTCCAGGCAGGTATCGCTGACAGAGAACGCTTGCAGGTTCCCGACCCTCTTGATGGAGTTGAGCGCAATCAGGAGGGCCATCTTCAAGGAGAGGGCTTTCAACTTGACTGACTCTAGCGGCTCAAAGGGGGCTCTGCGAAGGCCCAGGAGGACCACAGAGAGACGAGCGTCCGCTGTGGCATTGAGGTTGCCTGGGATGTGACTGGCCCGCAGCGACCTCAGATGCCGCTGACTCCATAGGAGGAGATGGCGGGCGAGTTGCCACATGCGACGTGAGTGTAAGTCACCTTGGCGATTTATATACGCTACTGTCGCTGTGTTGTCCGTCCGGACCAACACATTCTTGCATCGGAACACTGACAAAAGCCTCTGCAGGGTGAGCAATACTGCCAGCAACTCGGCAGTTGATGTGCCAACACAGTCACAGTTCTGTCCAGGAGCCAGTGGCAAATGGCACACCAGCCTCGCTTGGTGGCGTCTGTCGTAATGACGATGCGCCTGGACACTTGCTGTAGGGGAACTCCTGCCCATAGAAATGCAAGGTCTGTCCAAGGGCTCAACAAGTGGCAGCACATCGGTGTGATGGCCACGCGATATGTGCCGTGGAGACATGCCCATCTTGGGACTCGAGTCTGAAGCCAGTGCTGAAGCGGTCTCATATGCATCAAACCTAGTGGCGTGACCGGTGCCGAGGATGCCATATGCCCCAGGAGTCTCTGAAAGTGTTTCAGTGGAACCGCTGTTCTCTGCTTGAACGACTTAAGGCAGTTCAGCACCGACCGTGTGCTCTTGCTCGTGAGGCATGCTATCATCGAGACTGAGTCTAACTCAATGCTGAGAAAAGAGACGAAGCGAACATATTGAGCCGTGCCGGGGCAAGATGTGTTGTATAGCCTCTGTCTGCTTCCTCACCGCCGAGAACTGCTGGGCGAAGTCCTCGATGGTGTTGCCGAATAGGCCGATCTGGGAGATGGGGGCATTGAGAAAGCGAACCTTGTCCGTGTCCCTCATCTCGACCAGATTCAGCCACAGGTGGCGTTCCTGGACCACGAGGGTGGACATCACCTGCCCGAGTGCTCGTGCCGTGACCTTCGTCGCCCGGAGGGCGAGGTCGGTCGCCAAGCGCATTTCCTGCATCACATCGGGATCAGGACTACCCACGTGCAGTTCCTTTAATGCCCTGGCCTGGTGTACTTGCAGGAGAGCCATGGCATGCAGGGCAGAGGCAGCCTGATCAGCGGCACTGTAGGCTTTGGCCGTCAGAGACAACGTCGTCCTACAGGCCTTGGAAGGGAGTGCCGGGCGATCCCGCCAGGTGGCTGTGCTTTGTGGGCACAGGTGCACCGCAACCGCCTTATCCACCTGAGGGACCTCTGTATACCCGTGGGCCACCCCGCCATCGAGGGTAGTGAGTGCGGACGAGCTGGGAGGTCAGTTTCAGGCAGAAAAAGGTGCCCTCCACGACCTCGTCAGCTCGTCGTGCACTTCCGGGAAGAAAGGACGGGGGAGGATGGAAGGTTCCACTCCAACCCGACATGCGTGGCAGCCCAGGCAAGCATGGCGGTCATCTTGCTGTCAGCCTCAGACTGGGTGGGCCGACCCGAAGGTGGCAGCCCAGTCGATTCCTCGGCGTCTGACATCGCCAGTACGCTCTCCAATGCAGCGATCGAGCACTCATCCCACTCCGTAGCTCAGAAAGCAACACTAAGATGGCCCTGGGGCAAGCTGGTCTCCTCTTGGAACTCGCCAGGGGCAAACCAGCGTGCTTGGGAATGGGAGGTCCGCAGGGATTTACCTGGCGGGCCCATTGAAGCCCCCAAATCGCCTCCAGTGCCAGCCGGGAGGTAGAAGGCAAGGTGTGGGGGGCAGCTAGAGTGGCTTTCCCCCGGAAAAAGGAAAGCCGCGACCGCAACGTTGCCATGGTCATATTCTCGTAATGAGAACATGAACCATCCACGAACGCTGCCTCAGTGTGATTATGACCCAGACACGTGAGGCATGCCCGTGGCCATCGGAAGAGAGATAGCGACTGCATCCAGGAATCACACAAAGACAGAAAGGCATCTTGAAAAAGACGCGTCTTTAAAAAGACATTCACGTCAATGTGTTTGCTCTAATAGAGAAAATATACTCTTTGCAGGAATATAAACTTTCTTAGCGCTGTCGAAGCACCCAGTGGCGTAATCTGAACAGATCTGTGCAGAAGGAGAGAAAAGCCACTGGAATGTGCCGTATATCCAACAGCAAACGCTTCTTGGGAGGTGAATGGACTGGTAGTAGAAGACAGCTTGCTGACACACAAACGCTCGGCTCTGAAGAAAAAATCTGAATGAGTGGTTGCGAGCCAGATCCTTTTATACCCGTATGTCCGGGGGAGTGGCATGCAAATTCCACTTGCCAATTCTCATTGGCCTTTTCTCAAAGATCTGAGGTGTTTGGGGCAAGGGCGACCCCTAGTGTCACTACATCGACACAACGTCGAGTGAGTGATAGAAGGGGAACTAAAGTTTCGTCTTCAGTGTGCAAAATTACATAGTAATATAAATATTATTTTTAAACAACAACAACTGATTAGCGTTAGCAGTCAATTTCATTTAGTTGGCGAAATGGTGCTTTTAACATTATTTGCGGCAGTTTTCCGAAATACAGGCACATCAGCCAACTTTCTCTCAAATTCATCCTGTAGAGTTGAACTGTCACACGTTGGGATGTGCATATAGCCCCATATTTATTATTGAAATATACATTACTACATAGAAATTGTCAGGATCTTACTATGAGTCATAAGTAAAGAATGCTTATATTGCACTGTTTGTTACAAAATTTCACTTTGTTTATTGTTAAGAATCGAGAAAATGATTACAAAATTTCTGGAATCAAACAGCACTAAGTTAAATCACTGTAATGAATGACCTCAAATGGCTTTTATAAAATGTATACAATAAATATGATAATAAATAGTTAGATGTATTATCAATGTTAATTGAAATAAACAATTTTGCCACCATAGTTTGTATTCTATTTGTAAATAGGCTATTTATGATTGCCAAGCAATATAGAATGTGTCATCACAGATGTGCGTTTATTTATTATTGACAATGGATTTGAATACGGCTAATTTAGAGCAAAAGTGTTCAAAGTTAATGGCATCAGATCTTTTTAAAAGATATTCAGTGTTTTGTTCGAAACACTTAAAAGCAAATAAAATAGATATTCAAAGAGCATATAATGCATATTCCACTTTGTTTTCTGACATATTTGTGCAATAATCAGTATTTATGACTTTTGAACGGACAGAAATTCTAATTGCAAAGTCTATACACATTTCCACTCATTTCTTTTGTGTTGTCCGTACACTACTGTGTGTTTATTTGAGTTTTTCCAATGGCTGTTTATTATTGTGATATAAACTATTTTAGATAAACCCATTCCTGAACGACACATAACAAAGGTAATTGTGATTCAAGCGAACTGTGGCTTTACATGCATCTTTCGTGTTTAAGTGGGCAGAATAAGCTGCATATTAGACTAGACTTTATGACTATGGTCAAAAGTCTGGTTTTGCAAGATCCAGCCGCTTTTCAGTCCGTCGCACAAAGAGTTGGTGAAGGTTGAAGAGCCGCTCAATAATCCTAATGCAAAAAACAGTGGCAGGGACTGAAAGTCACATCCACTCCCTGCCTGCAGCACGGCTGGACCGCTGTCACAGAGTCCAGACCAGCTTGGCTGCAGTGACAGCGTAAAGGGCACAGAACAAGAGAGGGCCGGTGGACATCGAGCTATCGTCCACCCACACACACACACACTCCACGGGCAGCTGCCACTTGCCAATTCGCCTGAATCTGTGTGTTAAGTGTCAGGCTTCAGGCATGTATCTGGCCCCATTGACCTCTCAGAGGAGATCCACTCTCCCCGGAGCAAGGAAAAGGGAGGTGATGGTGGAGTCATGGTCTAGTTTATGGCCTCTCTTACCTCCTTTTCCACGCATTTGTGCAGGTGCCTGGTGTTCTGCTGGGGGATCTACAAACCTCTTTCAGATCACATAGAAAAAGGCAACGTCCACACTCATATGTTTTAATTACGTTTACGCCTCTCATCCACACTAGAACAGTGTTTTACTCCAACAAAAACATTACATTACTGCATACATTGGAAAAGGATGACGTTTGGAAACTGAAACCGGAGTTTTCTGATGAAAATGGATTTATACGTATTTTTGTCTTTCTTTCCAGTAAAATATCTAAACATCATTTGAACATGATTCGTTTACTTGACAAGCAAATTGACATAAGATTAAGTCATGTTTTGAGACAAATCTAACATTATTTAGTGAGGTGTACGCTTAGAAAACGATAAAAACGATTTGTCAAATGAGTAAGAAAAATAAACTTCTTTTACCTTTTTTGTTTTTTTTTAGCACAAACCTCACAAAACTTGGTTACATTTCTTGAAAAACAAATATTAATATCTTATGTCATTTTACTTCTTTAATAAATTATTTTTATAGTTGTCTTTCAGTGTTAACATTCAAAATAATTTTATTTAGCATCCTTGTGTGAACACAAACTGATTTTAATGGTCAGGAGGTATTTAAATACTGTATTTGGGTCATTGACAAATACGGTTGTCTGAGGTGATAGAAATATATATATATATATATATATATATATATATATATATTTTAAATCTAGTTTAAAACATATTTCAAGTTTGTATACATGTAATCATTGAGTTCATGTTGTTTTTGCAAATTTATGAAAAACAAAATTTTCTACAAACAAAATAACAATTTAATGACTTTAAAAATGTCATGTGGTGTAACCAACAAGTAATAGGTATTCAATAGTTGCCTTGCACCTTGAAAACATGAGTGTATGCAACTCAATCCTTAATTTAAAAGAAAATTTCAAACATGTTTTATGGTGATTTATTTATTTATTTTACAAATATCATGAATTTTTAAGTGAGGAATATCAAGTTTTCTCAGGGTTACACCAAATGTCCTAAACCAAATGTGCCTTTTCATACAAATGTCAAATTATTGATATTTAATGATATGACAAAATAATGATTTGTTTTTAAAACTTCACACACAGAGGTCTTTATTATTAGGTGTTTTACTATTTTTGTCACATTACAACAAAATTGCTACCTACATGTTGGTTATACCACATGACATTGAAATGGCTGACTCCAGATATATATAAAATTTTAAATAAAATTGTTTCACTGCTTATTTTCTTAAGAAATGATAATAAAGATTATTCAGCACAACTCATGCCAACATTTCTTTTTTTCCAGAATTTCAGCTTTTAATGAGACTTTTTTTTTTTTTACTGTCTCCAGACAGTTACACCACATGACGTTTGTGACTTAAAACCCCAGAAACAAATATCAAAATGACTTTGAACTTATTAATAAAAACATGAGAGCATGTTTATCACAGAAGAGGTGTGTTCAAGTAATGGTTTTGTGTGAACTGCATTTGTAATGTATTTTTTAATTATTTACTAGACATGGACAAAAAATGAGCATGATCTCATTGACCCATATATTTTATTTTTCAGTCTGTTTTAAGATTTGCACATTTCAATTGTACAGTTGGACAGATTTCCATCAAGCTGAATTGAGTAATCATTAAATGGTTTACAAATTAGAAATTAAAAATAAACGACAAATGTTTGATTCAAATTTATGAGTATGAGCTTTTTAAAACTTTTTTGCAACATTTGCTTTTGCATTAATTGATCTAATTTTATACTTAGAAAAGTTAAGCTTATCTAAATAAATCTAATTTAAACCATTTGTTTAAATCTTAATTTGTCAGGAATATTATTATTATTATTATTTTGAGCGTTTATTGAATAAAACTCACACATATGCTATTTATGAATAAAATTATGTAATTTTTTAGACAGACAGGGAAAATAAATTAGCTTTTTTTATTATAATGAACGTGATTTAAAAAAGAAATAAAATTATATTACTCGGTGCAGCTACTATCCCGCCCCCTGTTCTCTGATGTTAACAACTCCTGGTTCAAGACCAGAAGGTTTTATCGGCCAGTGCAGCACTGATATTTCTCGCCCTGAACCGTCTTTTTTTTAATGCAAATGCACATATCAGTTCTGGCTCTGATCTGTCCAATCTGTCCTCTTGCACCAGGACTCCTCAAGTACATTCCTGGCAAATGAAGGTTTAATGCAAAACATTAAGAAGGCAGGATTTCTCTCTATATTGCTGTTGATCTTTGATGGCTCTTCTCTTTCATGACAGAGTTATTTTCCACTTGGACGCAGCCCTCTGTGAGGGACAGAATGAGGTTGAGCTGTAAACTGTACTCTATTTCTCAAAGATTATACAGTTCAATGCATGTCAAGATGAACTCTTGGCATAAACTCCCCTCATGTTAACGTGTCATGCACTGACTGGCACGAACACCCCAGCTCAAGCAAATACTCATTATTAAAGACATATACACACTCAAGCACTCATCTTGAAGGAATAGTTCACCAAAATAATGAAAATTCTTTCAATATTTACACACTATCATGTCATTCCAAAACTGCATGCTATTGTTTTTTCTGTGGAACACAAAAGCAGAATTTGGGAAAATTTTCACACAGCACTTTTCCATGATAATTCATAGTGACTGACCATGTCTGTCGAGGACAAAAAACAAACAATAGTTTTGTCCAGATCTATTAAGTTATTCAAAAATACATTAAAAATGCAATTCACACAGAACATTTACTTGAAAACACATCTAATATGAACATAGTAGAGGTGTTCAAAGTCATTTTTATATTTTTTTTTCTGGAGCTAAAAGTAAAAAATGTCCTGTTGATGAAAAAAAATACAATAAAAGTCTCATTAAAATCTGAAATTCTTGAAAAAATAAATTTTGGCATAAATAATTTGGAATAATCCTTTATTATTATTTCTTACAAAATAAGCAGTAAAACTATTTTCTTTTAAACCATCAATATTTTTTAACAATATATTTTATAAAAAAAAAAAAAAAATGTAAAAAAAAAAAAAACAAGAGCCAAAACAGAGCAGACCCCTGTAGTTTTTTAGAAAGTATCAGATATTTTGACATTTTTATGAAAAATCACATTTTGTTCAGACTAGAGGCAGTAAACCTAAGAAAACTTCTTGATATTCTTGATTCAAAAATCGAAGCACATAATGTACTATCTGGCTAAAAACATGTTAGCTTTCCTTAATCAGATGACTTTATTGGAAATTATGTAGTATGTTGTCCAGCATCATGGAACGCTAAACCGATTGTATTAGGATTCAGATTGCTGCAACCAGAGGAGGAAGTCATCCAAATATGGGCAGAGAGGATTGTTCACTCTAATTACATATGGACACCAGATGGCCCCAAGTGCATGACGCAAACTCAATGATGGCTCAAATGACACAGAATGGAACTGAATGAGACCTTGTTACTCATGCCTGCATGCTTTAGAGAGAGAGAGAGCATACCTTTAGTCATTGTTGTATTTGCATGTGTAATTAGTTCTTCTGTACAATTATTGTTTTATTTGTTTGGAAAGGCTTTTGGACATTTGGAGACATTTTTGGACACTAGGATATCATTTATAATTATCATTTTGTAATGCTATAACTTTTGATTGCTTTGTCGTATCAACACAAAATTTTACTCAGTTACAGGTGACATTATTGGGAACAAAACAAAAGCAGCCTTATCTGCACCCTGAGATGTACAGTATGATGTCAAATCAGAAAAATAAGGAAAAAAGTTAATTTTTGGCTCAAGTTTTTGTGATTTTTCAGCAGTGAGAGTCTCATAATTTATCATAATCTATATAATTAAAAATGTGAAAAAGTTATCTTCAAAATGATACCAAACACTTGACCCTGCTTGTTTTTTTGTTTGTTTGTTTGTTTTTTTGTAGAGTTATAAGCCTTTAATTTTTGTTATGCCACTGAAACAGGAAATCTTTAAAAACACCTTCAGAGCTGAAAGGGTTAAAAACGTTTTTTGAAATCAATAATTAAGTTTAGTACACTCTAATTTATTCAAGGTGCAGGGAAAGTATTTTAATACCTTTTACTTGATGGTTACACCACTTGACATTTTTAACCCTAAAATGCATATGTAAGTCAAAATGAGCCAGCCGTCTAATTTTAAAGACATAATATTTACATGAATTGGTCTTTTCATCTAAAAATCCAGTTATTCTTCAATTAAGGTGTCTTTGACTATATGAACTGACTATTTTAACATTTATTTTAACATTTGGGTTTTTTTTCATTCTATGGGCGAGGAGACAAGAGGCCGTTCTTTTTGAATGGATGTCAATGGAGGAGATGCTTCATTATGCTGAATAAACTGCTTTTGTGAGGAAACAGCTCATCATTTAATAAATTGACCACCTGTCCACTAATCTTCAGCATGTATTGCACTAAACAATCCTTTTAGTGTGAACTATGTGTGGAGTTTACTATGATAAAATTACAGTTTTGTAAGAGAAGACACGGACAATTTTGCGACAGGTTCAGTAGGTGTCAGATTACTGCTCTCCCCATTCATTTGTATGGTATCTGCATACTGTGACTTACTTTCATAACACGTTAGTTGACCGTTACTCTCTCTCCTATGATAAAAACGTGGAGGTTTTTATTTCAGTGTAGAAGATCTCTGCTTATGATGTGCTTCCCACTCCGGAAAAGCTGGTCGCGCCACCGAAGAAGATCCTACCGAGAAGCCGGTCGCTACATGACTCAAAGTGATTATTAAACCGCAAAGGCTGCTATTTAATTAAATAAGTGTGTATTATGTTTGTGCCTCGTCCCACTGTTCACTGTCATCTGGTTCAAACAAAACGCTCGATACAACACTCTCTCCACACATTCACAAGTGCTCACATTTGCAGCGCGCCACTCATGCAAACTATAGATTTATCTCATTAAATCACAGCTTTTGTGGTAAAGTAATCTCACTAGGACATAATGTGATTCTAATTTAAGTGCTGAACGTTTATGTAATGACATTCGTATGCCAGATGGTATCGGTTTTTGGTATCGAAGCATTTTTTACGAGTATGAGTACCAGTACATGAGCATGGTATTGGATATCCCTCATTTTTTGTAAAAAATAAAAATGCTATAAATGTTTTTCAAAAATGTGTGAAACCAACATGGACACAAAGATTACATTTCTACAATCTTGACACATCTTTTAAACTTAATAATTTTTTTTAAGTGGTCATGACATAAGGAATCAAATTTCCCTTGATCTTTTGACATATAAGAGGTCATTGTACTATAAAAACATACTGCAAGTTTCAGAACTCAAAACTTCCTCCTTAATAGAAAAAGAGCATTTATTTAGATCAAGCTGCAAAATCGGCTCGTTTGGAATTCATGGAACTTGTGACGTCACAAGGACCGAATACATCTGCATATGCAATGCCTATTTTTTCCGTCATTGCACCATTGGCCCCGCCCACTGGTTTTCAGTCAGTCACACAGTTGAAGTGGAGAGAGATGGGGCCTGTCATGGGAGATTCATCTTAAATGTACTTACACAGGACACCTTCATGTGCCTGTCTGAATTTAAATGATTTTCTACATAAACATGCACAGACAGACGTCTTTGACCGCTTGATACATATCTCGGTCCACTTTTAAAAGATGCGGTGTCAAGTTATAACTGGACGCGTCATGGACGCGTTCTTTTGCTCATCTGCGCTATTTTTAGTTGTTGGTGTATGAAAGCATGAATGATACTGGAAACAGGATGTGGATGTGTCTTTAGCGTATTTTAGAGTGGATTGTATGTTTGGCTCATAACATACCAGTCAATTCAAGCTTTGAAAAAGTAACTGTTTTTGAAAGATGGGGCAGTTAAAAACACTTGGACGCGATCGCAAAAAACATGAGTAAATAGTTTAATTCATGAATATTTCATATGTCATGACTGTGTGATAGTTTATGGTGCTGACATCCTGTTTACACCGGGTGCATCTGTTGACACGACGCAACGGCTTGAGGCTGCCTACACCGGGCGCGTCGACATGAACTTTCTAAACCATTTAATTGTGGTGTTGGCAGTAGTAGCACCAGTGCGTGCAGCACAAAATGGAAAGGGACATCTGCGATGCACCGCAACGGATGCATCCATGGTAGACAGCATCATTGATTATAATGGGTTCTATTGCTTTTGACGTGACTCTCGCGTCTGGTGTAGACAGAATGTGAGGGTTAACAGTAGTGCTTGAGATGAACAATTTAATATATTCGGATACAATGTGTTGGATGTGCGTTATGTGTAAACCCTGACATTTAGTTTTATAATGTTGTTGAGCTGGTTCATTCTGATTGATTCAAAAATGGCTGAATTTGAGGGGCTGCCTGATGTTAGCCAATCAGAACAGTGGGCAGTTGAAAATGGGCATTTACGTTGAAGTTTTAAGGAGGCGCTTGTGCCAAAACACCTCCTTAAAATGCGATTTTTAGAGAACTTAAATTTTGACCTGTTTCTAACCTAAAGCTATCTTGTGGCTTTAAAAGACTTGCAGTTTACCGAACGAGTTGTATGCACTCATTTTATGATGCTTTAATGGTGTTTTTGCCCTTTTTGGTTTGTGTACATTCTTAAACGTTTTTTCCTGTTGTGTTGCATGAAAGAAAGTCGTTTGGCTTTTGAACAACCCAATTTGTATTTTTAGGTGAACGATTCCTTTCAGTCATGTTTTGTGCATCGAGTAGGCATGATTTAAGACTGATGGGGAAGTTTTGTTCATACTGAAGGCTTCTATTCCTCTTCAAGGGACAGAGAGTAATGGAAGGCCAAGAGCAAAACGTAAAAAGAAAGAAGATCAGAGTTGCACTATGTGTATGTGGATGTGTGTGCGTGTTGGGAGAGATCATAGTATCGAGACTACTGCCAACCTTTGATGGCTTTGGCAGAGCTGCCTTGCTTTATCTCTGGCGTCTGTCACCGTGGAGACAGTTGCTTGCATCAGCAGCAGCCCTGAGTGATAAACCTGCAAAAAGAAGAACGTGAGAGGAGAGATATCAAACAGGGCACAGCTCTACTCCTTCCTTGCCAATCCTGGGAATCAAGAGACGAGAGGGAGGAAAGTGTGGATAAAAGAAACACCTTAATGTAGCCATTCCTCACTCTCTGTAACAAACAGACCCGGAAACATTCAGGTGTGAAGACAAGAGACCACAAGAGAGGAAGAGGACAAGAAAGAGGAGGAACAGGAATGAAAGAAAGAGATAAAAGATAACCTGATCTTGATCAAGCTGAAATGGTAGAAGACATCCCTGAGGAAATGCTCAGAGGTAGCTCTTTCATATTTCATGAGTGTTGGATTTTTTTTATGAAATCTGAGAAGCAGGAGGCCAGCAAAACTCTCCATTTGATTTAAGTTTCACAAACCTAACAATTTAACATTGCTTTCAAAAAGGCTACACATCACACGCAATCTAATTAAGTGAAGAAGCGAGTTGATCATATACAATATATACTGCATATATAATATTACGTTATTGCTCATTTTTTAATTACATTATTAATTTTTTACACATCTTGATAGTAAAGTCATTTAAAATAAACATGCTTGTTTCCTTAACGTTTGGCCATTTCATCCCAGGGGTCTATTTTCATAAAAACTAACGATTTTAAACTTTTTTTTCATTTTGGTATCTGAAGGTATTATTGAGTCAAAATTAGAAACTTTTTTACATGCCTTAATCATCTATTTTTGGTACATGTAAAAGGCTTTTTATCTGCAAATTTGACTGTTTTAGCCTTGTCCCAGACCCAGACTTTCAATATTAACCCTCCTATTGCGTTCAGAATCTGCATACACCTTTTGCATTTGCCGGTCAATTTTGACCCGGTGGAATTCAAGCTTATAAATCATTCATAACCCGATGGTTTCCATCTAAAACTATATTGTATGTCATTAATAAGTTCTTAACTGTTCATACATGTAAAAAGATTGATATTGTTGGCATGTTAACTGACAAATATAAAAGCTATTAATTAATATGCCATTTTTAGAAATAATAAATTAAAAAATGTAGAAATTCTTTGATATTTCAAAATATTCATTAGCTACAGAAAAACCAGTGTGATACATGTGAAGACATATTTTTTTTTATCAACATTTTTGTCAAATGTTATCTAAATATAACATAATAAACAATGTATATTTACATCTAATGTGAGAATTACTAGTAATTTGAATGAATTTCCTATTACTTCTAAATGTTCAATCCAACTTGGTGGTCAAAAGTTATGAAACCAACATATTTGTTTTCAAATAAACATCATCGAAACAACTTTTTAAGCAAAATCGATTCTATATACTTACATGAATTGCCGCAAGCTGGTTGTGCATCAGATGGCTGCAGAGTAAAATGTGAACAGTTTCCTCTTTCAAGCCATATTTAGACTAATGTGTGCTTGAACAAAATCTCACCACACCCCCTTTAGACAGTAGTACCTTTGATTTAGTTTATTTGTTATGTTTGTTACATCTGTCACGTATGTTTTGTACAGGAATGTGTGTGTGTCTGTGTGTGACTGGATGTGTTTGTGTGTGTGAAGTCCCAGTGAGAGACAAAAAAATGTGTAAGAGAGTTTGGGAAAGAGGCAAAATGTAAGTGAAGTGTTTATAAGAAAAAACATAATTTATAGATGTACAAAACAATCTACGTAATATCATGTTTAAAGCCACAATTCATGAAAAAGATGTAACTATTCTTTTAAATGGTTATAAATAGTACTTTGGGGTATTTAAATAGGAGGGTTAAAATATGAAAATCCATTATAAAAGTACAAATTATTATATATGTTTAAAACTATGATCATCTTAACACAGAGTATAATAAACATAAGCCATTTCAATATTTCATGTGTATTTAATATTTCATCAGTTTACACAAAATTACAACTATCACCCATTTGTGGCGTCATTTCCACCACACCAAACAATTTTGCACCTAGAAAGTTTTTTCAAACGTTAGTGTACTTGTTAAACAAGTGGACAGAAGTGTCGAGAACATGCTTAGGATGAAATATGAGACAAGAGATATTTGAGGAAAACAAAGAAAAATCAAGGTAAATGTCACTTGTGAGCAGAATATTTTTACTGTGTGTCATTTCCAATCAAGCTGTAATTTTCCAAATTACGCCAAAACTGTGAAAGTATAATTTATGTTTTTAGGATGCATAAAATGTTAGCTATGAAATTAAACATATGAAACATTAAAAATGTCATTTCCATCAGTTTTGATTTCAGTCATTTTCAAAGTTGAAGAATCACCCATAAACATTCATCTCTAAATCTTATAGAGATTTGTAGTAGGGATGGAGCAGTGTTTAATATTCACTCAGAGTCTCTGGATCCAGTCCCAGTTCTCCCACATCAGGATTAGCTTCGCTCTAAAGATGCTGTGCGTGGGGCCGTGCTGGAGAACCAATGTGACATTGCTACAATTTTCCCTCCAAAACCCACCCTAACTACAGTGCCAATACAGGAGCTCTACCTGACCTTTGGCACATGCAGATGTGAACAGCGTGACTGTGAATGAGTACTGTGGTCATACGGATTAGTGCTGGCAGTGAGGGCTCATTTTAACATGATTTGCTGGGCATTACTCATAACCTAGCGGCGAATGTGCGAATCTCACAGAATAGCTGACTCCCTTTATAATTCCAAATGTCAACTGTCAAGCCCCCCATGTTCAATTTTTAGTTACAGTTCCACTTCGGTGACGAGGGTGGATGATTTATGCATCATTTTTTGATAATTGCGAAGCACCTCGTAGGGATGCTGGTACAGACCAAAAGCCATTAAGGCCGATATGCTTCAGTAACATTATTTATGGCTCTGTAAATAAGCTGACATCAAGAGTGATACATTATTAATGCAGTGATTTAAGATAGGTTTGATGGATAGAAACGCAGGTTGTTGTCATGGCAATGCCACCTTAGGTGGGGCATGCAGTCGCACACACACAGCTGGATATGGCCTCGGGACCTGGAAATGTTTTCCGTGATGCCTATCTGACAACATTAGTGATGGTGGCACTCCTGTGGGCAAACTCGTGAAAACACACACACAGACTAAGATCATCTGCAGGCCATTTGCCAACAGTGCAACCCAGCTGTGTTTAAGATCCGTGTCTTGGAAAAAACCTTTGAGCAAATGAAATCTAAAGTACTTTTAAATGTGTGTTGCTTTAAGATTTTATTCCCAGAGGCAGGACTCCTGCATGGAAGCATCTGGATCTTTTTTGTAGGAGTTACTGCAGTTTAACTAGCTAAAGAATTCCTACAAATACGTTGGATTGCTGTTTTGTAGGTACAATACAGCCGTAGGAAAGACAGAAATCACAAATGAGAGCCCTTTAATATCTCAGTTGTTTCACATAGACAGCAATGAGATTAATTGGAGATCAAATGCTTATCTGCTTCTTATATATTTCTTCTTAGAAAACAACCCCAGTAATCTAACATGTGTCTCCTCTAGAGATCTTAACTATGTCTTAAACTGTGCATAGATTTAGCAAAATCCCAAAGTCTGAAATCTGAATTTGAACTCAAACATTTCTCATCAACTTTCCAAAAACCAAATGATCTGAGGTATGCTATCCACATACATTTTATAGCTTTATACTCTTACTTTATGTCAGCAGTTGTGTCTCAATCGTGCCTCTTTCTATTTTCTCCAAAGGAATTTTAGGAGAAACATCTGAGACAAAGTTGCTACTTTAGTGAAACATTACTGAGAACTCCATTAAGTCTCCCGAACTATGGAAGAGCAACCTTTCTCTGCTAAAAAAAAACACAAAAAAAAAAACAGTTTAACCAGCCTAAGCTGGTTTAAGTACTCACATATTGTCATATCACGTCTCAAGCTTTAAGTACAAATAACACAGAAACAGTTCTTGGTTCATTTCGCGTCGGACTTGGTGAAATGAATGACTTGCGTTTCAGTTAGTTTCTCATTCACTCAGAACCAGCTGATATGAGTCATTTGTTCATGTGGCAGCAATGTATGTTTTGCTGTGTAGATTCAAAAGAACTGGCTCATAAGAGTTGTTTATTGGGGAGTCGGACCACACTTGTTGCGTTGTATGTTTTGCGCTGTAGATTCAAAAGAACTGAATCAAAAGAGTTGTTCAGTCGGGAATAGGGCAACACTGGCGGCAGTGTTAATTCAAAAGGACTGACTCATAAGAGTCATTTGGTTGGGATCGGACCACACTGGTCGCACTGTATGTTTCACGCTGTAGATTCAAAAGAACCGTCTTATAAGAGTTATTCGTTAGGGAATCGGAACACACTGGTCGCGCTCTAGCTTTTGCGCAACAGATTCAAAGGAACCGGCTCATAAGAGCCATTTTTTGAAGGAATTGGACCACACTGGTTGCGCGGTATGTTTCGTGCTGTAGATTCAATAGAACTGGGTTATAAGGATCTTTCATTTGGGTATCGGGCTACACTTGTCACTCTGTAGATTCAAAAGAACCGGCTCATAAGAGCCATTCGTTGGGGAATCGCACCACACCTGTCGCACTGTATGTTTCGCACTGTAGATTCAAAAGAACTCATAAGAGTCATTTGGTGGGTAATCGGACCACACTGATCGCACTGTATGTTTTGCACTGTAGATTCAAAAGAACTCATAAGAGTCATTTGTTGGGTAATCGGACCACACTGATTGCACTGTATGTTTCGCACTGTAGATTTAAAAGAACTCATAAGAGTCATTTGTTGGGTAATCGGACCACACTGATCGCACTGTATGTTTCGCGCTGTAGATTTAAAAGAACCTCTCATATGAGCCATTCGTTGAGGAATCGGACCACACCTGTCGTAGAGTATGTTTCATGCTGTAGATTCAAAAGAATCGTTTCATAAGGCTTATTCGTTAGGAAATCAGACCATAATGCTCTGTTTCGCATTGTAGCTTCAAAGGATTAGCTCATAAGAGTCATTTGTTGGGGAATCTGTCCACACTGGTTGCACTCTATGTTTCGCACAGTAGATTAAAAGGAACTGGCTCATAAGAGTCATTTGTTGGGGAATCGGACCACGCTGGTCACGCTGTATGTTTCACGCTGTAGATTTAAAAGAACTGTTTATAAGAGTTATTCATTGAGGAATTGGTCCACAATGGTCACGCTCAATGTTTTGCATTGTAAATTCAAAAGAACCATATTATAAGAGTTATTCGTTAGGGAATCAGAACACACTGGTTGTGCTGTATGTTTTGCGCTGTAGATTCAAAACAACCGGGCCCGTATTAACAAAGACTTTTATCTTACCACAAGGAGTTCTCCAAAGAGTTCCTAGTTAGGAGTTTTTGCTTAAAACCTATTCACAAAACTGCTAAGAGCAAGTCTTACTAAAGAAATATTAATATAAGTGTAAGGTGGAGTTGACCTCGTTGCTATGGATGATGTCACGTTTTATGAGCGTGCTCTTTTAAATCGCCCAGGGAACCGCTTTTTGTCAGTAAAGACAGATACATATGATATATACAGTATATATATATATATATATATATATATATATATATATATATATATATATATATATATATATATACTGTGTGTGTGTATATTCAAAAGAACCGTCTTATAAGAGCCATTCGTTGGGGAATTGGACCACACCTGTCACACTGTATATTTCACGCTGTAGATTCAAAAGAACTGACTCATAAGAGTCATTAATGCGGGAATGAGGCTACACTGGTCACAGTGTAGATTCAAAAGAACCATCTTATAAAAGTTCATCATTGTGGAATCGGACCACACTGGTCATGCTATATGTTTCGCACTGTAGATTCAAAAGAACCATCTCTTGAGATTCAATAATTCAGGAATCAGACTACACTGGTCGCTGCTCATTCAATAGCGGTGTTAACAGGAATAACTGACAGAGTTTTACGAGGACATTTTTTTAGGTTACAAACTGGTAATTACAAGGGTATTATGCTATAAATGTGGTTTATGAGGACATTTCTAGTGTCCCCATAATTCACATCGCTTAAAAAACATACTAAATGATGTTATTTTGAAAATGTAAAAATGCAGAAAGTTTTTTGTGAGGGTTAGGTTTAGGGGTAGGGTTAGGGTTAGGGGATTGTATCTATAGTTTGTACAGTATAAAACTCATAATGTCTGTGGAGAGTCCTCATAAGGATAGCTGCACCAACGTGTGTGTGTGTGTGTGTGTGTGTATTTGTGTGTGTGTACCAGAGGTGAGTCAGGCCCTGCTGCGCTGTGACTTTGGCTGGATTGAGTTCTGGGTTGGTGGGTTTAATCTTTGTCCCAAATGCCATAAACATCACAGAGGATGGGGGGATAATACGCTAGAATGGGCATCGCTAGGATCAACAGTAAGACCTGCTCACGTGTATCTTTGTGGTTTTCTTCCATAGAGAAACAAACAGCCTGTCTGTACTGATTATTCATAAGTACACAGTCAAACCACACTACCACTGTTCCCTTGAGTTTATGTAGAAGTTTTGTTCACTATTTTATCTATATTCAGCATAATATGTTTTTATTTATTATTATTCGTTTCTGTCGTAGCATTGGAAAGTCCCAAAAATTCTAGTGAATAACAGATAAAAAATAATCAAATATTGCTGTTTAATTATGTATTGATATATTGATACATATAAATAAATGCAATTAAATAAATATAATTATTTCATGAAGCCATTGAAAAATTGTAAGTGGTACTAATTTAACGAAATTGTTTTAAATCCAACGATTGATGTTTGGTCTGAATTATGATTATGCAGAGTATACTGAATATCATCAATCAGGATTTTTTTTTTTTTCTCACTGAGCCCTACCAGCATTCATACAGTTTATTTCACATATTTAATGACTAAAATAATTTTCTTTGTTTTGTTACAGACAGTAAATGGCCTTAAATTGTCTTTTTAAAATTTTCATTAAAAAGTCTTCAAATGTCATAAGGAATCAACATTCTTGTCATCAAACAATTCATCCCCCAAGAAATATAGTTCCTTTGCCTAATAGTAGGCTGTTTATGGTTGCCAAGCAACATCAACTTGGTGAATTATGCTGCTTTCGTATCGTGTTAAAATTACGATAATTGCGAGATGACGATGCTGAGATTCATCTTGGAGAACACTGCAAAAATTCAAACTTCCATTTTGTCAGACAAACTATATTTTAAAAGTTGATTGAACTTTCTAATGTAGAAGATAGTTTATCATTGCTTATCATTGCCACTAATATGCTATCACAGCTTGATACTTTGACAAGAAATATTTTCTTATTTAATGTATTTATGTATTATATGTAAATATTGTTAAGGAATATTTTCGTCAGGATGTTGGATTGCTCTATTGACCTTACTAATTGACAACATAATGCACAATAACTGCACAGGATTGTCCATTTAGTGGATTTTCTGTGGAAACTCTGTGAACTTCTGGGAAGTGGAAACTAAGTCTGATAACGCCAGGGCTCACGTCCTCTGACCTCAGAAATAATTTGTTTCTGTTGTAACATAACATAACGGCAAAACAGATCCATGTGTGGCTTTGTTGCTGATTACTGCAAAATATTTAATCACTACATTAATTCACCTCTATATGTTCTAGTAAAATGTTTAAGAACAAAGAAAGCGCTCCAGGTAACAGTGGCTATAATAAAATGTTAATATCAAACAAAGGTGTATGTAAATAACATGAACACGAAAAGTTGGAGTTTTCATAGAATTCCAATTTTACAATGTTTAATTACGAATTCTACGCAGACGTTAACCCTTTATTATACAGGTTTCTGAAATACATGATTCTGATTGGTCAATGGCACCATCTAGTGGTCTGATATTTCTAAGTAACAACTGCACATCCGGGGTTTAAGACATATCAGACCGGTCATCCGGGTATTGCAAGTCTTCTTTCCTACTTGTATCACTTTGAGATCTCTACAAGTAAGCTAATAAAATAATTTAAACTCTTATTAATGCTTTATGTACATTTTGTTTAATTATTTGGCAAGTAGTCTAGTAATAAGCGGGATAATGAGCAGTCAGATTGTCATTTTCGCAAAATAAACACCAACAGAACTCTGACGCAAACCGGAGGTGGAATTCAGCTCTTCAGCGATTTCTTTCTTCTCACATAATAACATAATTCAACACAAATCAATATTTCTTGTCCATTTACTTATTTATTTAGCAAGTAGTTTAGTAATAAGCGGGATAATGAGCAGTCAGATGGTCATTTTCACAAAATAAACACTAACAGAACTCTGACGCAAACCGGAGGTGGAATTTCATAATTACGGTAATTCTGACATGGCGTGAACACACCATTAAGGCAGGGTGCACGGTCACAGGTGTGCTTTAATTTTACAGCAGCTTCCATTGCAGCTCATCCAAACAGAAGTTAGAGTTGGAATTATCAGTTTTATAATAAAGCAATAAGCAATATACAGTACTGTGCAAAAGATTTAGGCACTTGTGAAAAATGTTGCATAGTGAGGATGTCTTCAAAAATAATAACATAAATAGTTTTCATTGATCAATTAGTGTCATACAAAGTCCAGTAAACATAAAAAAGCTAAATCAGTATGTGGTGTGATCACCTTTGGCTTTAAAACAGCCCCAATTATCCAAGGTACACCTGGACACAGTTTTTCTTGGTTGTTGTCAGATAGGATGTTCCAAGCTTCTTGGAGAATTCACCACAGTTCTTCTATCTATTTAGGCTGTCTCAGTTGCTTCTGTCTCTTTATGTAATCTCAGACTGACACAATGTACAGTGGGGGGCTTTGTGGGGGCCATGACATCTGTTGCAGGGCTCCCTGTTCTTCTATTCTAATCATTTCTATTTGCAAAAGTAATGTTTGGGAGTCTAACATTTATATTTCCTATTGACACACTAAAGCTGAAGATATAAATAACCATCTTAAGACAAATGTTTTTGTGAAACATCTTATGTGCCTAAGACTTTTGCACAGTACTGTATGTTCTGAAAATGGTTATAAAACGGAAAAAAAATGGATAGTTCCGAGTCTTCCGACTCTGATTGGATGTGTGACCACATATTCTGCGAACAGTCTCGCCCTAAACTCCCAACATTGGTCGAGCCATTTTTGCTGTGTGGGGCTGGTCAGAATGCTCCAACAAATAGAGCCATGTTTTGATAGCGCCCACAGTATTACTTTTTGGAGGGAATCAATAATACGAATCACTTATAGTTGACATATTAAGCTAGGATAGGAGAAATAAATTTAACATAGAAATAATGACCATTTACAAATGCCCAAGAAAATCACCATACACTGAAAAAGCAACATTAGTGTATTAAAGTTGCTCATTTAGTGAAGATGTGTTTCCTTAGCACTCTTAGCCACTTCCAAGTCAAAATGTTTCCAGTAATGAGCCACATAAACAGATGTTTTATGTCTCATAAATGATTCCTTCCTTACAGTATAATCAGGTCGCTTTTTGGTGATATATCACTGCTCTGCACCTGTTTAACAGTCGTAATTTCTTTATTAAAACCCATATTCCCATCTTTCTCCTCAGTTGGGAGAAGAATCCAGCAGACTTTGAGCCGTACCATCTGAAACTGGAGGAATGTATGTCTGCAGAGCAGATTCCCAGCACGGAACACATCCAAGGCTATGTGAAAAAAGTAAGAATCCCCTTTATAGCTTCTCTCACACACCTGGAACACATAACTGATGCTGTGTTCCAAAATATAGTAAGCTGTCTAAAGAAGGAGCATAAATCTCAGTAAAGGTGGAACTTAGTATTGTATGTCATTTTGCTTCTCAAGTAAATGTATCTTGTTTTAAGAATGTTTAGATGTGTTTACTTTAAAACAAGACTGAGGAACAAAGTGTTATTTGGAGTGTAAGGAATTGGGAAACAGAGGGATATTCCTGTTTCTTCGCATATAGATCACATACTTGCTGAGGTTTGTCTGCGCCTCACATCCTAGCGTGATTAATCGCAATGAGCTGTCATGACTACGATCCTTCCCCCCAATGCATCAAACTCGGAAATTATTCAGTGCCCTCTCACCGAAGGAGGAGCCGGGTGAGAAAATGGTTTCTTATCTATGCAATTTCATTTGCATCATTGTTGCAAATATAATGACAGGACTCCCGGCATCAACGTTCAATATGAATTAAACAATGATACTGGAAAGGACGAGCCTGTTCCCGGTTTAATTTTCGAGAAAATAACCTGCACACCTCGCCGAAACTGATCCCGGTCGTGTGGGTGAAAGCTCGGAACCCGGCCCTCAGGCTGGCCTTTATTAAAGCGACATAATGGAAAATGGCATCATTAGCATTCCTTGACAGATAACGATTCAATTCAGTTTGATGAGAATTCAAATATTGTAAATGCAAACTGACAATAAAGTGGTAGATGCCTCAATGATTTGGGATGCAGAGGGCGGTCAGTTGTGGACCGCTGCCATTGTAATCAGTGCTTGCTAATTTCAAATAGATGATGGTGAGCAGAGAGGGTGCTGGTGTTGCAATATATTGCCTTGAACTGCGTTTTATTGTTAGGGTAATGTGGCATAATGTTCCTAAAATGAGGAAACTTGAAATGAAAGTACTTTCTCAGACAAAACTTCTTATCTTGTTCAACAACACAATGTGATACAATATAAGTTTGTGCAATATAAACCACATGGCAAGGTCACAGGTTTACAACAACAACATAATCGTGCTGAAAAGACAAAATTCGATCATTATTTTGTCACCCTTATGTCATTCTAAACATCTGTTATCGCAAGACCTTTCAACATAATCGTGTGCAGGATATGAATTTAAGATATCTATAATTACATTTTCACTAGTAAAAATGCTCATATTTAACATCAGTAATTGGGTTTGCACTAGGAAAAGCATTAATTCTTGATTTCAAATGACGTCATCAACCATTATTGTTATCAAAAGTACTTTTTGATATCTTTAACTGCATTTTACTAGTAGAATTTCACATTTAATCCTAATATTAATAAATCAATTAATGTCCCTTGTGTTTCATATCAGGACTAGTTTGCACCTATTTTCATTTTAGCATTAAATGCTAAAGTTGATTTCTCATTCGTGCTTTTTATTGTTATTTTCAGGGTTATGTTTATTGGCACGTTGCTCAACAACGAATGGAGACAAACTAGTGCAAAAATGAAATACAAGGGGCATTTATTGATTTATTTAGTGCTTCAATTATTATTTTCATTGTATATTTAATGATAGATTTAAATATTTATTTAAAGTATTTATATTTGAGTAATTTAGCCTTCTATAGTAAATATGCAACAAAAAATAAATAAATCTGGAACTTGGTTTTCACTAGTGGCAATATTCATTTCAGATAGCTGTAATGTGTTTATAATTAGTAAGATATCCTTTTATTTTTCTTCAATGTAACGATATCTAAAATTAATTTCCAGATACAGTATATGGAAAATAACATTTTTGCTAGTTGTAAATTGATTCTTGATATCAGGAATGGACATTTTAACCGTTTCAGCTCTGAAGGTGTTTTTTAAGATTTCCTGTTTTGGTGGCATACTCAAAATTAAAGGCTTATAACAAAAAAAAAACAAAAACAAAAAAAAAACAGAAGGGTCAAGTGTTTGATCAAAAAATCTTTCTAACTTTTCTTATTTGGCATTATATGTATCTGGGTGTAAATAATGTGGCTCAGAAAAAATGCTTTCGTTTTGTTCCCAATTATGTCAACTGTAACTGTGAAAAATGTTGTGTCGATATGACAAAGCAATCAAAGTTATAGCATTACAAATATAATTTATCATAGTGCCCATAAACGTGTCCATGTGTCCAAAAGCCTCGCCAAACACATTAATCATTATAATTGTACATAGGAACTAATTACACATGCAAACACAAGAATGACTAAAGGTTTGCATAGCATGGAGACATGATTTTAGTAATGAGATTTCACGGAATGAGTGCCTTTTGACTCAATGAGTCTGCATCGAGTTTGTGTCATTTACATGGCGCCATCTCCTGGTGGCCATATGTAACACTGTGCTTCATGTGGATTATCTAATGATCTATGCGTCCGATTATCTTATGTGTGGGCTAGTTTGAAAGATAATCACTTCCTCTAAGTAATGGTATGTGATATTTAATTTTTTGTGGCATATAAGCAACACCAACATAATTGTCAAAGACATACTTAGCTATTACTTGCTATATTTCTTTCTGTGAGTAAAATAGGCTGGTTTTATTCTACTCTTTGAGAGCTTTCCAACAACATATGACACATGGCTATTTGATGAGTTTGATGTTTTTACCGATTACAATAATTGTTTTTTTATAAATGATCAAAACAGAACATTTCTGATTTGTCCGCAAATTTCAAAGCACTTGTTCAGTTTTGGTCATAATGCCTGCATGCATCGGAAAACAGAGCTTCTAAGCTTTCAAACGATACCTATTTTGTGTTGGTCAAGACTAATAATATTTTGATGATTTATTTTGCCCATCCGAGCATAAAGGGTTAACTAGTAACAATGTTATTAGTGTGCAAATTATTTATAAAATAAATTAAAACAATTCCAGGTGATATGTCAACTTAGAGTTTCAACTAGTATCAAATTAATTATAGATATCTGTAATTGCGTATTCAACAGGAGTGTATCACAGAATTACTGTGAAATTCTACTAGTGAAAATACAGTTACAGATAGCAGTATTTATGTTTTATTTATGAAGGGCCAAATTGCTCAAAACTAAATAATTAAATATTTTAATATTTAAATAAATAATTAAATACATAATGAAATCATTCAAATAAACTAAAAATAATTAAATTAATGATTAGATCACTAAATAAATCAATAAATGCCCCTTGTATATCATTTTAGCACTAGTTTTCATCCATTTTCATTTTAGCTATTTCTCTGGTAACCCTGAAAAATGGGAAGACACAAAGCTTGTGCTTATGAAAGATCAACCATTTTTCATTTAAGCACAAGCTTTGTGTCTTTCCATTTTCATGCTTACGGTTATCGGCACGTCACTCAACGAAAGTGGCCGTCACCTTTCAAAATCGATTTCTTTGGACTTTTGTGAGTTTTGGCATGTTTTTCTTCCACACTGCAACTATAGCTGAGCTTGGTACAATAAGAGTTTTTTTTTTTTTTTTTTTTTTTTTGTGAAGTGCCGATAGCCGTAACCCTGAATTTTTCTTTCTTTTTGTTTTTTTTATCTAAGCTAATGCTTAAATCAAAAATCAAACCAAAGATAATGCTAAAATGAAAATGGACCCAAAATAGTCCTAAAATGAAATAAAAACAGACATTTATTGATTTATTTAGTAATTTAATGATTCGTTTATTTATTTTTATTTTATTATCCATTTAATGATTTTTACAAATATTAATTTAATGATTTAATTTAAAGTAATTTGGCCCTCCATACTTCCACGAGTAATGATGTCATTTTTTGGTATCAAAAATTAATGTTTTTACTAGTGTAAAACTAATTATTGATATAAAAAAATAAGCATTTTTTCCAGTAGTAAGTCTTTTGCTGATATCAAGAATTAGCATTTTAACTAGGGAAAATGTCATTATAGATATCTATAATTCATATCCAGCACATGATTCAATGTCGAAAGGGTGATAATATGCTGATATTTATTTCGTTGAACACTAGTACTGATATTATGTGACTCATCATTACACGTGTCACGGCAGTCCCAAGGTGACATGTCTATTGTGTGGCGCTAAAAGCGAGTAAAATGTACTCCCAATCGTATGAGGATTTTAAGGTGTAATGCTCTATTGAGGTTATAAATTTCAGTCAGTTCGTCACACAAAGCTATTGTATGACTTGGAATATAGTCATATTCAGGTCCAGCATGAAAGCTATATTTAGTCATATTCTGTCTCTCTCTCCTCAGCAGATCCAGGATGCTGCGGATCAGGGCATCATGTTTGTGGGCTTCATCCAGGAGCCAGCTGGCCTACGCCCACATGTGCTGCGGCACGGAGAACCAGAGGAACCTTCGCTCTCCCTGCACTCCAGTCCCAGCTCGCTGCATGGCTATGGGCTAACGCCCAGCCCAAGTCCCCTGGAGGAGCCGGAGCTGAGAGACGAGCCTGGAGCGGAGAACCAAGCGAAGAACGGGGGAGGTGAGGATCACACGGAGGACGTGAGAGCTTCTGAAGGTGGAGATGGAAATGAGCTCTTTGATGAGACACCGGGCATGTTGAAATCAGGATCTGGCGAAACACAGCAAGGAGATGCACTGACACACAACAACAATGACATGGCCAAAATCACAGACACAACCGAGAAACCAAGCAGGTTGACCCTGGCTAAGAGTGGTGGGTTGATTTGTATGTATGTTTAGATCAAACTAAATCATAGATCAAAACATAACTAATTTTGAACAAGAAGATTCAGATGTACAGTAGTTTCAATATATCATGTTGCCCAAGGCGAGATTAACTCAATAATTTACCAAATACAATTTACTGAATATCTCAATATTTTTGTATTTGCTATGAAATGGCTTTATAGAGATGGTTATTTATTTTATTTAGAGGAGCAATAATGCAAACAAAAGAGGCTTTGGTGCCAAGTAGATTCAAAATGTTACAGTAAACATACAGTAAAAATCTAGTAAAAATTATATATTTTCGTATCTCACAAATAAAACACAAGGAATGATGATATTTAATCACTTTAATCTTTATGCATTAATATAACAATGCATAGTAATGCACAGCGATATTTACCTACATAGATTTAAAAAATAAATAAATTAAGTGCTTAAAAAAATCACAATAACATTTCTGGGTGATGTAAAAAGGAAAACGTTAAAGGGTGATTCTTATGAAACCTAACATGAAATACCCTGGTCATATTTAACCCGAAATAAAAAAGAAAAAAATAATAATAAAAAAATACATTATATTTAGGATATAAAGCATGTATATGAGCACATTTTACCCCCCAATTCTCATTACAGTAATGCATATGGACGTTTTACCTTAACTATTTCCATTGTGTTTAATGATGATTCTCATTACGTTACATAGTCATTTATTTTTTTTTACTGTATTATGCAGTTGTACAATGTTTTTTTTTTTTTTTTTTTTTGTATATATTAAACTCAGCTCAAATGAAAGGCAGTACCAAGGGAGTACAACTATGATGTATAGTACATCTGGAGTGGTGGTGGTGTAGTGGACTAAAGCACTGAACTGGTAAGTGGAAGGTTGTTGGTTCAATCCCCACAGCCACCACCATTGTGTCCTTGAGCAAGGCACTTAACTCTAGGTTGCTCCAGGGGGATTGTAAGTCGCTTTGGATAAAAGCGTCAGCCAAATGCATAAATATAAATCTTTACAACTTTTTTTTTTTTCACATTGCGGTAATAATATCATAATGACCATCTTTTTTCATGTTGCTCTAATTAGGATTGGGGAGTAAATTTGCACAACTGTCTAGACAATAATGTCACAATGTAAAAAATTTTAATGGTCCTGAAAATAAGCTTCATTTCCTATATGCAAAATATAGTTTATTGTTTGTTTCTTTTGATTTTGGAGTAAAATACGTGCAGGACATTTATTTGACAGGTTATGTGTGAATCAACCTAAATCGTTGTTTTGAAATTATTACATATTGCGATGGACATACTAACATTTATTTCAACCAATTCACAGAAATTACAGACTCTAACAGCATTTTTGCTACTGAGGTTTAAAGGAATATTCCAGGTTCAATACAAGTTAAGCTCAATCGACAGCATTTGTGGCATAATATTTATTACCACAAAAAAATCATTTAGATTCATCCCTCCTTTTCTTTAAAAAAAAAAGTAAATCTGGGTTACAGTGAGGAACTTACAATGGAAGTGAATGGGGCCAATCCATTAACGTTAAAATACTCACTGTTTCAAAAGTATATATATGGGGAGTATATATATATATGTATATATATATATATATATATATATATATATATATATATAGGGTAAATTGTACATGGATTGCGGAGAGTAGCGTGAGCCTCCACATGCTGTGAGTCTCCGTGGTGTCATGCACAGCGAGCCACGTGATAAGATGCGCGGATTGACTGTTTCAGAAGCAGAGGCAACTGAGACTTGTCCTCCACCACCCGGATTGAGGTGAGTAACCGCACCACCACGAGGACCTACTAAGTAGTGGGAATTGGGCATTCCAAATTGTGAGAAAAGGGGATTAACAAAATAAAGATAAATAAAAAAGTATATATATATATATATATATATATATATATATATATGTATGTATGTATGTAATATAATGTAAAGACGACGTAACGGAGTAAGCCACCCTAAAAAGCCTGTAAAAATGATGATTTAAATAACTTTACAGCTCAAATAATGCACAAGTTTTAGTAGAAGAATTAATGTAAGTGCTTTTATAAAATTATAAGCTTCACATTTCTGCATTTAAACTATCCAATAATTGGCCCCATTCACTTCCATTATAAGTGTCTCACTGTAACCTCGATTTTAGCTTTTTTAGAAAAGGAGGGACAAGTCAAAATTTGAAATGCAAAATTTGCATTGTGGAAATCCAAGTAATCCAAGTACAAGTAAGTATTGCCAAACTAGTCTAATGACACATTCTGGCTAAACATGACTCTTTTAAATGAAGTGATTACAGCACTAAATCATTTGTCTTCTGGATGACATGCACTGTGACAGCATCTCACAGGCCTGTATTTGTCTATTCATTTCTCAGAAAAGTATTGTCACAGAGTCTTCAAGTAATGCTTTGACATATGGGATTGGGTAGACTTGGCATTTACAGAAACACACACAGCGGGTGCGAGATTAGGCTATGTTCACCCTTTTGTTTTTTTCTCGCCAGTAACCAGATGGCAAACCTCATTCTCAACATTAGCTAGGGAGCCATTTTTTGCTAAAACCGTGGCATTGTGCACAGTGCTCACCGCGCCATGTGAATGATGCATGCTGGTAGTCCTGTGCCGGCAGCCCAAGTGTCCATCTGGATGAAGAAGTGACATCGTCAGCAGTGAAATTATCGTACGGTCTCCACTGGTGGCCTCACGCCATGCCGGTTTCTCTCATTCAAACAGCAAAATGATGGCTGCCTGGAGTCCATTCGAACAGTACTGTGTCATTAAGACTTACCACCATCACTAATAAATATAGTCATTTCCTCACACAAATCGCTTGAATGCTCTTGGTGAACATCTATAAAACATTATGGTGCTGGTCAGTGTGAAATTCTCACAGCTCAGATGAGGTGCAGGTTTGTCAAAAGGTTTTTTTCACCCCGCAGTGTACGTAGCTGTGAAACTATATTTGAAAAAGCATTGCATGCTTATTTTGAGTTGTCAATTGTAAATGACAGTGCAGACTTTTTTGCATGAGTGGTGCAAATAGTCACATGACCAGAGCTTTTTAATTTCACTGTGCTCGTGGATAGATTATGTGTGTCAAAACTCCATAAAAAGAAGCAAATAAATCCTGTCATAATACACTTACAACTACCATATTTTGTACACAATTTGAATTGAGTTGTGTTGTATTCATTTTCTGTTGGTGGGGTAGGTTTTGTGTGGATGACTGAAAAATGCATGTGGATGAAGCACATTTTGTCCGCTAATGTTTATAAATATATTGCGATTAATCGTGATTAACAAAAAAAAAATTATGCGATTAATCATGATTAAATATTTATATTTACGTTTGACAGCCCTAGTATACATATATTGCATTAAAATAATTAAGCCTCTTTTAATAACATTTTTGCATTTGGACTATTTTTATTATAATCAAGCACATTTCCCCATGCAAATCTCATTATCGTAGCACAAAAAAAAAAAAAAAAAAAATGATCTCATTCTTATTATGTTACATATTGTATTATATACTCATTACTCACATTACAATCATCTCATATTGTAATGTGAAAAAATTATATATTATTTAAATAGTTTGGTAGTCATGGTAGTATTTGCTGTACAGCCTTGAATGTATTCTGTATTTAATTTGACACAAAAAAAAAAAAAAATTGTGTGACAGTAATGAGAATTTTGTTTCAATTGCCATTGAAAGTTATTTAAATTACAGAAAAATAAATCCATGTATAATGTTGGTCAAGGTAGGGCTGGGCGGTCTTTCAGATTTTTCCGGTTCATTCAAATTTACGTTTTGATAAAAAATGTAAAAAAAAAAATGTAATCAAGAAATCAAGATTTTGCATAAAAATATTGAAAACGCTAAAGTTAGATACGTTGTAAATCCACCAAAGGCTGAAGAAGGAAGAGAACAAGAATTCATAGCGCTTGTCTTTATGCCGCTCCCGATCTGATCAACTACACATGTGTGGCGCACTCCAAATGAACGTGACAGGTTAACAACACAGAGACTGACATAAAAGTCAGTGGTAATATTTCCAGTATGATTGTACACAGTGTGATTGTAGCTCAACTTCGTCCATCATGCAGGAATACACCGGATTAAGACCATAACTGGCCTCGGCGTGCACATGAACGGTCTCCTTTCTTTTCTTTTTACCCGTAAAAAAGCGTTAGTTATATGAGAGTTACGGTTGCTTAATTTCAAATCATGGAGAGGCTAACATCAAACAGCAACCAACCGCTCCTGTAACCACGATGATTCAGATAGATCGCTAATTATTGCTTTGTTCTGTGACATGTTTCAAGTGTACTGCATCTATAGCCAACATTTGGCAAGCGATCATTTTGACAAAACTTTGCTAGTTGAATTGTAATGATAAATCATTTTATATTGCTGCACTGCTCAGCATGAACCGCTAGAGGATGCGTCTCTATCTGCAGGGGTTTATGAATATACGCACAAATTGTTTGATATAAGAGTACTTTCTAGATAAACTTGATAAGTTACAGATATTGATTTCTAGATAACTTTTTAGATAGACTTGTTTTAGATAAAATGAATATCTACACTGGCTAAGAATTATTTTGCATTTTTTATTCTATTATTTCTGAAAATCTGGGTTAATTAGATTTTAACTTATTTTACATTTACACTCTGTTGACAACTTCCCCCTGTGGTGCATTTGTAAATTTTTCTTGCACACCTTTGTTTCCTATAATGAAAAAAACTTGGATTTCTCTAACCAGGTTGCCTTGCGTTCTAATGAAGAACATACCATTTGAATCAAGTTGGAGTACATTTAAAAGTTGAAAAAATCGAATCGTGAATTGTGAATCATCCATAAGTTTGATAAAAATCGAGATGTAATTTTTTTGCCATATCGCCCAGCCCTATGTCAAGGTTTCTTGAACCAACAATGCTGTCATATAATTTTTCATGACCATTTTCCACCCTCTCTCTGACCCATAGAATTGAACTGGCTGTTGCTACTGTACCTTTAAGACTTATATATGTTAATGACCTTTGTTATGATTGGCTAACCTCTGCGTACCTGAGTAGTTCACACTGTCGTTCATCAATGTGGGCAAAGGTGGACGGTCATATGTTAATGAGCACATGTTGCGATGTTAGACATTTAAAGTTTTCTGAAAACTGCGTTTTTTGCAGTTTAGTTTGAATAATTAATTAATTTAATACTTTTGAACTTTGGAGGACAGTATATATGCATAGTACATCAAACCCTTTTATTTTAAAGCATCAAGAAAAATCTGGTTTTCCATGATACGTCCGTTATAGGCAAAAGCAAAGAACTTAGAGCGAAATTACCCTTTTTGAATGTGGTGCAATATAAAAGTAGGAGTAAAATGGAAGTTTTGTGATTAAAGTAATGTGTTTAACAAGAAAAGGGAACGAAAGGGTACAAGTGACACATTTTGAGTTTAAAAATATCTATTTATATCTCAAAGTAATGACTGTTTCAAAAGGAGCTGGTGGGAAGCAATCCACGTCCAAATATTTCCATAGTTATCAGCTCCTCTGAAGACGGAGGTCAGTACATTGGGGGGATTTATTTAGAAATGTGTTCGTGTTGATGTGATGCAGTGCAAATGCAGAGGATTAAGCAAGCACAGCATTGATGTTGATGACACATCATGTTCTTTGGCAGTGCTAAATGCAGATATACAAAGTGTTTGACCTTGTCAAAAGGGTCAGGAATGATCACACAGAGTTTGGAGGAATGTAAGGGGTTGTAACTCTACTCGTTTGCTTGTTTCTTACTCATTGTCAAATACATCAAGCCCCTTTGGAAGTTAGAAAACATAGATATGGGGGGCCTGGGTAGCTCAGCGAGTATTGACGCTGACTACCACCCCTGGAGTCGCGAGTTCGAATCCAGGGTGTGCTGAGTGACTCCATCCAGGTCTCCTAAGCAACCAAATTGGCCCGGTTGCTAGGGAGGGTAGAGTCACATGGGGTAACCTCCTTGTGGTCACAATTAGTTGTTCTCGCTTTCAATGGGGCACTTGGTAAGTTGTGCGTGGATCGCGGAGAGTAGCATGAGCCTCCACATGCGGAGTCTCCGTGGTGTCATGCACAACGAGCCACGTGATAAGATGCGTGGATTGACTGTCTCGGAAGCGGAGGCAACTGAGACTTGTCCTCCGCCACCCAGATTGAGGTGAGTAACCGCACCACCACGAGAACCTACTATGTAGTGGGAATTGGGCAATCCAAATTGGAGAGAAAAGGAGATAAAAAAAGAAAAAAAGAAAACGTGTTTGTCGTAAAATGCCGTCACTTTCATTGCACTTTTGACATTTGTGTCATCTGCTGTAACTGACTGTATTTAGACCTTTATGGCAGCTAGAACTATGTTTGAATAAATAAAATTTAAAATTAATATTCTGGAATCAATACAAGTTAAGCTCAATTGACAGCATTTGTGGCATGATACTGATTACCACAAAAATGCATTTCCTTTTCTTTAAAAAAAAACTGCAAAAATCTTATAATGGAAGTGAATGGGGCCAATTGGTACATTTTAAAATACTCACCGTTTCAAAAGTATAGCCAAAAGACGTAAACAATATGCATGATAACATGATTTTAGTGTGATACAATCACTTACTACTTTTCTGTGTAAAGTTATGTCATATTACTATGTTGTTGCCATGACGACATAAAGGCATAAACCCTAAAACAACTATTTAAAAAACTTTACAGCTCAAATAATACAAAAGTTTTAACAGAAGATTTAATGTAAGTGTTTTTATAAAACTATAAGCTTCAGATTTCTGTCTTTAAACCCTCAGAAAAATTGGCCCCATTCACTTCCATTGAAAGTGCCTCACTGTAACCTTGATTTTTTCTTTTTTGGTTTGGACGAGTCAAAATCTCTTTTTGTGGTAATCAACATTATGCCACAAATGCTGTCGATTGAGCTTAACATATATTGAACCCGGAATATGCCTTTCATTTTTGGGTGAATCTCATGATATTTCCACATGACATTTCACCCGAGAAAAAAAAAGAAAAATAAATCCTATTTTTACGATCATTTTTTTTTTTTTTTTTTTGCATTGTGACATTATTATCATGACAGTTAAGCATATGTCCTGTCAAAGTGTCGTTCTCATTACTGTAATGCAAAAATGTATGCTGATTTTGATTTTTATAAAAAGATTCTATTACAGTGTTTATTTACTGTAATATATTATTATAGTAATGAGAATCATCATTGTAGAATTGTCATAAAAATAATGTCATAATGCAAAAAATCTTAATGGTCCAAAAAATAGGTTTCAATGAGCACGTTTACATTCATAATCTTACATCGATTATGCTTAAAAAGCCGACAACGTGTGTGGTCATCTAAATGATTTACATTTTTTTTTTTTTTTTTTTTTTTTATGGGGGTAAGGTCATAAACGGTTTAAGCTAAAACTGATCGACATGTGTAGATTTTTTTTAACTTTCCCCCGATTTCACGTTGCATGTAAACATCTTTACCGCCGTTCTTACCAGCTTATTCAATATGTGCAAGTGTTGCGTGCATGACATTACATTTTGGAATCAAAAGCAGAGATCAATCTTATGATTTAAAATCTCATTTTTTTTTTAAAAGCTGATTTTAATTGTTATCAGCGTATTGCTGTGCATGTAAGCACGCTTATTTTCTTCCAGCAAAATATAATGTCTTATTTATTTCCTTTGATTTTGAAGTTAAACTATGACCGGAACATGTACTTGACTGGTTTATTCTCAAAAATATCCTCAAAAGTCAGTCCTACCTTGGTGCTGTAGCCATGCGGTTAGTGCGGGTGCTCCAAAACATTGAGCTGCGGCGCTCATTTGGGCAATGCAAGTTTAAATCTGGCTTGCATTATTTCCTGTCCTTTCCATAAAAGTAGCAACAAGGCAAAAAATGAAATAAAAACAATTCAGTACTACAGTGCGCAACATTTTGAGAATAATGGTTTAAAATTAAAAATTGGTTTAAGGGAAGTGTAATAGATTCACCTGTGTGCCCATCAGATGTACTGCTACTTTATTCAAACTAAGCTGCAATAAAATAACAGTTAATGATTCATTCTTGCTGTGATTTGAGTTGTGAGTGCATTTGGCTTAGAAACCCGTTCAACTTTCTCATTTACTTTGCCTGGTTCTGTCAGAGGAAGTTAATGACTCAATGCAGTCACCAGCAATCTAAATGTTCGCTGCCAGAACTAAAGTGCATCCGTATTTATCTTTCCGGTCAATTTCCCATTAGTTCTAATATAGATCTTAAAATAGGGCAGTTTACGGTGCACACAAAGCCGGGCACCCAAACAAATTCATCTTACACTATCGTAATCCATTAGGTGAACTCTCTTTCTCTTTGTGTCAGATGTAAATTGTATTTTGTTTTCCAGTGAAACATAATCTCGTTTAGGGGAATGGGTGGTCAGTTCTTCCAAGAACGATGGTCCCAAATACTCTCTCAAGATTGCCACTACATCACCTAATTTCCCTAATTACTCACCTCCACTAGACCAGGACACAAGCTAATTAGTTGTTAAGCCAAGCTACAAGCTAATTAATTAAGTGTGAAGGACCACAGTGAACGAGCACGCACTTCTCAGAGCAACAAGCAGTTTCATTTACGCAACTCTGCTGAAAAGACCCATCTATAATGGTTTGCTGGTTTTCCAGACTGTTAGCTGATTTTAGAGGTATTTTGGGCACTTTGAGACCATCTTAAACCATCTTAATCTAACACCATCTTAAACCAGCTGCTAGTCTTAGCTAGTCTCCCAGCTGGTTTTAGAGTGGTTTTGAGCCCTTTCTCCTGGCCAGGCTGGGAGACCATCTTAAACCAGCTGCTAGTCTTAGCTGGTCTCCCAGCTGGTTATAAAGGGGGTTTTGAGCCCTTTTCTCCTGGCCAGGCTGGGGAACCAGCTAAGACCAGAAGACCATCCTAAACCAGCTAAGACCATCTTAAACCAGCTGCTGCTCTACGCTAGATCCCCAGCTGGTTTTTTGCACTTTTAAGCCAGCCAGGCTGGGAGACCATCCTAAACCAGCTATGACTATCTTAAATGAGCTGCTGCTCTTCGCTAGACTCTCATCTGGCTTTAGATGGGGTTTTGGCATTTTTAGGCCAACCAGGCTGGGAGACCATCTTAAGCCAGCTACTTGTCATAGCAGGTCTGTCAACTTGTTTTAGAGGGGGTTTAAGCCCTCTTCTGGCCAGGCTGGGAGACCATCTTAAACCAGCTAAGACCATCTTAAACCAGCTGCTGTTCTTAGCTAGTCTCCCAGGTATTTTTAGATGGATTTTGAGCACTTTTCAGCTGGCCATGCTGGGGGACCATCCTAAACCATCGAAGACCATCTTAAATCAGCTAAGACCAGCAAACCAGCTTTGGCTGGTTTAAGACATTTTTTAACAGGGTAGATCAGGCTTTATGTTGGTTTGTGCTGGTTTGGTCCTTGTCTTTCTTGAAGGACTGCTTAGCCCAGCTGTTTATTGGCAAAATCTCACTAGTGAAGCTGGTTGACAGCATATCTTTCCAGGGGCATTGCTAGACTTCAGTGACATCTGGGGCTTATAAAAATAAGAAGAATCCTTCCTTCCATGACTTAAACAATGACCACCCTACCTGTCAAATAACAATTAGGGCCTATATTAAGTGCACAACACTGACACCGGTTCAGAACTTTATATGAGCAAACATCAGGAGCACAATAAATGGATCAAACACGTTTTTAATTTAAATTGCGGATCAAAGTGAAAATTACAATTTGTCGGCTCATTTGTTCATTGTGCAGAAACTAACGCTAACAATAAAATCTAAGTAATTTAACAATTTAAATTTGCAATTGTCATTTATTATAATATTTTGAGAATAAAGTAAAAATTACGAGAAGAAATTTGAAGCAGTATGAGATTAAAATCGTAATATATTGAGAATAAATCGAAAGGAAAGTGATGTGGTGGACAACAGCGAAGTGGAGCATCTGGGTCTTTACAACTTGGCTATATAACCGAGCTGAATTTGTGGGACGTTTTTGTGAGCACTCTGTTCATGAATGAGGTGTGCATTAGTACAGGAGTTTTCAACATGTGGGTGCCTGTTAAGGGAGGCACGAGATATAGGCTCACACTCAAGTGAAGTGAAAAATAATTGGAACTGCTGTGAAGTCCATATCAAGATATTGTATATGGGAACATCCCTTCTGTTACATTATTGATTAGAGAGGAAAACCCAATAACAATGCTGATCAGGACTGCTCGAATCTGTCTGGTTCTTTCTCCTGAATAAATGTAATTTCCTACATAACCGCTGCAGAGCCGGATCCTAATAACACTGCTGATGCGCCAAAAGACCAAGGATTTCTTTACTGCATAAATCTTATCCTTAAGTATGATTTAACTACGTCCTCCACATCCATCCCTTGCATTAATGAAGCTGCTGGCTCAGCATCCGTTCTATCGTTGTGATAATGACGCTCTGTTTAGCCTAAGATTGAGATTTTTTTTCTCTAATATTTTTACTTTATTCACACAACATACAACTTTATTCTCACAATGCTACGACTTTATTCTAATAATTTGTACTTTATTCTCATATGAAATTTAATATCATAATGCTACGACTTTATTAAGTATTACAAATTTGATCTCATAATGCTGCTTATCTTAATTCTCATAATTGTTACTTTATTCGCAATATTACGACTTTATTATTGAAATCTTTTTTTTTTTTTTATGTGGCAATAAAATGCCATCGTGGAATCACAGTGTAAAGTTAAAAATAACTTTAATTTATATAAACACATCTCGAAACACCTGTGTTGTGTTTCATGACTGTTATTAAACAGTGATTTTTCCTTTTGCTCTGTTGTGCAGATTAAGTAAAATAATTAGACAATTTAATTTAAATTAGACTATTTAAGCGCAGCATTTTAACTCCTCGCACATGACATGGAAATGTGAACCAGCACAAGCAGAGCGCATAATAACTTTATAATAACTTAATAATAACTTTTTTAATTAATTGACTTTAATGTGAGATTTTATAATTTTAAGACCTATGTATTGTGCTATTTAGGCTTATAGCTCACTGTGCTGCTATTTTGAGATGCATTTGAGGAAATTGCATTGCAATAAACACTCTTTATTCACGCGCACGTCTCCCGACTAAACCCGAATAACCAAACAAAATGACTGACGCATGCATTAAAATCTACTTGGTGTGTGGATTGTAAAAAAAAAAAAATGAAGATTAGAAATGAGGCTTATAGATTATATATTTTGAAATAAGGCTTGCATAATAAAACCTCAGTGTCTCTGATACAGAAAAGCTGCACCCCTCTGAGAGATAACAGAAAGCTCCCACACGAGGCGTTCGTAATGACTCGTCTGATGAAATTGAGCACAAACAGCAGGTAAAAGTCAAAGTGCGAACTGTCAATTAATGCAAGTTGGGCTCACTGATCAGAATTAAGTTACATTTGAATCCAGAATTGCAGCCTGCCTTGTTGCTTTTGTACCCTGATGTAATGAACATTAAGCCTTACTTTTTTTTTCCATCACAAAAAAAACATTTGGGGCTGTTAACAAAAGATCCAGGGATTCAGCCCTATCAGCCAGGGTCTAGCTAGGCCGCTGGGTCTTTCTAAGGAAGCTGGTTGATCAAGTTGGTTAATCTAGTTTAGAGGCCTGATAGGGATACCAACACACCAGTATCCAATACTTTGGACCAACATAAGTGCTGTCTTTTAAGGCAGCATCTTAACTGAAATGGAATCTCATGACTAATTTGGAATGCTCTATATTCAAATACCACTCCTTAAGCAAAACACACAGGAGACTCGAGTCACAATTGTCTTAAAATGCTGCCTACTTAGACTGCTCACTACAGTGCCAACATATTCAGGTTACCAGGGAACATTAGGTTTTAATACAAATTTCAGTAAGTTAAAGAAATTGTTCATCCAAAAATGTAACTATTTTCATTTAAATGAATGTTTCTGTTGTGTCCACAGGAGCCGAGCTCTTCGGGTTGTTTAACTACCCCGGTCATCGTGAGGGTCAGCTGAAGTACTACACAGTTAAAGTGCCTCTACGAGTGCAGCCACAGGGGCAAGGAATCTGCACTTTAGAGGCAAACTGGCTAGATCACATGACTCAACATTTCAACAACGGAGCTTCACTGGTGGACGGATACTTTCATCTGGCCACTGACAATGGTGAGAGTTTTCACACTCAAGCTTCTGCCTCTTAATACACTGGTTAATTTCTTTAAAGAAGCAGACATTTCCTTTAGTTCATACTTGATTTTGTGCCATTTCTGTTAGCTAAACATATAACAGTGCTACCATGGTTCAGTGAATGATGGTATGAAATGCTCATAAATATAAGGGAGACGATATACCAGTTAAAATGATATTCCGGTAGAAATGTGTCAACCAGTACAAATTTTCTAGTATCATTTATATTGCGGTTATACAAAAGGCGCCACATGGTACAGAATAGGGATGTGCAAAAGTAATAGATTAATCAAGTACTCGTTCCACTTTAAATATTCGACTAGTAAAAAGACCACTCGAATATTGCAGTTTGATTTTTCTATGTGCCTTTGCTGCTGTGGGCAGCAATAAAACCACTTCTGTCACCTAAATCTTGTTTTTAAAACTCGATGCGTGACGTTGTTAAAGGAATAATTCACCCAAACAGAAAATTCTTTCATTATTTAAAGTGATTGTATCGCTTTAGAAAACTTGGAATGTATGTGTGTAAGTGCGTGTTGCACCGCAATTTTTAAATAAGAAAAACAAGTTAAAAGGCTGAAGTTGAATTCTAAAATTCAAGTAATTGATTTCTCGTTTTTGTGTGTTAGAGTGCTCAAATAAAAAATTACTCGAAATGCCCATCCAGTATACCAGTGTTCATCTCTTCTAAACTGTCTATCTATATAGGTATATACAGAAAAAGTCCTGCAATGTAATTAACTAAATCTTGCCTTTATTTAGTTATTTTGTGTTTGTTTGTAGGCAGACCTAAACATTTTAGTGAATAGTAGGCTCGATTTAAATATTGTTTATTTGTTTTTGCGTCTTTTCTATAATCTCCTGAATCCTGATTATTTTATTTTTCTCAGAGCCGCTGGGTTCAGTGTGAGCCATGCGGCAAAAATAGGCTCTGTGCCGAAACTATCCGCTCACTGCCTTGTCTGGGACGCTTTAGGACGCGTCACGATGTGACTCATGCTTGCAATGTGAAGGGTGTAATCTGTTAACATGAGCGCCGAAATGAAAATGCGCTGCTCACGGAGGATATGTGGAACCAGCCCAAGGTACCTAAAATGATTCCATGGTTGTCCAAAAGTAAACACTATATTACCATGTTTTTTCCATGGTATACTTTTATAGTTATACCATGTTAGTTTTAGTAAGGGTTATATATTAAAAAGTAGTGATAGACTGAGATATCAGTTATGCACATTAATCAATATTTGGCCATTTTGAGATATTAAATATTATAAATTAGTGCTGTCAGTCGATTAAATTTTTTTTTTAATCGCAATTAATTGCATACGGTTTTTAGTTAATCTCGATTAATCACAGATTTAAAAAATCTTATGTGGTGAAATTCGACACTATATACACTCACTGGCCACTTTATTAGATACACCTGTACATCTACTTACTCATGCGATTATCTAATCATCCAATTGTGTGGCAGCAGTGTTATATATAAAATCATGCAGATATGGGTCAGGAGCTTCAGTTAATGTTCACATCAACCATCAGAATGGGGAAATATTTGATCTCAGTGATTTCGACCGTGGCATGATTGTTGGTGCCAGATGGGCTGGTTTGAGTATTTCTGTAATTGCTGATCTCCTGGGATTTTCACACACAACAGTCTCTAGAGTGTAAAGAGAATGGTGCCAAAAACAAAAAAACATCCAGTGAACGGCAGTTCTGCTGACAAAAACACCTTGTTGATGAGAGAGGTCAACGGAGAATGGCCAGATTGGTTCGAGCTAACAGAAAGGCTAAGGTAACTCAGATAACCCCTCTGTACAACTGTAGTGAGCAGAATAGCATCTCAGAATGCACAACATGTCGAACCTTGAGGCGGATGGGCTACAACAGCTGAAGACCACGTTGGGTTCCACTTCTGTCAGCCAAGAACAGAAAACTGAGCCTGCAGTGGGCCTACCATCTGTGTAGCTCAGCAGAAATCCAGATTTGTCAGACCAGGCGATGTTTTTCCAATCATCTACTGTCCAGTTTTGGCGAGCCTGTGCCCACTGCAGTCTCAGTTTCCTGTTCTAAGCTGACAGTAGTGTTACCCAGAAGGGTCTTCTACTGCTGTAGCCCATCTGCCTCAATGTTCAACACGTTGTACGTTCAGAAATGCTTTTCTGCATAGAACTGTTGTAACGTGTGATTATTTGGGTTACTGTCACCTTCCTGTCAGCTTGGACCAGTCTGGCCATTCTCCTCTGACCTCTGTCATTAACAAGCCGTTTTTGCCACAGAACTGACACTCACTGGCAGTTACAGAAATACCCAAACCAGCCCATCTGGCACCAACAATAATGCCAATAATCGAAATCACTCAGATAAAAATGTTTCCCCATTCTGATGGTTGATGTAAACATTAACTGGAGCTCCTGACCCATATCTGCATGATTTTATACATTACACTGCTGCCACACAATTGGCTGTTTAGATAATCACATGAATAAGTAGATGTACAAGTGTACCTAATAAAGTGGCCAGTGAGTGTATACTTCTTTTCTTGTCAAAATTCATTTATTTCCATCTTAGGAAATAAAACAAAACAATAGGTAGCAATATAATGCTTTATTAACATTTTCTAAACAATATAAAGACAATGCACTAAATGTGCCTTACATAGGCTGAAAAATGTGTGCTTGTTTTGTATATAGGAGAAAGTGTAACAGTCAACTAGCGTGTTACGACAGTACAGCCCATAAAATGTCTGTGGGACTGCCGCGTTATGCTATTTTTTTTTTAGCTTAGCTTGTAGGTTCTCCTTGGTAGAAGGGCTCTGGTTCTGTGGCGTATGCGTCAGTGTAATGACACCGGATGGACACATTACAAAGGTTCCGCCATTCACTCCAGTGTTTATGCTCTATCAACAGTAAATGCGTTAATCGCAATAAAGAAAAATGTATGCATTGAACTTTTTTAATTAATTGCATGTGTTAATATGTTAATTCTGACAGCTCTATTATAAATATAAAATGTAATACATAAATATGTCAATAAGTAAATAAATGAATAAATATTTAGATATTATAAATATAAATAAATACGGTTCGGTTTGTATCACGGTTTTAGGGTCACGGTAAACACGTACAGTATATATATATATATATATATATATATATATATATATATATATATATATATATATATATATATATACAGGTGCTGGTCATATAATTAGAATATCATCAAAAAGTTGATTTATTTCACTAATTCCATTCAAAAAGTGAAACTTGTATATTATATTCATTCATTACACACAGACTGATATATTTCAAATGTTTATTTCTTTTAATTTTGATGATTATAACTGACAACTAAGGAAAATCCCAAATTCAGTATCTCAGAAAATTAGAATATTACTTAAGACCAATACAAAGAAAGGATTTTTAGAAATCTTGGCCAACTGAAAAGTATGAACATGAAAAGTATGAGCATGTACAGCACTCAATACTTAGTTGGGGCTCTTTTTGCCTGAATTACTGCAGCAATGCGGCGTGGCATGGAGTCGATCAGTCTGTGGCACTGCTCAGGTGTTATGAGAGCCCAGGTTGCTCTGATAGTGGCCTTCAGCTCTTCTGCATTGTTGGGTCTGGCATATCGCATCTTCCTCTTCACAATACCCCATAGATTTTCTATGGGGTTAAGGTCAGGCGAGTTTGCTGGCCAATTAAGAACAGGGATACCATGGTCCTTAAACCAGATACTGGTTGCTTTGGCACTGTGTGCAGGTGCCAAGTCCTGTTGGAAAATGAAATCTGCATCTCCATAAAGTTGGTCAGCAGCAGGAAGCATGAAGTGCTCTAAAACTTCCTGGTATACGGCTGCGTTGACCTTGGACCTCAGAAAACACAGTGGACCAACACCAGCAGATGACATGGCACCCCAAACCATCACTGACTGTGGAAACTTTACACTGGACCTCAAGCAACGTGGATTGTGTGCCTCTCCTCTCTTCCTCCAGACTCTGGGACCCTGATTTCCAAAGGAAATGCAAAATTTACTTTCATCAGAGAACATAACTTTGGACCACTCAGCAGCAGTCCAGTCCTTTCTGTCTTTAGCCCAGGCGAGACGCTTCTGACGCTGTCTGTTGTTCAAGAGTGGCTTGACACAAGGAATGCGACAGCTGAAACCCATGTCTTGCATACGTCTGTGCGTAGTGGTTCTCCCCCACATTTTTGAATGGGTTTTGTTTCACAATCCTCTCCAGGGTGCGGTTATCCCTATTGCTTGTACACTTTTTTCTACCACATCTTTTCCTTCCCTTCGCCTCTCTATTAATGTGCTTGGACACAGAGCTCTGTGAACAGCCAGCCTCTTTTGCAATGACCTTTTGTGTCTTGCCCTCCTTGTGCAACATGTCAATGGTCGTCTTTTGGACAACTGTCAAGTCAGCAGTCTTCCCCATGATTGTGTAGCGTACAGAACTAGACTGAGAGACCATTTAAAGGCCTTTGCAGGTGTTTTGAGTTAATTAGCTGATTAGAGTGTGGCACCAGGTATCTTCAATATTGAACCTTTTCACAATGTTCTAATTTTCTGAGATACTGAATTTGGGATTTTCCTTAGTTGTCAGTTATAATCATCAAAATTAAAAGAAATAAACATTTGAAATATATCAGTCTGTGTGTAATGAATGAATATAATATACAAGTTTCACTTTTTGAATGGAATTAATGAAATAAATCAACATTTTGATGATATTCTAATTATATGACCAGCACCTGTATAATAGGGGTATAAAGGTTCTCTGTAAAAAATAAAATGAACCGTACGGTTCTCCACCAACGGTTCGCTAAGCATCGGCGCCGCTGTTCAACTCAAGTTTAATGATGCATCTGGGGCACAAGGTTTGGCAAAGAAAATAAAGCATCAAATAGACATGCACATTTACAACCTCTGCTATTGCACCTGAATGCATGGACATGCTCCGCCTGTGTGTCACGTGAGTCAACTTGATGACATCACAGTTCTGCATGCGTTGTGTGTAGTTGAAAATGGCAAGTGCTTAGCGGAGAAAACGAGCCATTGATAGAGAAGCCCCCTGCGTTATTCAAGTCTCCTGTCTGGGAACATTTTATTTTTTGCAGTCAATTACAACAGCAATGTTCAAAAAACGTTTACAAAACAGGCACTGTTTGCAGACATCGTTCGATGCGAGTCCCATATACTGGTAATACATCAACATATTGTATGATTAATCATTTACACCGACATCACCTGGGGAAAGATAGCACGCGGCGTGCACAGAGCCGCAGGTGAAGCCTGGTTTATACTCGATGCAGCCACTTGTTCGCGAGGTTGCGTGCAACAAAAATAACGCCATCGCGGCACTGCCAGAAGTGCGTGTTGGCATGGCAAGCCCTCATTTTGCGTGGTTGTGCACACTAAAATTTTTCTGACTTGGACGAACAGTGGGCGCAGTGCCGCTTTCAACATCTAGTACGGATACTTCAAGGCAACATTGGCTGAACAGATTGTAAAATACAAGTAGCCTAATAATAGTAATAAAATAAATAAAAAGAGGTGTTTCAAAAGACAAGATCATTAATCTGTTAAGTTAGATAAATCAAATATTTTAACAAATCTTTTTGCTTTATTATTTTTACATAGCTTTACTATCTTATGATAACATTGCAGTTCTGTCAGAAATACATTAAAATTAGGCTTATTTCTGACCATTTCATCTTATGGATAAATAATCTTACATAAATAGAAATAGAAGCTTGTTGCTTTTTATTAAGACTTTTACATTGCCAAAAAAAATTAAGGGCACAAAAAACTAACACAGATTAATGAAAATGAAGTACATTTGCCTTATTCTGAAAACAAGGGCAGAACAAATTTGTGTGCAGATCGTTAGTAAAACAATTATTGTGGAAATTGTCCCATTCATTTCAATTTACAAGCATGTATTTACACACACATTTGTTTAGCTCATGTTTCATGAATATGTCTCAATGAGTTTGTTCAGTCACTGCATGTTAGCATTTCTATAAGAGTTTATATGAATGTAGCATTTCAATGTAAATTTTATAAGCATAAAATATAGGAACGGTGCCTTCAATGTCTTGAGCATTGCTCTTTAGGTTTAAATTATTTTGTATAGTTTGTTTAGAAAACTTTATAAGAATATAAGTTTAAGAAATATTCTATACATTTATTTTAAAAGTGTTTTGAGGCATAAATACAAGTATTTGTCTAGTGCCTTTTATTGAATACTGAATAAAAACAACTAGATTGAAGTTTGACACTTTTATTACAAAAAAATATATAAATAAATAAAATAACACGGGTCAATGAAAATTTAGTCAACACTTTTGAGTGTAAATCTATAGTAAAACCATTCTTGCATAAATTGCCCCATTTAGTTCAGTGGGACAATTTACATAAGAATGCATTCACACACACATTTTTTTATACTCATGTTTCATGAATAAGGCTCAGTGAGTCACTACACTGCATGTATTAGTTTGCATATCTATAAGAGTATATACTGTATGGGTGCAAGCATTTCAATGCATATTTTATAAGTATAAAATATAGTAGAGGTGCCTGCTACACCTTGAATGTTGCAGAAACTGTTGCTCTTTAGATTTAAATTGTTTTGTATAGTTTGTGTGAAAAATGTTTAATACCATAGCATATCTATATGCTTGTATACATTTATAGGAATAAGGTCAATAAATATACTATTAGCGTTTTAAGGCATGATACAAGTATTTGTCCGGTGTCTTAATATAGAATAAAAACAAAACCAGATTGAAGTTTGATGCTTTTATTACAAAGATCCTTGTAAATGTTTTTAAGTCGTTGTGATCTGACATTGTTCTGGCAAACAACTTCTTCTCACTACTGCTTTCTGCTGATTCAAATTATATTTTCTCTGGGCTGCCCCCTGTCATTACACAGAATAGTACAACGGCGGGTATGTCAAGTATAAACGGCTCTAGAATTTGTGGGGGTGCGTGTTGTTGGGCCTCATGTATTCAGATAGAAGACAAAGGCAGGCCTAACAGTCAAAAACATTCCTCAAGCCCCCTCCTTCTAAGTCGTAAATTTTACTGACAAAAATCACGCCAAAATCAAACAAAGGGAGTCTAAAACAGACTACAGATCCATGAAGCCTTGCCCACTAAAGGATCGAGCACTCAACTCCTATTGGATGAGGCACACAACAGAACGTCCCTCAAACATGACATCATCAGGACTTCAAATAATTCTGAAATGCTTCCAAAGTGGCTTCCAGCGACTTCGTTCACCGAATACGGACGTAGCTTTTTGCTGCTCTCCGGTGCAACCTCGTGGCTTAAGGAAGTAATGTCCGACTTGAAACTGTAGCCATACAATCTCCATCTCGCTGGACGAGTTGAGATTACTCTGTGTTCAACCGAACACTCTAACGGATCCGAAGGAGACCGCCGAGCAATTCGCATCTTCATCCGTTGGCCTACAGAAGTGAAGAGATTAAAGATTTCTCTTCCATCTTCAATCAAGTTGACATTTCTGAGTTCTCCGCCAGCCTGCCGAGAATCAACAGCCGTACCGCCCGCCGATAGCGCGAGCCTCAAGGAACCGGGTCAAAGTTAAAGGACGGAGGAAAACACATTCTACCTGTGTCCTCATGCGATTCAAGTAAGAGGTTACGTCTGGGCAGAGATAGAATATTATAGCGTGTTATTCTTGTGTTTCAAGGTTTTTGCTTGTACAGTTTACGGACCGCCATGTCCGCTCATTATTAATACACAGGGTATTAATTATCACGAATTTGTTTTGCTGTATTGTGGTCCAACCAAATTGGACTGTTGTGCATTTTGGCCATCGCGGGTGAGACAGCAACTGAGTTCATCCATTAAAGAGTCAAATAACAAGGGACTTTTACGAGCCCCGCTCGTAAAACCGCGTCTCTGAGTGATGAACACGGCTGCTTTATCTCCAGCTATCGCGAAATCAGCTTTCAAGCTGTCACTTAATCATCTCTCTCTCTCTCTCTCACTAACCACACTGACACACACACACACACACACTGTCACACACACACCTTATGTGTTATAGGATTATTTTAGTTTCCATATCTAATCATATCACTGTTTAGTTTGTAGTTGTAAGTCGGAAGTTTATTGACTGCATTGTATTAATTATTAATTGATATTACTGCATAAATAAACTTCGTTTATATTACAAAGAGAAGTGTTTTGGTTTGTTTTGCATACGCCTGTGTCATGCTGACGGGATGTCAGTGCTCGGATTCAAACCTTCATTCATTGTTTTTTTCCCGAAAATCGATATTCTTCGGATGTCGATTTTCCTAAGAAAACAATCTAACATTGAGACTGTTTTAATATTCGGTTATTAGTCCCTGATTTCAGGGTGGTGCCCTGTCAATGTTATTAATATTCTATTGATTTTTGATAATTGATAATTATCTTTGATTGAATTTGAATGATCAATAAGCTAGTGTTAACTTTAATGTCTCATCGACGTTAACAATTAACGATTATCTTTGTTAACTGTTGATTTAAAGGATTAAAAAAAGCTAACATTGATTCTCATCAATGTTCTATTGATTTTAATAATTAATAATTATCTTTGATAATTATTAATTATTGCTAATAACCAAACTTGCTCCTAAACGTAGCACACTACATTTGCTGGAGTCCCATATGAGGTTTTAATGAGTTAGATACAATTAATTAATTTAAATATTGATTAATAACTACAGAAATAATTATTAATTATTTCTGATAGTAACACTGATCTAAACAACCAGTAAAGCCCTACAGTGTGCAATCTGCGGCACAGCGCTGCGGTGCCAGGCGAAAGTATAAACAAGGCTTGAGCTTGAAACTGCACACAATCCCTTATGTTTTTAAGCAGGCACACAGTGCTAATTCAGCATAAAACAATAACTAAAGCGATTGGGGTGTTCATTGCCATGAAGTTATGTTGCCCTTCTCCGTTGATGAAGATGTGGAATTTCAGCGTATGATTAAAACACTTGATCCGTGACATCCCGGACCTTTCTCCTATCCAATTTAATAGCAAGGTTATTCCTTCTATAATGATGTACAGCTTCGAATGTAAATATATCTTGAGTTGAGTTTGAAATGTCACTTGCGTGATACACGTCTTTTTAAAGATGTCATTCCGCAAGTGTTCGCGATGCGACCGACACGTTCCGCCACCTGATGAGCACGAGAGCTGTGTTCACTGCCTGGACCGCAACCATGCACAACCAGCTCTCATGGAGACAGACTGCCCTCACTGCAAGGGCATGAATCTCCAGATGTTGCGCTCTAGGACTGACCTCGTTCTGAGGGAAGATCCAGCCTCTCACGCCCTCCCACCCGCCTCTTCTGTGTTAAGTCCCAAGGGACCACATGAGGAGGCACGGCAGGGCAGTGAGGTTGAGCTGGAAGATTTAGAGGAGGATCTCGTGCCAGCGCAAGCCCTGTGAGCCCCCCAAACTTCCAATCTAACGTCATTGCCTTGCAATATGGTCATAATGAATTCCAGCACTCTTTTGGAGCACACGGCCAAATTGCATTTGGTGGCTCTGATGATGGGGATGATGGGCGAGTGGTCCACGGAGGATGTTGCCACCCCTTCCCCCAGCGAGGGTGAGGAACGTGCACACACCACAGACAAGGAGCTTCTTTGCCTCCTCACGAGTTCAGTTGAAGAGCTCAGTGATGAGCAACCTGGTGGTTCTGGACTGGATTATTTGGCTAACTCTCACTGAGTGACACAGAAAAAGCCGCCCTCCTCAGCACCCTGGTGTCACCTGATGGTCTCTTTGGCAACTCTGTGGAAGGCTTTTTAGGGCCTAGCACTTCCCGGCATGCTCCCGATTTAATTCCGGTCAGCACCCGGCAAAGAATCCATCTCGCTTCACCAGCGCAGCTGAAAGCTACTACTGAACCATATGTGAAGCCACTCAAACCATGGCCCAAGCGTAAGCACCTGCTGTCTCAGGGCGAAAAAATGCGCCGATGGAAAAACCCCGGCCGGGCAGCAAAAATTTTCCTGACATTCCCAGCCCCGTAAAGAGGAGCCCAGAGCTCACCTTTATTCATGGCCCAGAGCCGAAGATGGCTCGATTCAAGGCACACAGTGTTTCCCCCTCTTACCCAATACTGTTTATCGGGAATGGGACATTGTTCAAAATGTTGTTTTGTGTGTATTACTCAAATAAAGATTGTTCTCACATAAGAGAAAAAAGCACCCATTGTACAAACACAGGATGCTCACACATTCTCAGAAAAAGGGCCATTTCCTCTTCATGTATCATATACCCTACACGTTATGCTCAACCGCTTCCCTATGGTGAGTGGTGTTCTATCTCCTATAGCAAGCAAATCAATAAGCCTGCTGTCCCACTGCGCGAACGCACCGGCCACCTTGCTTCACCAGCGTTTTGCAATCTGTGGTCCGACCATAGGATGCGCCGGTGTTGCGTACAAAGATTCACAGTCTCCTCACAAAAAACGTGATAGAGACTGTCCCAGACTGCGGGGTTTACAGCCATTATTTTCTTGTTCCGAAGAAAGACGGCGGGCTTCGGCCCATTCTAGATCTGAGATGCTTGTATCACGTGCTCTCAAAATGCCCATTCAAAATGTTAACTCAGAAACATATCTTATCGCACATCCGTCCTCAGGACTGTTTGCATCAATAGATCTGAAGAACGCGTACTTTCATGTACCAACTGCACTGCATCACAGGCATTTTTTGTGAGATTCGCATTTGAGGGAACTGCATATCAATTCAAAGTCCTTCCTTTCGGTCTATCTCTGGCTCCCCGCACGTTCATGAAATGTATCGATGCAACGCTCACCCCATTGAAAATGAACAGTGTGCGTGTTTTGAATTACCTCGACGACTGGTTATTGTTAGCCCATTCAGAGGCACTACTGCACGGACACAGAGACTTGCTGCTTTGCCATCTTAAAAATCTGGGTCTGAATGTCAACTGGGCGTAAACCACACATTTCCCCAGCCAGCAAATTTTCTTTTAGGAGTTCGTCTCAACTCCATGAGCATGCGCGCACACCTCACGAACGATCACATATAGACCATTCTTCGGTGTCTGTCTCAGTTCAAACTGGGGAAAATATTGCCACTGAAGTCATTTCAGAGAATGCTGGGTTTTATGGCGGCAGCATCCACTGTCATACCATTAGGTCTTCTACACATGAGACCTCTCCAGTACTGGCTCAAGTGACACGTTCCACATCGCACCTGGAGCCATGGGCACATGCGCATCACGGTGACTCACCGCTGCCTGGCTGCTCTAGCACCATGGACAGCGTCGGCCTTCTACTAACAGGGTGTTATGCTGGGTCAAATTTTCAGAAGAAAAGTGGTGACCACAGATGCATCCAACACAGGTTAGGGTGTGTGATGGACGCCCCACTTTCGGCACCTGGACAGGTGTGAAACGGCCGTGGCACATCGACCTGTCCATCAACCACAGCAAACTGTCTTTCTAGCTTTGAGAGCTTTTTATTCCGACATTGTGAATCACCACATTCGTATTCGTTTGGACAACACAACAGTAGTGGCGTACATAAATCACCAGGGTGGACTACGGCGGACACCGCAATTAATGAGCATGACACAATGCTTCCTCCAATGGAGCGGGCGTCATCTCCTCTCATTGCGTGCAACACATGTCTCGGTCCATCTGAATTTTGGAGCGGATCTGTTGTCACGCCAGGGAGGATTAATAGGGGAATGAGACTTCATCTTCAGACAGTGATGATTTGGGAAATATTCGGCAAAGCGGAAGTCGACCTTATTGCCTCCGCGGAAATCCATGTCCCAAGCCCTGCTGGGCGTGGATGCGCTGGCTCACAAATGGCCGGCGAAGTGCACGTCCTTCATTCTGTCATCAGCAAAGTCAGAGTGGACATGGAAACAGTTCTGTTAATTGCGCCGAAATGACCCAATCAGTCCTGGTTTCCGGAGATGATATAAGTACTAGACAGCCTCCATGTGAAATACAGCTGAGCCCTATTGGTGTCAAAGCGCAGTCATGGTCTCGTCATGGGCGTGGACAAATGGTGTGTCCTTACAGGACATATGTTTTGCAGCAGGATGGTCCTCACAAAACATGTTCACAAGATTTTATAACCTGGACGTGGCAACCATCTCCTGTCAAGTCCTCTCTGTATAGAGCATTTCTTACATTCAAACGGGTGAGCCCAAGCCCTTATTACGGGTGGGCTACTAACTATAATCAACACAGCCACCTAATTATATGCTGTTGAACTGCCCCTTTAAAAGTCATAAGCACTCCCATAAGGAATAAAACCTACTTTTCCAACCATGTTGTGAGAGGGTTAATAAACCATACTGTGTATATCTATATGGTTCATATAAATCTCAGACTACATTAATTTCCATCTGGCGTCCGCCACGTGGGGCTATTCATATACACTTAAATATGACTTATAAGTCATCAACCTGTGGTCTGTGACTCTTTATGAATATCTTTATTTAGTGTTATAACTCTGGGAGTGTGATGTCACGTAGTGCTGCGTGATTGGATATCATTCCCCATAGTGCTTACAGCAATGTCGCATGAACTGAATCTAAAGGGAACATCTCCAGTTACACATGTAACCTCGGTTCCCTGAGATGAAGACATTGCGAAAGCTGGCCGCACTACTACTTCAGAGTTTCATAATATAATTGACTCGCTCTCGTCCCTCAGTCAGAAAATTCTGTAGAAATGGTGACTGAGCGCCTGCTTATGTATGCCAACTGTGCGCCTGAAGGGGCAGGGCTGAGATACCATTGCCAATCAGAGGATTGGCGTAATTGTATAAGGGTTTCAGCAGGTCATGTTGAAGGACACTCCCTACAGTGCTTACAGCATGTCTCGTTCCCTTCATCTTAGGGAACCGAGGTTACATGTGTAACCGGAGATGTTTTTAGTTAAGGTCCCTAAAACTAATCATGGATTTACTATAGTAATAATGTAGTAATCATGACTGAAATAACCATGACTGTTGTCACCATGGTTTTCCTAGCAAAAATCATGATTTTGCTATAATTATCCATGGTTTTACAACAGTAATACTGTTTCCATATAGTAACAATGATTTTACAATATATTGCAACCATGACAGTAACCATGTTGATTTTGTGGTTACTATGATTTTACTACAAATACCATGATTAAACTATGGGTACTGTAGTAAAACCTTGATTTTTATTAGGGGCAAACCTGTTGAAGCGTTTGTTACAAAATATAGTGCTCTTACTTTGGATTTTTCAGTTATACTGTTTTTCTGAACATAGCAAATACCGAACTGTACCGAAACCATGACCCTAAAACCGTGATACAAACCGAACCATGAGAAATTTGTATCCTTACACCCCTAGTACAATATATAATCAGCATTATATCAGCCATGAGCCCCCATTGTCATAGATATTAGCATTGGCCATTAAAAAAGCCATATCTGTTGACTACTATTTATATATACATATAAATATAATGTGTGTGTGTATATATATATATATATATATATATATATATATATATATATATATATATATATATATATATATACGCACTGGTGGCCAAAAGTTTGGAATAATGTACAGATTTTGCTCTTATGGAAAGAAATTGGTACTTTTATTTACCAAAGTGTCATCAGCTGATCACAATGTATAGTCAAGACATTAATAACTTGAACAATTACTATTACAATATGAAAATAATGTTCAGAACTTCTTAAACTACTTCAAAGAGTTCTCATCAAAAAATCCTCCATGTGCAGCAATGACAGCTTTGCAGATCCTTGACATTCTAGCTGTCAAGTTTGTCCAGATACTCAGGTGACATTTCACCCCACGCTTCCTGTAACACTTGCCATAGATGTGGCTGTCTTGTCGGGCACTTCTCACACACCTTACAGTCTAGCTGATCCCACAAAAGCTCAATGAGGTTAAGATCCAGAACACTCTTTTCCAATTATCTGTTGTCCAATGTCTGTGTTTCTTTGCCCACTCTAACCTTTTCTTTTTGTTTTTCTGTTTCAAAAGTGTCTTTTCTTTGCAATTCTTCCCATAAGGCCTGCACCCCTGAGTCTTCTCTTTACTGTTGTACATGAAACTGGTGTTGAGTGGGTAGAATTCAATGAAGCTGTCAGCTGAGGACATGTGAGGTGTCTATTTCTCAAGCTAGAGACTCTGATGTACTTATCCTCTTGTTTAGTTGTACATCTGGCCTTCCACATCTCTTTCTGTCCTTGTTAGAGTCAGTTGTCCTTTGTTTTTGAAGACTGTAGTGTACACCTTTGTAAGAAATCTTCCATTTTTTGGCAATTTCAAGCATTGTATAGCCTTCATTCCCCAAAACAATGATTGACTGACGAGTTTCTAGAGAAAGCTGTTACTTTTTTGCCATTTTTTACCTAATATTGACCTTAAGACATGCCAGTCTATTGCATACTGTGGCAACACAAAGACAATGTAAAGCATTTAACAAACCAAATAGCTTTCAGCAGTGTTTGATATAATGGCAAGTGATTTTCTAGTACCAAATTAGCAATTTAGCATGATTACTCAAGGATAAGGTGTTGGAGTGATGGTGCTGTTTTTTACATCAGTAATGTCCTGACTATACTTTGTGATCAGTTGAATGCCACTTTGGTGAATTAATGTACCAATTTCCTTCCGAAACAGCAAAATCTGTACATTATTCCAAACTTTTGGCCACCAGAGTGTGTGTATATATATATATATATATATAAACTAAGTATTATTTATCAAGTCATTATTAATTATTTTTGGCTTCCTTTCTATAAGTGATAAAGATTCAGTAGCTCGTGTATCTCCTCCAATAAATGAAGCACATTTTTAAAAATGTAATTAGCTTGTTATCATGTTTTTGTGTCTAACTTTGATTTCTGTTTCAGTAAATAAGCATCCCATTAAAATCCCTTGTGGGGTTTCGCTCGCTCAAGTGCATGGAAAGTATTTACAGAGTACAATTCAGTGTGCAGTGGAGATAGTCATCTCTGCTGTGGATCTTATTGCACTGTGGGAAAAGCACTGGTGGTTAGCATTGTGTTTTTGATGGCTAACCCAATATAGGTTGTTTTGTGGCTGGGTTATAACATTGGGGACGTTGGGGAAAGGAGGATATTTGTCATCATTGAAGAGCTTTCTGGATCTTCATGTTGCAAGAGAAAGTGTTGTAATGGTAGTGTGGAAATGACGCAAAACCCAAGCCTCTTGTTAGTTAATTAATTTGCTTAAATGACTCCCCTGTAAACTCAGTAAACTCCTACCAAGTTCTGTGCAATTCTTAAAGCTGCACTATGTAAGATTTTTTGGTTAAAAATGAACAAATTGCCATTATTGATTTAGTACATCAACAATTAGTGTTCAAAACAATGTCCTTACCTTACTTTGATTTACTACGTTAAGCCTATAAAAATGGTTTGTATTTTAAGCCGTCGGTTTTGATTTGGCGCGAAATCGCTGGTTTATGATGTTCATTCTTGCGTCATTACATCATGTCCACACACACAGGAAAGAAGTGCCGCCTGTCTCATGTTCCTGCTGGAGAAACTACGCTGTTCAACTCAGTTCAGTTCAGTTATCCGTTTGACGAAGTTGTTTACCTGCTATAATGCTTGGATATGTTTTCTGGTAGGGTTGTTGAAGCTAATATTGCTTGTCATGCTCTTATGAATCGAACATTACTTGTGTTAACCGATCGTGATGTATCTATATTGTCCGGTGATGTTACTGTGACTTGTTTAATATGTATGACTTCTGAAACTGACTTCTTGTAATTCTTATATTGCACATTTAAGCATATTATTTTTTACATTTAATAAAGTATATTTTATCCCCATCATTATTGAATCCTCATTTTATGTTTTAGTTTATGGTGTTATTATGTGCATTGCATAGACATGCTATTGTAATAACTGAAGCTGGACAATATAGTATAAAAATAATAAAGCCTTCTATTGAACTCGTATCAGCCATTTCACAAGTTTTAACCTCTTAAATTGAAAATTGTTGTACAATTCAAACATTCATAGTAGATAAAACCCTTGAATAATCATATTAAGATCTACTGGTGGTGGCTGAGGATAGTCCCCTGTTCTCTTTTTAAAAGTGCTTTGAGTGTAGTGTCAGAAAAGCGATTTAAGTGTAAAATTCAATCAAATATGTAAATATGAGTGTTGTTTATCTTCATCTAAGCAAGTAATTTTTCCATTTCAAATGTTTAATTGTATAACATAATATCAACATGAAAATAGCACGTTATGACTCTGGCTCCAGTCATGATCACACACAGGCGATGTCAAGGTAAGCTCAAACTGGGAGATTCATCCGCCAGAAGAGCAGTGCCAGAACACAACTGAAGCAATATATTCTTCTACAAATTGCTTGCAATTTAAGTTTCAACCAGAGATGGCACTAGAGAGCACAAAGTTACGTAGTGCAGCTTTAAGAGGAATGTTGCCCTAAGGTAGCCCAAAAATAGTCACTGTGCAAAAATCAGAAATGAACTAGATTTTGACATTTTCTAAAGCAAATGTGAGTGCTTGCCTGCAAAAGTCAACACCACAATGCTAGAGTGTTTTGGGAGGTTGCCAGGGATTTGCTAAGGCACATTGTTATGTGGTTGCTAGGGCTTTGTTAGGTGGTTGCAAGGGTGTTCTGGGTAGTTGCAAGGGTTTCCTGGCTGGTTTTAGGTTGTTGCTTACTGGCCAAAGTTTGTAAGCAAAGTCTCTATGATATTCTGGTCTGGATATGGCCCGGGTCCCTGCTTCAGTGTAAGTCTATGGAATTTTTTCACCTGTTTTGTCATCCACCAAGCAAATATCCATAAATCTGATCATTCATAGAAGAAATTGCACACCTCTCCTTAACCAGCTGCATGATTTGAAGTTAGTCATTGTGTGTGGACTCAACCAGAGATCCCTGGCTCAAAATTATTTTTTATAGATTTTATTTTACCGGGGAAAGATAAATATGAAATGCCATGGATTAATATTTGCCAAGTAATTCGTTATTTTGTACAGGGGGGTCAAAATGACAATTTTCACCTATGATTTTGGAGCAAAACTACAAGTCAAAAAATAATCTTAGAAAGGTGGTATCATCGTTATTTTATTTTTACATAGAGATATGTAGGTCTGTTACTAAAATCAGTTGACTTCAGCAAAGAATCTGAAGAGGCAGGACCCAAACGCAGAGTGAAACAAAGGATTTTATTAATACCAAAAATAAACAGAGCCAAAAACGAAAAAGTACCCCATAGGGGAAAAACAAAGTCCAGGGCAGTAAGCACACAGATGGGCTGGGCTGGATCAAAACGGAGCAGAACACTGAACCGACAGGATGAGAGAACAAGACGAACTGGCACAGGACAGTGCACACGAAGAGAATAAAACAGGGAGAGAAATCAACAAGTTAATAGCCACAAAACAAAATGAAGCCACGTGCTCGCACAAAAAAAACACCCGAATGGCACGAGCATATATCGCCAAGACAATAAGGCAACTTGCGCTCATGCCAACAAACAGACAGGAGGAGTGAATGCATGGCAACGCAACAAAGCAATGGCATGCACTCTCACACTAGACAAAGCCTGAGTGTACATCGCAAGGCAAACACCACGCAATGCATGCAACAGGCGAGAGAAGACACCTGTGCAAGTGTTCGGCCACAAGTAAAACCGACATCTAAGACAGAAGTGACCAAACCCCAGCACAACGTGAAGACGGCTCGCGACTCAGACGCACAGCACAAAGCGAGCGCAACGCGAAGTGCACCCGCGGTCACGTAAGACAAACACAATCAATTGACATGAGTGCATGTCGCCAAGATGACATAAGAGCAATGCGTTCATGCCAATAAAAGACCAGACATGGAGCATGAGTGTCCAGATCCCGACACCAGAACCAAAACCAAACCAGACAGGAGAGTCAGGATCCAGACACCATGCTCCGAACATGAAACACAAGACCGACCACAGAGCGCACGGCAGGAAACCACAACCTGAAACCGTGCGCTCACACAGAGACAGAAAACAAAACACAACACAGACACAAGAGTGTCAGGATTCTGTTGCAACAAAAACCCAGACTGTCAAAGTGACAGGATCCTGACACCTTGTTGCATTATGTACCAATTGCGTGAGTTGGAATGCCTATAACTCCAGAAGTATTAAAGTATTAGAAGTATTACCTTAACATCCTTTTAGGTTTTGATTCAGAACAAATGCTTGTTGTTATATCTTAATTTTTAAGGTGCTATATGGTTAAATCCCAGCGATATGGGGCTCTCAATGTGGCTCCATCCAAAAAAATTAACATTTTTACCCTTTATTAATGGTTGTGCTTCAGATATGAATGATACCTCAAATTGTGCAGCTTGTTGTGCTAGTACAGGCTTTTTGCCTTATATAAAATATAGTTTCTTACTTATTTCCTTTTCATTTTGGGTTGAAATGTGGTCTGGGCATGTTTTGCTGAGATTCACCCATTGAATCTAGCTCTAGTTGGGTTTTGTTTGAAGTGAGTGCGTCCTTTCTTCACATATTACGGATGTGTTGATGTTTACAGTGAGAAGACACTGTGGGAGTTCATCACCATGGAGTTCTCATTATACATTCACAGAGCAGACTCAAAGAGAAGCTAAATTTGGAGAGATGTGGACCATGTGCTGCTCACAGGCCTGATAATGAATGCGACTGCTGCCTTCATGTAATCAGACACTTATGAAATGTGTACATGCTGGCAGGGCTTTGATAGCACATTGTTCCTAGACTCCGCGGGGTTGCCAGCACCTCACCTTCCTCCTCCTTTAACATGCCGGTCAGGAAGTTATTTTTCTTGGCACGTGTCATTGACATTAACAGCATAATTTATTTTCTACAGTTCTAGAGACATGAAACATGTTGGTGTTTTACTTTTCATCTTTAGGTGGTGGTCTGGTTCCGGAAGTAAAAAGAATCTCCCATTCATGTTCTCCAAAGGGGAATTGATTATTAACGATAACTTATAAACCTTTATTTTATATATATATATATATATATATATATATATATATATATATATATATATATAGACACACACACACACACACACACACACATATAACATATCATTTTTAGGTCACTGTGTCAAGTTAAACGTAGTTTAATACTTGGGGATCTCAAGATGTGTTTTTCTAAGTTCGGATTTGCACTCCATCAAGCTGTTTTTTTGAATGCAAGAAAGCGTCCTCATGTTGTGCTGTCTGCTGAAGGGTTGTTTGTTCTCTGTATAAGCTGTGCATTGCCTATACAGCTGAAGTTTCACTTACTGCCCGCTGGAGAAAACAGGTGGTACTTTAAGCTTAAATTGTTTAGGAATCTTTCTTATTACGATCCGGGGACATGATTAATTGCGTTCATTTGTTAATGTGTTATTTTTATATAATTAATTACACTGAATCAACGTTAAATCAACAGCCCTAATATACAGCTCTGGAAAAAAATTAAGAGACCACTGCAAAATTATCAGTTTCTCTGGATTTACTATTTACAGGTATGTGTTTGAGTAAAATGAACATTTTTGTTTTATTGTATAAAGAATTGACAACATTTCTCCCAAATTCCAAATAAAAATATTGTCATTTAAAGCATTTATTTGCAGAAAATGACAACTGGTCAAAATAACAAAAAATATGCAGTGTTTTCAGACCTCTAATAATGCAAAGAAAATAAGTTCATATTCATTTGTAAACAACATAATACTAATGTTTTAACTTAGGAAGAGTTCAGAAATCAATATTTGGTGGAATAACCCTGATTTTCAATCACAACTTTCATGCATCTTGGCATGCTCTCTACCAGTCTTTCGCATTGCTGTTGGGTGACTTTATGCCACTCCTGGCGCAAAAATTCAAGCAGCTCGGCTTGTTTGATGGCTTGTGCCATCAATCTTCCTCTTGATCACATTCCAGAGGTTTTCAATGGGGTTCAGGTCTGGAGATTGGGCTGGCCATGACAGGGTCTTGATCCGGTGGTCATCCATCACACCTTGATTGACCTGGCTGTGTGGCATGGAAAAAACAATCCTCAGCTTTGGGGAACATTGTCAGAGCAGAAGGAAGCAAGTTGTCTTCCAGGATAACCTTGTATGTGGCTTGATTAATGTGTCCTTCACAAAGACGAATCTGCCCGATTCCAGCCTTGCTGAAACACCCCCAGATCATCACCGATCCTCCACCTGGTCGTCTAATGGTTAGACGGAGACCTGGATAGGCCTTCAAGCCACAGTGTCTCGCACCCACTGTGAAATTTGGTGGAGGATCGGTGATTATCTGGGGCATAAAGTCACCCAACAGCAATGCGAAAGACTGGTAGAGAGCATGCCAAGATGCATGAAAGCTGTGACTGAAAGAGGGTTATTCCACCAAATATTGATTTCTGAACTCTTCCTAAGTTAAAACATTAGAATTGTGTTGTTTAAAAATGAATATGAACTTATTTTCTTTGCATTATTCGAGGTCTGAAAACACAGCATCATTTTTGTTGTTTTGACCAGTTGTCATTTTCTGCAAATAAATGCTTTAAATGACAATATTGTTATTTGGAATTTGGGAGAAATGTTGTCAGTACTTTATAGAATAAAACAAAAATGTTCATTTTACTCAAACACATACCTATAAATAGTAAATCCAGAGAAACTGATAACTTTGCAGTGGTCTCCAGATATATATATATATAATTTGAATAGCACATTTCATACATAAAATGAAGCTCAAATTGCTTCACAGGTGAATATATAAAATCAATATCTTAGCATCATCTAGCAAAACAAAGGGTTGAATTCATGCAATATTTCTAAAAGCAGGTCTTAGTAACATAATTTATGTGAGATTTAAAGCTCAGTTCACTATCTAGTATGACACCAAGGTTCCTCACTTGTGTCTTTGACAGTAGAGCCAGTGTATGTAGTGCAGTTTAAATTTTCTCTCTCTCATTTTTTTTGCCAACAATAAAAATAAAAACAATGAAAAAAGTTTTATCCTCTTTCAGTTTCAGAAAGCTTGTGTTCATCCATAGTAGGATGCTGTATATAGTATATTAGACATTATAAATATAGGATTAAGATGGAAAATTATTATTTATTTTTTTAGGCCCTAAAAATAGTCTACATTTTCTGAAGCAAAATGTAATTTCTTATTTATTTCTTTTGATTTCGGGGTGAAATATGACCTAGACGTGTTCTTGACAGGTTTTGTGAGATTTGCCCTTCTGTTTGATATAAGATCATAATGATAGTCTCGGGAGATCAGTGATGGCACGGCCTACACCACCTCCTCCTCATCTTCATCAGAATCTGCCCTCCAGGTGGCTTTGATATGAGTTTATCCGCCGGTCCAGAGGTGGATTGGGGTTTTGTGGCAGCTTAAAGTCTCCTGATGGATTCTGCTCTTTGTCGATGCTGTTGGTACGGCGTTCTGCTTCACCAATTTACTTTTTCACCTCATCTGTGCCCTCCGTCTACCTCGGTTTTGGTGACATTGAAATTGTCCAGGAGAATGTCCTTTAAAAAAAGATGCTTTCCTTTACCTTCTCTCCTCTTTAAAGGGATTGTTCACCCCAAAAACAATGTCTGTTCACTTCAAACCTGTATGACTTTCTTTCTTCTGTGGAACACAAAAGGGGAGTTTTTGAAGAATGTCCTCACCGCTCTTTTCTATATAATGAACGTGAATGTGGACTGAGGCTGTCAAGATACAAAATGACATAAAAGCACCAGCAAAAGTGGTCTAAACTACTTGTTCGCTATATATTCCAGTTCGATAGCTTTGGATGAGAAACAGACAAAATGTAAGACGTTATTCACTGAAAAATTTCAAAACTCGTCCTTGCTCACCTTTGCACGTTAATGAGAAAAGTAGCAATGCCCATTTCATGAACAAATCTTTCTTTTGAGTCAGACCTTTTCAGATCTTTTTGGTCTAAAAACACAATATTTGATTGGAGAACTACTGTGAAGGGACAGATTTTCAGTGACTAACAACTTCAATTTCATTCATTTCCTCACACAAAACTATACAATGAAAAAAAAAGATTTGTTGGCTCAACAACCATAATCATATAGCATTAGAAAATAAATAGCTTCTACTCAGAAACGTACATATTTATAACATTTGTAGCTTTATTTAATTTGCATCAATATGTACAACACAAAATATTAATTATAAGGTGAACTTAGAGTTATACATAAAGTAAAAGAATAATTGTTAGTTACTTGAACTTCTTTGGCTTAAAAATACATAAGATTACGATTTTAAGTACTACTAACTCAAACGATGAAGTACAGAACTGAGGGAAGTTTTGGGGAAATACTTAAAAGTCCTTGCGCATTAAAAAAAATGTAAGCACATTTGTTTGGTCAAAAGGAACTTATTTGGGGCATTTATTTAGTTGTTATTAAAAATGTATAGAGATTGTAGCTCTTTTTAGTATTATTTATGTTGTTTTACTGTAATTTACTGGGGGGGTAAAGTCACCATGCCATTTTTTCTTGCACATGTGCATTGCTGAAGTGCATCTTTATCTTAGCTTAATTCTTTAATGACTGACCTCAGTTAATATTTCCTTTTGAGCCAGTTAAATTAGGAAAAACAATAATATTAGAGTAAATTGAAACAACATGCCATTAGTTGTTAAATCTTATTTATGTGACATACCTTTTTTTTTCTTCCCAATTTGGAATGCCCAATTCCCAATGCGCTCTAAGTCCTCGTGGTGGCGTAGTGTCTCGCCTCAATCCGGGTGGTGGAGGATGAATCTCAGTTGCCTCCGCATCTGAGAACGTCAATCACGTGACTTGTTGAGCGCGTTACAGCGGAGACATAGCACGTGTGGGACTTCACACTATTCTCCGCGGCATCCACGCACAACTCACCATGTCCCCCACCGAGAGCGATAGCAACACATTATTGCGACCACGAGGAGGTTACCCCATGTGACTCTACCCTCCCTAGCAACCGGGCCAATTTGGTTGCTTAGGAGACATGGCTGAAGTCACTCAGCACGCCCTGGATTCGAACACATGACTCCAGGGGTGGTAGTCAGCGTCAATACTCGCTGAACTACCCAGGCTCCCCTCTGACATACCTTTTTAAGGATATCTAACAAAGGTTTTCTAGTTATTCTGACATAATAATGCACATAAGTTGAATTTACTGAAAAAGTGTGATGCAAAAATGCTACTTATATATTTTAAGTAAATCCAACACATAATTTTTTTCAGTGTACTCTATGTCGTCAGAAGACTTGTAATAAAGCATAAAAGTCCATCCATCCATCCAACTTCTAAAGCCGCTTGTTCTATTTAGGGTCGCAGGTAGTGCTGGAGCCTATCCCAGCTGTCTTGGGTCGAAGGCAGGGAAACCTCCTGGACAGGTGGCCAGTCCATCACAGGGCAAACACACACAGACATACACACTCTCACCTACGGGCAATTTAGAATTTCTAATTCACTTAACCTGCATGTTTTTGGACTGTGGGGGAAACTGGAGCACACAGAGGAAACCCACACAAACACGGGAAGAATATGCAAACTCCACACAGAAAGGCCCTGGGTGAGCCGGGACTCAAACCGGGGACCTTCTTGCTGTGAGGCGACAGTGCTACCCACTGAAACACTGTGCCTACAAGTCATATGGACTATTTGTATGGTACATTTATGCTAAGATTTTGGAGCTTGACAGCCCCAGTCCTTATTGACTTTCATTATTTGGAAAAGAGTTGCCAAGATATTATTCAAAAATTCACCTTTTGTGTTCCATTGAAGAAACAAAGTCATAAGGGTTTGGAATGACATGAGAGTGAGTAAATGATGACAGAATATTCATTGTTGGGTGAACTGTTCCTTTAAAGACATGTTTCCATGGTGAGAAAAAGCTAGAGGCAGGAGTAATTTTTCAGTGCGATGGGTGTGGCGTCAATGAAAGCCTGTGTGAGTGTCACCTATATTGAATTTGCAAATCTTGATGCTCTCAGCTCAGTGTAGGCGTCATGAGTTTGAAATTAAAGATTCATATGCTCCACAGGAGAGCAACATGGTAAGCCATGTGCTCATCACATTTCCAGGTTTAGCTTCTGCTGAAAAGATGCAAGCAATGTTGACTAAAAGGTTTCTTTTGTGAGCATTTTACACCGGCGCAAAATCCCCCCCTCCCCTCCTCAGAAAAGAATACGCCCCCTCAGCTGTGCCACAATCATGCATCTGACTATTCTTGCTGTTCTGCCTATATGCAGATACAGTGAAAGTGGAGATATTCAGTTTATGAATTTCCAATAAGGTATTATCTTGCTATGAAAGGAATATTGGAGATACTTCCACTGTCATTTTCCCGATCCACAAAAGGATTGCCGTATAAATGGAACCATTTTGGCAGGTCCAAGAGAAAGAGACAAACAGACACCAGTCAATGACATGTACACACATACAGTACACACCTAATCATGAGTGTTGATTATTCTGTAATCAATGAGTGTTGATTATTCATGTTTTTGAGACGTTACAGACATTACAGCTGATTTTCTGTAAAGCTGAATAAATCATTCTTATTCAAAGTATGTCCAGCATCATCCAATCAGTGCCAACCATGTTAAAATTAGGGGTGTGCAGCGAAGCCATTATCTGTATCTGTTCATATGACAAAATTATGTATCCATTATGTATCTGTATCCGCCTCTGTATTCGGATAGAACCGGGTGTGGGCGGGGCTTAAACCGGAAGTGCTTCAAAACTAAATGAAATGCCCATTTGTATTACTCTTACATTTATAGTTTCTATTATAAAATATGCCTTGTATATGCCTTTTCATAATAATAGCCTAATAATAATAATTATTATTATTATTATTATTAATATACAATTATTATTTACTAAAATATTATTATTATTTTTTTCTTAACAGATGAAGCTGAATTTGTAGGCTACATTAACTGTAGAATATGTTGTGGTTTCTCCTGGTATTTCAGATATTAATATCCGCATGAATTTTCAATTGTCGGTGCATGTATAACAACATTATTCTGAAGGCAAGAGGTGTCAAGCAAAATGTGAAATGTCAAGTACACATTTTGCAGTGAATAATAAATACAAATCAAACATTAAAAAAATTAAAATAAAATCAATAGCCTACAAACAGGTTAAAGTCCCATAAATCTATCAGGAATTATTACGATAGAACATCATTATTTAGTTAAATAATAATAATAATAATGTTAAATTTATATAGTGTCTTACCAGAGTTCAAGAACACTTAACATTTTCAAATTTAGCACAGTTTAATGAAGAAGAAGAAGAAGAAGAAGAAGAAGAAAAGCATGTTTCCGTTTCTTCATTTTACGTAAGGAGGAATATTCCAAATAGATGAATACTCTTTGGAGCATTTAAACCTTTATGGAGTATTTTAACTTTTGTTTCAGAATAAAGTCTTAACCAGTTAATAACCTTAATCGCTGATGTGGATATAAATGTGGTCAACTTTAAGAGACAGATAGATGGGGGCCTGGCTAGCTCAGCGAATAAAGATGCTGACTACCACCCCTGGAGTTCGCAAGTTCGAATCCAGGTCATGCTGAGTGACTCCAGCCAGGTCTCCTAAGCAGCCAAATTGGCCCAGTTGCTAGGGAGGGTAGAGACACATAGGGTAACCTCCTCGTGGTCGCTATAATGTGGTTTGCTTTCGGTGGGGCACGTGGTGAGTTGTGAGTGGATGCCTCCACACGCACTATGTCTCTGCGGTAACACGCTCGACAAGCCACGTGATAAGATGCGCAGATTGACGGTCTCAGATGTGGAGGCAACTGAGATTCATCCTCCGCCACCCAGATTGAGGTGAGTCACTACGCCACCACAAGGACTTAGAGTGCATTGGGAATTGGGCATTCCAAATTGGGGAGAAAAAGGGGAGACAGGTAGATGGGCTCTGGCATAAAATCATCACTGTAGGTCAGGAATTTAACATCGCGCTCAGGTTTAGGCTATAAATAAATACGTGTGAATCGTGTATATGATGTCTTATCTTAGTTAATGTTACACTTGACAATCTCCAGACACGCACAATTAACAGAGACCACAAACGGTGTCGAGACCGCCCCCATCCGATCTGAAATCAAAACGTGCGCATTTTCATTCATAAGGTTTACACTTTAGAAATATTGGCTGTACAGATTCATAAATTCGTTGTTATTTTGGATGTTTATTTAAAATGCTTTATCCTTGTGCTTTTTGGATAATCAGTCATACAAATATTTTTTATATTATTCAGATGAATCCATTATTCCTGCCTTGTCTTACCAGAGGCACTTTTGTTGGTGCTGCATCCGTAGGAGTGCTTCAAGGAAATCAACATCATGTTGTTGTGTCGCGTGACTCGGTGCGACAGAAGTTAACCCTTTAAATGACAGTCTAGATTCTTGTGAACATTATTCAGTCAGTTTTTATTCATTTAAATGATGCATTGCTTATAGCGAAGTCAAAATACAACATCCATGCATGTGGATACAGGGTCGCACGAGGTTAAAGTAGGAAGTATTTATTATAGTATTTATTTGCTTAGTCTTATTGGCCGCATACAAAGTGCAACTAAATATGTATTACAATCATTAAAAGCAAAAAATAATAATAATAATAATTTCAGTATTTGTGTCTTGTTTTGCAGCAAAAATAGCTAAACATCCTTAAAGCAACATAAGTCTACCTGAGAAACAAAACTGTGTAAGATAAAACTTTTTTTCAGAGAACATATATATATATATATATATATATTATTTTCAATCCACACATCTTATCACATGGTTTGTTGAGCATGTTACCATGGAGACATAGCACGTGTGGAGGCTTCACACCATCCACCGCGGCATCCACGCACAACTCACCACGAGCCCCACTGAGAGCAAGAACCACATTATAGGGACCATGAGGAGGTTACCCCATGTGACTCTACCCTCCCTAGCAACCATGCCAATTTGGTTGCTTAGGAGACCTGGCTGGAGTCACTCAGCACGCCTTGGGATTTGAACTTGCGAACTCCAGGGGTGGTAGTCAGCGTCTTTACTCACTGAGCTACCCAGGCCCCACTTCAGAGAATATATTTTGAATAAAATTAATTTTTTTAATTACATTTTTTTTTAAAGCATAAACCTCACTAAATTTGAGGCTTTCATACTTCAGTAGACCACAAAAGATTATTTTATTTTTTTTAATCTTCAGGTGTGGTGCAACATTAGGGAGGGAATTTTCATTTTTGGGGGGAACTGTCCTTTAAAACAAAAACAAGCTATTTGCCACTTGGTTAGAAAAATAAAATAGTACTGGGCGAGTTAGCGTTGGGTGATATGGCTAAAACTATATCTCAATATTTTTCAGGCCATTGTCGATATTTGATATATATCTCAATAATTACGTATTTGCTCAAAAGTGATTTTTTTTTTTTTTTTTTTTTATCAATTTCATCCAAACAGGCATATTGTAGCCAAATAGATTCAATATTTTAAAGGCACTGAATAAAAATCTATTTAAAAATAATGAAGGCATGTTTCCCACAGTTTTTCACTAAATGAACACAAGGGAAAATGAGATTTAATCATTTTTATTGATATGCACTTTTATATTTATATTTTATCTTCAGTGACACATATTAGCATAATAAAAAGCATTATTTACCTTCATATATACACTCACTCAGAACTTTATTAGGAACACCTGTAAATTCAGGGGATAATCTAATCAGCCAATCGTGTGGCAGCAGTGCAATGCATAAAATCAATCAGATACGGGTCAGGAGCTTCAGTTAATGTTCACATCAACCATCAGAATAGGGGAAAAATGTGACCTCAGTGATTTCGAGCGTGGCATGACTGTTGGTGCCAGATGGGCTGGTTTGAGTATTTCTGTAACTGCTGATCTCCTGGGATTTTCATGCACAACAGTCTCTAGAATTTACTCAGAATGGTGCAAAAAACAAAAAACATCCAGTGAGCGGCAGTTCTGCGGATGGAAACGCCTTGTTGATGTGAGAGGTCAAAGGAGAATGGCCAGACTGGTTCAAGATAACAGAAAGGCTGCGGTAACTCAGATATCCGCTCTGTACAATTGTAGTGAGCAGAATAGCATCTCAGAATGTACAACATGTCGAACCTTGAGGTGGATGGGCTACAACAGCTGAAGATAATGTCTGGCACTTTATTAGGACCATAGTGTTCCTAATAAAGTGCTCAGTGAGTGTATTTTCCAAAACATTTTTTAAATGAACAAGGTGTGCAAAAGCTACTAGTTTTTGGAACCCTGTTGAATATTGCATAATACTAAAATATTACTGTGGGACCCAGTCAAGTTTATTATTATAATATTATACTGAATTATCATTATTATTTTGAGGATTAGATTTGTTTTATATGAAAGTAATATATTTCTGTCCAAATTAGTTTACCTTCACCTAGAGCTTTTATTTTGACACTGAAAGTGCAGTGTGTATTTGAAAGTTGAAAATGTTATACAATCTGGTGAAATGCTGTCATCTCCTCCTTTTCTGTGTCGATTTTGTAGATTTGTATAATAACTCTTAACGGTTTGACATTTTGCGAATACTTGAACCTGCAGTACTTTTCTTTTACAATGCATTTGAACTGCTCTAAAAGCCATTAAAACCCAAGCCTATGCACAGAACTGACCATTTATTAACCCATTTATTCTGAATCGCACACAAGCCATGTTTATCTTTGTATGTCTTTAATCACAGCCTTTTGCAGTTTAATAATCACATATGACCATATCAGTATGTTGGTGTTATTTTGATTAAGCCCTGAAGGATCGTGAAATTAGTCTACTGATGCTCTTTATGAAACTTAAAGGCTAAATAAATAGCAATACATTAAAATAATTGTGATATTCACAATATTGCTTAATTTTATATCATCAGCAAAGTCATCTTGACTATATCCTGATTATTTCATATATCGCCTAGCCCTAAAGCCAGATCATCCATTGAGCCACATTCAAATCTTGTTTTATGCCTTATTGGAACTATTTGCACACTTAGGATTATAATTGAATGGAAATCCACCCCCAAACGGTAGGAAAGGTCATAGCTCATAGATTTTTGCTCTGTTTGTTTGCGACACAACATGTCGACTTATTATGTCCCAACCAATGGCGTGAGTTTGGGGGCAGTCTATCTGTTTGATCGACTAATGGAAGATGAAGGACTATTTGGGAAACCTGTTTGGAAACAATCATTAATTTTGTCATTCCATTTGGTGCCATAGAGACACAGAATTGACACACTTCACCTTCACAGAGGCTAAGAGTGTAAGTAGTTTGTCTGCTCAGATGATCGACATTTAATGTGCAAATCCAGCTAACCCCACTCTATCTGTTTCTGTCCCACGTTGTAAAATATACATGAGCTGTCTCGAGCATTAGCAACTCTCTCTGACACTTTGAAACGCTATCAGTCACGATTGACCCGACCAGACACTCCACATATTTCAACAGCTTCACTCCATCAAATGGACAATCCCTCACTCTCTCCCTTCAATCTCCATAAACACCCCCCCTCAAATGACTGACAACTTATTAAGCTGACATTTGGCGTGTCTGTAGAAAAGACAGCTCTCGGACTCTCTCACCTGAGACGTCAGTGTCTATTCAGAAAAGCTGTACAGCTGAGGCAGTCTCCCATGTAGACTTTTCCAATTATGTTCCCAAGTGGGAACATCTGATGTAGGGGGGCCAGAACAATGCCCCCGTATAAAAGGCCTGTGAGATGTCTTCAGCTGAGTAAGTGCAGCCTTAAATGGGTTATTTTGATGGAAGAACCAAGGTGATGGCCACCCTTCCCCTCCCTTTCCCCAGAAAACCCCCTTTGAAGGGCCCTGCCAGGGTCCAACCCACAGTTGCCCATCCTTCAGACCCCTGTAATGTAATCTGGAGTGTCTCCCATTGCAGACAGGGACAGCACAAACCATATTAGTGTGTAAATGCAGGGAGGGGTAATAAGGAAGCTCTCAACCCAAGAGAGGGTGCAGAAAAAACACTGGATGTGAGCCAGTTCCCAGACACCCTTGCTCTCGTCTTCAAAACTCAACAGAGTTTATTATCTGCCCATATATGAAGATGACTCTAAAACAGGGCCAAGCGAAGGAGCCACATGGGGCGACAAGCGACACCAGACCATTAAAATGTTCAGCTTTTACGTTTGGACTAGGTTTAAAAGGGCTTGCTTATTTCATTGGGTATGTTCCAGATTCCAATATGGACATCTTGGCTAATTAGGCTAGTCATTCATTATTCTCTGACTGTCTTGTTTCTGTCATTCTTTCTTTTCTTTGATATATTTTAAACGACTCCCCATGTCTCTTCCAGCATCTCTTCTTTCTCTTCTTACAGTTTTATGACCTAGAATTCCCCCTACAGCTATTCTCTCTTGCTGTGCTTTAGTGCAATACGTTTTGCTGGGCATCAAGAACAAAAAAGTTAAATCATGAAGAAAAAACAAATTCACACGGAGCATTTAGGTTCCACTAGTTTCAGCCTCAGACAACATGAAACAAAGTCATGTACCGAGTTGATATAGTGAGGGCATTTGATGATAAAATAATTACTGGATTTGCTGTAGATTTTCAGGTAAGTTGCACTGATGTTTGAGGCGCTTGGTAGCAAGTTTAACTAGAACAACCAGAACTGGATAATCTGCTTTGTTTTCTGAGTTATGTCAGTGAATAATTATATTAGCTTGACAAAGCCAACATACTGATATTCTAGATCTTTGAAGCTACATCCACCAAAGTTGGCACAGACCTTCAGACTGTTCTGTCTCGGCTTGCTATGACTTTTCTAACTGATCAGATTTATGGTTTTTGAACAGATGCCATTCAAAATCCTATCCACAGTTTTCCTGAGCAACCACTGGGCGGCACCATGATTTAAAAAAAAATAAATTATCGCCTTTTCTCCCAATTTGGAATGCCCAATTCCCACTACTTAGTTGGTCCTCATGGTGGCGTGGTTACTCACCTCAATCCAGGTGGTGGAGGACAAGTCCCAGATGCCTCCGCTTCTGAGACCATCAATCTTATCACGTGGCTCGCTGTGCATGACACCGCGGAGGCTCATGCTACTCTCCGCGATCCACGCACAACTTACCATGTGCCCCATTGAGAGCGAGAACCCCTAATCATGACCACGAGGAGGTTACCCCATGTGACTCTACCCTACCTAGCAACTGGGCCAATTTGGTTGCTTAGGAGACCTGGCTGGAGTCACTCAGCATGCCCTGGATTCAAATTCATGACTCCAGGGGTGGTAGTCAGCGACAATACTCGCTGAGCTAACCATGCCCCGGGCGGCGCCATGATTATTCTAATTGCCTATTTTCTATTTCTGGTCTTGAGACGCCAAGAGAAAACTGCCAAAACGAGTGATCCAGAGGAGAACAACAACCATTTAAGTGTTACTTGGAGTAAAAATGAATTTCAGGCTCAACTTTGGCAGTTGTTGGCTGTCATAATAACTCAGATTAATTCATGATATCAGCGTAACTAAACTCGGATCATTGCTTCATATCATACACACTTAGGTGAGACACTGTCTTTAAAAAAAAAGGTCATCTAGACTCTGTGAAGTATAGGTATGTTTTTTGACCATTTTTACAAATGTAATACCCTAAACATTACACAACCTGCTAAGAATTTACGCCGATACAAGTGAGACCGGAAATTGAAAACAGTCGAATCGTGGAGCACTTCTGCGCTCAGGAAAAAGGTGGATATACTTGTATTAACGGAATGTTCATATGGGCCAAGAATGTTCAAACTCCAACTGTCAAAAAATTCAAATGTAAACAAGGCCTTTAATCTGCTTTAGGCCACTTCCACATGAATATATTATTATTATTATTATTATTTCAAAAGCATAAATTTTGCTACGTTTTGGCCTTCCGTCCGTCATTTTAGTCCAGCGAAAACGCCTCCCAAGTGGATTCATTTGAAAATGGCATCTTCACATTGTAATGTGGACAGGGAAACTGAGATATTTGAAAACTATGACGTATTTGTTGTCATGTGATGCAGTCATGTGATCCATTCAAACCAAAGCAATCAAGATGGTGGCCCATGTTGTAGCAGCGCCACAGACTATTTAGTAGAGATGGGCCACATCTATTAAAATTAATGAGAGAAACTGGAACACCCAACGTTCAGCAGATGTAGAAAGGAAGTCCTACCTTACAGGTAAAAGAGCCAATCACCTTTTAGATACAGACATCGCTGTCAATCAACTCCACAACGCGTATGCGCATTAGCTAACCTTCAAACTTATTTTATACAAGGCTTTGTCAAGCCAACATCAAAGCCTGTCTTGACCAACTTTACCTATCTAAACTATATTTAGAATCTAGTATCTATTACTTTATTTCAGACAGAAAATCTGATCTGATCACAGAGTCTATTTTCCACTATTTTTTTCAGTGTTTTATGTACAACTGTTTGCATAATTATTTGAGTAAATCTTTTTCCATGTTGGTCTATTTTCGAGGTACCAATTATTTCAGATGAACATGTCTCAAAATGTCACGTAAAACAAAGCTAATTGTGATTGTTCGCTTTAAATGTCAGTCAGACAGTCACCTTCCAGTTTAAATGCCAAAGTATACTTCAGTTTTCCACGTGACGCAAATTTCGTCATCAGCACAGTACACGTGTACAGTCCGCATCTTGGCAGGTCGTCGGTGCATGCGCCTGCCGTTGACTGTATTAAAAGAGTATCGCAAAGCAATCGTAATGTGCAGGCATCAAACACATCCCTATTGGCTCGCGGTCAAAAGAGTATGCTTAAAAAGGCTGAGCGCTCTTGACTTTGTGCGAGACAGAGTGGCACATGGGGAAAAAAAGGAAGAGTACCCTAGCCGTAGGTGGGCAGTTGCAATGGAGACCAGACTTTATGCTGATAGTCAAAGGTCTGGCTAGAGATTTTTCTGACTCATCCTCTCTTCCCAACAGATCTGCTCTCCTCAACTGTGGACAGCGTGTTTGTGTTCCAGGAAGGGGTGGAAGGCGACACTAACGCAGCTACTGCGTACGACGCTATAGTAGTGGAACAGTGGACAATCATCGATGTGAGTGTCACTCAAATGCACTTCCATTCTGTTTTTAGAGCAGCTATTGTCCTATTTTCATGTACAGAACAACATGACCCAATATGCCTTTAATATAAATGGCTCAATTTGAATAACGTGAAGTAGTGTTTTGATCATGATTGACTCGCATATTTGAACGAATCATTCTTTTTCACTTCCATGCAGTCCCCTCTTTTTAAAGTCCTGCTTTCTAAGACTGACTGTAGCACGAGCATGGTCCTATCCTCTTTAAGTGGGCGGTTCTTGAACAGAACAAGCTGCAAAGTAGACCAGACTTTATGTCGATAGTCAAAAGACTGGCTATGTGAGACTACCAGCACTGAGTGCGTGAAATTACTTGACATACTCCTAACAAACATTCAATTAAGTGAAGCTACTAAAACATTGTCTTGAAGGTCACTACAAATTACACAAAAAAAAAGCTGAAAATCCCATTTCACATTAGAACTTCCTGTCTAAGTGACAGTAATAGGCCCTGCTGCTCAGAGTGACTAAGCCTTGCTTGTTTAAATCAGATATCTTGCCAGTTCGCCATTGATTACTCTCAAGTTGGTCTCGCTTGCGTTTATTTGTGTGTGTGTGAGTGTGTGTGAGGAGTGAATGAACTGGGCAGTGTTTCTTTAGTTAGCGCTGTATACTATCAGCGTAATCCAGCTTTGAGCTTTATTTTATAATCCTACAGCCCTCCTGTCTTTCTCTCTGCCTGTCTCTCTCTTTTCTACTGAAGCATGGAGTTTTTTAATGTAGCTGAGGGTAAGGACACACCGCCTCTGGCCAGCATTATTCAGAGCAGATCGACTGACGCGCAGCATTCAAATCTAACTTTGCTTCACATTTCCCTGTGTGCAGTGCGATTGTAATTGAAAAGAAATAGTTCACCCAAAAATTTAAATTCAGTCATTATTTACTCAACCTCATGTTGTTTCATGTGGCCAGGATACTCTTAAAAAAAAAGTACCTTTTGTGTTCCACGGAAGAAAGTCATACAGGATTGGAATGACATGAGGGTGATAATTAGTTATTCAATTTTAAATAAAAACTCAGCAAAAAAAGAAACGTCCTCTCACTTTCAATTGCTTTTATTTTCAGAAAATTTAACATGTGTAAATATTTGTATGAACATAAAAAGATTCAACAACTGAGACATAAACTGAACAAGTTTCACAGACCTGTGACTAACAGAAATGGAATAATGTGTCCCTGAACAAAGAGGGGGTCAAAATCAAAAGTAACAGTCAGTATCTGGTGTGGCCACCAGCTGCATTAAGTACTGCAGTGCATCTCCTCTTCATGGACTGCACCAGATTTGGCAGTTCTTGCTGTGAGATGTTACCCCACTCTTCCACCAAGGCACTTGCAAATTCCCGGACATTTCTGGGGGGAATGGCCCTAGCCCTCACCTTCCGATCCAACAGGTCCCAGACGTGCTCAATGAGATTGAGATCCGGGTCCAATGATGCTGTGACACACCGCCCCAGACCATGACAGACCCTCCACCTCCAAATCGATCCTGCTCCAGAGTACAGGCCTCGGTGTAACGCTCATTCCTTCGTTGATAAACACGAGTCTGACCATCAACCCTGGTGAGACAAAACTGCGACTCGTCAGTGAAGAGCACTTTTTGCCAGTCCTGTCTGGTCCAGCGAAGGTGGGTTTGTGCCCATAGGCGACATTGTTGCCGGTGATGTCTGATAAGGACCTGCCTTACAACAGGCCTACAAGCCCTGAGTCCAGCCCCTCTCAGCCTATTGCGGACAGTCTGAGCACTGATGGAGGGATTGTGCATTCCTGGTGTAACTCGGGCAGTTGTTGTTGCCATCCTGTACCTGTCCCGCAGGTGTGATATTCGGATGTACCGATCCTGTGCAGGTGGTGTTACACGTGGTCTACCACTGCGAGGACGATCAGCTGTCCTTCCTGTCTCCCTGTAGCGCTGTCTTAGGCGTCTCACAGTACGGACATTGCAATTTATTGCCCTGGCCACATCTGCAGTCCTCATGCCTCCATGCAGCATACCTAAGGCACGTTCACACAGATGAGAAGGGACCCTGGGCATCTTTCTTTTGGAGTTTTTCAGAATTAGTAGAAAGGTCTCTTTAGTGTCCTAAGTTTTTAGAACTGTGACCTTAATTGCCTACCGTCTGTAAGCTGTTAGTGTCTTAATGACCGTTCCACAGGTGCATGTTCATTAATTGTTTATGCTTCATTGAACAAGCATGGAAAACATTGTTTAAACCCTTTACAATAAAGATCTGTAAAGTTGTTTGGATTTTTACAAAATTATCTTTAAATACAGTGTCCTGAAAAAGTGATGTTTCTTTTTTTGCTGAGTTTATTTAGCTAGTTATCTGTTCCATTGTGTTAATGTATTTATTAATGTATTTTAAGTTAGTGTATCTATCTATCTATCTATACAGTGTGTGTGTGTGTGTGTATATATATATATGTCTGTCTGTCCCATATTTAATTTAGTCTTGAGTCTTGAGACATAATATATATATTTTGAAATGTTTAATTGTATGCACAAATCTCCAAAGCACTTACTGAATGACTGAGCCTTGTTTGTTCAATACAAGTCAAATTGAGCGAGGACTCTATTCTTGTCATAAAGGAAAATCAATAGACAGTGTAACCTTGGACATGTACTGCAGTGAGCACTCTCTGTCACCAGAGCTCATGCCCCTGACCCATAACAACAAAACTGTTTTCCATTTTACATTTCCTTGAGGAATAATCTTTGAAGATTTACTCCCTGGCAACACTTATTAGTTTTGATCCACAGAGGAGGAAATTGCCTTAACTGCCTTTTATTACACTGGCAGTGAACTCTCGCTGTATATAAGGGTGCATTATTAAGAGGAGGGTAGATATTTCAAAAAGCTTCTGCGTACTGGAACTTACGTTCAGTGGAGTCCAAAGAACAGGCTTAATTCTGTGTAGCTGTGTTCAGGAAGTCATATGTGTTATGGTCCAAAATACCCTTTAAATTAACCCTCATAGGCCCGGTGTAGCATAATTGCAACATGTGTTTAAAGCAATTAAAAATGCATATTTTGTTTATTAAAAATTTTACAAAAAAACTACACATTTCAGTAGCTTATACTCCAAACTATCACAAAAGCTGTTTGGTGGGGGAAAATGCAAATTGAATGTCAGCTTGCTAAAGTCAAACAAAATTCACCCAAAACAAAATATGCTGAGATCAAGATTTTTAAAATCAGTGGCTTCCTAAAAAACACTTTTAAGAAGGAACAATTTTATTTATTTATTTTATTTTTTTTTTAATTATTGGGTCTCTGGTTAATATAAATTGACCTGCCAAAATATTTCTTAGTCAATGAAACTGTATTTAGCTTTTTTTATATTACAAAATATACTCTAATTCATCCCTATGACAGTGGAATTATTCAGCTGTTGTTTTCATATGCAAGACAGTCTCCATATCTCATGAAACTGCACCTGTCACAAAAACATGAAGACAAACAGTTTTGTTCCTCATATTTTCATTTGTGTGGCTTAATGCGTTTAATATTCCACGTATGCATTGCTGCATGTAGTTCTGTAGAAAAAAACAAATTAGGCATCCACTTAGGTAAAAGTTCTAAGACATAATAATAAGTTATTAGTTATAAAGTTCAAGTTATTTACTTGCCAAAGTCAACATTTACTCGCACTTAGCGCTTGACGATTGTTCATTTTGGACGTTGTTTTCATGCTGTCATTGTATTGACCTAGCAACCACGGGCGGTGACAAAGTTGGGATGTTATTGTAAACACCACTTTACCTGCATAAGAAGTCTGGCACATTTTCCCCTCACTGAGAAATTAGGAGGAAATTGCCATGATTAACATGAATATAAAAACATTTACCACAATGTATTATCCCTGCATCATATTTCAGGAACATTCTGTAATTGAGTAAACACAGACAGATCAAGGACTGGAGAGGTCTGCAAGAAATCCGCCAGGGCATCTAAAGACTCGATGTGAAATTTAGTCCGATCTTGTTATATTTTTCCTGTCTAGCTCCTGGGATATCTTTCTCCTCCAAAATGATTCATGTTTATCTAACAGTTTGTCACTACGGCCGGCTAAAATTATTTCTATATGTTTTAAAGCATGCCAGTGTCTGTAGAGTCTGAACTCTAATCACTTTTGCTCTGATCCGTTTTTTAAAGCTATTTTTCAGCTATTTGGATTAGATTTCTTGAACTATGAAAGACGTGAATAGGGTGAACTGAGGTAGAAAAAGACTTCAGACTTTCTCTCTGGATGACGATGAAAGAGATTTAACTAAGTTGACCAGGTTAACATGTTAATGCAACACAAGCAACTATATGGAGTTTACTCTTTGAAGCACATGGCATATTTCCTGTTAACAGTTTCAAGAAATCCAATTATAGTTCAAATACAATTACCTTAATGTGGTCTCCTTAGGATACGAATGACAAATCTTTTAACAAAGTTTTCAAAGAAGATGAATGTGAGAAAAAGACTGCAGTAGTCTCACAGAAGTGATCTCAGCAGTGTCTCAAACTGTGCTCAGATGTGATAACAATATGATAACAAATTTATTTGAAAACTTCTCGTCTAATTTTGTTCCATGACTAAATTATCTGAGCTATGCTATTCACACAAATTATACAGCTGTATACTCTTAGCTTTAAGGGCCATTTACACGACAATGTTTTCAACTAAAAACAGAAAACTTTTTATGCGTTTTGGCTGTTCGTTTACATGACAACGGCGTTTTGGGGCCTGAAAACGCAAACTTTTGAAAGCAGGGTTCAAGGTGCAAGTTTTTGAAAACGATGCCCTTATCGTCTCCATGTAAACATACAAAAACGATGACGTTATGCTCACGCATATTACATATTTAGTCTATAGGCATGTGCGCAAGTACTTCAAAACAACATGCGAGGCATTCAAAACTACAATGGAGGACTACAGGACTGTGTTTGTGCTGCTCAAGATTTTGAGTTTATTGATGCTTCTCCAGCAAAGTGTAGATCTTCATTGTTTGTATTCACCGCTCTGTGGAAGAATGCTTGTGTGTGCAGGCACATAGTGTTTCTTTACAAAGTGACATCGCCAACTACTGGCCTGGCATGCATAATACAGCATTTTAGTAGTTTTTGTGGATCCGTTGAACAGGGATCTTTTTGACAACGTTGTTGTCTGTACGTGAAACTTTTCAAAAATGCAAAGGAAAAACTTTTCACCTTTTAGTACATCGTTGTCATGTAAACGTACCCTTAGATGACTTGGAATATAGCACATCGATCGTATACAATATCTCTTGATACTGTAGCTGTGGTCACTATAAACCATTGTTGTATGGAAAAGAGTTGCATAAAGATTCTTCAACATGTCGTCTTTTGTGTTTCATGGAAAAATAGCACGATGGTGAGTATATTTAAATTTTTGTGTGAACTATTCTGTGAATTAGCCTGAGCTATAAAAGAGCAAAAACATTTTCTTTGGGCATAATAAATTAAGTATGTAGTTGGAGAAGACAGTAAAGTTTGAAGGTCAGTGCAGTCATTGGAGCAGTGTGATATCTAGACTAGACCATGAAAACACGTCCTTTGGCAATGTAACCTTTATGGCTCCTGCAGAGGTGAGAAAAACATGCGACTTGCGGTTCCAAAGAACTCTTTTCTGTGGCACACAGTCCGTGTGAATGTGGCTAGATGAACTTGCAGTGAACGGCTCAGTTACTAAAATTGATGTGTTTAGCTCGTTAGCTTGTTAGGCAGTTATTTAGATATGTATTCCATTTAAAAGTATTTTAGTTAGTTTTTTTTAGCTAGATATATATTCCATTTAAAATGTTTTATTTAGTTAGTTGTATATTCCATTTTTTAAATGTTTTATTTAGTTAGTGTTTTGTTAGTTGTGTATTCCATTTCAAATGTTTAGTTAGTTAATCAGTTAGTTTATTAGTAAGTTAGTTTGATTTTTGTTAGTTATGTATTCCATTTCAAATGGTTAGTTAATTAGTCAGTTAGTTTGTTAGTAGGTTAGACTGATTTTTTTAGTAATGTATCCCATTTCAAATGTTTAGTTAGTTAGTTAGTTAGTCAGTTAGTTAATCAGTTAGTTTTGTAGTAAATTGTTTTTTTGTTAGTTATGTATTCCATTTTTAAATGTTTAGTTAGTTAATCAGTTAATTTATTAGTAAGTTATATTTTTGTTAGTTATGTATTCCATATTAAATGTTTAGTTAGTTAGTGTTTTGTTAGTTATGTATTCCATTTCAAATGTTTAGTTAGTTAATCAGTTAGTTTATTAGTAAGTTAGTTTGATTTTTGTTAGTTATGTATTCCATTTCAAATGGTTAGTTAATTAGTCAGTTAGTTTGTTAGTAGGTTAGACTGATTTTTTTAGTAATGTATCCCATTTCAAATGTTTAGTTAGTTAGTTAGTTAGTCAGTTAGTTAATCAGTTAGTTTTGTAGTAAATTGTTTTTTTGTTAGTTATGTATTCCATTTTTAAATGTTTAGTTAGTTAATCAGTTAATTTATTAGTAAGTTATATTTTTGTTAGTTATGTATTCCATATTAAATGTTTAGTTAGTTAGTTAGTTAGTTAATCAGTTAGTTTATTAGTAAGTTATTTTTTTGTTAGTTATGTATTCCATTTCAAATGGTTAGTTAATTAGTCAGTTAGTTTGTTAGTAGGTTAGACTGATTTTTGTTAGTAATGTATCCCATTTCAAATGTTTAGTTAGTTAGTTAGTTAATCAGTTAGTTTATTAGTAAAAAAATTTTTTGTTAGTTATGTATTCCATATTAAATGTTTAGTTAGTTAGTTAGTTAATCAGTTAATTTATTAGTAAGTTAGATTGTTTTTTTGTTATTTATGTATTCCATTTCAAATGTTTAGTTAGTTAATTAATCAGTTAACTGGTTGGTTTGTTTTATTTCTTATTTATTTATTTATTTATTGTTAGTTATGTATTCCATTTTTAAATGTTTGGTTAGTTAGTCAGTTACTTTGTTAGTAAGTTAGATTATTTTTTTTGTTTTGATTTTTTTTTTCTTTTTTTTTTTTGTTAGTTATGTATTCCATTTCAAATGTTTGGTTAGTTAATTAGTCAGTTAGTTTGTAAGTTAGATTGACCTTTGTTAGTTATGTATTCCATTTTTAAATATTTAGTTAGTTAGTTAGTTAATTAGTTAATTAATCAGTTAGTTTGTTAGTAAGTTAGATAGATTTTTGTTCAAGTTATGTATTCCATTTTTAAATGTTTAGTTAGTTCATTAATCAGTTAGTTTGTTAGTAAGTTAGATTGTTTTTTGTTAGTTATGTATTCCATATTAAATGTTTAGTTAGTTAGTTAATCAGTTACTGTATCAGTAATTTAGATTGTTTTCTTTTTGTTAGTTATGTATTCCCTTTTTAAATATTTAGTTAGTTAGTTAGTTAGTTAGTAAGTTAGATTTTTGTTAGTTATGTATTCCATTTCAAATGTTCAGTTAGTTTGTTTGTTTTTTGTCTTTTGTTTGTTTTTTGTTAGTTACTGTATGTATTTATGGTCGGATAGGGAGACAAAATTTTACCGGGTATTTCAGGATTCTTGCGGCCACTAAACATAGGTTTCACCATAGATATGTAATATAACTATTATTATTATTATTATTGATTGATTTATACATGGGTTTAATAGGCTATGTTGCACACAGATAGAACAGATCGATCCATGCGCTATGACACACTGACTGTTGTCACTGATTAGGCACTGAGGCATTGAAATTGTTATATATCTTTATGCAGCTGGATTGTAAATAGTCTAACAGCAATAATGAAAATGTGTTTAATTATTTAGTAAACAGTTTATGATTGGAAACATTTGAAATAATTTTTTCCACACATTTTCCTAGAGAAAATAAACTTCATTAATCATTCATTTCAGTAAAGACAGAAAAATCTCTGATGCATGTTTTGAAGTATTTTCCATTGAATGACACACAACTGCTACTGAGGTCCTATGGCACCATGCAATTTCAAATCCACCAATACATAATAAGATCACACACAACTAATGCCACGGCTTACCTTTTAGTTTTACATAGTTCGTCGTAGGAGATCACTATTTGTGATACTGTTGAAAAAGTGTTTTTTAAGGAACTTAAGTGCAAACGTCCTCTCAAATGCCACTTAGGCAATGCCAGAGTAAGAAACTTAGTAACTTGTAGACAAGCCCAATAACATTATATGTGTTTGCATCCATCCATGCTGTTTTTCAATTGTTTTCATATGTAAACATGTGCTAGATCGACGTCATTTACCATTGTGCCTCATCTCGTTGTTGTTCAGTGTCTCTTGCACAAGCCCCATGTTTTTTACACTGTGACTATTTGTTACGCTGCGTCTATCTTTTTTGTAGCTTTTTTTTATTGATCCTCTTTGATCCGATGACAAAGGTGAAACATGCAGGAATGAAGCATAATGGTGATTGCTTTTTATCTTCAAAATTAAATATGTTGTACAGCAATAATATAATATTTTAAAGGAGATTTATTTGGCAATTTTGTATTTATTTTTATATCATAATGTGTATCTGCCTGCTAGCGGGCATGTACATGTCATGTATTCCATTTTCAATTATTTAGTTAGTTAGTTATCAGTGTTGGGTAGATTACATCTGGATTGTAATTTGGTACTGATTACAAATTACATGATTATAATTGTAGTCAGCAACATTATATCTTGGATTATATTTTAAAGTATTCTAATCTGATTACTTTTAGATTACTTCTGACGTAATTCTTTTTTTTTTTCACCCAATTCCCAGTGCGCTTTTAAGTCCTCGTGGTCACAGTGATTCGCCTCAATCCAGGTGGCGGAGGATGAATCCCAGTTGCCTCCGCGTCTGAGACCATCAACCCGCACATCTTATCATGTGGTTTGTTGAGCGCGTTGCCACGGAGACATAGCGTGTGTGGAGGCTTCACGCCATCCACCGCGGCATCTGCACTCAACTCACTACACGCCCCACCGAGAACGAACCACATTATGGTGACCACGAGGAGGTTACCCCATGTGACTCTACCCTCCCTAGCAACCAGGCCAATTTGGTTGCTTAGGAGACCTGGCTGGAGTCTCTCAGCACGCCCTGGGATTCGAACTAGCGAACTCCAGGGGTGGTAGTCAGCGTCTTTTACCACTGAGCTACACAGGCCCCACTTCTGACCTAATTCTTGCTTATTTGATGTCACATGCATTTGAGTAGGATAACCTTGTACAATTTTGACATAATGTTGCTTAAATGCATAACTTTTTTTTTTTACTTTTTGATCATAATATGAGAATGGATCAAAATATGGAATACAAAAGGCACTTAAAATGTTATTACTCCAGCAATTTTGGCATTACAAACACCATCCATGTGTTGTAACATATTTGGGCAGTTATATTTGTGAATCAATGGCACAAAAAATAATAGTCTCAAAAGTTGTCACAAAAGCAAAAGCACATTCATGTACATTTTTGTAGCAGGGAACAAAAGCAATTTGCGAAACTAAAACTAACAGTACCAAACTAATACAATTGGTTCAGTGTTTATATGTGGATTACCACTCCATCTTTAGTGTAATTATGGCTGGTGGCTAGTATCAGGTTTGTGTGTGCAAATCCACTCCCCTCCAAACATATATCAGATGTAAATTTATTTAAAATGAAAAATGTTAAATATTTAAAAAGAAGAAATAGAGGGATCAATAAATTATGAAAAATGTACTGCCTTTGCCTGATTCATATGTAATCATGTTATCCATGAAAGGTAGCTGTAATCTGAGTATTTAAAAATGTAATTTAACCTAATTACAAGAACTTGATATTTGTAATCTAATTACAAATTACATATTACATGTAATCCATTACAACCAGCACTTTTTGTCAGTTAGTTTTACTGTTTAACCCCTCCCCTCCAGCCACCTGGCTCCATTCTGCTATGTAACAACAACCTTTTATGTTCAAATCAAATCCAGTCCAACATATTTTTTTCTTGCTGAATAATCTTGTTCCACTCAATATTCAATATTTAACAATACAGAAGTAAAACTGGCTGCAAACGCTCTTTCATATTGACTTTTTTTTTTCTTGGGTTCTTCTTTATTTCACTTACCAACATGGTAAAAGAGTGCAGCACTTCAACAACGTGTAGATGTTCACACAATCCGGCAGCAATGGAAAGCCATTAAACAGACCATATTTTTCAATTCTTCTTTTAAGTCTGGGGTGATGGTTATGGGGTCCACTTCTGGGACTGCTTCCAACAAAAACCTCTTCTCACATATCTGGATTATCTCAAGGCTGCTCCAGGGTTCTTGGCCAATGCAAATATCCAAAAACCATTTCAACAGAACAGGACCTCTGTGGTCTGAACACACGACCCACAACAATGCCGCCAATCTGGGCAAAAAAGGACTCAATAACTAGGAAGGGTGTCAAAAGACGTCCTCCACAGAGAGGACTAAACTAAGACTGTGGCTCTGTTCCAAAATCTAGTGAGCTCCCTAAAGCATCATAGGCGCAATCTAGATGTAAAGACTGTTCCAAAACATACTGTAGGTAGTATGATTATGCTGCCTTTTAAGATACCTACTTTTTGCCAAATTCAAAGGCAGCATTACATGTATCCTTTGCAGAGAAGGCAATCCCATAATGCTTTGTGATGCATGAAAAAAAAATAGATAATGGGGTTGCACCAGCTAGTCGCCTACTCAGTTAGTCGTTTAGTTCCCTATCTGTCACTCACTCGACGTTGTGTCGATGTAGTGACACTAGGGGTCACTCTTGGGAGCCCGAGACACCTCTGGTCTTTGATAAAGGGCCAATGAAAATTGGTGTGTGGTATTTGCATGCCAGTGCGGCTAGCACTGGGGGCGATTTGGGGACCCCAATGGGACCGCCTCTGCCGGGTATCCCCCCGCGGACCTCCCATTACCCAGCACACTCGTCTGCCCCAATCGGGCTTCCGGATGAGTCCGCCGGCTCGTCTCACGGTGAGTTCGATGTCTTATTCGGAGCACGCAAAAGTGATGAGCTCTCGAGCGCAGCATCGGAGAGCGGGCTCGTCCACTCTGACGTGGAAGCCTCAGCTGGGCTTCTCCCTTCGGGGACGATTGCCCAGTCACAGGCTGACGCGGAGATGATGACATGCTTTCCCGGGCAGCCGCGAGCGTCGGCTAGAGTGGAACCCTCCGCTCTTCCCTGAACCCTCACGGCTCGATGATTGGTTCCTGGGCTCGCGGCGCCGCTCAACGCCACGCCCTGCCCCCGTTCCTTTCTTCCCAGAAGTGTATTAAGAGTTGACAAGGTCGTGGGAGGCACTTTTTACTGCCCGGTCCCGATCTTTTCAGCTTCCCCGCCCTCACTACCCTCGATGGTGGGGTGGCCAAGGGCTATTCGGCAATCCCCGGTGGATAAAGGCGCTCGTGGTGCACCTATGCCCGCAGAGCGCCACCACCTGGTGCGGGTGCCCAAAGACCCGTCCAAGGCCTGTGGGCTTACGTCGTCTCTGACGGCCAAGGCCTACGGTGCCGCTGGACAAGCTGCCTCCACCCTGCACACCATGGCTCTCCTGCAAATCCGCCAAGGTGCTAAAGGAACTGCACGAGGGTAGTTCCGCCCCGGGATTGATGCAGGAACTGCGCTTTGTGACCGACCTCGCTCTCCGAGCGACGAAGGTCACGGCGGTCTCTTGGGTGGATGATGTCCACATTAGTGGTCCAGGAGCGCCACCTTTGGCTCAACCTGGTTCAAGCAGTACCCAAGAGTTCAGCAAGAGAAGTTTCCTTGTTCCCTGGGTCACGTATCCGGTGTGCACGGCCATCATCACGACCACCGTCCATCACCCTATTTAGCAGGTTTGGCGCTCCAGCAGCGGTCTTCCACCCCTGAGCACCCAGCTTTGGCACAAATCCGCCCCTGATGTGACGGGCTCCATGGGTCACGAGGACAGGCCTCTTCCTCCCCCATCCCAGGCTGCTCCAGGGGTGGTCACAAGGAGCCAGGTAAGTACTTCGATATCCCTGAACTCAGCACGGCCACGACATGGTGTGGCACCTCGAGCTCCGCCCTGCCGCGAGGCCCCACCCGCCGGTACGTCCGACGAGATTGTCCCTTTGGTCCCCCTCATGTGGAGCTTGGATGCGTGGCTTGCGCTTTCAAATCCATCGCGATGGCTGGTCCGGACCGTCCGACTCGGCTATGCGATTCAGTTCTCCAGGCGTCCGCCCAGGTTCAGCGGTATCCACTTCACCTTGGTGAAGGACGAAAATGCTGCTACCTTGCGCGCAGAGATCGCCACCCTCCTACGGAAGGGTGCGATAGAGCCTGTCCCTCCGGCCGAGATGAAGAAGGGGTTTTACAGCCCCTACTTCATCGTACCGAAAAAAGGCGGTGGGTACGCTCTGGTACGCCCTGACCATGGCCCCCCTTGGTATAGATGTGCTGGCACACAGCTGGCCCCCTGGACTACGCAAATACGCATCTCCCCCAGTCATCCTAGTAGCACCCTACTGGCCCACCCAGACGTGGTTCTCGGATCTCACGCTCCTCGCGACAGCCCCCCCCCCCGGTGAATTCCCCTGAGGAAGGACCTTCTTTCTCAGGGATGGGCCACCATATGGCACCCATGACCAGACCTCTGGAATCTCCATGTCTGGCCCTTGGACGGGACACAGAAGACCTAAGTGGCCTATCACCCGCGGTGGTAGACACGATCACTCAGGCTAGGGCCCCCTCTACGAGGTGCCTGTATGCCTTTAAGTGGCGTTTGTTCGCTAAGTGGTGTTCTTCCCGATGGGAAGACCCCCAGAGATGCGCAGACAGATCAGTGCTTTCCTTCCTGCAGGAGAGGTTGGAAGGGCGGCTGTCCCCTTCCACCTTGAAGGTGTACGTTGCCGCCATAGCAGCACACCACGACGCAGTCGACAGTAAGTCCTTAGGGAAGCACAACCTGATCATCAGGTTTCTGAGAGGTGCCAGGAGGATGAATCCCTCCAGACCGCGCCTCGTTCCCTCATGGGACCTCTCTGTAGTTCTTCAGGGTCTACAGAGAGCCCCCTTTGAGCCTTTGCAGTCAGCTGAGCTTAAGGCACTCTCCTTGAAGATTGCCCTCCTGACTGCGCTCACTTCCATCAAGAGGGTAGGAGACCTGCAAGCATTCTCTGTCAGCAAAACGTGCCTGGAGTTCGGTCCGGGCTACTCTCATTTGATCCTGAGACCCCGACTGGGCTATGTGCCCAAGGTTCCCATGACCTCTTTTAGTAACCAGGTGGTGAACCTGCAAGCGCTGCCCCAGGAGGAGGCAGACCCAGCCCTGTCATTGCTGTGTCCGGTGCGTGCTTTACGCATCTATTTGGATTGCATGCAGAGCTTTAGGATCTCTGAGCAGCTCTTTGTCTGCTTTGGTGCACAGCGGAAAGGAAGCGCTGTCTCCAAGCAGAGGATCGCCCACTGGCTCATTGACGCCAAACACACCCAGGACATGCCACCCCCGGTAGGGCTACGAGCCCATTCTACCAGGGGTGTAGTGGCCTCCTGGGCCCTGGCCAGGGGTGCCTCTCTAACAGACATTTGCAGAGCAGCAGGCTGGGAAACACCCAACACTTTTGTAAGGTTCTACAACCTCCGGGTGGAACCGGTTTCATCCCAGGTAGTGGCACGCAATACAAGCGGATAAGCCCGGGATAGCCGGCCAGGTGTATCACTTGCACATAGCGCCTTCCACCTATTTTGAGCTGAAGACGTGCGCCATTAATTCCCAGTAGCGTTCACAAACTATGTTCCCTGGTTGACTTCCTCCGAGCCCTGTGGCAGTCGAGTTTTCGGAGAGATTCGCTGCCGGCCCAGTACACATGCTAACTAAGAGTCCTGTTCTGGGGTAGGTGCTCCGCATGTGGCGGTTCCCTGTAAGGCAAACCCCATGCGATGTATATCTTCCGCTAATTCGTTTCCCTGTTGGCAAACAGCATCTTCCTTGGGCAGAGCCCCTCTGCCCCAGTCTCCATGTATGTAGTAACTCCTCCCCGTTGGGCAGGATCTACCTTGAAGACTCTCCACATGGTCAGCAAGACCATGTGACGTATTTTTCCACTTAAATATCCCCCCCTCTCTTTGGGCGAGGTGTGGTCTCCCTTGGGAGGGACACCCCCCGACTAGACCTGATGGCCCAGTCGGATAATCCCCCTTCTTTTTTAGAGAGTGAAAAAAAGAAGGGGAAAAGAGGCCACGACTGGGTTAGATCTTTTGGGTAGTCGACTTGTCCCCAAAGGGCCGTTCGACACTCATAACTATGTTGGGGGAGGTTACGTGTCGGCCTTGTGTGCTGGCTACGAGGCACACAGTGGTCTGCCCGTCACACACTGCCAGTTCACGTAACACAGTTCAGCCAGTTGTGGCATTTCGTATAGGGACCCCTAGTGTCACTACATCGACACAACGTCGAGTGAGTGACAGATAGGGAACGTCATGGTTACTTGCATAACCTCCATTCCCTGATGGAGGGAATGAGACGTTGTGTCCCTCCTGCCACAACACTGAACTACCCGCTGAAATGGCCGGACCTTGTCTCAGCTCCTCAGCATAAAACCTGAATGAGTGGTTGCATACCAGCTCCTTTTATACCCATATGTCCGGGGGAGTGGCATGCAAATACCACTCGCCAATTTTCATTGGCCTTTATCAAAGACCAGAGGTGTCTCGGGCTCCCAAGAGTGACCCCTAGTATCACTACATCGACACAACATCTCGTTCCCTCCATCAGGGAACGGAGGTTACGCAAGTAACCATGACGTTCTGTTACTAGTTAACATGTTGTATCCGTGCCAACTACTTGTGGATCACATGATTTTCAGTTGTTCCATATGGTGTTCCATATTGTCCTCAAACTGCGTCCTTTGTATTTGTGTGCAAATAAATATTGAAATATATTTGGAATTACACTAAAGTGTAAATAAAGTGAACACAAAGTAGTTTGCTTTTACATGTATAGTACAGTACACGTACTGTAAAGATGGATAAAATGACTTTTGGCGCAGTATGGTTTAAATGGTTATCTTTCTTGTGTTTTATGTCAAAATGATGGATGTCATTTTTAATTATCTGTCAGCATTTATTAAATGTGGAAAATAGTGGAAAAACTTAACACAGAGGTTAACACAACCTCTGTCATTTACATGAGGTAAACATTGACTAGTCAGTTAATTTTCAATACAGTTAATCGATTAGTAATAATGAGTAGTCGAGTGATTCTCACGAAACCTCTCAAGAAAATGGCCTGGTCATATTTAACCCCAAATCAATACAAAAAATATGCAATTATATTTTTCTATAAAGAAAAGGAAGCCTGCATTTAGGGCTATTAAGATTTTTTGCATTGTGACAATATTTTCAAGACACTTTAGGAAATTTTAGCCCCCAATTCTCATTAATGTAACATGTCCGGACGTTTTACTTTTAGTATTTCCATTGTTTTCAGTGATGTTTTTACTGTATTACTTTAAAAAAGATGCTGCTGTATAATAATTTTTTTATTTAAAATCAGCAGAAATAAAAGGCAGTAATGAAAATATTATAATGACCATCTTTTTTTTGCATTGCGGTAATAAGAATTGGGGGTAAAATGTGCATAACTGTCATGAAAATAATGCCACATTTTAAAAACCCTAAAAATATATAAAGAATCTATTTTTTATTTTTTATTTTTTTAGTTTCTTTTGTTTTGTAAGTAAAATAGGACCAGGACATTTTCTTGACAGGTTTAGTGAGAATCACTCAGTCGTGCAAGTCCTTATAGATAAAAAAAAATAATAATAATAATTTTATTTACTGTACATAATTAAAAATTGACTATTTTAACTAAAATGTGTTTGTCCTATGTATTTGTTTTGCTTATTAGAGTGTCGCATAGCTAGCTTAGCAACAGGTTAATGCCAACCAGTAGAGTGTTTCTTATGATCAGGGTTGGGGAGTAATGGAATACATGTAACGGGATTACGTATTTAAAATGCAAAATACTAGTAACTGTATTCAACTACAGTTACAGTTTGGTAATCAGAATACAGTCACTTTAAAAAATTATTTTGATTACTGAAGAGATTACTTTGCATTTTATTTTAATTCATTTCATTTCATATTTAATCTATTCAGTTAGAAAAAATGTATCCATTTTTTTTTCCAGAGCATCTCACGTCTAAATTTATAGTGTGTACATGCAAAGCTGTTGTCAGTAGTCTTGTGTTATCATTGAGTGTGTGCGTGTTTTCGCGTGGGTGTTTGCCCATGGCTGACATACGACATGGTTTCCTTTGAGAGGACATGTGCCGTTAAACCGCACTGACTTCCTGTACGCTACTACTGAAATTAGGCTACAAGTGTTCTCTTTGAAATCACAATTCAACCGCTATCTGTTCAAAACAACCCAGTCACATTAACGCTGCTCTCTAAATTACACATAGTTGCATTCATGATCTCTTCATACAATACATCTTTTACATCAACAGCTGTAATAAACAGCACATTGGAAATTAAACTGTGATCTTTATCAATCTGAATTCACCCGCACTGAATTTGTTCTCTTTTCTCTCTTTGTAGAATTTTGATGCAGTACATTTTATGTGTGAAGTGCAGAGTTTCAAAATGTTTTGTAAAAGTGTGTTTTTGTGTATATTTTTCAGGATTTACAGATAAAGACAGACTATATTCCTTTACTGCAGTCACTGGCTTCATTCGGATGGAGACTCACTTGTGTGCTGCCTACACCTATTATTAAGACTAACAGGTATTGTACTCCCGAATAAACAAAAAAATGATAATTAGTAGAGAAAAAATATACAGTATGCTTCTGTAAAAGCCACAAGCCATTTTTTATTGTTTGATTGCTGATTTCCCAGTAAAAAAAAAAACTACACATCTTTAAAGTCCTGAAAGAGATCAACCAATCAGAGAAGTCACTGTAACCATTGAAACAGGAATCTTAACTGCCTAAAAGCATTGGGTCTTCCTATTCTAAAAACAAAGCATGCACAAATGCGTACTTTGAAAATTAGAGCATTATTCAGGCACCTTTGGCATACTGTTTTCAACGTGCTATGATTTGGGATGCAGTCATAGTCCCGAAACATACTCTATGCAAGTATGTGAGCGCAAAAGCTTCTAGCAACAGCAAGCTTGATTTTGTGTTGTTGCGCTCCGAAATGTGTCCGAACGTAATGCATAACGCAACGCAAGTTCACATTGCGTTCTCAGTGTTGCCACAAGGGGTGCTATAATAGACATTAGCATAAACAGCTAACACAAAATGTTTGCACAGACATTTGAAGGTAGCAGGGTTTTGCGAGTGTACATGTCCAAAAACCATAGTATTGTCTGAAAACTCCATAGTATTAAAATTATACAGACATTTGAAGGCAACTCTATTGCCTCCTTGAATACTGAGGTTTGTTACTGTCAAAGCAATTCTTAGTTTTAGGTGAACTATCCCTTTTAAGCTAGACTTCTACAGGCTAGATCAGTTGGATATGTAAACCATCAAATTATCAATTTATTTTGTCTAAGCACCTCATAGTGGGACGTCAATTCCAACCTGAAGCCCCCCCGCCAAGAAAAATGGAAAGCCCCACAAGGAATAATGGCACATCCCAAATTCCAACTGTGACAAAGTGCTTGGGGTATAAAGAACTCTCCAGATCTCAATGAGTCACAGGAATGGTAGGCACAGCCAGTAAGGGCTTGAAACACATGACTGTTTGCTCGCCGTAATGGAATGTCACTACGAGCTAACTGATGATTCCTGTAACGGCGAGTGGAAGCTTACGGCGATTCCGAACAGAAGTTCACCATGTAATCTCCATCTGTCATATCTGATGTCTGCGTTGGGCCAATCCCTCAGTGGCCTCTTTCACACATCAGCTTTCTATCCATCCTGCAGTCTCTCCTGATTAATTACAGGCCTATTTTAAAACTTTTATGCAATGCCAAAACACAACATCAGTGATGTGGCTAATTAATCAACATGCTGTCCTAGATACAACAAAACTTTAACTTTTCAATGTCTTGGAGACAGCTTCCCTTGTTTTCCTGGGTATAATGGTGGTACCATGGTATCAGATGGTAAATTTACATATGTACTTAGTACTCCAAGGTACTTCAAACAGGGCTTCCACAGCTTCCCAATATAATCATGAACTAATAAACATACAACATTATAAAACATGATAATATCAGATAATTTTTAAATTATGATTTCCAGGCCTGAACAAAGACATAAATGTAATGTGTTCTAGTTATGCTGAGCAATAAAATATTTAATTAGCAAGAAACTGCTCTTTGCGAGTGCAATCTCTCAAATATTGTTCTATAAATCCCTATTCAGCAATCACAAATGACTTGAAAAGTCATGGTCATTGTGTCAAAGTCATTGATCAAAATGTGTGGGAACCCTGTTCAAAGAATACCATAGTATTACCATGGTCCATGTCCATAAATCATAGTATTAACATGGTCCATGTCCAAAAAGCATTATATTGCACACAATATGTGTCCAAAAGTTACATTATTACCATGGTATATGTCCACAAACCATTATATTACCATAGTATATGTCCAAAAACCATAGTATTACCATAGTATATGGTCAAAAACCATATTATTACCATAGTATGTCCAGAAAACATAGTACTACCATTGTATATGTCTACAAACCACAGTATTACCATAGTATGTCCACAAACCATAGTATTACCATAGTGTATGTCCAAAAACCACAGTATTACCATAGTATGTCTACAAACCATAGTATTGCCATAGTATATGTCCACAAATCACAGTATTACCATAGTATGTCCACAAACCATAGTATTGCCATATTATATGTCCACAAACCACAGTATTACCATAGTATGTCCACAAACCATAGTATTACCAATGTATATGTCCACAAACCATAGTATATGTCCACAAACCATAGTATTACCATAGTATATGTCCAAAAACCATAGTATAAACATACTATGTCCACAAACCAAAGTATTACCAAAGTATATGTCAACAAACCATAGTATTACCATAGTATGTCCACAAACCACAGTTTTACCATAGTATATCCACAAACCACAGTATTACCATAGTATATGTCCACAAATCACAGTATTAACATAGTATATGTCCACAAACCACAGTTTTACCATAGTATGTCCACAAACCATGGTATTGCAATGGTACATGTCTAAAAGGCATGATATTGTCAAATGTGTCCAAAAACTATAGTATTACCATGGTATATTTCCAAAAAACATGATATTACAAAATGTGTCCAAAAACGTCCTGGTTACTTTCGTAACCTTCATTCCCTGATGGAGGGAACGAGACGTTGTGTCAATGTAGTGACACTAGGGGTCACTCTTGGGAGCCCCAAACACCTCTGCTTTTTGAAAAAAGGCCAATGGGAATTGGCGAGTGGAATTTGCATGCCACTCCCCCAGACATACAGGTATAAAAGGAGCTGGTATGCAACCACTCATTCAGGTTTTGTGCTGAGGAGCCGAGACAAGGTCCTGGCCATTTCAGCGAGTAGTTCAACGTTGTGGCAAGAGGGACACGACGTCTCATTCCCTCCATCAGGGAACGGAGGTTACTAAATTAACCAGGACGGTCCCTATCTGTCACTTACTCGACGTTGTATCGATGTAGTGACACTAGGGGCCCCTTTACAAAATGCCACAACTAGCTGAACTGTGTTACGTGGACTGGCGGTGCGAGACGGGCAGACCGCTGTGTGCCCTCTGCCCAAGGAAGATGCAGTTTGCCAACAGGGAAACGATTTTGCAGAAGATATCACATGGGGTTGCCTTCGGGGAACCAGCACATGTGGAGCACCTATCTCAGTATAGGGGCTCATTAGTGCATGTACTGGGCCGGCAGCGAGTTTCTCCGCAAACTCAACTGCCACAGGGCTAAGGAGGAAAGTTATCCAGGGATCACAGTCTGTGAACAAGACTGGAAGTCAAGAGTGCACGTCTTCACCTCAAAGGAGGGGAAAGGTGCTATGCGCAAGCGGTACACCCGGCCAGCTGTCCCGGAACTTACCTGCTCGTGCATGCCAATACACGGGACGAGACCGGCTCAACCCCGAGATTGTAGAACCTCGCAAAGGTGTTGGTGCTGCCCAGCCCGCTGCTCTGCAGATGTCTGCCAAAGAGGCGCCACTGGCCAGGGACCAGGAGGCCGCCACACTCCTGGTAGAGTGGGCTTGTAACCCTGCAGGGGGTGGCACGTCCTGAGCCTGATATGCCATCGCGATGGCGTCAATGATCCAGTGGGCGATCCTCTGTTTGGAGACAGCGCTTCCTTTCTGCTCTCCACCAAAGCAGACAAAGAGCTGCTCAAAGCTTCTAAAGCTCTGCGTGCAATCCAAATAGATGCATAAAGCTCGCACCAGACACAGCAATGCCAAGGCTGGGTCTGCCTCCTCCTGGGGCAGCGCTTGCAGGTTCACCACCTGATCCCTAAAAGGGGTCGTGGGAACCTTGGGCACATAGCCCGGTCAGGGTCTCAGGATCATGTGAGAGTAACCCGGACCGAACTCAAGGCAAGATTCGCTAACAGAGAACGCTTGCAGGTCCCCTACCCTCTTGATGGAAGTGAGCGCAGTCAGGAGGGCAGTCTTCAAAGAGAGTGCCTTAAGCTCAGCTGACTCCAAGGGGTCAAAGGGAGCTCCACATAGACCCTGAAGGATTACAGAGAGGTCCCACAAGGGGACGAGGTGCGGTCTGGAGGGATTCAACCTCCTAGCTCCTCTCAGGAACCTAATGATCAAGTTGTGCTTCCCCAAGTACTTACCATCTACTGCATTGTGATGAGCCAAAATAGTGGCTACATACACCTTCAAGGTGGAGGGGGACAGCCGCCCCTCCAGCCTCTCCTGCAGGAAGGAAAGCACTGATCCAACTGTGCATCTCTGGGGTCTTCGTGTCAGGAAGAACACCACTTAACGAACAGATGCCACTTCAAGGCATACAGGCGCCTCGTAGAGGGAGCCCTAGCCTGAGTGATCGTGTCTACCACCGTGGGTGGTAGGCCACTTAGGTCTTCTGCGTCCCGTCCAAGGGCCAGACGTGGAGATTCCAGCAGTCTGGTCACGGGTGCCAGATGCTGCCCCGTCCCTGAGAAAGAAGGGGGGGGGGGCTGTCGCGAGGAGCGTGAGATCCGAGAACCACGTCTGTGTGGGCCAGTAGGGTGCTACTAGGATGATCTGCTCCTCGTCCTCCCTGACCTTGCACAGTGACTGTGCAAGTAGGCTCACTGGGGGAAACACGTATTTGCGTAGTCCAGGGGGCCAGCTGTGTGCCAGCGCATCTATACTGAGGGGTGCCTCGGTCAGGGCGTACCGAAGCAGGCAGTGGGAGGATTCCCGGGAAGCAAACAGGTCTACCTGTGCTTGACCGAATCGACTCCAAATCAGCTGGACCACCTGGGGGTGGAGTCTCCACTCTCCCCTGAGGATAACTGACGCGGCGTAAACCCAGCAGTTTTACGAGGTGAATTGGAGGAATTGTATTCAGTGCACTGAATGCAACCGCTCGGCTCCGAAGAGAAAATCTGAATGAGTGGTTGCATACCAGCTCCTTTTATACCCGTATGTCCGGGGGAGTGGCATGCAAATTCCATTCGCCAATTCCCATTGGCCTTTTTTCAAAAAGCAGAAGTGTTTGGGGCTCCCAAGAGTGACCCCTAGTGTCACTACATCGCCACAACGTCGAGTGAGTGACAGATAGAGAACTATTGTATTACCATGGCACATGTCCAAAAAGCATGACATTGCAATATTTGTCCAAAAATTATAGTATTACCATGGAAAATGTCCAAAAAACATATTGGCATATTGGTGATTGGCAGTTTTTCACATTTGTAATATTTTTACACACAGGGTGGCTTCTCATTGCTATGCATTGCACCATACAGTACGCTTGTATATTCATTACATTCAAAATTGATAAAGTTAACATTCAATTAAGTCCTTAATGATGGAGATTGTATAAGCGACGTGTGTCATCCTCTATAAAGCCAAGACGCAGACTAGTTTGGATACTGGCGAGACTGAGGACAGAGCTGTAATTTTACAGTCCAGCCACTCGTTTACATTTTAATGGGCTGAGGCTTGCAGAAATCCAGTTTTTCAACTTTGATTTAAGCAGGACGCACTCGAATAAATATCTAGTTTTCTGACAAGCAAGGAAATAGGCAGCAGGAGAAAAAAGGCAGCTCAAATTAGCACACATTTGCTATTGATTGCAAGCTTATGCCAGAGATGTAGAGGCCCATTTGATGTAAGAGACTTGTAGCAGAATTGTGCGTTGTGTTATGGGCCATAGTTGAAGTAAAGGAGGGAGATTACTTGTAAACTCGATAGAAGCTCGGTTTGGGTTTCGGGGAGCAGAAATAGCGGGGGCGTGCGAGAGAGAGATAGTGCTAAAGAAATCGGCAAGAGAGCAAAAACAGGGAGTGTGAGTGAGATAGAGAATGTTTATATACTCCGTCTCTGAGGATTAAACGGCTTGTTGGAAGTATCTGTATTATCAACTTTTAAACACGGTTTTGACGCGAGTCTTAAGAATCTCGCTTTCAAATAAGATGGATAAGATACGGCAAACATCTAAAACTCAGTGCACACAGAGCGCAGGTCCGTATTGATGGTTAATCTGTTACTTCCTTCTTTACACACATACAGTGACCCCCCAAAAAAGTATTTGAACACTTTAGACTCTCTTAATAATGTATTAATGTCAGTGCACTAGATATCAAAATATCAAATCATCTGACATTTATTTTAAAGATTGATTTTTGGGGGTGTATTTGTGATAGAGTCAAAAAAAAATGCAGCAAAAAAGTGAGATTTAGTCATAACTTTGAACATTTCACAAATAAGATATTTTGTTTGTTCCTCTGTATACTGAAATGTTTCCTTTACTCTCATAGCTAAAACATTTAAAGAGAGCTTCAGGGTATTTGCCCTATCCTGCATTATTGAAACAAGTGAATATAACTATTAGTGAATACAAGAAAAGATACGGAATGACTCAACTTTTTCTTTCTTTCTCCTTCTTTCTTCTTTCTTTCTCTTTCTTTCTTTTTCCTTTCTTTCTTCCTCTTTTGTTTTTCCTGTCTTCTTCCTTCCGTCCTACCTGCCTTCTTCATTCCTTCCTTTCTACCTCCTTCCTTCTTTCTTTCTTTCTTTTTCTTTATTCTTTCCTTTTTCTTCCTTCCTTCATTCCTACCCTCTTCTTTCCTGCCTGCCTTCATTCCTTCCTTCTTCCTTACTACTTTCTTTCATTCTTCCTTCATGCCTTTCTTCTTTCTTTCTTCCTCCCTTCTTTCCTCCCTTCCTTCCTTCATTCCTACCTTCTTCCTTCCTGCTTGCCTTCTTCATTCCTTCCTTCTTCCTTTCTTCTTTCTCTATCTTTTCTTTCATTCAATCTTTCTTTATTTCTGTCTTCTTCTTTCCTTCTTCCTTCCTTCCTTCCTACCTACCCTCCTCCTTCCTGCCCGCCTTCTTCCTTACTACTTTCTTTCCTTCTTTCTTCGTGCCTTTTTTCTTCCTTCCTTCCTTACTCATCCTTCTCATCCTTACTTCTTGCTTTCTTTTTTCTTTCTTTTTTCATATCTTCCTTCCTTCCTTTTCATTCCTTCCTTCCTTTATTCTTCCTTAATTCCTTCTTTCCATTCATGCCATTCCTTCCCTCTATTTTTATGTATATATTTTCCTTTTCCTTTCTTTCTTTCTTTCTTTCTTTCTTTCTGTCTTCAGTGATGGAAGTTTGGCTACCAAACAGATTGTTTTCCTCCAGAGACCAATGCTGCCACGCAAGAAGAAAGAATCTAAGGTGCGTGACCTCATATTCCATATTGCACACACACATACCGCTGTCAAACATTCCCAGACTTAATATGATATTCCTCACACATACATTAATATTTTGCTTACTGCCTGGCTGAAAAAAAAAGATATGTACTCTTTATTAAGTTTATCGGAGCAGGCACAGTCACACACCAAGAGTTTTTGTAGGGTTTTGTGCTGACATTAGGCATTTCCTTCGAATGCCACACAAAATAGGGCAGAAAACAGAAGACACTGTCAATATCCCATTAGGACACTGAAGAAAACAATGCATAATTTGTCCCATCAAAGAAAATAAGAGAGTGTGCATACTTAGTGTGTGTTGTTTCTTGTTTGGTTTTCCCGAAGATATGTTTTTGCATTGTGAATTCTACAATGCAAAAAAACTGTGCTAAGCAGTTGTCATTTGTGTGTTTAATTCAATGCTTTGTGTATTTTTGTGTACAGCTAAAAAATACACTACCAGTCAAAGGTTTGGACACACATCAATGATTTTGTTTCTTCTTCCATGAACTTAAAACCCTTATGCTTAAATGCGTAAAATTAGTTTAGACACAATGTTTTAATGTTAAAATCAATCATATAAGTAGAAAGAGCTTTGGTCAAGTTTTAAACCAATTATAAATGGCTTATTTGGTGTCATATGATTTGTTATTACTAAATGATTCTTGACAAAGTAAGCCCTGACCATTAAATTTCAGGAGTAAATAATGCTTGTGAAATAGAAAAAAAAACAAAAAAAAACATTTGCAGACCATCCAACAAACAGTGTTTACACTTTCTCCACTGTTCAGAACTGTTTTTACAAATTGATCAAAATTATTTGGATGAAGCCTTTCTGAATTTAGGCAGAAGAGATTTGGTAGTGCATCAAAGGTTTGAGTTTTTAATAACTTTTAAAATATACATTTCTCATGTTGTGTGTCCAGTCTTTATTGGAGCTCATTCAAAGGTGGCATTTTGGTATGAAGGTACTTTTTAATTAAACTCATTTTCCAAGATACCATTACTTCATGTTTAATGATCTAGAATGCCTCCTAAATTAGGCTTATTATAGATTGCATCATATTCACAAAAGTCAGTAATGTTTGTGCTATCATCCCAAATGGAAAAGAGGCAGTAAAGGTAATTTGGTTTAAAAGAGTCATTTGTGTACATCATGGCAGCAGTTATTAATCAGATGATGATCAAATGATGGAGAAGCATTATAATTGAGCATAAATCCAAATGTGCGGTGTAGTCGAGCACAATTTCTGCATTTTAAAGAGCTGTTTTAGGTATCTAGATCGCAGTGGTGGAGTGATACTGTTCCAGTAAAGCATGCCAGATTGCGGTTGTCTAAAGGGTTCTCCGTAATCTAAGGCCACATACACACTAATACATTTACATTTTCCTAATGTTATCTTTTTCCAAAGTATGTGGTACTAGAGAGCGTTTTCAGAAGTTTCTTTTTCGGTGGAGGAAATTGCCATTCCGGTGTTGCAAAATCAATGCGTTTTCAACAGAAAAAGTAATAGTGTGGCCTAACACTCCGATCAGGAATTTTGCCATACAAATTGCATTCAGCACAAATATTAGGTGTGTTTGCGCCATTACCTGATTTAACCCTTAAATGCATACCTCGGGTCTTAAATGACCTGGAATCTCATTCCACCCCCTGTACCTCATATACACTATATGGCCAAAACTTTGTGGACACCCCCTTCTAATGAATGAATTTGGTTACTCCATTAAATCCAGTAAAGAAAAATCTTAATGTTTCTTTATGTAATGGCTTGGGCTTTGTGTGCTTCCAAATTTGTGGCAACTGTTTGGGGATAGCCCTTTTCTGTTCCAGCATGACAATGCCCCTGTGAACAAAGTGAGGTCCATAAAGAAATGGTTTACTGTGTCTGGCGTGGAAGAAATTGACTGGCCTGCACAAAGCCCAGACCTGAACCCCACTGATCACTTTTGGGGTGAACTGGAACAGCAACAGTAAGTCAGGCCCCATCGACCAACATCAGTTCCTGACCTCACTGATAGCCTTGTGTCTGAATGAGAGCAAATCGCTGCAGCCATGTTACTACATACAGTATAGTGGAAAGCCTTCCCAAAAGAGTGGAAGCTGTTATAGAAAATGCTTGTTTAACTTATGTGTATCTTATGTGTAGATTATGTGTTATGTGTAGCTCTCAATATGTGTTTGACAGCCAGTTGAATCTCTTGAAATTTCAGTGTGAAAGTAATGAGTCCTGTTCTAGATTTTTCCTGATTTGTTGCATTTTCTCTTTGATATATGAAAAATAAAACATCAAAATATATTTTATTTTAGTATTTTCTAATTGTCAAACTCTCACTATTTTTCAATGAATTCTCAAGTCTCAAATATCTTTGTAATTTTCTGTTTTAGAAAGTCATCTTTAAAACACGGAATAAGTCCAACAAGAATTCTGTCAAAGACGCCCCAAAGAACAAGAAGAAGAAAGAGTCCATGGCCACCGTAGAGAAAGAGATCAGTGATCAAAAGATCTGTGACGGAGCAGAGAAGATTGCTGAGGAGAGAAATACAAGTGTGAATGAACGACAGGAGAGAAAACAGCATAATGGCACTGATTCTAAAGTGGAAAACACAGAGGAAGTGAATGAGACAGCAACAGGAAGTGAGGTAGAAGCTGGCAAGGAAAAGCAGGAAGTAATGGGTGGTAATAGAGATGGAAATGCTGAGAAGGAAAATAAGGATGTGGAAGAGTCTAACGTAAAAACAGAGGCTGAAATGGGTCCATGTCAAGACAAGGCCTCACCTGTAGACCAGCGGACAGCACAAGAGACAGGACAGAGGGACAGTGAGGTGGACAACCAGGAAGACAGGTCAGCCAATCAGAACCATGGCAATGTGCAGGCAGGTGAATTGTCAGCGCCACATGATGATGTCTCGGCCAATCAGGATTGAAGATGTGCTCACACACAACAGGCCTAAAGTCATGGACCTTAATGAATGTTCAAAATGCTATACTGCAAAACAAAAGTATTTATTAATCAAAATGTTGGTCTCTTTTTCGAATAAAGTATCTAAAAAATCCTGAAAACAAGATAAATATATTTGAGAAGCTAAATTGCATAAAATGTTTTGACTTGTTTTCAGAGAACATATCTTGAAATAAGTTCATTTTTTCTTACCTAATTGGTAAATAGTTATTTTTTATATATATTTTTTAAGTATAAAACTGTGTCCTAACAAATGACAAGAAGTTTGGCTGTTTGCCAATCAGAACATATTTGATACTTAATGTACAGTTACGTGGAGCTGGATTTTGGACCAATAAGACTTCACTCATTGAGTGCAACAACTCACTCACGTTTTCTGCCGTGTTGGTTCCGGAAGTATTTTTCCCATTCATTATTTCCATAGGGATTTCATAAAATTGTTCATTAAGCAGTTCCGAGGTGAATCACAACATTATAAACTATGAATATGAAGCAAAAAAAAAAGTCAAGAAAGTCGGACAGAAAGACAAATGTACAAGATTGTGTACTTAACACCTTTAATGAGAGAAAGAACTCCAAAAACCCTAAAATGACTGTAAAATATTACAATTTAAAGAACTTTACAGCTCAAATAATACATGAGTTTTAACAGAAGATTTAATGTAAGTGCATTTCTGTCTTTAAACCCTCCAAAAATTTGCCCCATTCACTTCCATAGTAAGTGACTCACTGTAACCTCGATTTTTGCTTCTTTTTTTTTTCAAGAAAAGGAGGGACGAGTCGAAATTAATGTTTGTGATAATAAACATTATGCCACAAGTGCTGTCGATTAAGCTTAATTTATATTGAACCCGGAATATTCCTTTAAGGTTTATTACAAAATATTCAGATATGTACACTGATGAGCCAAAACATAATGACCACTAACAGGTGAAGCGAATAACGTTGATCATCTCCTAACACGACCACATGTCAAGGTCTGAGTAGATTAGATGGTAAGTGAACAATCAGTTCTCGTCGCCAGCGTGTTGAATGCAGGAGAAATGGGCAGGAGTAAAGACCTGAGCGACTTTGACAAGAGCCAAATTGTTATGGCCAGAAGACTGGGTCAGAGCATTTCTGAAACGGCAAGGCATGTGGGGTGCTCGCGGTCAGCAGTGGTGAGTACCTACCGACAGTGGTCCGAGGAGGGACAAACCACAAACTGGCGGCAGGGTGTTGGGTGCCCAAGGCTCATCGATGTGCAAGGGCAACAAAGGCTATCCCATCTGGTCCAAACTGACAGAAGGTCTACTGTGGCACAGGACACAGAAAATTTTAATGATGGTTACAGGAGAAATGTGTCACAACACACAATGCATCGCACCCTGCTGTGTATGGGGCTGCATAGCCACAATGATGACCCCTGTCCACTGTCAAAAGCACCTACAATGGGCACGCGAGCGTCGGAACTGGACCTTGGAGCAGTGGAAGAAGGTCACCTGGTCCGACGAGTCCCGTTTTCTTTTACATCACGTGAATGGCTGTGAAATTGTGCGCCGTTTGCCTGGGGAAGTGATGGCACCGGGATGCACAGTGGGAAGACGACAAGCCGGTGGAGGGAGTGTGATTCGCTGGGCAATGTTCTGCTGGGAAATTGACGTCCATTCATGTGGACGTCAATTTGATACGTGCCACCTACCTAAACATCGTTGCACCCCTTAATGGCAATGGTATTCCCTGATGGCAGTGGCCTCTTTCAGCAGGATAATGCGCCCTGCCACACTCCACACATTTTTCAGGAATGGTTTGAGAAACATAATGAAGAGTTCAAGGTGTTGCCCTAGCCTCCAAATTCCCCAGGTTTCAATCCGATTGTGCATCTGTGGGATAAACAGGACCAACAAGTCCGATCCACGGCTACTCCACCTCGCAACTTACAGGACTTGAAAGATCTGCTGCTAATGTCTTGGTGCCAGATACCACAGGACACCTTCAGGGGTCTTGTAGAGTCCATGCCTTGGTGGGTCGGTGCTGTTTTAGCGGCACGTGGAGGACCATCAGCATATTAGGGAAGTTTTGGCTCATCAGCGTATATACAAATATAAAGGTAGAGAGGTTTGAGTGTTGCTGCAGAGCTCTTTTGACACACTTTGTTTGCTGCGATTTTCTGATTGGTGGATCTTTCTCTTCAGGATCATGGGTAGTGTAGTTCTTCACCAGAAATTTTCCTATTTAATGCGATTTTTTTTTTTATTAAGTTGAAATAATGCAGACTGATGGCTTTAACAGAAGCATACACCATCGATTAGCAACCTCAGAGCTCACAGTAGGTTTGACTTTAAAGGTTTATAAGTTATCATTAGTAATAAATTAAACTATGGAAAAATTAATGGAATTTTTACTTCCGGGAACAGACTGTTGTGCTTTACAGAAACCACAAGATCATTACAATAGCTTTCATTGCTTGTCACTTTATTGCGGCTGTTTAGAAAATGCTGTAAATAGAATAAAAAAATTTAAAAAATTGAAAAAACAATTCTACTTAATTTAAAATATATTTTCTGAAAAGAAGTCTTCAGATCTTAGGCAGTTTTGCTTCTCAAGTAAATGTATCTTGTTTAAAGGATGTTTAGATATATTTACTAAAAAAACAAAAATACTGATGAAGAAAATGATTTTCGCAGTGTAGCTTACTGTTGCAGACAGGTACACTGTCACACAAACACCTCAACTGACATTGTGACCTCTTGTGCCAAATGCTGAATGTTTCAACTTGCTGGTGAGCAAATGATAGCATCCCTTCCCCGTCGAGATCTTTAAATGAAATTAGGGGACTCCAGGAACAGGGAGGAGATATGGGGAGAGATTGTTATCAGCAAATGCACTGGATAGGAAAACCACATTAATATTTACTCTATGAGCCCAGAGGGCTGGGGACTAATTTAAAGACTGCATCTCTACCATACTGCATACTGAAGACAGCAGACGCACTGGAAGGAGATGGTTACAGTTGCGAGAAGCAATCGATTGTGATGTAAGGTGCATATGTTTGTGAATGTTTTTGTTTATGTTTATATGAATATTTCATGTCATCATCCCAAATGAAAGGGTCACCTTCTCAGAATTTAAGAGAAGAAATTAGTGCTAGATGCGTACTGGGAATATTTCTGTTTAAATTTGCTATGCAGTTGATGCAGCTTTTTTATTTGTTGATTTCTCAACTCACAAATCAAATCCCACACTATTTTATAAGAATCGCTCACCCAAAAATGAAAATTCTGAACTAAGGCCACGTTCACAACAATACGTTTTCATTTGAAAATGCATTAATTTCGCTACGTTTTGGCCTTCTGTACGCACTGAGACGGCGTTTCTGTCCAGCGAAAATTTAGCTTTTCGAAAAAGCTCTCCCAAGTGCGCATTTTAAAACGGCGTCTTTGCATTGTAGTGTGTAAAGGGAAAACGGATATATTCGAAAACAGTGACATATTTGTCATCATGTGAAGTAGTCATGTGATCCATTCAACCCAAAACAGTCAAGATGGCGGCCCATGTTGTAGCGGCGTTGTTGTGCCTGCTATTCACTTTGATAGCTTTGTTAAAGATAAATGTTACTTTGTACAACCTTCACATTGCCTTACTTCAAAGGCAATGGGACGTTTACTCTGGAACACGAGGACAATTGCGTTTCATACTGTACATGGAAATGACGCTTGCACAGGAAGGTGATTTAAGTGTTTTCAGATGTTTCAGTGTGGATGAGCAACTTTTGGAAAACGGCATTGTGGACGAGAGCATTTTGAAAATGAAAACACTGTATTGAAATTTATCCAGATTAATGTGGACGTAGTCTAAACCTTTCAAAGGAGACAAATGGTATTATCAGTGTAATATTCAGTAGAGTTGGGTTTCAGTTTACTTTTACATTGAGACAATCTGCCCTAGCTCTAAAACAAATCGTAATAAAGCTTCACAAATCTCAGATTTGGTTTTAGAAACAGACACTAGAAAGTAGATTTTCTACTAATTTGATCTGACTTATTCTTGCGCTAGAAACGGATAGATGTAGCGCAACAGAATTGAAAATAAGGCAGTTTCATTGATGAATAAACAACCACACTCTATTGTTAATGTATATTCTAATTCATCTAATTGGCCTAATATTTTAAAACTGATATTGATAGTTCAAAAGTTATTTATAACTATTTTAAGTCAATGTGCAATCAAAATAGACCCAATTTGCTTTCATAATGCACTGTTCTGGTCCATGTAGTCCAAGTTTTAAAAAAAATGGTCCTTGTAATCTTTATATCTAAATGTAAAAACTCTCTGAAAATACTTTCCTTTTCAGCTGTCATAACCAAGCCCTCTTACTTTTCAATTGTTCCCCACCAACCACCTGACTCTATTCTTGAATGTAACGTCCACTTTTCACAATTAATTCCCAATAGATGAAGTCAAAACACTTTTCTCATTGAATATCCTGTTTCACTTGGAAATGCATCAGATTACAGAAGTAAAATGGGTTACAAACAGTATTTCATGTTGACTTTGAGACAGCATCTTTAAAAATGCAGCGTCCGTGAATGTACAAAGACCAATTAAAACGTACCGGTAACACTTTACAATAAGGCTGCATTTGAACAATAGATCTTTACGTAATTTATTAATCTTTGTTAATGTTAGTTAACAAAAATACAATTGTTTATTGTTAGTTCATGTTAGTTCATAGTCCATTAACTAATGTTAACAAATGCAACTTTTGATTTTAACTATGTTTCAGTAGTTCGTAAATTAATGTAATCCTGCATTGAGGATAGTGTAAACGTGTTTGGCTCGGTGTCCTAGGTGAAGGGCTCGAGGCTCGATACTTGACCCGAGCTCAAATACCACCCCCCCGACTTAGATTAGTTATTGATTAAATAGATATGTGGAGATTGGGAGGTGGAAGGATGTCAGAAGTCTCGATGCCACGTAGAGGTATGCAGCTTGCTCTGGCAGTGTGATTGGTCGGATTAAAAGAACTTTCTCCTCCCGAACATTGTTAATGAAACTCCATTTCAGTAGTTTGCAAGTTAATGTAATCCTGCATTGAGGATAGTGTAAACGTGTTTGGCTCACTGTCCTGGGTGAAGGGCTCGAGGCTCGAGGCTCATGACTTGACCTGAGCTCGAATACCCCCCCAAAAAGAAGCCAGGAAATGAGACAGCGAACCGTTGGCTACAGAGCCTTGTAGTACGAAGTGGTGTTTACGATGCCTGTTCCCCCTAAAAGAAACGAGACTGAAACTATGAATATAGGGAGGGGGGGAGCGCATGCTAAGCCCTGTGTGAGATGGGCAGAGGTGCCAAAGATGATAGAATGAGCGGAGCGGCTAGCAGAGGCAGCATCACGCTAGGGTCCACTCAGGGGATAGGAAACTGGGAGGTGCTGGATAGGTAGAAAATGAAGAATGAAAATAGGCTGAAGCACTGAAGAGACAGTTGTGGATATGGCCGTGTGGAAATGAGCTCTTGCGGAAGCTGTTATGCACTGGAGGGAACATGGGGGCCACCCCCGAGTGGAGGCATGAATCCCAAGCCGCTCGGACCTGACCTAAGTCCCACTCCAGACACAAATGATTCGACAGGATGGGCCCGTGCAGTGAGCGGGCAAACTTGCGGTACGTGAACGGCGCATTTGCGCTGTTTGCAGTGTACTGGGAGGTTTAGTCGCACAGCCCGAAAGATGCCGCAGTTGCGGCACCTGGACAGCATATTACGCTGTTTGCAGTGTAGTGGGAGGTTTAGTCGCACGGCCCGAAAGACACCTGGACAGCACATTTGTGCTGCTTAGGGATGTATTGAGCCAACAGCAGGGGCGCCGTGGTTGCGGTGTCACCAAGTTTGAGTGCACTTCCTGAGGAGAGGGTTTGCTGTGAGGTACCAGGGTGGTATGTTTGAGTTAGAGGAGAAAGGGACTTGCAGTTGCAAAGTCGAGGCTTGTTACAGCAGCAGTGAGGCATAGACGAAAGGGGCTTCAGCGGAAGCATGGTAAAAATGCTGAGGCTGCGGTGGGTTGGTGTTAGCCATTAGTGAATGTGGCTACCGCTGCTTGCTGCTTCCTTGAGGGATGGGTTTGTGTATAACATAAAATGTATGGATAATGTAAACATGCATTTGCAGAAACGCCTAGCATTAAATGGCATGTGCATATGTACAAAGTCATTTAAGTTGTGGTTTGGCATGAAATTAGAAGGCATTTGAAAACAAGTGCCAAATGAAGGTATTGAAAGTGAACACGGAAGTGGAGATTTATAGTAAAAAATGACTTAAATATTGATCTGTTTCTCACCCAAAGTGACTGCATTGCTTTAGAAGACATGGATTTCATCACTAGAGTCCTATGGATTAATTGTATGCTACATTTATGTGATTTTTGTACCTTCAAAGATCTGGACACCATTCACTTGCTTTGTATGGACCTACAGAGCTGAGATATTCTCTAAAAATCTTTGTGTTCTGCAGAAGAAAGAAAGTCATACACATCTGGGATGGCATGATGGTGAGTAAATGGTGAGAATCTTTGGTTAAACTAACCTTTTTATGGAACATGTAGTTAATGTGATTAACTACACCTGTGGTGAACTTGAGGGGGACTGACCTCATACATTGACTAAAAATCACCTTTTTGGCACCTGAAGTAGTTGCAATTGGTGCAAGAAAAGTTAAGTTAGATCTGAGAAAAGCTATATTTGCATTGGTATTTTTGATCTTTAATTCAATAAAATTCATCCATTTTTAAATGTGGCTTAAAGTCAACTTGAAACATGGTTCACAACCCATTTTATTTCCATAATCTGATGTATTTTCAAGTGAAACACGATATTAAAGCGTAGGACAAGATTTTATTCATCTGGAACTGATTCAGTTGTAAAAAAATAAGTGGGTTTAACATGCAAGAATGGACCCAGATGGTTGGAGGGGAGGAGTTGGCAAAAGTAAGAGGACTTGATGACATCAGCCCAAAAGGAAAGTCATTTCAGAGGCGGAGCAAGTTAATACTTTGGGGGTTTTTTTACATTTGGAACAACATGCACCCATAAATCGTGCACAATAAGACCAGGAGCATGCCTTAAGAAAGTAAATGGTGTACATTTTTATGTTACTTTTTGGGGTCGCTGTGTTTACAATCTGGGTTCGCAGCGTCAGGGGTTTTACCAGCATGAGGTCTTCAGGGAGGGTACGTGTGCTTGGTGAGAGCTTGCATTAGCTCTAATGGCCGGAGAGGTCACATTTAAAACCATAATGGCTTTTCCACTCTCCGATCCTGCTGGGAAAAATGTCTCAAGCACTTGGCCTCTTCATAAAGGACGTCATCCGCTCAACTCCTCAATAAAAGACAACTTCAATCTGTCTGCATATGCTTTGAAGAAACTCACTTTGCACTGCCCTAGTATGTCTAATTCCTTCCCTTTTACATGACGAAGGTTCTCGGTTCTTTTCTGAGACATTTCTGACACGCTGTCATTATTATTGTGCATTTGTCACAGTGCTGTGTGTTAGACTGTAGCTAGAGGGGGAAATTGTGTGTTTGTTGTTTGACGACGACTGAACCAGAGGCGAAAAGACACTCTGATCGTCTGAACGGCTGTGTTCCACTTCCATTGTAAGTGCCTAACTGTAACCCAGATTTGTGCTTTTTTTTTTTTTTTTTTTAAAGAAAATGAGGGATGAGTCGAAAGTAATTGTACTGAACTTGGAATATTCATTTAACTAATTGTGATAAAAGGTCTGCTCCCATGCCCAAAATGTTCTATTTACAAGGTTTTTTGTTGTTGTTGTTTTCTTTTTCTTTTTTGTCCATTGTTTACTTCTATGTTCAAATTTTTCTAAATAAGAATAGGGTTTTCATGCTGCTAACCGGGTCAGTGTGAAGTTGACCAGTTAGACATTGCCTTGATTTATGTATAAAACGGCTATGAAGTATTTATCATTTTGTACAGTATGTGTAGCGTACATAAAGCATATGGCACGCAATTGCACTACACAAAATGAGTATTTTACTGTAAATTCTATTAACTGAAATTAATCGCAATTACACGATCAATCAACAATTTTGATTTTTGTCATAATCACGCAGGCCTAATGCATAGACATTGTAAAAAATCATTAGTATTTCAACTCAATTAGTATTTTTGTTTTGTTTTCCAGTAAAAATATCTTAATATTCTTAACCTCCTGAGACCGGAGCATGACTGCTGTGTGCATTTCCCTTTTTGATTTGTAACTAGTAGAACCTAATAAAAATGCAAAAATCTAGACCAAATAGTTTTCCTTAAAATTGATGTCCACATATGTGGACAGCGGGACTAAGTTGTGAAATTTTAAATAATACCAAGCCATAGAAAGTAAGATTTTTATTTATTTTATTTTTTTATCTAATTGTTTATTTTGTTTCCAGGAGTGTTGGTTATTTATGTTTGTGAGATGTTACAGACATTACATCAGAAATTAGCATAAATAATTATGATTCAAAGTAACGAGCAGCATCATCCAGTCACTCCCAACCATGTTAAAATAAAATGATACATTATAAATTCTGAATCTATGTACTGATTATCATTGTCCCATTTCTGCAAAACATGTTGAGTGATCCAAACATCATCTGCAGCCTGAAACTGAACTTTTGGTCAGATTTTAGGAGTGAATGCACTTAGCTGCATAGAGAGCTATAGGATGCTCCCTTACTCCCTATTTAGTGAATGACTTAACCTCCAGTGTGCAGTCTGTCTGCACTGGTCTCAGAACAGTGCAAAAAGTACCTTATTTTCATCCTAACTCTGTATGAAGCCTATGAAAGCAACACATTTTTCCCAATGTGATAATGGACAGTAAATAATGGATTTCTAAAGAAAAAATACGCTAAAGTACCCATTAGTGTACATTGTGTTTAGCAGCGTGGCATTTCATGATTACTCACATTTTTAAAATGGAATATCGGACGAAAATAGAGACTACTCTTTCAACTCAAACATGTTTCAATGTAAAAACTTAATTAGGTTTCTTACCAGAGTTAGTTTTGTTGGTGTTTCTACCAAAGACAAACTCTGCTGTTATTGGCGCCACGTTGTTTTGTCACATGACTCTGTACATGGAAAGTTTAACCTTTAATGGACAGCCTAGAGTCTCCTGAACTGATCAGTCGGTTTAATTTAAATAATGCCAAAATACGACATCCACGCATGTGGACGAGGGGTCGCATGAGGTTAAAACAAGATATATTTACTTGACAAGCAATATGGCATTAAGAAAAACAAACTTGTTTTTCCTTTGAATTAAGTTTATTTTTCTTAGCCCATTGGCAAAATTTGTCCTTGTTTCAAGCATTAACCTCACTCAATTTAGTTAGATTTCTCTGAAAACAAGACAAAATATATTTTACCATTTTGCTTATCCAGTAAATGTATCTTGTTGTAAGAATGCTTAGATATTTTTTACTGGAAAACAAGACAAAAATACTAATTAAGAAAATGTTTTTTTTGCAGTGAAGAAAATTTGCGTACTGTGCATGGTATATATACTGCATTATATGAGTAGTATGGTATTCCGAATACAAACTCCTGTGGAAATTCAAGCCTCTCTAGAGAATACACTGGATGTCAAACAGCCGTGTGCGGTTTAAATAGCTGACAGTGACGAATGCTTTGTGTGTAAAAGTTACATATGTGATCTGTATCGCCCCCAGTTTTTTCCATGCAGACACAAATGTGCACAATAGCAGGCATGACATCAGTGAGTTTATGATTTGGTAAGTCCGGTTTGGGCCTTCGGGGTCAGCCAAGTCAGTCCGTGAAATGGTACAGCCACATCCACGGGTGATTTCAGACAAGCTATTAGGGAAAAACAAGGATGTGGAAGAGAATACGAGACAGGATCTGCCAGTCCATCAACAAAATGATGCTGAGCAACATTTACTCGCCTCTTGAGTATCGGCAGCATGACCTGTGACTCATATAGCAGTTAGCCCGTCTCCTGTAGTTTCTCTTGTCATAAACGAAGAAATGTGCTTGTTCATCGGTTATATAACGGATTCAATATCTGCAAGTATCCTGCAGTGGTAGAGGAGATCGCTGTAGCTAATACCATGCATTTACGTACATGCTCCATGGCCCATTTCCTGTCTGTTTTTGCTTTTCAGAAGTCGTTAACTGATAAAAAAAAAAAAAAAAGTGTGGAACATGCTGGTGTAAAAGTGTGCTTGTATATCTGAAAACATTTAGCCATTTCTGCCTCCATATTCGCAGGTTGCTTCATTGATTGTCAGACACTGTTGTGCCATTGTGAAACTTTTGATCAAAGTTTTCTTTGTTTGTAAAGACAAGCAACATGATACTATCATCTGTACAATTTGTATATTATAATAAATATGATTTATATTTGATTTGTGGTTGAGTTTTTCTTTGGAGTTATATCTGTCAGCTACTTTACTGCCAGTGATGGGCAGTAGCTACAAATAGTGAAGCTATTGGCTTAACTACATTTATGAGTAGCGAGGTGGTAGCTTCGCTAGCTTTTAATCAAGTAGCTTTTCAGTAACGAAGCTATAGTTTTGATTAGGTAGCGGCACAGCTTTGACAAAAGCTACACCGCAACATAATGCATGCACCTGGTGTTTACTATCGCCAGGTTTGAATCAGAACTAAAGATGTTAGATTCAAATTAATTGCTCATCTGACTCATTTCTTTACAATGAATGGGTCAAATGTGATGGCAAAGTGGTCTGAATCGGTTTGCGATTCAATCTGAATCACTCAGAATGCTCACACGCTCACTGCTGAATCATTTGGTGCACGTTTTCACTTGGCAACACACTCACTGAATATTTTAAAATAAGGAAAATAAAGATAATGCTTGTTGCAGTGGATCTACATTCAACGGATACCAAACCTGCAACTGCGTCCTGTCGTTTGCCAGTGATGAAGAAGGTCTTTACTAAGTTAAACACATGTGCAGCTTGTGAGCGACTACTGCAGGTAAAGACATTTTACCACCAAAAGTCTATCAAAACATTCAACAGCCTACACAAAATCACATTAAAAAAAGTACCATGGCATTACCATGTGTTTTCAACACGTAGCATTACCTGGGAGCACCATGTTAAGGCAATGGTATATGAATAAGTTAATCAGATAGTGACGTTCCATAGTAGTACCATGGTATTCTTTGAATTACCTTGAAGCACCATGAAAATTCAATTGAATATGAATATGGTAAACATATATCAAATTACAATGGTAGTACCAAGGTATTCTTTGAAGCACCATGGTACATAAATATGGTAATTGTATCTCAGAGTACCATGATATTACCATCTGATACCATCCGATATCATATTGTTATTGCCCAGATGTGCTCACACACACACACACACACAAGAAATCTGGCCTCTGATCAGAAGCTTCTAGCACAGAAATACAACAGCTAGATACAGAATTACAGAATAAGATGATTCATGAAACTTCCTGTCATGAAAGTGCAGCTTTGAGCTACTTGAATGGGGAAAGACCGAAATCCCCAAAAAGGTTGGTCAAGATTACGATCGAAGAAAATATTTAAAATCAGCAGTGAAATCATAAACTGTTCTTCTTTACCTCAGATTACGCTAAAAATGTAATTTATCAGGCTTGTATAGCTAATGCGCATGCGCGTTGTCGAGTTGATTGACAGGCGATGTCTGTATCTAAAAGGTGATTGGCTCTTTTAACTGTAAGGTGGGACTTCCTTTCTACATCCGTTGACCGTTGGGCGCGTCACTTCTAAATAGTCTCTGGGTGGAAATGATACTGAGGTGGGAATTTTCATGAATTTGAGAAAAAATGACTAAAATAACATCAATGTGACGCATGTAGGACATTGTTAGCAAACATATATAAAAAATTGTGAGTATGTGGAAAAACGAGACTTTACTTTCCACAGTGTTAAAAGTGCCCGAAGTTGAAGAAACACAGGCCGGAGATCTCCAAATGGGGGCGAAATCTCTCAAAGAGGGCGTGGCTGCGGTGGGAGTATTCCAGATGGGGGTGGGGTTACTCCAAAAGGGGGCGTCACTTCACCTGTTCTGGTAGGTTAGGCTCCCACCCCTTTTTGGAGCTCTGCCTGCAGCCATATCCTTATCAATAAACACCCAAATGTAGACTATATAATTATAGTATGACCTCAAAAGTTCACATGCACATGAAATCAATGCTGTGTCTATTACCAGAAAACGCTAATGACACTTCAATGATGCAGGGAGACGGGAACACTGAATAATGTATGGACGTTATTTCATCATTAACATTAGATAGCATAAACTTCTCATAAACTTACAGCACTGTCTTAAAATGACCCACATTTTCGATTTTTAGATTTTGGTTTATAACAAAAAAAAAAAAAAAAAAAAAAACTAAAATTGACTGTACCCTTGGGATTTTGAATCTGAAGTAATATATTACGCTTACTAGTGTCAAATCAGGTACATACTGTGAAACAAGTATGCAAATATGGTTAAAGGACCACAGTGCCATCTAGTGGCTCGCACATGTTAGTGCATGAAACGTGTGTCAGGGTCATTCATGTTATGCAATGTTTTCAGTAGTAGGCCTAATTGGCAAGCATTACTACTGCTATTGCAAATTTAGGGTTGGGTATTACAACAGACCCCTAACCTTATGTATAATGTCATCTGATCTTTAGTTTGCCTCTGAATGCTTTTTTGCAAGGGTAAAATGAAGATACACAAGTTCAAGCCCATTAATCTCCATTGAGTCCCTCTTCCACTTGAATGTCTTGTTTAATGAGGGGTTTTACGCTGAAAGAGTGCAGCACTTAAAGTCAGGAATCATTACATTTACATTTATGCATTTGACAGACACTTTTATACAAAGCGACTAACAGTGAACTTATTACAGTGACAATTCCCCTGGAGCAACCTGGAGTTAAGTGCCTTGCTCATGGACACAATGGTGATGGCTGTAGGGATCAAACCAACAACCTTCTGATTACCAGTTATGTGCTTTAGCCCACTAGGTGGATTATTAACGCAATTAAGTACTGCTCTCCCCACGTGCATGCTTATCTGGTGCTGTCAGAGCCCGAGCTGTAAATTAATTCATTAGCTTTATCTGCTTACTACATAATGAGAAAATGAAGTGAAGGCTGCTGAACGCATGCATCAGCATAATCGTAATGCACTAACTGGGTTTGTTTTGATGTGGCGCATTATATCTCTCTATAAAAGAAAGCTGTTGCCACACCTCTGATAAAATGATATTAGAGGTGTGTTTTAAATGTCTTTACTCAAAGGAACAGTTCAGCCAAAAAGGAAAGTTGTGTCCCTACTTACCCTCATTTTGTTTTAAACCCATTTGACTTTTTTCTGTAAATAAAATAAATAAATTAAAAAAAATGTTTTTAGTTGCTTTAAACATTTTTTTATTTTTTATTTTGCTGACTGTGGCTGTGAAGCTCCAGAAATAAATAAATAAATAAACGCCGTAAAAGTAGTCCATAAATTGAAAAAAATATATATAATAACTAGTAAGATTTACTTAATTTTTACTGTGCAAGTTTTTACACAGTTTTTCTAAGTAAATCTTAATTGTATAAAGTCAGATCTAAGCTACTTCACGATATACATTTCTGTATTTTTTTCCTCTCCATTTTCTCCCCAATTCCCAATGCGCTGTAAGTCCTCATGGTGGTGTAGTGACTCGCCTCAATCCGGGTGGCGGAGGATGAATCTCAGTTGCCTCCGCGTCTGAGACCATCAATCCGCGCATCTTATCACGTGGCTTGTTGAGCGCGTTACTGCGGAGACCTAGCGCGTGTGGAGGCTTCACGCTATTCTCCGCGGCATCCACGCACAACTTGCCACGCGCCCCACCGAGAGTGAGAACCACATTATAGAGACCACAAGGAGGTTACCCCATGTGACTCTACACTCCCTAGCAACCGGGCCAATTTGGTTGCTTAGGAAACCTGGCTGAAGTCACTCAGCACGCCCTGGATTCAAACTCGCGACTCCAGGAGCGGTAGTAGCGTCAATACTCGCTGAGCTACCCATGCCCCCATGATATAATATTGATTAAAGTGAGTGAGTACATTTTACTTTAATATTTTATTAAATAAAGTACCTTTTGCTTACAAAAATGTTTTACATGGTACTTAAACTTAATAAAATGTGGTCACATTTTGATTGTTCTTACAGACACGTTTGATCATGTACCACATGACTTCTTGAATGCACAAAACAAGAAGTTACCAAACTTAACAACAAAATTAACAATAAAATGGTGTGAATAAACTTGCAAACAGTGAAACCATGCAAGCTCATTAATTGTTCAAGCCCAGGGAATACTGGGAACACCAGCATGAAAAAGTTAAGTAAAATTTACTTATTTTATTTACCAGTGAAATTTACTTAAATTAGCAAATAAATATGACAAGGTTTTCTACTTTAGGATTGATACAATCCTAACAATCATAAATAATATTTATTTAGAAGCTAGAACATTCATTTGTACATGCTTGAATGTTTAATTTACTTAATATTTTCAAGTTCACACTTCAATTAACTTATTTGATGTAGAAAGTACTTAATCTTTTCTGCTATATTTACTTCACCACAAAATATGTTTTTCTTCAGTGTATGACTCGTGTGCTGTATTACAAGTTTTCTGATGCATTATGACCTTTCAGATCAAAATGTAGGTTTTCACTTATACATTTCCCCTATAGTGAGCCGTTTACTCTAGAACCACTGCATCCGAAACATCAATTTATTATTAATAAATCATTTTAGTTCAAAAATGACTTGAACTCGAGAACCGAATCAGTTTGATTAGTTAATCAATCGTTCTGTCCGCTTTGTGAACCGGATCATCCGGTTGATAGAAAGAGTCAGACCAGTCCGGTTCTCGAGTTGAGTTCAACTCCCTGACTGTATGATTTTTGGAAAAACTCAACTTTTCATGTGAGACATCACTATCTAATCGTATCACTCTCTTATTATTAATAATTTATCTATAATTTAAACCCGGAACAAACAGCAATCATAGTAAAACTGTGGAAATAACACAGGGGGATCAGGAAAATACAATGGTGTGCAAAGAGAATACATCACTACGCCCAAACTACTTTTTAGGAATGTATTTTATTCACATTATGTTTTTTACAAAAGATAAATATGAACAAATTTGCATAACAGGTAATGCAATAATATACAATTGCAAAATAATTTAATATATATAATCAAATAATACAAATAATCAAATTATAAACATCTGCAACACCTAAATTTCCTCTTATTAATGTCATACATTTGAATCCTTGCAGTAAATCTGTAGTTTATTCATACATGTGACATATATACATATACACATAGCACAAACAGTACCAATTAAATGTTGACTGAATTTCTTTTAATGATCTTTAACAAAACACCTTGGTCTGAAGGCTTATGCCTAAATGTTTGAAGAAAGATTTATACACAATTTTAAATTGTATTGCAATAATATATTTTTGTGCAAAGGCTGGGCATTTTGAAGAAGGTAAACATAAGATAGTTTTTACTTTTTCATTATTACACAATTCCCCATACTTTCATTTGTGTTATTTAATAGTTTTGGTGTATTTATTGTTATTAAAAAAAAAAAAAAAAAATGGATGTGAATTATATCTATCTCTGAGGACCAAAAGCAGTATTCAACAGTATTTCTAACAGGATAAGCAGTTTCTCATACAGAATGAAGCCGCAGAGGACAGTTGTGAATGGTCATACAGCTGGTAGCTCCATCTTACTCATTACAATCACAAAAATTCCAGCCACCAGTCCCAGAAACCCCACAACAATCCCGGCCACCAGCACTGCTGTCTCAACCTCTCGAGGGTCTTCCTGCTTCACCTCTGTGTGAACACACATAATCGAGTGTTATGTGCAGAATCAATAAAGCAAGTTTTGTGTACTAAAAGAAGCTTGTACCTGAAATCAGCCATTACACATGTTCATATGTAAATGTGTAAAAATACAAATTTGTAGATTTGTACATTTTATTATAAATGATATTGTAATTGTAATAAAAATACAACATTGAAATGCTACCACAATAATTTTGCATTGTATATACAGATACTGTACATACATAGATTCATACAAAATCGATTCATTCAACAAAAAGATTCATTTAGTGACCGTTCTCTCAATATATATATATATATATTAACATATTTTTCAGATTTATAAATTTCAATTTCATAACAAATATCCATCAGATCGAATTGAGTAATAGTTAACTAAATTATATTAAATATTAAGTACACTGGCGGCCAAAAGTTTGGAATAATGTACAGATTTTGCTCTTATGGAAAGAAATTGGTACTTTTATTCACCAAAGTGGCATTCAACTGATCACAATGTATAGTCAGGACATTAATAACGTGAAAAATGACTATTACAATTTGAAAAAGAAAAAATGTTCAGAACTTCTTAAACTACTTCAGTTCTCATCAAAAAATCCTCCATTGTGCAGCAATGACAGCTTTGCAGATCCTTGACATTCTAGCTGTCAGTTTGTCCAGATACTCAGGTGACATTTCACCCCACACTTCCTGTAGCACTTGCCATAGATGTGGCTGTCTTGTCGGGCACTTCTCACACACCTTACAGTCTAGCTGATCCCACAAAAGCTCAATGGGGTTAAGATCCATAACACTCTTTTCTAATTATCTGTTGTCCAATGTCTGTGTTTCTTTGCCCACTCTAAACTTTTCTTTTTGTTTTTTTGTTTCAAAAGTGGCTTTTTCTTTGCAATTCTTCCCATAAGGCCTGCACCCCTGAGTCTTCTCTTTACTGTTGTACATGAAACTGGTGTTGAGCGGGTAGAATTCAATGAAGCTGTCAGCTGAGGACATGTGAGGCATCTATTTCTCAAACTAGAGACTCTGATGTACTTATCCTCTTGTTTAGTTGTACATCTGGCCTTCCACATCTCTTTCTGTCCTTGTTAGAGACAGTTGTCCTTTGTCTTTGAAGACTGCAGTGTACACCTTTGAAATCTTCAGTTTTTTGGCAATTTCAAGCATTGTATAGCCTTCATTCCTCAAAACAATGATTGACTGATGAGTTTCTAGAGAAAGCTGTTTCTTTTTTTGCCATTTTTGACCTAATATTGACCTTAAAACATGCCAGTCTATTGCATACTGTGGCAACACAAAGACAATGTTATGCTTCATTTAAAGAACCAAATAGCTTTCAGCTGTGTTTGATATAATGACAAGTGATTTTCTAGTACCAAATTAGCAATTTAGCATGATTACTCAAGGATAATGTGTTGGAGTGATGGCTGCTGTCTAGATTTGATCAAAAATGACTTTTTTCAAATAGTGTTGGTGCTGTTTTTCACATCAGTAATGTCCTGACTATACTTTGTGATCAGTTGAATGCCACTTTGGTGATTAAAAGTACCAATTTTCTTCTGAAACAGCAAAATCTGTACATTATTCCAAACTTTTGGCCACCAGTGTAAATCTAAGTTTTATCTTTCGTTTAATTTAGTTAAAGATTACTCAATTTAATGGAATTTTGCTATGAAATTTAAATGTATATATCTTTAAAATCGTATATACAGTATATACATATATATATATGGAGTGTTTTTGCAAACCTGTAATGCCAGTAGATGGCAACAAATGAGCATATTTAATGTGTTATGAGTGAGTCATTGAATCTTTGATTCAACCAATTTTTCACAAGCACCGAGTCAATCAGTCATATTACACTTAATTAAAATTTGCGCATCTACAAATCTACCAAGGGACTTCAGAATGCATCCGGTGTCATAATCAAATGAGTCCACCTGTGAAATAGAGTCCTGAGGGGGTGACTGTTTGTTATCATGACGGCTTTGAAACAGTGAAAAGCACTATAGATATGGCAGTAACTTGACTGGCTTCACATAATTAATGAACATGTTTACTTAAAAAATCATGAGGGGGCCTGGGTAGCTCAGTGGTAAAATACATTGACTACCACCCCTGGAGTTCGCTAGTTCGTTAGTTCGAATCCCAGGGTGTGCTGAGTGACTCCAGCCAGGCTTCCTAAGCAACCAAATTGGCCTGGTTGTTAGGGAGGGTAGAGTCACATGGGGTAACCTCCTCGTGGTCACTATAATGTGGTTCATTCTCAGTGGGTTGCATGGTGAGTTGAGCGTGGATGCCGTGGTGGATGGCGTGAAGCCTCCACACGCGTTATGTCTCTGTGGTAATGCGCTCAACAAGCCACGTAATAAGATGTGCAGGTTGGTGGTCTCAGATGTGGAGGCAACTCCACCACCCGCCACCCGGATTGAGGCAAATCACTATGCGACCACAAGGACTTAAAAGCACATTGGAAATCCAAATTAGGGAGAAAAGGGAAGAAAAAAAAAAATGCTAAAGTGTAATAATGCAACTTTAGGAAAGTTGGTTTTAGCTAATTGTCCTTAAATATACTCAGAATTGCTCAGGACACAATTATTTATCCATCATAATTGCTGGTGTGCATATACGATTGTAAGTTTTGTAAATATGTAAAATATTACACCACCAGAACATCTGAATTCTCGTGTGAACGCACCAACGTCATGACATCACGCGATAGCGACGAGAGGCACTGAATGTTTACAGGAAGCAATTTTTTTAAGTTAATACAGTTTTAATTAGCAATTAGTTTTTCACCCAAACGTATAGCTAATTAACATTTTATTAGCTTTAAAAAATTGCTTCCTGTAAACATAAATATGCTTTTTGGACCATCAAAAATTGGTGCCCATTCACTTGCATTGGATGAAGCTATAAACCTGGGATACTTTCCTAAATGTTAAATCCTGTTCTGATGAACACAGAAGGTCATATACATATTGGATGGCCTGAGGGTGAGAAATTATTTTTGGGTGAACTATTCCTTTAAATTCCTGAATTTGAATTGAGGTAGCAAAAAGGATGTAGAACTGCAATTCGAATTTGAATTTAAGGAAGTAGAATTAAAATGGAATAAAATTCAAATAAATTCATATTGTTTTTTCAGGCTGTTGTTAAGTTTATTTTATTTTAAATTGGCATACACAAAATGTTTATGTGGTGCAGTCCCATTTACCTTCTTACCAGCCTGGGGGCATGAATAAACTGGTGGCATTTTGCATGGTTTTATTTACATTGTTGTTGTTGATTTTGTCACGTTAGGTAACTTGTTTTTTTTTGTTTTTGTTTTTTTTTGTTTGTTTGTTTCTCTAATTCCCAACGCCTCGGAATTGATTCTTTTTGGAATCGATTCCCAGCCCTAACTGCTTCTCGGCCTTTTGGCTAAGATCAAGTGTAGTATCTGTTCTGATCGGTTTAATATCTGATACGTCCCTTATCTGGGATTCATAACATTAAAAATGTTTTGGGATCAGGGAGCTGGAATAGGGGCTTGCTCCGTCCATGCATCGACCTGGTATTGCAGTATTTCCAAGAACGGTGCATCTCTTAAAGCGGTTATAAATTGAACTAATAGTAGTTTAAGTGGCGTTGTGTCATCTTTGTAAAGAAGTTATAAATTTGGATGTAACTTAACACAAAATAATTTAGTTAGCAATTTTTTCACGTGTTAACTAGAGGTCGACCGATATATCGGTTTTACCGATTAATCAGCACTGCTAACAGATTTCTGGAACTATCGGTTATCTGCAAAAATCCACACCGATAGTTTTTCCCTGTTGCATCCGGTGCTGGAGCGGCTGGGAAAGGTCCGCTGTCGTTATACAGTATGAGAGCGGTCTCTAGAGGCGAAATAAAAACTATCACTTCACTGATGCCTTGTGGTGTTTGTTTTGACACGTGAGACTGCACTCTGCATGGAGCGGAACACTTCAGATGCAGATTTAAAACATCAACAATGAAAAGGTATGTATACAGTACACTACAGTACACGCTGTCATATCATTATAAAGTAAAAACAAAAATGCACGCATGTCCTACCCAAATGTTTAAATGTCACGATTGTTACCATCTATTATCATCTGTTTGCATTAGTTTATATCCAGCTGGTTACGTTTATGCATTCGTTAGCCAGCTAAGTTGCATATTTAAAGCTAGTGACGTGAGAAAGCAAATTAAAATCTTCATGCAGCCGAGAGAAACGTATAAACAAATCAGAAACGCATCTGATTTCAATTCAAATTTTTTTATCCTCACTGTAATACGATGACATCAGATCGATCACATTCTTGTGCTAAAAAAGGCTAGACACAGCGCAACAAATACAGCTGAACAGAAAGCAGGTGTCTCAAGATGTTTTTTAAAGTTCTTTTTATTTAGACACTTAATATAAAAAACAGCGCTCCTGCACGAGATGCTGAATAAACAAAAACAAAGGGAAACAAAGACGTTCGTCTAGCGCGCATTTACATAGAAATATAAATGGATGGTTGCAAAAGTGTTCGGTGTGAACAGCCCCTTACAGTTGGTGGAGGTCTTTGGCCGTTGCATACTGCTCTCTTATACACATTTCTCAGATTAAGCAATGAGTTGTTTAAATGCTTTCTCTGGATAGAAGTTCAATTTGGAAATGTGTGTCTCAAGATCCTCACGTTCGGATCCAGTCTGTTGTGTTCTGTCTGTTTGAACAGCCCCTGGCCTGGGCTCATATTCTGAGCCGCTTCACCACCAATTTCAGCCGAATACCACTGCTATCTGGAAATATTGCTACTCTACATTCAACTGTACTGATTAAAATACAATGTGGTATTTCATTGTTGTTATGAAGCTTGAGTCTTTAGTAGTAGGAATCAGTGCAAGTGTAACACCATGTGAACTGTCTATTGAAACGTTTACCCCCTCATTTTACTTTTGACTTAACATTTGAGAATATGGACCGACTAAAACTTTGTATTTATTTATTTATTTTATGCACATTAGTTGAAAATGAAATGCTCTTTTTTAACAGCCAGGATAGGAATGTTCTATGCAATAATATAACGGTGCTGAATGGTTTATGTATTTATTGCGCCCTCTTGTGGACTAAGGAAACAACGTCAATTTAAAAATCAGCTGACTTTAAAATTTGAATATTAGTTCATATATATTAATATTTATATATTTATTTCATTTAAAAATGTACAATACATTTTCATGGTTCAGTCAGTACTGTTTATTTTTGTAATAAAGTTCAGCGTTATTTTACTTTGTGTGTTATTTTTTCATTCAGTATCAATTTTAAAAACTATCGGTTGATTAATCGGTTATCGGCAGGTACAGCCCAACTTAGTTATCATATCGGTAAAATCCACTATCGATTGACCTCTAGTTTTAACTCACACATTGTTTACATCTTGCGGCTAAACTTTTGAAACTCAACAGTGAGTATTGTAACGTTTATGGATTGGCCCCATTGACTTCCATTATAAGTGCCTCACTGTAACCCAGATTTTGGCTTTTTTTTTTTTAAGAAAAGATGGAGTCAAAATTTATTTTTGTAGTAATCAGTATTATGCCACAAATTCTGTCAACTGAGCTTAACTTGTATAGAACCCGGAATATTCCTTTAAGCTTCTGTATTTTAAAATTATGACCTTATAGGACAACAAATTTCCAAGTATTATCATTAGATATAATACAAACAACTATCATAAAGCAAATTTTTCATACAATCTACTTCAAAAATACAAATAAACAAATAAGTAATTAACATTTTAGGGCTATTTGTCTATGTTATTAGGAAAACTGAGAAATTACATTTAAAAGATCTTCAAAAGCCCATCATTTTTACTGAAACTATAAATTTAACCCTTCCATGGTCTTAACGATCAAGTCCATACTTTGTACCACAGGGTCAAATATACCCATTTTTTATCTTCAATTTCAAAAGCTTGTAATAAAGGCTCTGTTTGCTCCATCTCCCTACTTTTAGTCTTAGATACTTAGATTTTCCACATTAGGTAGCTGCACCAACGTGTGTGTGTGTGTGTGTGTGTGTGTGTGTGTGTGAGTGGAAGGTTGTGTTTGTAAATTATGAGTATGAGTGTACTTATAATAACATTTTGAACTTTTCTAACATTTTATGGTGAGGCTTCTCAAAAAAGACTGGATGTTGCAAACCACATTGGTCTGTCTCTTGCCTTTCAGATCTTTATATTGTGATAGAAGGTTATAGAGAAAAAAACAATTCTAGTGTTTGCTTCCACCTAGAGGAATGGTTTAAGACAAAAAGTAGAGGGATAGAGCAAACAGAGCCTTTATTACAAGCTTTTGAAACTAAAGATAAAAAAGGGTCAATTTGACACTGAGGTGCAAAGTAGGACTTTTTTGTAGCTTTGTATATAAATACATGACATTTTTAAAAATGACATTGCCAGGTGCAGATCATCTCTGTGGAGGATGTCATGAAGTTTCAGGCCGAAAACCTAAAGTTAAGTTTATGTAAATCAGTGTTAAATATTCAAAAAGGTCAGATTGACCAATAAGACCATGGAAGGGTTAAATGAGCACTACAGACTCCAAACAAAGAAGTATATACTATACTATACTATAAGTACTATATAAATATGTAGTTAATTAGGTTGAGTATTTCAGAAAATAACTTTAAATATTTCCCAATGAAGTAAATTACAAGTACTTATAAAGTTACACATGGATATAATGAATTAGTAAAATTTTTTAAAACGTGTTCTTGTTTGTTCGTGTTAAGTGCAGTTTTGGGAAACACATAAAAAATTACGAACATTAGGAAAATCGCTCGGATAGGGGTCACTGACAAACAAGTTTGTCTGAAGTGATAAAAATGAGAAATCTTTTAAAGATCTAGTTTAAAACACGTGTCAAGTTTGTAGAAATGTACTCTTTGTGTCCAATTTAATTTCATACATTTTTGAAAAACATATACAGCATTTTCTGAATATATATATATATATATGTATATAATGTCTTTATAAATGTCATGTGGTGTAACCATCAAGTAAAAGGTTAAAATAACTTTCTTTGCACCTTGAATACATGAGTGTGCACACCTTAATTGTTCATTTCCAAAAAGTTTTCGAACAAATTTTTCCAAGTAAAAACAAATCATGAATTCAATCATCCAAATGATCAAACAAAATGTGTCTTTTTCACACAAAAAAAGACACATTTTTACTGTTTAGGACGGTTACACCTAACATGACATTCGTCCCATAGAACAGATCTATCATTAATAGGAAACGAGAATGAGTTCATGAACACTCTTTACTTAGCTGGGAAAATTGGCATTCTCGGGCACACTAAAGTCATTTTAGAGTTTGACCAACCCCAGCTAGGACAAACTCACCCAAAAAGCGTGTGATTTCTCGCTCCTGCCCCCTGTGTCGTACAGTGCAGGTGTAGATGTCGCCCTGCTCAGGATAGAAGTCTAGGTAGGAGAAAATGCGAAAGCTGAAGTCATTCGGATTTGAGTAATACTGAGTCTCCGTGACGTCCAGTTCATTTACCGGTTCCCCGTTCCTGGTCCACGAGATATTCACGGGTGGCGGGTGGAAGTCGGTCACAAAACAGATTAGGGTGTTTTGAACACCGATCTCCACATCTCTCTTAGTATACAACAGTGAGGTCAGAGGAACTGTTGACAGACATGAAGTTGAAGACATCATATGTGATTAAAGCCAGTAGACATTAAGCAGACAAATACACATATTACAGGGGTAAACGCCCTGGGGTTACTGCCCAAATCAGTAAATGTGATGTGTGTAATTGCTTCGATGTTAGTAATGACTGAATTTTCATTTTTGAACTATCCCTTTAATTATTTTAACCCTCCTATGGTATTGAAAAATGACACCTCCCTTTGGTTTTCATGGTCATTTTTGACCGGAAGGGTCAGATGTCTAACTCCTTTTATCATTTTCTTGATGATGATAATGATATCATTTCTTCTTCCCTGAAGTAAGAACAATAACATTTTGCATTACTTTTGGGATTTTATGCTATTTTGATCTTATTTACATGTACATTTCTAAATTTTTACATTAATTTGCATATACAAATAAGACAATTGCTGACATCTGTTGAACAAAATATAAATAACATGACTTGAAAACCATGTCATCCCAGTAACAGCCAGTAGATGACTGTAGCCACTTACTGTGTTGTCTGATGGTTTGTTGTAACCCAGTTTTATATTTTACCACAAGATATGCATTTGGATATATATTTAGACATGATCAAACTATTATTTGTCAAAGTTTAGCATTTTAAAATTGATTTGAAGAGTCAGTTTTTGCAGTTAATGTAATCGTGCTTGCAATCAAACCTGACCATGGTGTTACAAAGTGAAGACACAGAATAACCATTTTTCTAACGCTAAATTATTTCAAACATAAAAATGTAATAACTCAAAGTAAATGCATAATAATGTCAAGAAAATGATCATCAAGAAACCGAATTGGCCTGCAAATTCAGAAAATTCGATTAAACTATAAAACAGAAGAATCAGAGTAAACATTTAAAAGTTTCTATAGTAAAAATTTACTATTTGCAAACGCGTGCATGTGTGTGTGTGTGTGTGTGTGTATACAGGTTTTGCTATACTTGTGAGGACCAAGTATTGAGAATCAACCTGTTCTGTGAGGACATTTCTGGTTGTGAGGACCTTTTGGGTGGTCCTCACAAGGGAAATGGCATATTAAATGGTGTTTTTTTTGAAAATGTAAAAATGCAAAAAGGTTTCTGTGAGGGTTAGGTTTAGGGGTAGGGTTAGAATCTATAGTTTATACAGTATAAAAATAATTATGTCTATGGAGGGTCCTCACAAGTATAGCAAAACCAACATGAGTGTGTGTGTGTGTGTGTGTGTGTGTGTGTGTTTGTGCTATCATCAGCTGGAAAACAACAGATGACTTGTAATGACAACAATGACCAAAAGATGGCTGTAGTGCTCCACTTATTGATGCCCTGTGTGTGTGTGTGTGTGTGTGTGTGTGTGTGTGTGTGTGTGTTTGTGTGTTGGTGGGTGTGGGTGTGTGTGTGCGTGTTGGTGGGTGTGTGTGTGTGTGTGTGTGGGGTGTGTGTGTGTGTGTGTGTGTGTGTGTGTGTTGGTGGGTGTGGGTGTGTGGGTGGGGGTGGGGGTGGGTGGGTAGGTGGGTGTGTTCTGAATTGTGAATGTGTTATTGTTTCACCCCTTCATTTCAGAGTGTTTGTGTTTAGCATTGTGACTGATTTATTGTTTAATTATATATATATATATATATATATATATATATATATATATATATATATATATATATATATATATATATATAATGTTGTACTCATCTCACCAGTTCATGTTTTGCATTGAGGGTGTTTTGGAGTCACCCTGTAATTTCTGTCTGTTTTTTTCTGCATTGTGGCTAATTTTATTGATTGTATTTGACAGATAAAAAAAAAAAATGTTCTGTTTTTTGGTCTTTCCCATTCATTTTCAATGATCGGTCGCGTTTTTATTTTTTTATTTTTTTTTTTTTTTTTATGTTCAAATGGCAAATGGAGGAAAGGTCACCAAGTCTTGTACTGCTCCAATAAAGGAAACCATTTTTATTAAATGAGGAAAAAGTTTTTGGTCAAAAATGGCCGAATACCATAGGAAGGTTAACTATTGAAAAATTATTCAAGTGGCTTTATGAGGTTTTCTACTCTCATTTAGAGGTCTTACCAATGGATTCTGGTGGATCATTTTCTCCTGCAATACAGCGAGGAATATTGTAGAAGCAAGTGCCAATGGAGTGGTGTGCTTGAGAGGGCAGATCGCTGGCAAGGGTCCAGTCTGCTGCAAACTCTGGTAAGCGTTGCCTCACTCTGTAGTCTGCAGGATCCACGTGCCAGATTTCCTCACCGTCAAACTCCAACTCAAAGCCAGCATCTTCCATCACCAAATGGCAGTATGTCAGTTGACGCATTAAATGCTTGGCCCCTAAGAGAAAGGTCACATTCAGTTTAACTACCCACATACCAAGGTCAGAAATTAAAAGTGGCTTGGGCCACTTAAACAAAAGTAACGCACCCTGAAATGTAAAATGTGAAGGTAAATAAAAAAAATCCTGATTTTTTCTTCTTCCTGTTTTTATTTTATTATTAATTTTTAATAATAATAGTAATTTTATAAAATTTGTTAAAATGTATAAACTGTATTTAGACAAATCCCTTTTTTTTTATTTATTTATTAAATTATTGAATAGAATGTTAATAACTATTTCAAAAGTTGTTAATATTCTATTCCAGGCCTAGTTATAAATTAATAATATTGATTTTATGGGTAAGATGGAATGAATTCCAATTTATAATCAGATATAATTAGAGAACTGATGTTACTGAATTGATTTAATTGAAAGTTTTATCATAAAAGATAAAAAAAATTGTTAATCTGGTTTAAAAAAATAAATAAAAATATGCCCTCATAAAAGTGAAAAAATACCCCAAAAAATCAGATACATTGTGCAAATGTTATTGAACTACAACTTAAAAGGGTCAGGTCTTGGGGCACTGAAAGCAACAAAAATACCCACTGCAATTTAAACATTTATATTTGTAACATCTGATTATGATTATTATTTCAACAAAATTATTTACACATTATTAACTGTATTTAGACAAGTTGTAGCAACTCATAATGTAATAAAGCATAATGTAATAACTGCACAAAATGTGATAAATTTAATTTAACAAATGTTAATAATGTTTAATTATTATGTAATTATGTAAGAGTGCATGCTAATAGGTTATTACAATATGAAAAATGTATTAAATTGTTAGATGTTTTTAAAAATGTAATAATTTTCAAAACAATATAAGGCATAAAAAACAGGTATTCCTTTACAATAGTACATTTTTATCTAAATCTAGTCTTTACCTACGAAATACAATGGATTGAAATGTTCATGCATTATTATTATTACTACTACTACTACTACCTTGCATTACTACTAATATATTGCCTATATACTAACATAAAGTATACCACTACTAATTATAATAACTAATAAATGTCACCTAATCTTATGTTTACCTCTGGAAAGATAGTCCCATAATGTCCTTAGCTTGTTAGTTAGCTAGAGGAGGAGCATATTGCTAAAATGATAAAAACATTAATAATATATGCAGAATATAATAGAGTACATATACAGTATATGCATTATATTTTTACTTACCTATGATTGATGTCTGTAAATTATTTAATGTAGCCTGTGTTTGAATAAATCTGCTAATTCTGTCAAATGTCAAAAAATTGTTGGGAGTCTTTTTCCACAAAAAAGTGTTTTATGACAGTCACTATTTAAGTTATTAAATCTAGACAATGATTAGAAATTGTATAATTATATAACCAGAAAGCTGAGGCTTTATTTTTTAATTCAATGCATAAAGCACAAAATGTGTTTTTGGGTCAAACCGACTCAAAATGATGGAGCAGATCACAATCACAAAATGATTACATTTTTATGAAAATATTTGAGTTCAAAATGTAACTAATAAGCATAAATTTATCTTAAAGTAATAACCTATTAAATTTTGCACTATATATATATGTATGTATATATATATATATATATATATATATATATATATATATATGTTTTTGTGCTCATAACGTTGAGAGAAAATTATTGTTATAAACATTGCTTCACTTATCATTGTGTGCTTTTACATTAACTGTTACGTATTGTGATTACAATGAGTTGCTACAGAGAGTTCATAATGTAACAATTTACATTATGCGCTCAGATTTTGATTACGTTTTAAGAAAAATATTACATTTTGGACATTAATTACATTTAACTTCTTACATTATGTGCAGTTGTTACATTAATCTTTATTAAATTGAGTTGCAACACATCCCATTTTTTGTAATACATCATTATTATTTTTATAAATATTAATTTCAATAGTTCTTAATTCTATTCTAGGCCTAATTATTTATATCATTGCATAAAATGAGTTATTCTATGGGTAAAATGTAATATTCCAAATCAGTAATTAAGATTTATTAAAAGTAATTGAAGTATTAATGTAAAAGGGTGACATTTTCATAAAAATCTGGTTAGTAAAATCATGCACTTATAAACATAAAAAATGCCCCTGAAAATTATATCCAGGGGGCAAATATTGCCCTTCAATAGAGAAGTTACTGACACTGCCACATAGACGTACATGATTACAATCAACTAAAAACATCAACAGGAACAAACTCTACAAAAGTCAAATATGCAGATCTGTCAATTTCAACAACAGTTTTTAAAAAGAGAAAAGTGTTACCTTGAACTCTTAAAAATCTTCAATTAACAGCAAGAGTGCAAAACAGAAATAACCTGCACAACATTTCAAGGCCAGCAGCTGAATGTCAGGAGTCAGCAGGGTATTTACGGATATATTTACTTCCTCAACTATCATTGTGCTAATAAAGTTTCCTCATACCTGAATGAAACTAGAGCGCTAAATTACACTAGCCAATCAGGTTTCAGTTCTCTTAAAATAAAAGTCATTTTATAAATTCTACAAAAGCCATTGTTTATTGAACAATAGGATCTACTGTATCTTAGGCTAATTAGAAATTACTTTCTGAATGTGCTGGAGTGACCAATACCTAAAATGGACAGGACAATAATCTTACAAAACACTTTGTGAATATACATTTACATGATGCACTTAAAGTGCATCCGTAAAGTATTCACAGCGCTTCACTTTTTCCACATTTTGTTATGTTACAGCCTTATTCCAAAATGGATTAAATTCATTATTTTCCTCAATTCTACAAACAATTCCCCATAATGACAACATGAAAGAAGTTTGTTTGAAATCTTTGCAAATTTATAAAAAAAATAAAATCCAAAAAAAAAAAAAAAAAAAATCACATGTACATAAGTATTCACAGCCTTTGCTCAATACTTTGTTGAAGCACCTTTGCCACCAATTACAGCCTCAAGTCTTTTTGAGTATGATGCTACAAGCTTGGCACACCTATTTTTGGGCAGTTTCTCCCATTCCTCTTTGCAGGACCTCTCAAGCTCCATCAGGTTGGATGGGGAGCGTCGGTGCACAGCCATTTTCAGATCTCTCCAGAGATGTTCAATCGGGTTCAAGTCTGGGCTCTAGCTGGGCCACTCAAGGACATTCACAGAGTTGTCCCGTAGCCACTCCTTTGTTATCTTGGCTGTGTGCTTAGGGTCGTTGTCCTGATGGAAGATGAACCTTCACCCCAGTCTGAGGTCCAGAGCGCTCTGGAGCAGGTTTTCATCAAGGATGTCTCTGTACATTGCTGCATTCATCTTTCCCTCGATCCTGACTAGTCCCCCAGTCCCTGCCGCTGAAAAACATCCCCACAGCATGATGCTGCCACCACCATGTTTCACTGTAGGGATGGTATTGGCCAGGTGATGAGCGGTGCCTGGTTTCCTCCAGGCACCGCTGAAATGACGCTTGCCATTCAGGCCAAAGAGTTCAATCTTTGTTTCTCATGGTCTGAGAGTCCTTCAGGTGCCTTTTGGCAAACTCCAGGTGGGCTGTCATTTGCCTTTTACTGAGGAGTGGCTTCCGTCTGGCCACTCTACCATACAGGCCTGATTGGTGGAGTGCTGCAGAGATGGTTGTTCTTCTGGAAGGTTCTCCTCTCTCCACAGAGAAACGCTGGAGCTCTGTCAGAGTGACCATCGGGTTCTTGGTCACCTCCCTGACTAAGGCCCTTCTCCCCCGATTGCTCAGTTTGGCCAGGCGGCCGGTTCTAGGAAGAGTCCTGGTGGTTCCAAACTTCTTCCATTTATTTTATGATGGAGGCCACTGTGCTCATTGGGACCTTCAATGCTGCAGAAACTTTTCTGTACCCTTCCCCAGATCTGTGCCTCAATAGAATCCTGTCTCGGAGGTCTACAGACAATTCCTTGGACTTCATGGCTTGGTTTGTGCTCTGACATGCACTGTTAACTGTGGGACCTTATATAGACAGGTGTGTGCCTTTCCAAATCATGTTCAATCAACTGAATTTACCACAGGTGGACTCCAATCAAGTTGTAGAAACATCTCAAGGATGATCAGTGGAAACAGGATGCACCTGAGCTCAATTTTGAGTATCATGGCAAAGGCTGTGAATACTTATGTACATGTGATTTTTTTCATTATTTTTTATAAATTTGCAAAGATTTCAAACAAACTTCTTTCACGTTGTCATTATGGGGTATTGTTTGTAGAATTTTGAGGAAAATAATGAATTTAATCAATTTTGGAATAACGTTGTAACAACAAAATGTGGAAAAAGTGAAGCGCTATGAATCCTTTCCGGATGCACTGTTTAAACACATATAATTCACAAAAAAGCTCGACGGCTTCCTACACTATTCGACTAATGAAATTTCATGACTTGGAGACGTTGGATTCATTTTATATTACTATACAAGGAGTTTTAAAAATAATTTCATATAGATGTTCAGGCCTGGAAGTCCTCATTTCAAAATTCCCTTACTGAACCTACAAAGTTCCAGTACTCAAACCTTGTTTCACTGTATTAAATCGAAAGCAGTACTTAACATGTATGGTAAACACCACATTCTGCCAACAGTAGCAGATCTAGTATTTCTTGTTCTGCATAGTTGCAAAACAGTACTAAGAAAAAAAGACAATTTCACGCGATTCACTTGTATTTGTATTTTCAACCAAATAAAAACCAATGTATAATCCAAGGTGCATGAACTCTTAATTATACCACAGATATGGAATATATCACAGAAAATCTGCCACTTGTCATACATTCAAAAATAATATTTTAGAAAAGCAATGCAAATAAATACAAAACAAGAGAGAAGCAGAAGGAAAAGTAGCATCATGGCATTATGGAAACTATATACAGGAAATATGTAACATTGTTTAATAAATGATCACTCTATTGCTTAAATGCGATGCCTCTACAGTTCTCCTAAAACCCATAAGTCTTAAGTTAACATTCAACTTGATACCTTTTCAAATACCTAATGTATAACACAACTGAATCTAGTCGTGTTTCTCTAGTGCTCGACAAATGCAGTCCATCTTCAGAAAGCCAACGAGGCATTATGGCTGTTATTTTCAATGCTTCACTTTATAAGAGATAAATGTCTTGTCACTAATATTTCACAAATGCCTAATATGACTGATTTATGTTTGGAGTGTCTGAGTATGTGATTTCATTTGACCATGTAAAGAAATATAAAGTAATTAAAAGAACTCTTATATATCAAGTTGACACTTGACAGCATTCACTCGTACATCACAACAAACTATGCGGTACTCATTATGCTTCCAAAACAAATTCTGAAACCGTACAGTGCATTGTAGCACAAAAATAAAAACTCTTTAAAACCCAACAAAAAGTAATTAATATTTTCGGTTTGGCTTTAAATCGTGCAGTCCGATATTTAAGAGGTGTGTACCTTCATGTAAGTTTTGGTTACACAATATGAGATATAAACACTGGGATCGGTCTTTAAAATGATACAGAGATAAACCACAAATGTTGTTTGGAGAGAAAAGGAAGCAAAAACAAAACAACAAGCTATTTCGTCAACTTAGAAAAGTAGTTATGGTTTTAGTATACTCCCATTGGAGTTTCCCATTATGGGCATTTTGGTAAAATTCTTCTTTATAAAAGAAACAAAAATCATCCTACACAATATATACATTTTTTTCCTTTTTTTTTTTTTTTTTTACACAGAAATAAACAGCAAGCAAGGGATTAGGAGGCACGGACGTGTCCTCGTGTACGGTGGGCTACAGCTCCCAGATGTGTGTGTGCTGGGAGAGCCCACTTCTTATGCCATCCAGCATGTCTCGCTCTAGAGGAAGATCTCTTCACCTTGAGTCAGAGTCACTGGTGTCTGATGAAGAGGAGGAAGAAGATGATGAGGAAGAGTCTGAACTGGAGCTGCTGGCACTGAGACGAGATGCTATGGTGTGAGGTTCCATGACGCTGGGTTTCTCCACTGTGAGATCAAAAAAAAAAAAGAAAGGCAGGTTTTTACAACAAAAAAAACTAGGAAAGTAAGGATTTTTTTCTGCTGGCTTGGCCTTTTCTTAATTGCCCTGGTGACATTTTCACTGGCCCTATAAGGCAAATTTTTTTAAAACTAACATTTTCGTCAAGATATTTTTAAAAGCAAGCATCAGATGCAAAGTATCTATTATTAATCATTATTACAGGTGCACCGTGTACTATTGTTTTTGCTTAATGCTAAACTTTTAAACATGTTTAATGTAATAGTATTTTTAGGGATGCACCGATATGAATATTTTTGGCTGATACCGATAACAATATTTTGCAACTTACATTATTTTGTCATCAGATCACAAAATAGTCATCAGTTTTAAAACTTACAGCGAGGTACAAAAGCTTTTTCACTGTTCTAACAATAAATTATTTCCATTGAACATTGGATCTGTTCAACACATCCGTTGACAGGCCAAAATTTTAAAAGAAAGCCACAGTGAAAGATAAATACATAAGATAAAAAAAAAAAAATTTTAAAAAAGAAGAAGCTAAATATGATAAAATGATTGATATGAATAAAGGTTATGTTTAACTCCTAAAATATTTTGCACTTTGGTTTTTGGTTAATTCAATCAGTCATGCAGCATTAATGGATATCATACAATATCTCAGAAGTCAAAGTCTGCGGGTTTCAAAGCATTTTGGATGGTTTCTCATGTAGTTTATAGGTTAGTGCCACTTTCACAACCGTCACGTCCATTTATGGCATTTTGTACTCGTTAACGTGAGAGCGAGACAGAAAAAATTTAAATGAAAAGTTACATGTTCTTAGCAGTGCCAACCCTTCAACATTAGCCACATTTGGGGCCTGGGTAGCTCAGCGAGTAAAGACGCTGACTACCACCCCTGGAGTCGCGAGCTCGAATCCAGGTCATGCTGAGTGACTCCAGCCAGGTCTCCTAAGCAAACAAATTGGCCCGGTTGCTAGGGAGGGTAGAGTCACATGGGGTAACCTCCTCGTGGTCGCTATAATGTGGTTCTCGCTCTCGTTGTAGCCTGTGGTGAGTTGTGCGTGAATGTGTGGAGAATAGCGCGTGTGGAGGCTTCACGCTATGTCTCCGCGGTAACGCGCTCAACAAGCCACGTGATAAGATGCGCGGATTGACGGCCTCAGACGCGGAGGCAACTGAGATTCATCCTCCGCCACAAGGATTGAGGCGATTCACTATGCCACTACGAGGACCAAGAGTGCATTGGGAATTGGGCATTCCAAATTGGAAAAAAAAAATAAAAAAAACATTGGCCACATTCACACAGCAGCAGAATACGGTTTTCTGACCTGTTTTGAGTGCTTAATATGGTTGCATTCACACACTGGACGGTTATTTACAAGCATGACAACCGCATTCTATATCCAAACTGACACCCGCAAATTTTCAGGACTCTCAACCGCATTCCCAGCAAACCTGTGCTGTGTAAACGGAACAACTAGTTGTTAATCACATCATATAATGTGACGGGTTTTCCACCAGCTGCTCATGGGCACGAGCCACATGACAAAAGCTGCACTCTGCGTGCGGTTAAAAACCATTCAAAGCCGCTGTCGTTTAATTATGATCTGATGGATGAACTTGCGCCTCATTTGGACTTGTTTATTTAATAACGCAGAGTCAACTGTGAAAAGACATGCCAGTGTTATGGACATCGCCATCTTTAATATTTACTTCAGTCACTGTCACTATGGATACAGCTGTTAGACTACGGTTGTGACTTCGGCTGTTCGCTCATACAGACATTATTCAAGCCTCTACTATATGATATTGTATAAAAAGGGCATTTCAAGACTCACACCTGTAAGTAATGCGTTTGTCAATCCCAAACACTGACTGTGTGAACGTAGCCATAGTGTGGCTATTATTATTTCTGGATTGTGCTTAGATTCGTTTTTACAAAGTTTGCTACTAATTAATTATAATTATTACATGGTGGTCTGGAATACTTGATTCTGATTGGTCAGTGGCGCCATCTAGTGGTCTGTTATTGCTCTGTAACCACCGTAGCTCAACATATCAGGCCGCTCATCCGGGTCTTTCTGGTTCTTTGATCACTGTGCAATCTCTTCAAGTAAGGTAATAAAAATATTTTCAACTCAAATCCATGTTTCATGTCCATTTATTTGTTTATTTGGCAAGTAGTCTTGTAATAGCCTGGATAATGAGGTGGCAGACGGCCATTTTCGCAAAATATACACAACAGAAAACTCCGACGCAAACCGAAGGTTGATTTCAGCTGTTCAGTGATTTATTTCTTCTCACATAATTACACAATTTCAATGCAAATCAAAATGTCATGTCCATTTATTTTTATTTGGCATAACTGATGAAAAAGTGATTGATGGTCAACGCCTACAGCCAGACATTGCACTCATATATCTGTATTTTTCAATTATCAATGATTGGTTGTATCGAGTGACACAGGATGCTCAGACAAAGGAAGATACAACCCAATTGTTAATGCCGAAGAGCAGTCGGGAAATGTTATTCCAGGCGGCTTATTATAATCCAATGATGGGTCACTTAGGGCAGAAAAAACACTGAGCCGTCTAATGGCCCATTTCTATTGGCCGAGAATTCACGGGGATGTCCGCAGGTGGTGTGCGGCGTGCCGTGAATGTCAGCTAGTGAATCCGCCTGCCACCCCAAGAGCGCCATTGTGCACGTTTTTGTTATTCGAGGTCCACTTCAAAAGAATTGCCATGGTCGGGCCATTAGAGCAGACGGCACGCGGGCATCGCTTTGTGTTGGGTCTGGTGGACTACGCAACGCGATATCCAGAAGAAGTGCCTCGGTGCAACACCTCAGCACGTAGTGTTGCGGAGGCACTCTTCAGAATAATCTCCTGAGTGGAGATTCTGAAAGAAATCCTCACTGATCAGGGCACAACATTTATGTCACGTACACTACACGAACCGTATGAAGTACTGAGGATTAAATCAATTCGGACCAGCGTTTATCATCCCCAAACGGATGGCTTGGTTGAACGATTTAATCAGACACTAAAGAATATGATTCGTAAGTTTGTGCACGAAGATGCTCAAAATTGGGATAAGTGGCTCGAGCCCTTATTGTTTGCAGTACGAGAGGTCCCGCAAGTCTCCACGGGGTTATCCCCATTTGAATTATTGTACGGGCGTCGTCCACGTGGCGTGCTCGACGTCCTACTGGAAAATTGGGAGGTACCTTCAAACAGCAAAAAAGAAATACAATATGTTCTTGACCTGAGAGCAAAACTCCACACAGTGGGGCGATTAATGCAGGAGAATTTGCTATGGGCTCAAGAACATCAAAGCAGGCTGTATAATAGGGGTACTCAGCTACGGGAATTTACACCGGGAGATAAAATCCTTGTATTGCTCCCCACAGAGCTCTAAATTACTCGCCAAGCGGCAAGGGCCCTTTGAGGTCACACGGCAAGTCGGGGAAATGGATGAGGTTTAACGAACAGATAGGAGGCGAAGCACGTCAGATTTACCAACTCAGTCTCCTAAAACCATGGAGAGAGGCGGTCCCTGTTACTTTGGCGATGGTGGTTCCGGAGGAGGAGGAGCTTGGACCAGAGGTGAACTTAAAAGCCATCGATCGAGTCACCCACGGAGACCACCTCTCACCGTCACAAGTCACAGAGGTTGCCAGGTAGCAAGGAGAATTCTCTGACGTGTTCTCGCCTCTTCCCGGTCGTACGAATCTCATAGAGCACCATATCAAAACAACCCATGGGGGAGTGGTACAGTCGTCCCTACTGGTTACCCGAGCACAAAAAAGAAGTGGTTCAGAAAGAATTAAAAGCAATGCTAGATATGGGATTAATAGAGGAATACCACAGTGACTGGGCCAGCCCGGTGGAGCTGGTTCCAAAGAGTGACGGTGAGGTCCGTTTCTGTGTGGATTATAGGAAAGTCGATGCGGTGTCTAATTTTGATGCGTACCAGATTCCTCAGCTTGATGAACTGCTTGATCGGTTAGGTATGGCTCGTTTTTATGGGCAGGCCGGACGGCTCCCTGGCCTGAGTCAGGAGATGGGGGTATGTGGTGGATGGGGCAAGGTCGAGCGCCGGTTTGTGAACAGAGAGTGAGAGATGAGAATGGCGAGAATGATCACCTGTCAATGAATATCTCTAACACCTGTTTTTCATTGCAGTGAGGGCGTGAGAGGGATTTAAGAGAGCCCTACACCAGAGAAAAGAGAGAGAGTGTAAACGCTGAGCATTTTGCTTAAGGTTGAAAAGCAGTGTTTTTGGTTACGGTTTACGCTGGAAAGCGATTTCTGTGTGATTTTAAATAAAGCTCACGTGGATTGTTGATCCAGTCCCTGCTTCCTCCTCCTTACACCCAACAAACTGTTACAGTTACATTCAAGGTAATACAAAACTTGGCTTGGTCTCGTTTCTAAAGTCGAGTAAACACTCTCAGTCATTGTATAGCAGCAGGTATCAGCAAAGACAGAGCTATAAAACTATGAATAAAGAGACCCTTCTTGATTTATAAGTATGATATGCTATGAATGCTTAAAATGACAATGAATATAAAAGTAAAAATTACACCAGAAGCCCGTTTAACCGCTTTTTATTTCTCATATTATCTGATGCAGTCGTCTTGATTGTTCTTTCCCAACAATAAACATTTAATGTCCATCAACCACCCACAGACAAAATAATGTATGATTTTAGAGACTTCAATATCTTTCCAGACTCGTGTAAGCACTAACAGTGTGCATTAAGTATTGAGATCACAGCACGTGGATAATATCAGAACCTGAAGCGTTTTTCTTAAAAGTTGAAAGGATCCAATCCACCAGTTAAGTTCATCTTCATATATATCTTCTCGTAACACCTTCGTGAAATATTATTCAGCATTTCTCTATATAAACTTAAATGTTTCTCGTGGGCATGACATAATCGAATACTATCAATACTGTATCTGAATATTTTGCATTAAACTTCAAATATATTCTTTCTAGAAAACAACCAACTTGTATTTTTTCCATCATTTCCAATTTGATTACGTCATTCGCAATGCTTCATCGGACTGTAGTTCATTTCTTCATGAAAGAAGTACAAAGTCATGTACCTTTGTCTTTTTCTCTGATTTTCAAATATTTCTTATTTGAAATTTTAACTACTTTTAACTTGACTGTACCTTTGGGTTTCTGTGGTTTCTTCCCAGAGTTCAGCTGTCCGCTCACATCCTGTAGTCTTCTCTCCAGCTCTCTCTTCTTCTCCAGAGCCAGCTCCTCTCGGCTCTTCCCACCTCCTTCTTTCTTTATTACTACACAGAGAAGAAAAAAAAAAAGGAACTGGTTAGTTAACAACTATACTAGGATCTGTCCTGACCAGACATGGTGACAAATTAATCAAAATAACATCAAAATGGCGATATGGTCATGTGTGATTATTGGTGAAGGTGAAGTTAATAGGACAGAAATATATTTATTTTATATAAAACAAATCTAATCCTCAAAATAATCATTATAATTCAGTATAATATTATAATAAAATGTACTTGGTCACACAGTAATAATATATTATTATTCAATATCCAACAGGGTTCCAAAAAATAAACCTTGTTCATTCAAAATTTGTTTTTAGTAAAAACATATGAAGGTAAATAAATTAGGCTACTATGTATCATTGCATATAAAATAAATACAAATATAAAAGTGCATATCAATGAAAATGAATAATTCTCATTTTCCCTTGTGAAAAACTGTGGGAAACATGCCATCATTATTATTAAATAGATTTTTATTTGATGCCTTTAAAATATATAATTTATTTGGCTACAATAGATGTTTGGACAAAATGATGGTTCCTCTAATTTAAAAAAAAAAACAAAAAAAAAACAAAAACACTTTTGAGCAATTTCAGAGCAAATACGTAGTTATTGAGATATATACTGAACATCATCAATAGGCTGAAAAATATAGAATATATTTTTTGTAGCCATATCACCCAGCATTAATGTACGCGATATATGATTGTGTGCAGAAATGGTTTAAAATAAAGATTACAATATAAGTGCAGATAGAAAATGACAGTGTGGAAAAACAACCGAAGTATATGTTTGTAAATATGATTAATTTCCATGAATCAGTTGCAACTGTCAGTTTCTATGAACTGATTCATTACTCTGATTCATCAATTAATTCAAACTCAAAACATCTCCGTGTGGGATTTTTCATATTAAAACGTTTTAGTAAATATATATGTGGGAAAATATTGCCGCTTATTACCACGTATTGTTATACTGGTGCATATACATTAAATCATTCAATCGAAATTAGTGAAAAACACTGTAAAAAAAAAACATGCCTTGATTTTTGGAAACTAGATAACGTATTGAATCTACATGACAACAATGCCTGTTTGTTCAAAAGCAATATACTTTTAGCTATATCGTCAAGCCCTTGTTAGAATGAGATCTTAGTTTCACCGTGAGTTTTACATCTCTGCTCACCATAAGGTTTGCAGGGCTTCTTGCGGAGACAGGTCATTACATATCGTTCTAATTCACGCAGCGTGGACGGCTTGAGCATCTCAAAGTCGATTTCGATCTCCTCTGGATTGGTGTCACGCAGGGAGGGCTCACGCGACTGAATGATGTGTACCACACGGCCTAGTTTCTCCCCGGGTAGCTTGTTGATATCCAGGCTTAGCTGACGTTTATCATCGTAACTCATGGGAAGACCGTCCTCTTCCTCCTCAGAGTCGTAGTGAGGGATGGAGACAGCTGCTGCCGCAAAATGAGATGACGAGGATGATTTCCTTGTGTTCCTGACAAACAAAACACACAAGTAGTATGGAGTTGAAACGACAGGAGGGTGAGTAAATTACAGAATTTTCATTTAGGGTGCACTATCCCTTTAATAAGAGCTAGTCAAATAAAAACTACACACTTGCTCTTGTTGCTTTTTTTAGCAGGCCCTTTCTTGCTTTGTGCAGATGAGAGTGACAGTCGGCTCAATTTGCTCTTAGAAATGTTGGTGGGTTTCTCGCGCTCATCACTCATCAAACCTGCACTTCCTTTGCGCTTCTCCGGCTTCTTTTTCTTCTTCTTGTCCTTCTTTTTCTCTCGTTTCCTCTTGGGTTTGACGATGGGGCCAGAGGAGAGAGCAGCCAGCTGCTCATGCACCGCTCTCAGCTAAAATACATAAGATACACAGCGTTAAATCATGCATGCTACTGATCCAATTATAAATGACTACTAGTCTTTTATCAATAGCATTGATAAAATAAGGATTCTCCTTTTGATTTCAAGAGAAAAAAAATAGCATACAGGTTTAGAAGGAGTGGAGGGCAAGTAATGACAGAATTTTTATTTTTGGGTGAACTATTTCTTTAAACTTCTGTGTGGATATGTGAAGAGAGAAAGGTTTTGTGTACCTGAGTACACACCTGGTCCTGCAGTTGGGCCAGGCGTTGCGCTCGCTCCTCCTCGCTGTCAGAACTCGGGCTGCTGTCCTCACTGTCGCTGCTTGGTTCGCTCTCTGATGAGGAGGAAGAGGATGAAGAAGAGGATGAGGAGGAAGAGGAGTGGTGCATGCCCAGCATGCCCATGTTTCGCCCTAGTGGCATGGGAGACAATTCCTCCTCCTCCGAAACCTCATCGGGCATCTTTGCGAAGCGGAACTCAAACACGTCCTGAAGGAGAACAGAGTCCAGAAAATTTTCAATATTATAGGTAATAACTGTTGGAGCTGTTCGGGCATCTTTGCGAAGTGGAACTCAAACACGTCCTGAAGGAGAAGAGAGTCCAGAAAATGTTTAATATTATAGGTAATAACTGTTGGAGCTGTGACGTAGCAGTAGCCTTGCAACACACCGGAGCAATGCTTTTGTAAAAATGTACTGATACTGACCACTACTATCCAAACAATAAAAAAAAAGAAATTTAAAAAAAAAGAAAGAAAACTGGCAAAAATGGTAAATGAGATAAACCTGTTTAATAATAATCTGTAGAAGGATGATCATATCAAGAACAATTAAAAAAAATATATAAAAATGTAAGTTAGAAGTTTACATACACTTAGGTTGAAGTCATTAAAACTAATTTTTAACCACTCCACAGATTTCATATTAGCAAACTATAGTTTTGTCAAGCATCTACTTTGTGCATGAAATGAGTAATTTTTCCAACAACTGTTTACAGACAGATTGTTTCACTTTTAATTGACTACATCACAATTCCAGTGGGTCAGAAGTTACATACACTAAGTTAACTGTGCCTTTAAGCAGCTTGGAAAATTCCAGAAAATTATTTCAAGCCTTTAGGTAATTAGCCAATTCGCTTCTGATAGGCTAATTGGAGTCAATTGGAGGTGTACCTGTGGATGTATTTTAAGTCCTAACTTGAAACTCAGTGCCTCTTTGCTTGACATCATGGGAAAATCAAACGAAATCAGCCAAGACCTCAGAAAAAAAAAATTGTGGACCTCCACAAGTCTGGTTCATCCTTGGTAGCAATTTCCAAATGTCTGAAGGTACCAAGTTCATCTGTACAAACAATAGTACGCAAGTATAAACACCATGGGACCACGCAGCCATCATACCGTTCAGGAAGGAGACGCATTCTGTCTCCTAGAGATGAACGTAGTTTGGTGTGAAAAGTGCAAATCAATCCCAGAACAACAGCAAAGGACCTTGTGAAGATGCTGGAGGAAACAGGTAGACAAGTATCTATATCCACAGTAAAATGGGTCCTATATCCACATAACCTGAAAGGCTGCTAGGCAAGGAAGAAGCCACTGCTCCAAAACCGCCATAAAAAAGCCAGACTACAGTTTGCAAGTGCACATGGGGACAAATATTTTACTTTTTGGAGAAATGTCCTCTGGTCTGATGAAACAAATTTTATTGTTTGCTATAATGACTATCGTTTGGAGGAAAAAGGGTAAGGCTTGCAAGCCGAAGAACACCATCCCAACCGTGAAGCATGGGGGTGGCAGCATCATGTTGTGGGGGTGATTTGCTGCAGGAGGGACTGGTGCACTTCACAAAATAGATGGCATCATGAGGAAGGAAAATTATGTGGATACTGAAGCAACATCTCAAGAAATCAACCAAGAAGTTAAGGCTTGGTCACAAATGGGTCTTCCAAATGGACAATGACCCCAAGCATACCTCCAAAGTTGCAGCAAAATGGCTTAAGGACAACAAAGTCAAGGTTTTGGAGTGGCCATCACAAAGCCTTGACCTCAATCCGATAGAAAATTTGTGGGCAGAACTGAAAAAGCCTGTACGAGCAAGGAGGCCCACAAACCTGACTCACTTACACCAGTTCTGTCTGGAGGAATGAGCCACAATTCCTGCAACATACTGTAAGAAGCTTGTGGAAGGCTACCCAAAACATTGAGTCAAGTTAAACAATTTAAAGGCAATGCTACAAAATACTAACAAAGTGTATGTAAACTTCTGACCCACTGGGAATGTGATGAAAGTAATAAAAGCAGAAATAAATCATTCTCTCTACTATTATCCTGACATTTCACATTCTTAAAATAAAGTAGTGATCCTAACTGACCTAAGACAGAGAATGTTTTCTACATTTAAATGTCAGGAATTGTGAAAAACTGAGTTTAAATGTATTTGGCTAAGGTGTATGTAAACTTCTGACTTCAATTGTACACACACACACACACACACACAAAAGTTTGGAATAATGTACATTCAACTGATCACAAAGTATAGTCAGGACATTACTGATGTAAAAACAGCACCATCACTATTTGAAAAAAGTCATTTTTGATCAAATCTAGACAGGCCCCATTTCCAGCAGCCATCACTCCAACACCTTATCCTTGAGTAATCATGCTAAATCGCTAATTGGTACTAGAAAATCACTTGCCATATCAAACACAGCTGAAAGCTATTTGGTTCATTAAATTAAGCTTAACATTGTTTTTGAGTTGCCACAATATGTAATAGAATGGCATGTCTTAAGGTCAATATTATCCCCATTGATCTTAACCCCATTGAGCTTTTGTGGGATCAGCTAGACTGTAAGGTGTGTGAGAAGTGCCCGACAAGACAGTCACATCTATGGCAAGTGCTACAGGAAGTGTGGGGTGAAATGTCACCTGAGTATCTGGACAAACTGACAGCTAGAATGTCAAGGATCTACAAAGCTGTCATTGCTGCACATGGAGGATTTTTTGATGAGAACATTTTGAAGGAGTTCATTTGTTTTCAAATTGTAATAGTAATTTTTCATGTTATTAATGTCCTGACTATACATTGTGATCAGTTGAATGCCACTTTGGTGAATAAAAGTACCAATTTCTTTCCATAAGAGCAAAATCTGTACATTATTCCAAATTTTGGTGCCAGTGTATACACATACATAAACCGTATATTTTTTGTAAAAAATAAAAAAAAAATCCCACAAACCATCTTAGCTTGCAAAGAGTATTACAAAATGTATTTATGGCAACGTTTCGGTCGCATGACCTTCGTCAGGCATTTACTAACACAGAGTGCAATAGCACCAAATTTAAAATACGTCACCTATCAATTTGACCCATAACGGTCCATGTTCTTAACAGGTTTTATAAGATTCATTGGCTTAAAATTTCAAAATTGCACCATCTCTAAATTCTAAATACTAAGGTACTGTAGTTTATCTACCTGTAGTTTTCGTGCCATGGTGACAACATCATGATCGGGTGGGTTGTACTTGTAGCAGTTGGAGAACATGAGTCTGACATCAGCGCTGAACTGCTGAGCGTCTCTGTACTCACGCTCGTCCATCTTCCTCTGAAACAAACAAACAAGATGAGGAGTTACACATCACTGCATTATGATTCAGAATAAGAAAAAAAAAAACTGACTTGGAAACTTTGTCAATTGTATTAATTTTCAAAGGCCTTTTATGTATAGATTTTACCTCTTTAGCCTCATTCCAGACACAGACTTTAATATTAAACTATGAAAACCCATAATTATATTACAAATTATTACATTATTACAACTATGAGAATCTTAACAAATGGTAAATTAAACCATTTCAATATTTATTGTGTGAATATTATTTCTATCACTTAAAAATGGATGTCTGTTTCACATGGTTTCAAAAGCTATTGTACTTGTTTACATCAGTGAAGAGCATGCTTGAGGTGAAATATGAGACAAGAGATCTTTTGGAGAAAAAAAAAAAAAAAAGTAAATATTACTTGTGAACAGAATATTTTAATGGCCATCATCTCAAGACATCAGCCAAGAAGTTAAAGCTCGGTTGCAAATGGGTCTTCCAAATGGACAATGACCCCAAGCATACCTCCAAAGTTGTGGCAAAATGGCTTAAGGACAGCAAAGTCAAGGTATTGGAGTGGCCATCACAAAGCCCTGACCTCAATCCGATAGAAAATATGTGGGCAGAACTGAAAAAGCGTGTGCGAGCAAGGAGGCCCACAAACCTGACTCACTTACACCAGTTCTGTCTGGAGGAATGGGCCACAATTCCAGCAACTTATTGTGAGAAGCTTGTGGAAGGATACCCAAAACGTTTGACCCAAGTTAAACAATTTAAAAGCAATGCTACCAAATACTAACAAAGTGTATGCAAACTTCTGACCCACTGGGAAAATTCTCTCTACTATTATTCTGACTGATCAGCCACAACATTAAAACCACCTGCCTAATATTGTGTAGGTCCCCCTCGTGCTGCCAAAACAGCACCAACCTGCATCTCAGAATAGCATTATGAGATGCTATTCTTCTAACCACAATTGTAAAGAGCGGTTATCTGAGTTACCATAGACTTTGTCAGTTTGAACCAGTCTGGCCATTCTCTGTTGACCTCTCTCATCAACAAGGCATTTCCGTCCACAGAACTGCCGCTCACTGGATGTTTTTAGTTTTTGGCACCATTCGGAGTAAATTCTAGAGACTGTTGTGTGTGAAAATCCCAGGAGATCAGCAGTTACAGAAACACTCAAACCAGCCCGTCTGGCACCAACAATCATCCATGCAATTATCTAATCAGCCAATCGTGTGGCAGCAGTGCAGTGCAGTGCAGTGCATACAATCACGCAGATACGGATCAGGCGCTTCAGTTAATGTTCACATCAACCATCAGAATGGGTAACTAAAAATAACTATTCCAAGATGATGTTAATCATTACATGTAATCTGTTTTACATACCATTTAATAAAATAGTAAGCAATATACATTATATTCTGTACGTGTGTTTGTTCATGCAGATGCAGTGCATGCAAGTCACCTTGATAGTGCTGAGGTCCATGGGGTGTTTGATGATGTCATGGTAGTCATGGAGACCCAGCGTTGATGCATCCACGGGTTTATAAAATGGCCATGCATATCCTGCATGTTTTTTTGACAGCAGCTCTTTAAGGACGCCACTACAGTAGCGCAACTGCTTGCTCAGTTTCCCCCTTCGTGAGGGCTGATGGGGTCGCACAGAGTCGGGCAGGTCCTTACATGGAGGTTTGATTGGCCGTCGAGACAGCGGTCGCCCTAAGACGGGCTGCAGGTGGGCGGGCTCATTCACGCCCCTGACCACACCCATGCTGGGAGCGCAGTCAACAGGTATGGAGGAGAGGGAAAAAGGCATCTCTCCACCCGATCCGTGACCTTTGCCCATTCCTCCCATGTGGCCGGGAACAGGGAAGCCAAGTGTAGTGGGTGTGGTGGTGTCAGCTTTACGCTTCACGCCCTTCTTCTGTGGAGAGAAAATGGACATAGCGCTTTCATTTACAGCTTAATTTGACAAATGTACTTGTGCTGAACCTACTACGAACTAAAAAGTGCTTTAAAGTAGTCCATACAACTTGAGCACTATATTCAAAGTCTTCTGCAGCCATATGAAAGCTTTGTGTGAGGAACAGTTTAACAATCCAATTCTTAACTTGCACACGTTTAAATCTGGCATGTTTATGGAGCAAACAGCAGACGGCATGATTTTTCAACCATCAAAATATATCTGCATAGCTATTAGTGGGATTGCTTTGTTATTTATACACGAGAGCAACAAAGAAACATGGAGTAATGTGTTTGGGATGTTTCCTAACCAGGTAAAGAGGAGGAAGAACTTAAGTTTTTAAAGGTATAGTTCACCCAAAAAAGAAAATTCTCTCATCATTTACTCACCCTCATGCCATCCCAGATGTTTATGACTTTGTTTGTTTTGCAGAACACAAACAAAGGTTTTTAGAAGAATATCTCAGCGTTGTAGGTCCATACAATGCAAGTGAATGGTGACCAGAACTTTGAAGCTCCAAAAAGCACATACAGGCAGCATAAAAGTAATCCATAATACTCCAGTGGTTTAATCCATGTCTTCTGAAGTGATCTAATCAGTTTTGGGTGAGAACAGACCAAAATATAACTCCTTTTTCACTGTACATCTTGCCAGTGATCATGATCTTGAGCTTGATCATGGTTTAAAGCTCGATCACACTTCCTAGTGCTGGACACATGTGCAGAGTGCAAGATGGCGCTAGGAAGTGTAAACATGCTTGAAATCATTAATGCTGAAGGAGACTGCTGATGTCTATTTTGGTCTGTTCTCATCCCATACCAGTGTATTGCTTCAGAAGACATGGATTAAACCACTGAATTCTTATGGATTTCTTTTATGCTGCCTTTGTGCCTTCTGGAGCTTCAAAGTTTTGGTCACCATTCACTTGCATTGTTTGGACCAAGAGAGCTAACATTTTCTTCTAAAAATCTTGGTTTGTGGTTCTACAGCAGATGAAAGTCATACACATCTGGATGGCATGAGGGTAAATAATGAGAGAATCTTCAATTTTGGGTGAACTAATTCTAAGTTTGCTGTGTTTGTTGTTGCGTGCAGTGAGCTCTTTCTTCCTAGCATGTTTCCCGCATTGTTGCAAGGTTTGCTTTCTTGCATTCCGCTCTCCACTAGGTCCAGTCAAGGGCGTCTTTTAATGCTATGTTGACTTGTTGCATATCTTCAACTTATTGAGCCAGCATTTCTTCAGTCGTCCATGGGTCCAGAGGCCTTCTGGGTGGAGTCGTAGGGCCATATTTGCCACAGTTTGGTCATCACTACAGAGTACATGGCCTACCATCTGAGGCGTATTTTGCACATTTTCTCTGTGCTTGGCATTATATCTAATGTCTTGCATATGTTCTGGTTTGGGATGTGGTCCATTTTAGTTATTCAGAGCAACCACCAGTGCATCTTCATTTCCACAACAAGGAGCATTTGTTTGTGTTGCATTGCCAGCAGTCAGATCTATACAGCTCTACTGGTTGTATAACAGTTTTGTAAATCTTCACCTTTAGATGGATGGGTATCTTGCAGTCACAGAGGACTGCAAGACACTTTAAGGTTGATTCACGCTCTGGCATCCGGAAGAGTGTCGCCATCATACTTGATGAGTGAGCCAAGTTATTTGAATTGGACAATTTTATTAAGGTATTTCTCGTTGATGCGGATGGTGCCATTTATCGGTGGTCTGAATTCTAGGTATTCCATGTTTTTGATGTTGAGTCGCAACCCATTCTCCTGCAACCAAGTTTTCCACTGCTGCACTTGGTCTTTGAGGTCTTGCAGTGTTTCTTTAGCAAGCATTACATCATCAACGTAGTTTTCAGGGGTGTGGTGCTTGGATGTCTTTGGTCATGGTAACCATGTATAGACTGAACAGCCGGGGCAAGAGGACCGATCTTTGGTGGACACCAACACAGATGGCGAATGGTGGTGAAATCCCAAAAGGACAGCGCACAGAGCTTGTGACGTCACAGTTCAAGAGTTGCGTCCAATGCACGTAGGGTTCGGGGACACTGTGGGATCGACGCACATGCCAAATGAGCTTATGTGGTATGCTGTTAAATGCCCTTTTCAGGTCCAGGAATGCAGCATGGATGGCATCTGTCCTTTGCATCACTTTACGAAACCACACTGGTTGGGGGTAATGCTGACGATTTTGCAGATGCAGGTGTTGCATGCAGCGAGCTCATCGTAACAGAAAGCGTGAAAATTGGCCATAAAACAAATAGGTCTGCAAGTTTATTCAATAACTCACAAGATGATATGATGAAACTGTATATGAACCACTGATATACATTTGTGCTCAGAAGTTTGCATACCCTTGGAGAATTGGTAATATATGTACCATTTTTAAAGAAAACATGAAAGAGTAGGCAAAACACATTTATTTCTTATGGGATTCATATTCAACTGTAGGTTATAACAGAATGGCACAATCATAAACTAAAACATGGCAACAAAGAAAAAAATGAAATGACCCCTGTTCAAATGTCTGCATACCCTTAGTTCTTAATGCTGTGTATTGCCCCCTTTAGCATCAATGACAGCGTGCAGTCTTTTGTAATAGTTGTCTAAGAGGCCCCAAATTCTTGCAGGTGGTATAGCTGCCCATTCATCTTGGCAAAATGCCTCCAGGTCATGCAAAGTCTTTGGTCGTTTTGCATGAACCGCACGTTTGAGATCTCCCCAGAGTGGCTCGATGATATTAAATGTCAGGAGACTGTGATGGCCACTCCAGAACCTTCACCTTTTTCTGCTGTAACCACTGGAGGGTCAACTTGGCCTTGTGCTTAGGGTCATTGTCATGCTGGAAAGTCCAAGAGCGTCCCATGCGCAGCTTTCGTGCAGAAGAATGCAAATTGTCTGCCAGTATTTTCTGATAACATGCTGCATTCATATTGCTATCAATTTTCACAAGATTCCCTGTGCCTTTAGAGCTCACACACCCCCAAAACATCAGTGAGCCACCACCATGCTTCACAGTGGGGATGGTACTCTTTTCACTATAGGCCTTGTTGACCCCTCTCCAAACATAGCGCTTATGGTTGTGACCATAAAGCTCTATTTTGGTCTCGTCAATCCAAATTACAGTGTGCCAGAAGCTGTGAGGCGTGTCAAGGTGTTGTCAAGCATATTGTAACCAGGCTTTTTTGTGGCATTGGTGCAGTAAAGGCTTCTTTCTGGCAACTCGACCATGCAGCTCATTTTTGTTCAAGTATTTGTTTCATTTTTATGGTCGTATTGTGTTCTTTAAAACAACCACACCATTTTTTCCAGAGCAGCCTGTATTTCTCCTGAGGTTACTGTGGGTTTTTCTTTGTATCCCGAACCATTTGGGTGTTTTCTGTTATCATTATGATTAAAAAGGAGCCAAACAACTATGTGATAATAAATGGCTTCATATGATCACTATCCTTAAATAAAAGACTTTATTTTTAAAAGACTTAAGTTTTTTTTTGCATTATCAGTCATATTTTCAAAATCAATGCCAAAATGTAACAATTTCTGCCAGGGTATGCAAACTTTTGAGCACAGCTGTATATAGAGAACTGGATTGCTCATGACAATCTCAGTGAAGTCACTGCGCTGCCATATTGCTATGAACAAATATACCAATGTCATCAATCATCTCATTTCAATGAGTAAACAGTCACATAATCACCAATTTTATATCTGAAATCTGCATGTACACCCCTATAACGCAAACGTCCTACACATGTAATTATTTAAAGTCTGGAATTTTTCTTGTTTCTTGAAAGCCTGAGCGAGTTATGTGTATCTATGTCAAACAGTATCCACCTCTAACAAACTTCATCAGCGAGCAGATCGACTGAATGTAAACAAGTTCACTGAAACTGAGGTAAGATACAAACAGACATTTTCAGACTTATTTATTGTGAACATCAAAGTGTTTGTTCAGAGTTACTTGTTTTGTGTTTTCATCAAAAAGTGCCTTTTTCTCACAGTCACAAATAAGAGCGTGTGCTCTCTCTCCCTCTATCACACGCTCAGAGGATGCACAAAAAGGGAGACACGCAAAGTTGGTTCAAATTAAACTGATCCGCTAGGTTTAAATGGCAACAAAACACGTATTAATGACATGTATCCATGTATGACTACAGAGAGCACTTCAATATGAAAACAAGGAAATCCCGGGCATATACGGCGATTTAGAAATCCCAGTCTGACTTTTTTTTAAGTCACTTTTGGGGGTTAAAGACGTACTGTCACCCTAAACAAGCAGATATTACAGCTTTTCCTACTTACATTACATCTTGTGGACAGTTGTCCCGCTTCCTTTGGTGATCAGTGTGCTGCACTGATAGGCTGAACACCGGGGCAGGTGAATGCTCTGACATCGCAATCCGCTTGTATCTTCTCCCTCGTACGAGTATTATCCATAACGAGCACATTAAACATGATAGTCATTATAGGGCGAAATGCAACTGTCATATCCGCAGGTCGGAGATGTTGCAATGGGGGTGTTTTCAATCAATGTCAGTCAATGATGATCTATGAGAGTTTGGGCATACCAAGATGGCCGCTCGAACAGTTCCGGTGGCTTCACCTCCTGCAGGCAGTTTACCATTGCGTCAGCGATCCAGTTCTATATATACATATATCAGTGATATGAACACGCACAGAGTGTACCCAATTTTGTCGCAACATTTTGTGACTCAGATAATTTTGGTTGCATTTGTGAGAATTTTAGTCGCTGTCTGGAGCCCTGCAATGACTGCAAATGTGGCACATCCAATCAGAATTTACAGTGAAAACTATCCATTTAGAATACTAATGCCAGACTTATCATTGCGGCCATGATCAGATCATTTGTTTATCCAATCAGAAGACTTTCTGCCTGTCAGTCATTGTGCGCATTCACAGGGCAGCCCACACCTGCTTGTACAAGTGCCATTGTCCTGCTCCTGTGAAACGCTCAGGGGGGACCAAGAGCTCAGTGATGTGGAAGTTCCAGAATGGCTAAAATCGCTTAGAGCACCTTAAAGTATCTTTAAAGCTGCAGTGTAATTTCTGAGTCACCGATCATTATTGCAAAAATAAACATTGTTTTCAAACAGCCTTCCAAATACGTCTTCCCCATCTGCTATTGATAGAAAAAACAGATTTCCTCGTTGAACATACAGAAAAAAGAAGTTTAATGTGTACGTACCTTTGCAGTGGGCTGAGTGGGAGGTGTGCTCATCAGTGATGGAGGTGGGCCAGTGTTGCTCAGCAGGGTCTGTGGAGAGGTGAAAAACCGAGAATCTGGTATATCAGGAGATGAAGGAGAATAAGCCGACTGAGATACTGCAGGCACCTGGTGAGCGCTGGTAACACTTCCTCCACCTGATGGAAATAAAGTACAATATCAAAGCCAAACTATTTGCATCAGTAAGGCAGTAAAGACTGAACATCAAACAATGTATTTTGCCAGTGTATGGGTCATACTAGGCCTTGGCAGTATGGCGATATATTGCGGTGACGGAATAAAGTGTCAACTGGTAGAGATTTTGCTATACCGAGAATTTCCCGGTATGTAAATATCCATGTGCGTGGCACTCTACTGTCCCTGTACATGACACTAAGCGTGAAAGAGACAAAAAAGAAACAAGTAAAAAATTAACATGCACAATGGTACGACTCCCAAACGAGCAAATGTATGCGACATCTGGTTTGGGTTTACAAAGGCCGACACAGAGTAAAATTTAAAACTGTGTCGCGTGAAGGTAAATCACAAGCAGTCTGTTTTACCACCTCAAAATCAAGCACGCAAAAGAATAATACATGAGCCAAAAGATGCGTTCCACATCAAGCGGTCCATCAACCACTGGTGCTAAAAGCAAAAAATCACCTCAGATACAAACTAATTTGGCAGAATCTTTCACCACTGGCACTTCATATAAGAAAAACTCAAGGAGATGAAAAGATTTACTATTGCATTGATCGCATTGTGTTAATTAACTGAGGAATAATTAAATAAAGCCTTTATTAATTGTGCATCTTATATAGTATATAGCCACGCAAAAGGATGATTGAGGGTTTTGTTTTAGAATCAAAACAAATGCTTATGGCACATCAAAAAGAGAGAAGCCTCGCTTTTATTGTTATTATTGAAAAAGAATACAGAGAAGAAAAAAATATCTATTTATTATAATGTATATTATTTATAACCCTAACCTCTTTTTTTTGTTTTCCCCAATTTGGAATGCCCAATTCCCAATGCGCTCTAAGTCCTCGTGGTGGTGTGGTGACTCGCCTCAATCTGGGTGGCAGAGGATGAATCTCATTTGCCTCTGCGTCTGAGACCGTCAATCCGTGAATTGTGCTTTTTAAAAAGTTTTATTTAAATCCATATCCATAAGGAGACACGGCAAATTAACATGCTGGGATTCAGACGTGTGTGTTTGAAGCATGGGAAAACAATGCATTGAAAAATAATTCCATGTAAGGGGCAAATTCTAAACAGCATTTTGCACTCTTAAAGGGCACTACGTGTAGGGGACGCCACTCAAAAAGACTACTTTAAAGGTCTGATTCAAATGAAAGTTTTAGCGAAAAAAATTTACTACCGCACATACAACTTACGGTACTACCATATTAACAATACTACAGTTTAAAAAAATATTGTGGCACCGCTAGTATTTTGAAGCTTTATTATCGTGATACTACCGTAGCACTGGAATACCATGCAACCCTTCTATGCATGACTATATATAGAGTTAATTGCATTTAACATTGTTCATTCCCTGCTGTCCATGACCCTATCAGAAGAGACATGTGACCCGCGACCCCCCCAGTTTCTCCTCCAGCTCCATCACTCTGTAACTCACCTCTCCCTCTGCGTCCTTTCACAGTCTTGGCTCCTCTGCCCCTCGGAGCTGGAGGGGCCAACTCAATCTCGTCCTGGGGCATTTGGGCGACTTTCTGTAAGAAGACCTTCTCCAGAGATTGTGCCATTAGCACTATATCATCTGTAGGCTGTAAGAAAACATTCTCTTAATGGGCCATATTCTACACTTGTCATAATTTTTTTTTCATGACTTTTTTTACTATCTCTCTCTCTGAGAATTAAACAGGCTGTTAAGAATTAAACAGGCTACTGTACCTTTAAGACTTCTTTAAGTCAGTAACTGTTATAATTGGCTAACCTCTTTGTTAACATGTGAAATGAATAACAGCTAGTGCCGGGTGACATATCGAATATTCACATTACTTGTCTTTGCAATGTAAAATCAAGCAGCATTGTTGATATTTCGATAATTTTAAATTGCCGATAGCGGATTAATCGGTCGATAGTTTTTAAAATTGATTTATAGAATGTTAAAAAATATCAAATATTCACATTAATTGTCTTTGCAATGCAACATTAAGGACCATTGTTGATATTTCTATCATTTAAATTACGGATAGCGGATTAATCAATCGATAGTTTTTTAGAATGTTAAGAAGTATTCTTAGACTTTCCTTACTATGACCGGCACAGACATAGACGTGACAAGTGTCCAAAATGAATAAAATTCCAGATGCAGTTAATTGTTCAACCAAAATCCTAATAATATACAGAAAAAATCCAAATTTGGTGCATAACACAGGACCTAACGCTAGTCGCATTTTTCTTTGCATTCCCTCGATTCAAGTTAGAACACTAAATTAATTCAAAATAACAAAATATGCATTGAAGTGAGGATAAAAGTATGGAAGAGTAGTGTCAATGATGATAGATTAAGATACTGCAAATCCCAAACAAGTACACTTTGTTCTTATGATAAAACCACAAATAAAGCTACAGCAATTACATGAAATAACCATGTTCAAGGCTGTATATTCCTGTTCTAACCTTTAGGTAATGAACAACCACTGCAGAATGTTTCCATGGCAACTTGTTTGTGTCTGCACACACGCACACCTTATTGTAGATGTAACAGTTGGTGAACATTGTGTTGAAGTCCTGCAAGCATTCGCTAGCACTGCGGTAATAGTCATTCTCCAGTCGTATCTTGATGGTACCCATATCCATCGGCTGTTTTATGATCTTATGGTAGTCCTGAAAGCAAAACAGGAAACTGTATAACTGGATGGCCCATCAGATTATTTTGTATATGCATTCTCTTCTTTAGCATATTAGTGTGTATATATATATATATATATATATATATATATATATCTCTTCATTAGCATATTAATGCAAGGTGAGTAATTAATGACAGAAAGTGAGCATTTACTCACAGGTAAATTGAGTCGGACCGCATCCACCGGTTCATGAAAAGGCCACGCGAAATGATGCCGCCACAATGCCTTCACCAACACCTTATAAAGGAACTGTAGTTGGTTGGTTGCTCGTCCCTGTCGACTGGGGTCCTTCACCGGGGGCAGTTGGGGTCGAGGAGGGCCGGGCAGAGGCGCATGGGGTAGAGACGGACTCTCAAAGCCCTCATACAGCAGCGAAGGTTTCCGAATACGCTTGCCGGAACTCTGTTCCATCCCACTCATGACAGACAGCCCCACTCCCACAGAGCTGCAGTGGACAAAACAAGAGAAACATGGACAAACAATACAATCTGAATATGGAGAAGTAGAGGTTATACATGCCGTTACATCCACAACAATTCAGTCTGGTGGAAAAACTGCATCCTTTAGTGTTACTGCAGTGGCGTGGGGTGTTACGACGGGGTTGGGAATTCTTTTTTTTTTTTTTTTTTTGTGCGGACAACCCAGGTTCGATTCTGCCTTTTGACCAACTTTTTTTCCATCCTGTTTCTACTCTTAATATTTCCTTTAATACTACTTATAATAAAAAATAAAAATTTATATAAAGGTTTATTGCCTCGCAGTGATTTGGTCATGCTGAAGATTAGGGAGTTGAAAGGTTTGATTCGGGTAAAATTAACCATGGTTTTACTCTAGTAATATAGTAATAACTATGTTTTTTGGCGGAAGCAATAGTTTTAATTCACTTTACCATGGTGCTACAACAGTAATATAGCGTTAATATAGTAACTATGTTTAATGTTGTGGTTACTGTTATTTTACTACAAAATGCCATGGTGATACTATGGTTACTGTAGTAAAACAATGGTTATTTTTTGTAAGGTAAGGATAGGGTTAGGTTTAGGGGTTGGTGTAGGGTTTCTGTGGGCCTCTAAACAATAAACATACAGCAGTGATGCCACTATACTGTTCGTTATTTCATTAGGGGTGCAAACAGCATACTTTTGTTAATACTTTTTCTGAAGACAGACACAAATGATGATAAATGCCAAACTATTGAGTAATCCATTATTTTGTAGAAGGGGTCAAAATGACTATTTTCGCCTATGATTTTGGAGAATTTTGATTCTAGCCCGTGTGTGTGTGTGTGTGTGTGTTCGTGTTTGGAGTAGTGGGGGGGATTTGGGACCATCCCACCAATTTTGGGATCTCAACAATTTTAATTCTCTGACACTTTAAGGGCAGAAAAAGAATACAAAAATCAGTACAAATACATGAGTGTTTCAGCACCTTCGGTGTGTGGACCCCAAATGATGCATTCCAGAACTTTCCAGATGTACATTTCTGAAATCCAAAAACTACATATCGGTATGTACTTTCTGAAGAGCCACATGTGTCCCTTATTCTTAATAATAGTGCATTTGTAGACAGTATTTTCTGTTGGACAAGAAAAAGTAGCCTCATGCCATGTGCCCAACATTTGGTTTTCCACCATTGAAAATGAGAAAATGTAACAAATTTACACACAGAGCCAATTTGAGAGCCCCATATCTCTAGGATTTAACCATACAGGGCCTTAAAAATTAAGATACAAAAAGAGAAGTTTGTTCTGAACCAGAATCTAAAAGGATATTAAGATATATGTAATACTTCTTGAGTTATTGGCACCCAAACTTTGGAAAAACACCACACACAAAGTGTTTTTGTCCAATTTTTTGACTAACACCATTGGCATATAATGCAACAAGGGGTGATAGTCAACTTATTTTATTAACAGACCTACTTATCTCTGTGTAAAAATAAAATAATGATGCTGCCATCTTTCTAAGGTTATTTTTTTACCTGTAGTTTTGCTCCAAAATCATAGGCAAAAATTATAATTTTTACCCCCCTCTAAAAAATAATGGATTACTATTTAATATTTTAGCTTTCATCATCATTTGTTTAACTTTCACCAGTAAATCAGTTATCAAAACCACAATTTTGAGCCATGAACCTCTGTTTGAATTGACACAGAATTACTCTATTGACTTTATTGCATATTGAATCGTTTAGATTTTACTGTACCTATAAGAAATTTCCAGCTGTGTGGTAAAAATCTATTCTTTTATTTTTGCATTTAAAAATACATTTCCAAAGCTAGCTAGATAGACAGATTGGTCAAATTGGTCAATTTTACAAAAACATGTCCAGGTCACATTTTAGCATTAAGATTTTTTGCATTGTGACATGTTCATGACAATTATCATGCAAAAATCGAGCAATATTCATTACAGTAATACAATCTTTTTTCTAATCTAAATCAGTGTAATGGTGGTACAACAAATACTACCATGATGTTCAAATACCTTACAATGTATATACTAATTTTAATCTTTTTTTTTCTGTTTTGCATTTCTGTAATAGGAATACGTTTTTGTGTGCATTTCAGAAATTAGAGTAAGGGAGAAAGAGAAAGTGCTTAATTATCATGAAAATAATGATACAAGCAAAATTGGATTTTTGTGGTGTAATATGACCAGACATGTTCTTGTCTGAGATAAATATACAGTCAGACAGATGGTTATGGAATAACTAATGACACTTCAGACAAAATTCTACACTGTACAGTACAACATAATTTAACATCCTTTATTGTGAGTGTCATCCGGTCTGTTACTCTATCTACCCCACCTATTCTGTTTGTAAACAAGCTTGTTTTGATACACCATGCCACACTATACAGCCTACTTTAGTGATCACTTTACTGCATGCACAGAACAGACTTTGCATAGATAAAACAGCTTAAATATGGTACATCCGGCTCAGTACATGCATACACTTCAATTGTGCAATTACCTTCAAGCACAAACAGGCAAACTAATCTAATGCACAGGGAAGTTATTTCAAAACCTAAGAGCTTAAAATGACCACATTGAATGCAGGTTTGTGCAAAACCATGCATAAAATGTGTTAAAATTTCCCTTACAAAAATGCACCACTGCAACTATAGTTTTTAATAAAATACCATATTTACTACTATGAAATATCCTTTCAAAAATTTAGCATAAGTAGCATTAAAAAAAAAAAATCTTTTTATAGACAGTAGTTCTTTATACTCCAAGTTACCAGAGTTTTGCAGCTGTATTTAACAAGAACTGATATTTTACACCAGTAACTATGGTATTTTGACGTGAACTGTGGTAACCATGGTGAATATGTGTAAGTGTTACAGTGCAGTAGCCCTTTAAATGCTGAAGATGGCGGAGAGAACTGATGCAGTTTCGACCTCACAACACAGGGATGCTCGGTGCATGCTGCTGTTCAAATGGCTGAAACTCATTTAAAAGGATACAAAATCCAGTTTTAATCGAGATTTTAAATTCCACACCCTATTAAAAGGAAATACGCAATGTAAACAAACGCTTCATTCCTTTTTCCTCATCCTTTGTGATCAGAGATACACATAGGATTCGTTTATAGACTCCGAAAGCTCGCCAATACTACCTGTCAAAAGACGGGTTGATGGCCGCCTCCATACGGATGGATCGCGATTGTTTTACGGTGCGGTATCCTGCGGTTTCGCCTCCGCTTTATCTCACTCTGCTCGAGCTTGCCCGCGCCGTCCAACGAGCAAATGGCGCCTTTCAATTTCCGCTCCCGGGATTATATATTACCTCACGACTGGCCAATCAAAAATCGGCCCGCCTTTGAGTCCGGTTTCTTATTGGCTTAGTTTGAAGCCCCTCAAGCGAAGGATACGCCCATATACGGCAGAGCGGAAGTGAGGAGTTTGTGCATGACTCACGATACCATCTGGTGAGGATTTTATAATGATGAAACTGGAATATTTAGCGATTTAAGTATTTGGCACAGTGAATTTAAATGAGACTTTACTCAGAAAGACATTATTTAATTTAGGAAAGCAAAGATATATGAGGAATTTTTTCTGCTTTATTTTTGTGTCTGAATTTCGTATTCATATAAGCAAAAATTGTGCCTGCAAGTTCAAGAGTTTAAAAACGTTTTTAATCTACCAGACTTTTAAATTATATTGAATAAATTAAATTAATAATGTTGAATTGGATAATATAAAATAATTAGGTCGAAAAATGTTGTAACAACAATAATTTGGTACTACAATAATTTTCCTATTTTATTTTTTATGGATGTATGCTGCAATTCTTTTTATTATATTCTGTACAGTATACATGTGTTATTATAGGTAAATAAAGGTAAAACACATTTTTTTTTTTACATTTTGCTGTTATTTTATATATTGTTTAGAGGCCAGCTGATGCTTGGGATAGACCATAGAAATAAAATAAATGTATACATTTTTTTTGTTTGTTTGTTTAAAATTGACTTAAATAATGAAGATAAAGGCACCCAAATGTATCAGTAGTATGTAAAGCAAACATTTGCAAAATTATGGAAAAGGTTTCTTGTTAACACATTATTATTACCCTTTATAAGTCATTAACAAACAATATATACACAATTATAGATAATATTTAACAGATCACTAGTTAATACAATTAAACATATAGAAATATCATGAAACTTTGATTCATATATTTTCATACATATTAATCTGTAATTGCATTTAATAATATGCGTACAATGCAAAAGCATTTTATAATGTTTGCTAATGAAAGTAATAAGCAATAAAATGTTCTATAAAACACGAAACAAATGGCACCCAATTAAAAAAGTTCTTTCATTTTTGCTTTGCATAACTTTACATCTATGACACACACAAAAAAGGTCAAAACAGCCATAAGAAATAAACAAAAATAAAGCTCCCTGCATTAGAAAGTCATTTTGCTTGCTCCTTTTACTAAGCAACTTGTCCTTCTGTCTAACAGTATATGGGAGAATCTCACAAAACCAAGAAAATGTCTGTTATATTTCATTGCAAAATCAAAAGAGAGAATTTATATTTTTCTTAAAGGAAATTAAGCTTATTTTTAGGACCATTAAGATACCAGTTTACTACCAGTAGATTACTAATGGTGATGTTTTTTTTAAATGTTTTGGACAAGGCTACTGTATGTATTACATAATACACATGCAATGTAATCCATGTCCAATGGACACCTTTGTATACACTGTGTAATATCATGTGTCAAATACGTGCAGTAGTTACTTTTTGGCACACTATACATAATTGGTAGTCAATTTATTGTGTAATGTGTACTCTTGGCTTCTAATTCTTCAAATTATGTCTATTTATTGTAATGTATACAGTTAATAGTGTGTAAAACATGTATCTTGTTTGTAATGTTGACTTTTTCTATTAAACAACAGTTAGTTTGGGTCTTGGAATCTGATTGGACGAGAGGCGGTCCAAGAGTTCTGATAGCTCACAACATCAGCCCTGGGATGCTTCACTTCTTGTATCACTCCGCTTGTGTTGGCTTTCCAAACTAAAGCGTAAGAGCAGATAGATGTGTGAATGTTTAATTGACCTTGTGACATTAAAGATTTGAGCCAACAGGTGGCGACACAAGATGGTTTTGTGTGTGCTATGAGTGAGTTGAGCTGAAGTTTGACAAACTGCGTGTCGTCGGTCTGCAAATTTCTTCAAAGTAATCCGGAATTGTCTCTCACTCCATGATCGCTTGGATTACTACTACACTATAGATGAGAAATAGAGTTAAACTAGTAGCTTCAGCATTACTGCCGATCACAGCTGAGAGTCGCAACAGAGTATTTACACGCTCTCAGGGTCGGGAGAAGACATAAACTGTCAACCTGGCGAAGAAGAGAACGCTTTCTACGTCGGAGTCAAAATAAGAGTCCCCCAAGAAATATACAACAATGAAACTGTTGGCTTGGCGGTTAAGGCTCTGGGTTAATGACTAGATGGTCAGGGGTTCAAGTCCCAACACCGCCACGATGCCACCGTTGGGCCCTTGAGCAAGGCCCTTGACCCTATCTGCTCCAGGGGTGCTGTATCATGGCTGACCCTGCACTCTGACCCCAGCTTAGCTGGGATATGTGAAAAAAATAATTTCACTGTATACGTGCAAATGTATAATGTGTGATAAATAAATATAATAAAAAAAAAAATAAAAAATAAAAAAAAACTGGCATCCTCCATGATCACACACTCAGTCACATTCTCTTTTTCTCTCACACACACACATCCTTGTTCCTCAAATAAGTTGTTAGAAACAGCTAAAGCTGTCATTACTAGTTCTATAGTGTAGTTTTCGAATTAATCGTGGAGGCTTGGTCGCATCTTTTGAACTAGCAATGGCAAATCCTGAATCAGTGGTGCAAGTAAGTAGTTCCACACACAAGAGCACTTCTAAAAGCAATATTAAAGATATTGCTTTAAAGCTGAAGTATGTAACTTTTTCAGTGTTAATATACTTTCTACTATCCCAGATTAATATGCAGAGACAACTATATATAAGCCATTCATATGCTGTAAACACTGTGTCTCTTTAGGGCTATAAAAATTACTTTTGAGTGACCCACTTAGACACGTTACTCAACCAACTGCGTGTGTTGGGGGCGGGACTATCTGACTGTTTGAACAACAGTAGACGAGGGACGTATTCAGAAAGCTGTTTTATAAACATTGCTAATTTTTGCAATTCCGTTCGGGGTGCTAGTGTCACAGAAATGGCATTCTTCAGCTTTAATATATATACCTAAAAACATTGTATTTCAGCATTCAGAAACACCACTGAGAACAATGGAAATGAGATCAACTGGAAAATATTGGGGAAATTATTTCAAAATAATTTCTTAACGCAAAATGTATTTATCTTTTTTTTTCCATTGATTTTGGGGTGAAATGTAACCTGGACATGATTTTGTGAGATTCTACCATATTCTTTTTGCGTTTTTTGATATTTACACCTAATTAAAAAAGACTAGCATTTACATGATTGAGCAGATTATGTATTGATGTATTAATGGAAATAATAGAATGATTCGACTATCCCTGCTTCATGGCCACTGCTGATATCACATGGTAGCCGAGACTAAATGTAGAGCTGGAGACGTTCATCAGGGGTCGGTGTTTGTGGCATCCTTTGTTTTGCGTTGGATAGAAGCATTCTGTTGTTTCACAAACTCTGCGTACAATCCATTCTTTGCCAGAAGTTCGCTGTGGTTGCCCTGCTCGACCACTTCCCCTTCTCGCAGGAAGACAATGTGATCTGCGCTCTCGACCCCGCTCAGCCCGTTACTGATGAGCAGCACCGTGCATTTCCTCATGTCCTTTCTCAGAGCGCTGTACACCTGAAAATGATGTTATTCATGGGTAAAAATGTTATAATGCAACTTCCTAACAAATACAGTGCATAAGGGCTGAAAATATTGCGATATATTTTTCCATCTATACGGTCCAGCTCTCTTACCCTGTGTTCACTCTCTGTGTCCAATGAGCTTGTTGCATTATCGAGCACTAGAACCTGCGGTTGTCGAATCAGAGCTCTAGCGATGGCGATACGCTGCTTCTGACCTCCGGAGACTTGACCGCCCTTCTCTCCTGCATCTGAACAACACAAAACACATGTTACTTTCTCAACCAACTTTTAATCAGTGAATCTGAACGGAAATAATCTGGATAAATATTATCCGATGAGTACTATTAGCGCTCTTAGTCTAGCTGTGCACAATAAAATATTAGAACATCAGATGTGCTTTTTATTTAAATTTAGAATGGTAAAATACTTTGCGACTCACCCGTATCATATCCTTTAGGAAATGTATTCAAAATGAATTCATGTGCATTGGCGAGTTTGGCAGCTGCGTACATCTCTTCATCAGAGGCATTTTCTTTACCGTATTTGATGTTTTCTCGCACTGTTCGAGCAAACAGAACTGGCTCCTGTGACACCACACTAATCTGAAAAGGGTGCGAATTGAACTACATAAGCAAATCAAGAATAACCAGTCAACTTCATTTATATTCACTTAGATATATTGGGTGAATCTCACACATGTTTCAAGCAAAAATCTAAAGAAAGAAATAAGAAGTTATATTTTGCATAAAAAATTAAGCCTTTTTGTAGGACTTTTAAAATATGCAGCATTATGACATTATTTTCATCATAATATAGGCCTCTCACTTTTTAGTTGAACATGTTAATTAAGCATGTGCCTTCATTGTGAAGGAAACTGCTGCATCATAAATTTCTTTGCCTAACTGCACGCTTTAGATGTAGCCTTCTGTGACATCAGCCCTCTACATTGCGAGTAAATCTCTTGCATATGCGACCAAATTTCACGCTATGCGACTAAACTATGTCTGTTATTAGCCACTGGCCATTTCACTCGCCAGTGATTAAGTTGTGTAATGGCGAAAAAGAGCTCAAGCACAGCAATCTTTTTACTGAATAAGCTAGCGAATAAGAAGCTGGATTCAGCCTCGTCCTTATTGCCGGTTGTGTCTCAAGAGCGCGCACCCTGAAGGAAATTGACCTTATCTGGATTAAGTGGGTCCTGAGGTGTCACGGTTTACAGTGTCACCATTGCTTTAGTTGAGCTGTGACATTCCAGAATTACATTTACACTGCATTTAACGACATCAACTCTGGTTTGGATGAACTTTTCCATGGACTACTTTCACAACATTCTCTGTTTTACAGCATGGCCCCAGACTGTTGGATGTCTGTTTGAAGGTAAAAGTGCAAAACTCGAGAGCCTGTTGATTTGAATTTGAAATCTTGTACAGTAAATATTTGCACACGCAAGTCAATACACATTATGCGGGTAAAGTTTGCTTTGATTCGTTACGTGTAATGTGTGTCCAAAGATGAGATCCCTGCACTCCATTTTCATTTCATGTCTCTTTGAATAGCCAATCCTTTCTGTTATTTACAGTCAGTTGGTGATCAAAAAGGTCAAAATAAACATGAATTCTAATCATACATTGTGCGGATGAGGGACAAACCATCATGCAACTTCTATCTCGTTAATGTGTGCTGCGCTCATTCAAACGTAAACATTGCTGGTGGAGCTCCTGGTTCTCTTAAAGAGACAGTACCATTTTAGTGCTTGTTATACATATCAGTGTAAACTCAATGTAAATCGTACAAGTGCATATAAACCAGTGGTTCTCAAAGTGTGGGGCGCGCCCCGTGGGGGGGGCGCGGAGGTATTGCAAGAGGGGCGCGGAAGACTGACCCGTCCTCAAATCTCGTTCACTTTCACACATTCAACAAAATGAGTGAATATACACGTAAGAACCGATTTGCTCAATTTCTTTTCCTCTGCCTTTTCTCCTGACTTGTTTAAACTTTCGCCTGGCACCACAGCGCATCCTGCATGCGCAGCTCGCCAGTTTCAAATGAGTGACGAGGTGAATTAACACTTAAATTTCAGTCTGTTCCTCACACAGCACTATCATATGGCTTCAGAAGAATTGAAATCTGAGGCACGAGTGTTATGGATGACTTTAATGGTGCTTTTATGTGTGCTTTCGGAGCTTGGACACAAACACGATCCTCTCTTCCCTGAATCTTGTGTTTCACGGATGAATAAAGTAATACTGATTTTGAACGACGAGCGTAAGTAAATTATGGCGGAAAGGTCAATTTTTCATTAATCATTAATTATTAATCAGGTGCAAATTATTGTCCAGAGGTCCGAAACAGCACTGTCACGTGATACTTGTTACTTTTCTCAGCGCTGGCTAAGATGCGACAATCACAGTCAGTTATTATTACTGGATGAGGATTTTTTTAAACTTTTATAGAGACTGCTGAAGCTTATTTGCATTCATAGATATGAATCCTTGCAATTATCAGTTTTTTATTAAAAAATAACTATTCTAGAGTAAAACTGTCTCCAATGAGATGTAAAACCTTCTGGTAGTTAAATGCGAATGAATGGAGGATTCGGTTTTCTGAGCAGCCTAGCGCCCCCTGGAGTGAAGTGTAACTTTTCATTAAGTTTTCATTGCATTTTTAAATGAAATAATTTTTGTCAAATGAAGATGAAAGAAAATTTTGTTGAATCTTTTTCAAAAGCAGAAGTTTTTATTGTTTCAAAGGGGGGCGTGACCAAAAAAATTGAGAACCACGGATATTAACAAAATGTAGTAATGTAGTAAGTGTAATAAATGTTAAAATATAAATATTTAAAGGGACAGTCATACATTATGAAACAATGTAAATATTGAAGAATTTGAAAAATAGGCTCTTTGCAGCATCTTTGCAGGGGTTTGGTAAAAACCCTTGTCCCATAAACCTTATGTTCTTACATGGTACTTTTGAGAAAGAAGCACTTAAATTGTTATTTTTATAATACAATTATTAAATTATTGTTATATGTGGAATTCTATTTTCATTATTAGGTTCCAACTTTGTGATTTTGTTTTTGAATTTGATATGAAATTTCCAACAGTGATAAGAGCTCGTATCTTTATTATAAATGCAATTTCATGACATCACATAAATTGATAGAATGTGAAATTTGTACTTTTTTAAAAACCTCAAATGTACACTCTTGCATACTATATTTCGTTAAGTCATATATATGAATACTATATGCAGTATATGTGAAGATTCCCCCTTCTGTTTGCATGTCAAAAGTCTGGCGAGTAAAAACTAAAATTTACTAGCAAATGGCGAGTCCATAGAGGGTTGGACATGCTGATGACCTTTTTAACAACTATATATAATTACTACATGCCTTTTATTCTATTCAGATACAAGGATCATTTCTTAGTTTTTACCAAGTCTTCACTGAATTGTTAGATTTGATGCATTAATAATACAGATTTGATACTGCCAGGTCTTGACTGAGAAGCAGATCTGAATTTGAAATGAAATTATCCATACAGTTAATTTTTTTATTTAAGCCTTGTTTGGTTTCATCTGGCTTATTACAGCTAAATGAGAGTTCAGCTCTTTTGTTTTACCCCAATGTTGGTTATTAAATCAGTATAAAGTTGATTCAGAACTGTGGGTACATCAAGGTTTAAAAAAATACAAATAACTTGGCCCGCATAAGGTGACGTTGAGTCCAAACACACCCATGCAGTGCAGAGAGAGATTTAGGCTATTAATTGATTTTAGATAGCCAGATGTACAGTACAGTATATCTGAAATATATATATATATATATATTTGAGGGATATATTTAATATGAAGAATGCATTATTGAATTCAGATGTGCTCTAACAGTAGCCACATTCAAATCCATGCTGAAAACACATCTGTTTAGCTGTGCATTACTGAATGAACACTGTGCTGCACTGATTGCACTATATCATTTTCTTTCTTTCTTTTTATTCATTTTAATACATTTTTAAATCAAATTTGTATTTATTTTATTACTTTTTATTCTTATTTGTATTCCTTGTTCTTAACTGATTTTAAAATATCTTGTATTTTCTTTATCATTTCAATGTAAATCACTTTGAATTACCATTGTGTATGAAATGTGCTATATAAATAAATTTGCTTTGCCAATTGAAAAGACATTATTTAATATAGGCTATTGTATACTATGCTTGTTATGATTTCTATGGTGAAAAAAAAAATTGAATAAATTATTTTCGCTTATTTTGAGTGAGTCAAGTCCCTTATTTTAAGCTTGTTTTTCCAGACCAGTTCACTTGTTTCTTTTGCGAGATCTGCCAACACTGCAATTGGTATATCACTCACCCTTAGCACAGAGTACTGCCATTTAAACAAGAACGTTGGGGCCTGGGTAGCTCAGTGGTAAAAGATGCTGACTACCACCCCTGGAGTTCGCTATTTCGAATCCCAGGGTGCGCTGAGTGACTCCAGCCAGCTCTCCTAAGCAACCAAATTGACCCGGTTGCTAGGGAGGGTAGAGTCACATGGGGTAACCTCCTCGTGGTCACCATAATGTGGTTCGTTCTCGGTGGGGCGCGTGGTGAGTTGAGCGTGATTGTCACGGTGGATGGCGTGAAGCCTCCACACGCGCTATGTCTCCGTGGCAACGCGCTCAACAAGCCACGTGATAAGATGTGCAGGTTGACGGTCTCAGACGCGGAGGCAACTGGGATTCATCCTCCGCCACCCGGACTGAGGCGAATCACTACGCCACCACGAGGACTTAAAAGCGCACTTTTGGGCATTCCAAATTGGGAGAAAAAGGGGAAAAATCCCCCCCCCCCAAAAAATGTTATACACCGTTCTTTTATTTAGTTCTAACCAGTTGAAGTCTGGAATGGATGCTGCATAACGCCGGAACCAGAGCAAAAAATTACTGTTCCTTCTCAGAACCGAAAGGAAAACAAACCCTCCCTGAATTGTTAGGTGAAAAAAAAATCCAATTCTCATTATTGTAAAAGCGGTAAAAATTTATTATTTAAATTGTAAATTAATTTCGTAAAGTGCAATTGTAAATATAAAACATGGTAGCATTTGTTATACTTCAATTAACTGACTTAATTAGGGCTGTCGATTTAATGTGTTAATTTAGTGTGATTAATTAGATAAAAAATAACAAGTTTTTTATGTCGTTGATGCAATTAATCATACCCCTTGTCGTGTACATAAATTCCGTAATAAAAGTACAGATTTTCCTACCATATGAGCCGCAAGTGGGCGGAGAAATCTTCCAATGTTCATCACGTACATCAAGCAGTTGTAGAGGTGCAAACAAAATCACTGACTTTTTCAAGTTTGAAATACATCTGTTTTTACGAGCCGTGTGAATAGGTGGCAGCGCGCTTCAACAAACCTCACACAAGCAGTGCAGCCAAAGAATGAGATTCGCTCACTCTGAGGAAGCAGAAGCACAAAAGGTAGGCGAAACACAACGGAATACAGGAATCCACTACTTATAACTTGACAGAGCGTCCTATAAATGGCGTTTATGATGATGTATACCAGTGAGATGGTCCAAATGCATCCGTCTCAGGCACGCACATGTTAATAGAGCGACAATTAAAAATAGCACAGACGGAACGAAAGAACGCATACTGTGAGAACAAAACAGATTGCTGTCAGCTGCAGGCTTGTTCAATGATATGAGAAAAAACAAACAATATATTGAGTTATCAAGCCACTTTTTTATTGTCTAATCAATGCATTATTCATCTGCCACAATAATGCAATTTATTTCAAACTGAATTTCAATCTGTATTATATATTTATTATAGATATCATAGATATTATATTTATAATTATTTGAATTAATATGCATTATTTATATAAATTATCTTTATGTGGGGGCCTTTCTCAGCAAATAATGAAGTATGCGATTAATTCAATTAATTAATCAGCACGTCATGTAATTATTTCAATTTAAATTTGTAATCGATTGACAGCTCTAATTTTAATATAACAATTATTATGTCCCGATTTGTTTTCAAACTTTATTTTTTAATTTTTTGCATTACGGTTATGACCAAAAATATGTGTTTTTTTTTTTCCTGGTAACTAACATAAAGTAAGATTACCTTCTCATGCAGATATTGGTCTTTGTAGGTTAGCAGTGGTTTTTGGTCCAGTAAGATCTCTCCATTTTGAGGCTGGTAAAATCTCTCCAATAAACACACAAAAGTGCTTTTCCCAGCACCTGATGGTCCCACTAGAGCAGTGATCTGACCTGCCTTTAGCTCGAGAGAAACATTCTGAAAAAGACCAGCAACAAACATAGAACCAATATAAACACTTACTAGCAACTTTCTATATTTTCTGAATACAAATACAGATGTTTTGAGTGGTTTTATAGCTGTGCTATGCAGTTAGTAGTAGGGTGTTCTGGGTGGTTGCCAGGGTGTTGCATTCATCCATGTATGAAGTACAAACAGTGCAGGATGAGTTACACTGCAAAGTTTAATACTAAGGGTTTGTGGTTTATAAAAAGCCTTCAACTCTAAGTTTGAACAATAGTAATAGTGATACCAAACACCACTAACTGGGTAAATCTCAGAAAAACATGTCCAGGTCACATTTCTCCCCAAAATCAAACGAAAACAACAAGTAGTAAACAAGTACTAAATAGGGGGAAAAAACATATATCAGTATTTCTTTGCATTACAGCAAAATGAATGAGAATGCATTACAATATATATATATATATATATATATATATATATATATATATATATATATATACAGATCTTTTAATGCTAAAAGAATCCTAATGGTCCTTAAAATATGCTTTATTTTCTACAAAAATATAACAAAAATATTATATATTAAATATCATGATATTGTTACATATTAAATGATAAAATATTATATTACAAAATATTATCTCTTATTTATTTCTATTGACTTTAGAGTTCAATATGACTGACATGTTCTTGACACTTTTCGTGAGATTCACCTAACTAGCAAATATACAGACAGGACATTATTTGCTGGGCATTATCAATACAAACCTTCAGTACGTTTGTATCAGGTCTCTTTGGATAGGCAAAGGTGATATTTTTGAAGTGCACGTGTCCCTTTAGAGCTTGAGGTGCGAGTGATCCATCAGGAGGAATATCAGGCTTACGGTCAACATACTCGAAGATCTTCTCTGATGCACCAACAGCCTTCTTTACATGTGGCCAGCATGACATCAGAGCCTGCCACAGTAGTATGTGTTTAGAGGCATAATAGCAAACTAGATTGTTTATATTGTTTATATTGATAACAACAGACTTTGTGAAATATTACCTCCACAGCAGTCGTGAACTGCAGCTCATATAGCACAAAGGCCACCAGATCACCACTACTGACATCACTTCCTGTCACAAGCCGCCCTCCATAATACAGTATACTGACTTTTAAAGCCAGACTGGACATCTAAAAAAAGCATATTTGATTAGAAATGCAAAATGTGCATATCCATTAATACTGTGCTAAAATGCTAAGTAATTTTTCTTAAAGCTATAGTTCACCCAAAATGGAAATTCAGTAATTATTTGCTCACCCTTGTGTTGTTCCAAGGTTTGCATTCCACTGTTTAGAACAACACGAGGGTGAGTAAATAATGACAGAATTTCCATTTTTGGGTGAACTATCCCTTTAAGTTAGACTATGTTCAGAATGGAATCCTAGGGTACGTTTACACAACAACGATGTACTAAAAACGGAAAAGTTTTTGAAAAGTTTTGCGTACAGACGACAACGTTGTCAAAACGATTCCCGTTCACACGGATCCACAAAAACGACTAAAAGCGCTGTATTATGCGTGCCAGGCCAGTAGTTGGCGATGTCACTTTGTAAACAAACACTACGCATCTGCACACATAAGCATTCTTTCACAGAGCGGTGAATACAAACAATGAAGATGGCGAAAGCATCGAGCAATTTTGTCTGGACAAAATCTTGAGCAGCACAAACACAGTCCTGTAGTCTGCCATTGTAGTTTTGAATGTCTCACGCATTGTTTTGAAGTACTCGCGCGCATGCCTATAGACTGAACACGTAATACGCGTGCGCATGACGTCATTATTTTCACAAATTCGCGTTTTTGTATTTTTACACGGAGATGATAACGGCATCGTTTTCAAAAACTTGCACTTTGAAACCCGTTTTCAAAAGTTTGTGTTTTCAGGCCCCAAAACAGCACTGTTGTGTAAACGCACAGCCAAAATGCATAAAAAGTTTTCCGTTTTTAGTTGAAAACACTGTCGTGTAAACGGCCCCCTACAGTAATGCTTTTCGCATACTACGCAGTACATACTGTACACTGCACACTGCTTTTGAATACACAGTAAGTACTTCTGGTTTCTTCATTATGCTGGAAATGGAAGGTCAAGTTTAGCACATTGCATTGTGGGATATATTATCTCATGCAGTGTTCTCTGCTGTATACTTTGGCAAATGTCGAAGATCAAATGGATATTCCATGCATACTGAAAATTTGCATGCACACTGCATAGTGCAAAAATAGTGTGAGTAGTATGGTATTCCAAACATACCCTTAGTGCCAGTACTAACTTACACTATTGGTCCATGTAGAGGCAGCATAAGCCGCGGCTTCCACTTTGTTCAGTGCATACGTCTCCTCTAAGCGCTTCCTGTATCGCTCAGTTTCTCCGTCCTCGTTAGCAAAGCTCCTGACTGTCTTAATGGAAGAGAATGTTTCCGTGGCAACATCGTTGGCCTTGGCGAGAGACTCTTGCACTTGTACAGAAAGTTTCTGTAGGAAAAACACATTCGCACGTGAGCACAACAGCTTTCAATGCAGTCAGTCACCATTAACTTTCATTGTATGGAAAAACGATGTGATGAAAGTAAATGGTGACTAAGGCTAACATAATCTCCTTTTGTGTTCCACAGAAGAAAAAAAGTAATACAGGTTTGGAACAACATGAGGATGCGTAAATGATGACAGAATTTTCATTTATGGGTGAACTATCCCTCTAAATCAATCTGGATGTGATTTACCTGGTAGAACTGGCCAGAGAATTCTGGAATGATCCAGATGACGGGGAGGCCGAGAGCGGTGAAAATGGACAGTCTGGTGGACAGCAGCAGCATGGAGCCGAACAGGAAGATGACACGCATGAAGTACCACATGAGAAGACTCAACTTCTCACTGAGAGACTCACTCATGGTGTTGGTGTCCGTTGTGATACGAGACACAATGTCCCCTGAAGAAGAGGACAGTAAAAGATTTGTATTCAAACAATAGAGCACAAAAGTCTGGTTCCGGAAGTAAAAATCCCATTAATTTTCTCCATAAGGGAATTGATTATTAATAATGGCTTATAAACCTTAAAGACAGACCCATCGTGAGCTCTGAGGTTGTTAATCGATGGTATATGCTTCTGTTGAAGCTATCAGTGCACGTTATTTCAACTTCATTTATAAAGTAAATTTAATATTGCAATTTGTGCTGAATAACTACACTACCCATAATCCTGAAGGGAAACAATTCAATCAGAGAATCACAGCTAACAATGCGCGCCAAAAGAGCTCTGCAGCGACCGCCCACTTCCATGACGCAATTGAGTTATTCTCCTTACACTCTCAACTACTTGTATATTTGTATATATCTGAATATTTTGCAATTACCTTAGCATATACTGTTTTTTGTACTTAAAATCAACAACTACAAATCAATAGTTTTATATTTTTCTATCATTTTTAAATTGATGTGTTGTTCAAAGTGCTTCATGGGATTATAGTTCATTCCCTCATTAAAGATGTCAAGCACACAGTCTTGTACCTTTGTCTTTTAGTCCAATTTTCAAATACTTTTTTGTAATGTTATGATTCACCTCGGAGCTGGTTGGTTTGGTTAATGGCTTACAACTCTTTTATGAAGGATTTTATGAAATCCCTATTAACAGCCTACAGATTGTTTATTTGGGTTTATAGTAGGGATGGGCATTTTGGTCATTTTGTCTACTCGAGTATTCGGACTAATTACTCGAGTACTTGTTGAGTACTCGAGGGGCGATTACATGTTCATAACTGTATATAGAATAACATGTGTGACAAACGTCTATAGCTGCTGTATTGTGTCTTGTTGTTCTAGTGTATCGTCTATTCATCATTATAGGCTGTTATAAAATAAAATGTTACAAAATGTACAAAAGATTGCATAATCAAAATATAATGCATCATATTTTATCATTATGTGAAGATTTGCTGTCCAACTCTGAAAGAATGTGCACAATGCGTGTCTGTCTGTTCTTCCTTCAGGTTGCCATAGTAATCTTAGTAAGCGTGCACCAGTTTTTTTAGTGACTGTCTAAACCATCTATTTTCAAATAACAGGAGACGCCATAACCATTGCGTTTTTAATATGCGTGTTAAGTTGAAGTTCAGTTTAAAGACGCTGCATTGTGTTCCATTTAGCTGCACTCTGTCAAAGTGTTTGAAACACTCGCCTGCTGTATATGCATTGCTTCAGCGCGTTGAGTCCACTGCCACATGCGCCTGGTGTGTGTGTGTGTGTGTGTGTCCCCAAATGTTCACTCTTGTGAGGAAAGCCGCGATGCTCTGTATTGTTGTTGCTGTGATTCATGAAGCTTTCCATTCAACTCGGAGAGTCGGAATTTCCACCTTTCAACTGGGGAAAGTGCAACGGAATGACACTTTATATCGGACATCTAACTTAGAAACTCGTGCAGAAATCTTCAACTCCCATTTCGTCGAGATGCAGCTGCATGTTACTTCACGCAGGGCAGGGAGGTTTACGGTCAGTGACAAGCATTTACTTTTATTACAAAAATATCCATTACAAAAATATCCATTAACAAGTCAAAATTCTTACATGAAATGATAATAAAACATGTTTAGCAAACTTTTCGCAGAGACAGGCGTTCAAAACACGGTTAATTACACTCTCTTTTGATTATTGTAACGATAGCATTGCAGCGTCAGTTTGTTTGCTATGAGACGTCTCTGATAATCAATGTACCCCTCAAAATCACAACGTAATCAATCTCAAAATTAAAAATAAGCTCCCTCTTTGTTTGTGTGTTTAGTTGTCAGGTAATTGTCACTGGATTTCGAATTAAGTGAAAAGTCACATCATGCATGATCACTATCGATCATCACTCAAGGGCATTTGTTACAGTGATTTTGCCACGGAAAATGGTGTTTCAGGCACTCCGCTCACTCCGCTTACTCCGCTCAGTAGAAAGTACCACAGATTACCGCAGAATTGGAATGCCCGGAATTTTTCAAGATCATGTGTACATCTCCCCTTGTGTTTTTGCTATATATTTATATAAGCTACCAATACAAGTGCATTACTCTTAGCTCCTTTAAATACATTTAAGCATGTTTAAATCCACTGAGCAGAATTTAGCGGATTTTGCTAAAAAACTAATTAGAGCAGAAAATGTAGAAAAGTCTGCATAGAATCATGCATCTAGGCCTGAATATTTATTTATTTATTTATTTTTATATATAGGGACAGTACAAAAACATGATTTCAGGAAGAAATAACTGAAAAAAAAATTATTGTACATGGAGAATATAACACTTGCTAATTTGCATCTCATGCTTTTTCTAAAAAAGACTAAAAACAAAAAAATATTCGTAATTATAAACTGAACTTAATTAGATAGAAAAATAAATAATAAGAATAACATTAATAAGAATAAAAAATAACTACACAATTTATTTAAACTGCTCCCAAGCCTGGCAAAATATAATAAAATGAATTAAGCCATGGATTTATTAAACATGAGTACAGCTCTGGTTTCTTTAAAGCCAACGCTTAACCATTATTGTAAAGGATTTTATATCTTGTATTGATTTGATTTCAGTTGGTAACATGTTCCAGAGCCATGATGACTGTGACAAAAATGGGATTAATATCTATCTCTGAATATGACTAGATTAAAATCTATCTAAAGCTAGCGGCACTAATGTAATTCATTTACAGAAGTTTTACCTGTTGAAGCTTTATCGAAGAATGTGATATCCTGTTTGAGCACCGACTGGAAGACGAGACCTTGGATGGACGTGTGTATTCGGCTCATGGTGATGTTGTAGATGAGGTCGCACACAAACTCACAAACAGCACTACAGAAAACAGGTACATTTATCTTTGAAGCATTTGAGGAACTGTTTATCCTACAGATTTCTTGACTAACCTTTCAAACAAACACTACATACTATTCAAGCCTTTAAAAACATGTGAGGATGTGTTGTTTGGTCCTGGTCTCACCTCATAACGGTCATCAGTGTCATGACAGTGATAGCGTGATTAAAGGCCTCAGGTTCATCTTCATTCATGATCCAGTCTGTCATTTTACCAGTGTAATGAGGAATCGCCATTTCACCTGCGAGGCAACCAGAGAGACCATTCACAAACATTACCAGTATAAACAATTTTATGTCATTAAATATATAAATATAAATATTAGGGATGAGACAATATGGTTATCTCACAATTTGATTCGGTATACGATATGAGGTTCACGATTCGATATAATCTCAATTTGATATAAAACACTTAAATGACAAAATAATCCAGATTTAAGCAAAATGCTCATTTTAATTTCTCATCAAAATAAAGTTCTTTAATACACGACCTATACATGAAAGACTCTAATATACAGAAAAACAAGTATGTTAGCATTTACAGTATATGTGCTAGTTCATGTGTAATTTCCGTTCAGAAAAAAAAATAGTTCTATCATCATTGACACATATTATTCTGCAATTAAAACATCAATCCAACTTGTCCGTTAGGAACATCCATTATCGGTGGTAAATTCACTTTAATGCACAGCCTCGAACAGCTTATTGCTTTAATGCGTGTGTTTGCAAATTTGGACATGACTTTAAGCCTTGAGCAACTGACAGAGCAAACTTCACCAAAGTGAAAACGCAAGTAACATTATGTAACGGTAGATGACATTTCAGTTTCTTTCAGTTTTGAGACTGCATGAGTTGTAAATGACACTGGAGACCGACTGTAAATCATTCACTGATCATAAAGTTGGCACAGACATCGCCATGAGATGAACTTAGTGGCATTTATTCATTAGTGTGGCATAACACACCAGCACAGTGTTTAAGAGTTCCTACACCATTTGATTAATGAATTTCCTTGACTTTTCCAGTCGTTCTTGTTCTTGTTCAATATCTAAATAAAAGCATAACTATGAACTAGGGCTGAAACGATTAGTCGACGTTATCGACAACGTCGACAATAAAATAGAAAAAGAAATTCGTTGTCGAATAGTCGTTTGATCTCATTTAACACAACATGAGATCATACGAAACTCTAGAGCAGCACTGCAGTTCGCGCCTGATGTCTGAGGAGAGGAAGAATTACACAGCTCACAGTCAGCAAACAGCTTCAGGTGATGTAGATCACAAAGTATGAGGGAATTATACAAAAATAAAAAATAAGTAAATACAGAAGCACTCTCGTTGTGGAATAGACCTTATTCATGTTGCGCCATCTTTGATTTTTAATGAGAATGACAACGAGGCTGTGAGGGATTGACGTACAGTCTCTTCAATGGGCTGTACTGCAGTTTAAAGTGTTTTTGGATCGTTCCACTGACAAAACATTGATAAATATCTGTCCAAGAGCATTTAGTATACAAAGAACTCCAGACATCATGAGTTGTGGAAAATCAGATGTGATCTAGGAGCTTTATACAGCTTTATACCGTTCGTTCCATTGAAGAGATGGTAAGTCTATTCCTCACAGCCTCGTTGTCATTCCCATTAAAAGGAGTTCACTAGTTCGAATCCCAGGGTGTGCTGAGTGACTCCAGCCAGGTCTCCTAAGCAACCAAATTGGCCCGGTTGCTAAGGAGGGTAGAGTCACATGGGGTAACCTCCTCGTGATTGCTATAATGTGGTTCGTTCTCGGTGGGGCGTGTGGTGAGTTGAGCGTGGTTGCCGCGGTGGATGGCGTGAAGCTGCGGTGGCAACGCGCTCAGCAAGCCACGTGATAAGATGCGCGGGTTGACTGTCTCAGACACGGAGGCAACTGGGATTCGTCCTCTGCCACCCGGACTGAGGCGAATCACTATGCGACCACGAGGACTTAGAGCGCATTGGGAATTCCAAATTGGGAGAAAAAGATCAAAAAAAAAAAAAGATGCCGCTAAATGTATCTTGTTTGAAGGATTTTTAGATAACTGTAAATGGAAAACAAGACAAAAACACTTGATAACAATAGGATTTTTTTGCAGTGATTTTTTTACTGAATTAAACTTAAAAAAAAATAAATAATTAAATTCAGTGAATGTCATTTAGAGGTATTTTTAAAAGATGATTTTGTCCTCTTTATTGTTAGTAAGCATGTTTAATACAACCTTTTAAGTCGGGGCACAAGCTGAATAGTTGGTTAAGAGCTAATGATTAATCGTTGCAATAATCACCCGAATAGTCAAATAATCATTCTAATAATCGTTAGATTAGTCGATTATCAAAATAATCGTTAGTTGCAGCCCTACTATGAACCCTGGTATTACCTAATGAAGACACAACCACAAAGAAGAAGACGGCTGCAAAGCGTCCTGTGAAAGGCTTCATGTATCCAAGCAGTCTTTGCAGCGAGGCCTTGCCCTTCGGCTGGGTCTTTTGCTTTTTGGTTGTCGGGAGGATGTTGGGCACATAGCGTTTCCACAGCAACAGAGACAAAGCCAACACCACATACCCCTGCAGAAGCTGAAATATAATCACATTTCAATACAAATTTAATACATTTGCCTACAATGTCACTGTCTTTTTACACCTATTAAGACATTAAAGGAATAATTCAATAGACAAAATTAAAATGTTGTCATAATTTACACCCCTAATTTCGTTCCGACTCCATATCATTTTTTTTTCTGCTGTGAGATACATTTGCTCTCAAAACTCATTTGCAGTCACCTTTTCAAACTTTCTGTGTCACAACTGGTCACATGACACGCAAGAACCAATGGCGTTTGGTGTCAATGACTAAGGCTGGGTACTGATCAAGGCAGGGTGGTGAAATTGGATATATTATATTGCATTTACATATATTTTGTTACGACACGGGGGTAAGTAAAGAATAACATCATTTTAATTTGGGGTGGACTATTACTTTAAAAAACACTCTCTAGTTCTAGTTTTTTGTATGCCATTTAAAGGTGTCAAAACACATGGATGTCACACATCTTACCCCTTGCCAGGTGTGCCAACCCCATACCAGCTCCACAGTAGACCTGCCACAAGCCCAGAGAAGGGTGATGTACACTGGGTAGAGAAGACCATGAACTCCAGCGGTCTGCACACCCTCGAACCCTTTCATCCACTTCGGGCTGCCGGAGAAGGTGAAGGCAAGGAAGAGGAGGAGGCAAGTTCTGATCAGTCCTCCAGCCCACAGCGTGATAAAGGAGTTATTAATGAAGGACGGGGACAGCTGGATGGCACCTACGCACATCACCGCACACGTGTCTACGCACAACACCAACACAGTGAATAGAGGGACGGCCATCTTATCCTTCATCTCAAACACTGTAAATGAGAAAACAGCAAATATTTTAATGAACACCCCTAAAACAAATGAAATCACAGATTAAATCAACTTTGCAATGACAATCGGCAAGGAAATATAAAGAAAAGTTAAATAAAGCAAACAGAAGAGCCTTGGCAGTTCAGTGATGGTATTAGATGGTAATACTGTGGTACTCTGATATATACCTTGGACCATGGTACCAATTATCATATACCATGGTATTTAAATGGCACTCCAATACCATGGTATCGCCCAATGTCCAAGAAACCATGGGAACAGCATGGTACCATACACAAAAAACATGGTAATGCCATGGTAAAATTTAGCAAGTGACATAATATAGAAATAGTTTAAAAACACCATGGTTTTACCATGATAACATGTATTTTAAAAAAATGGTTCCATGTCCAAAAGCATGGTGTTAACATGATTCAAGTCCAAAAATCATGGTATCATGATGGTCCCATGTCCAAAAAAGTAATATCATGGTACTTTTTTTTTTTTCTTTTTTTTTTTTTATAAGGAAGAATGCCATGCTATTAAAGAAGCAATACAAAGGTACTTTTTTGTAAGTGGACCCTAAACCACTTTCACTTTCATTCTCAAGTATATTTTCATTTATGTTCAGTGCTTAATCCTTTCTAATCAATGCATTTTATAAGGAAGTAATTCTCTTTTAAAGGGAAAGCTGTAAATATATGGACTGTACAGAATAATGTAAAAACTGAGTAAATACAAAGACTTCCCAGCAATTCAATCAGGCAACAATATGGCATTTAAAGGACAACAACACGTACCTTGTGTAATATGCACCTACTGAACATGTGTTGTAAAATGATACGTCGTCGATACGTCGATTTAATACATTCTGTCTTTAAAAAAAAATCAATAAATTATAAAAACAAATAGTAGATGGACAAAAGCAATGCGATTTTTCCGCACTCCACGCAGCACATCAACTCCCGAATCTGAAACCGAAAGTAAATTCTGCAAGTAAAATCCAGTGAAGCCTAACTAATGAATATTAATTACGTAACTTGACGTTTGGTAAATAAGCCTACCCCATTGGCTGAAAGGCAGTCGTTGGTAGGAGGGCTCGGTTTATTAATATTAACTATGTTCTTTGACTAAAAAGCTACCAAGCAACGTCACAAAAGCCTAATAACTATACATGAGATATACATTTTGTGTCCCGCCTCTCTACAGCCGAACAACGCACTAGATTTTGACGGTTTTATTAAAAAAATCAAGCGGTTTTTGTACAGGTCTATCTTATTTTAAACAATGTACAAATAAATGCATTTTTCATTACATGTTTTTAAATATAATTTCATTTCATAAAACGATATTAAACGTAAAAGTGGCTCTAAAACGTAAAGTGTAAATGAAGAGATACACACTCAGTCTGCATAGTGGTTTTAATGTGTTTTGTTGTTTTGCCCACTCTTGTACATAAAGTACCTCTATCTGGGTAGTATAAATGTAAAATTTGACGACAACTTTTTCTCACTATAAAGTTTAATCGGACATGCTTGCATTGTCGTCTGAAAATGAAGAAATCAGGAAAGAAATGTAAAATAAAATATTATATAATATTATAATATTATCTTAAATATGTATAGTAAAATACTAATATGTATAATATACAGTATATAATAATTTACTGACTTCAAATATAATACTGTATTCTGCTAATAATAATACAACTAGTAATAATAAAAAATATTATAATAATATTATATTCAAATGAGCTGGATTTAAGAAAACTGATTGTGAAGTGAAGCAGTTTCAAGTATTTTAATTCTGCAAATTCTGTTTGGCAAAATACTTCATGCTTTTTGATTAATTGAGGGTAATTCTGCCACTCTAATGAGTATAATAAAGTCTATCTATCTACAAAAGACAACCTGCTACAAAAAAAAAAAAAAAAAAAAAAACTGATTTTTAACATGGTCATTAAAGTTTGATACTATGTCTAAATTGCACACAAGGAAAGGAAGGTATTTTTGTGTGGCATTGTTCAAATGTCCTGTCAAATTTCCTTCAACACAATTCATGCAGCAGTATAATTCATAAACATTCTTGAATAGGTCAAACTCCTGCAATAATAGTGACCTTTCAGATTCACACACACACATTCGTACACACTCATTCCTATTCTTCTCCACACAGTAGCAGGAAGTCGTCCAGATATCCGTAGCGCTTCTGAAAAAGAATGAGGGACAAATTTTGGGAGGGAACAGTTGAGGGTGTAGACATGAACGTTCACACGGTTTACAGAGTATTTCTGAACTGATAACACATGCATACATCAGAGGAAACATACCAAGAAGACATTAGATTAGATTAGACCAGGACTCAACTTAGAAGACACCAGGTCCTGGTCTTGGTGATTCATATTTAAGAGGGCCGTGGTGTGGTGTAATATCAAGAAAGGAGGAACTTTTCAAAGTCTTGATTATTCTGAGTATTGTGCCATGCACCTGACTGTGACATTAACCTTCCTAGTATGGTCGATGAGCATATTATCCCAAGGTGAGTCAAATTCAGTTTCCTGTCCTTTAAGGAAACCACTCAGATGGGTAAATGAATGTAATTGGATGATGTGATGACTACATTCCAAACGGCATAAATGATGCCATCGGAGGGCACTTTGAAGGGAGAACAATTTTGATGGTCGTTCCAAATATAATTTTGACTAACAATAACTTAAAAAGTGAGTTCCGAATGACCGTTATTGTTTAGCCAAATACTTTGAAGCCCTCCAAAGCTCTTTAAATGGGTGGTAAAGTCTTCGAATGGACTAGGGTTAGAAGGGATGATCACTTCTAAATGGAATGCACCCGGAATGTTCTAAAGACCTTAAATGAGCTTAGATAGGAATTGCTTAGAATATTGAGTAACTGAAGTTATCATTTGAATTTGAAATGCTGGAGGGCAAAATTATTTGGGAACTTTGTAAAAGTTACATTATATTTCAAGTTTTTCATCTTTAATTCTATTAAATTAAATACAACCCCAATTCCAAAAAAGTTGGGACAGTATGAATAATGCTGATAAAAACAAAAAGGAGTGATTTTATAAATTATAATAATCCTTTGCTATATTGAAAGCACTACAACTACACATTATATTATGTTTTATCTTGTGAATTTCATTGTTTGTGTGTGTGTGTGTGTGTGTGTGTGTGTGTGTGTGTGTGTGTGTGTGTGTGTTTGAAAATCTACAGTAATTTCAAATCAGATGATTGCCACACGCTCCACAAAATTTGGGACAGTCGAGTGTTTACCGATGTGAAACATCACCATTTCTTCTAATAACACTTATTAAGCATTTGGGCACTGAAGACACAAGTTTGTTAAGTTTAGAAAATAGATTTTCTTCCCCCATTCATCCATTATGTAAGTCTTTAGTTGCACAATTGTACGGGGTCTTCGTTGCCGTATGGTGTGTTTCATAATGCACCACACATTCTCAATTGGAGACAGGTCAGGACTACAAACAGGCCAATCTGGCACCCACACTCTCTGCTTACACAGCCATGCACTTGTAATCTGGGCAGTATGTGGTTTGAAGTTGTCCTGCTGGAAAATGCAGGGACGTCCCTGGAAAAGATGGTGCTGTAAGGCAGTATATGTTGCTCTAAAATTTTTACGTATCTGTCTGCATTCATGGTGTTCTCACAGATGTGCGAGTTACCCATGCCATGGGCACTGACACACCCCTGGCCCATACAGACACTGACTTTTGGACCTGAAGCTGATAACAGCTTGGATGGTCCTTTTCCTCTTAGGCCCGAATAACACGATGGCTTTGTTTTTCAAAAACTATTTGAAATGTGGATTCATCGGACCAAAAAACACAGTTACACTGTTCAACTTTCCATCTAAGATGAGACTGAGCCCAGAGAAGTCAGCAGCGCTTCTGGACAGTGTTGATGTATGGCTTCTCCTTTGCCCATGTTCATGATATCCATTACAGATGAATGATGTTTTTTAAGACAGTGACGTCTGAGGGATCAGAGATCACACGCATTCAGAAGTGGTTTTCGTCTTGCCCTTTACGCACCAAAATTTTACCAGATTCCTTGAATCTTTTAACTATATTGTGCACTGTAGAGGGTGAAATGACCCAAATCCTTCTAATTTGTCTTTGGGGAACATTGTTCTCAAAGTGCTGGATTATTTGCTGAAGCATCTGTTGGCAAATTGACAAGTCTTGAACGATCCTTGCTCTTGAAGGACTAGGCTGTTTTTGGAGGCACCTTATATACTATGACATGATTGCCTCACCTGTTTAACATCTCTTTTTCACATTATCTATTTCAACTCGTAAAATTTATATTAGTCTTAAACTGCCCCCGTCTCAACTTTTTTGGAGTGTGTTGCAATCATCTGATTTGAAATTACTGTATATTAAAAAACAAAAACAATGAAATTCACAAGGTAAAACATCATATAATGTGTAGTTGTAGTGCTTTCAATATAGCAAAGGGTGAATATAATTTACAAATCACTCCTTTTTGTTTTTATTAGCATTTTTCATACTATCACAACTTTTTTGGAACTGGGGTTGTAGTATATTTTCATTTGCATTTCTAATGAAGTATAACATTATTAAATATAAATAAATACATGAATATGTTCCAAAAGTAGAATTATATACATGAGGTCCAAAAGTCTGAGACCACATTGAAAATCTGGGACTTTTAAAGCTGGAAATAAACAAGGATTCTTTTAAAGGATTTTGATCAACTTAAAGCTAAGAAAGGTTATGATATAAAATGAAAAAGATATTTAAGATTCTGCACTTCTAAGTCACTAATCAAATGCAAAAAAAAAAAAAAAAAAATGTCATACTATTCCGGATTCAAAACACGTTAAACTCAATTGATGCATTTTTGACAATGTTGATTACCACAAAAATTAATTTCAACTCATCCCTCATCCAAAAATCGAGTTTACAGTGAGGCACCTACAATGAAAGTGAATGGGGCCAAATTTTTAATGGTTTAAAGGCAGAAATATCAAGCTTATTATTTTATAAAAGCACTTACATGAATTCTTCTGTTAAAACTTGTGTTTTATTTGAGTTGTAAAGTGGTTTAAATTGTTCTTTTTACAGTCATTTTAGGGTTTTGGGGTTTATGGCGTTACGTCTTCATGGCAACAGAGTTGTAAAATTGGATATAACTTTAAACAGAAAAGGTTAGCAAGTGATTTTATCACACTTAAATCATGTTAGCACGCATATCTTGTGGCTATACTTTTAAAATAGTGAGTATTTTAATGTTTACAGATTGGCCCCATTCACTTTCATTGTAAGTCCCTCACTGTAAACCAGATTTTTCTTTTTTTTTCTTTTTTTTTTTTTTTAAGAAAAAGTCACAAACCATGTCAATTGAGCTTAACTTGTATTGAATTTCCCTGAAATTTTATGATGATTTAATTTGTAATGAAAATGTTTGCAAAATTCAAAATAGAATCATTTTGACTTATAGTCTATGAGTTTTGGAACTCACTGTATATTTTTAATGTTATAAAGTTAATGCATATCCATACATAAGATAATATTACGTTTTCCAAGTATAGAAAAAAATGGTTCCGTTTTAGACCGTGTTTATTTATTTTTTATTGTTCATTTGTGGCCATTACTGGTTGTTTTACTCATTTTGTTTCACACACCTGCAAAACCCTATTGTCTCTCTCCATTACATCCATCGTCGCTATGGTAATGACCTTAAACCTTTATCCACAACTATTCTACCCCATTTCCTGTTGCTGTTCGTCTCTTCTGGAAACATCCTGTTTGTGTCATGCCCCTAGCTTCCTGTTTCTCCTGGATTTTAGGTCAAGGATCCGCCCCCTCAATCCTGGATGATGCTCAACAGCCTTTGAACTGCTTTTTTTACTACTTTAAGCTAGTTATAAAGGGAAAGTCACCCAAAAAAATTAACATTCTGTCATCATTTACTCACCTTTATGTTGTTACAAACCCGTATGAACACAAAATGACAGGTTAGTCAGAATGTTAATCTCAGTCTCCAATCACTTTCATTGCATCTTTTGTCTGTACCCTTTTACGTGTATGTCCAAGTGAATGGTGACTGAGGCTAACATGCCTAACTTAAAAAATAAAGTCACATGGGTTTGGATGAACCGAACATTTTCTTGACAGGTTTCGAGAGATTCACCTATTTAAAAATTGCCACATTTATTGAGTGTGCTAATAACTATCTCCTTGCTTTCCCTCAAAAAGCCTCTCTGAGTGATCCCTACAGCAGCTGCAAGGCAGGCAAAACATGCCAGGCCAAGTTTGCAAATGGACTTTGTGACCAGGAGTGCTCAAGTTCTGCCTGTCTGAGAGATGGATTTGACTGTCTGAAAGACAGAGGCACCTGCACGTGAGAAATCATCACAGCAGACATTAATAACTCATATTAAAAGCTGGAAAAAAGCATCTTTACTTGAAACCTGTATATAGTGGAGACTTGGGGTTGTTCTTACACTTTCTTCTGGGTTGGGTTTATTTTTTAAAGTCAATTTCTGCACAGCCACATCCCTTAAAGTCTTGGCTATATAAAAGCAATTGAACATTTTCACCATTCTTGCTCAGGAAAAAAGATACAGTTCATTAAAAACACAGTGACACGTTTAAAACATGTGTGACAACCTGCCCCAATAAAATGTGACAGTCATGAAAAACACCTTCGTACTCAGAACACATCTAAACCTTTTGGTTAAAAACTGCCTTCATAATATAGCTGGCCCTTGTCTTAATATGCCAGTATGGTTTGATTAAGTTCGCTTGTCTTCCCGAGAGCTAAAACAAAAATACGATGATGGTGAAAATTTACTTTGGTGGACAGAATTCACAATAATTATTAGACTTTAAAGGAATATTCCAGGTTCACTACAAGTTTAGCTTAATTGATAGAATTTGTGGTGATTACCATCAAAATTAATTTCGACATGCCCAACATTATTTCTTAAAAAAAGAAAAGAAAAATCAAGATTACAGTGAGGCATTTACAATGGAAGTCAATGGGGCCAATCCGTAAATGTTAAAACACTTAATGTTTCAAAAGTATAGCTACAAGACATAATATACGTGTTAACATGAGTTTAGTGATAAAATAGCTTACTAAACTTTTCTGTGTAAAGTTAAAACAAATTTTACAACTTCGTTGCCATGACGATGTAATGTCAAACCCTAAAATGACTGTAAAAATGAAGATTTAAACAACTTTACAGCCACATAATACAAAAGTTTTAAAAGAAGAATTAATATAAGTGCTTTTATAAAATTATAAGCTTCAAATTTCTGCCTTTAAACCCTCCAAAAAATGGCCTCATTCACTTCCATTGTAAGTGCCACACTGTAACCTCGATTTATGCTTTTTTTAAAGAAAAGGAGGGACGAGTCGAAATTATTTTTTGTGGTAATCAACATTATGTCACAAATGCTGTCGACTGAGCTGAACAGAATATTCCTTTAAAAGAATTTTGAGCTATATGTGTTTCAAACCAAAATACAAAACCTCTACTAGAGAAAATACACATTGTTACTGAGATACAGCCCTTGTGACAACTTCCCCGTGTGACAACTACACTGTAAAATAATCTTGTTGTTTCAACATTTTGTATTCGTGCTGCCTTAAAATTTTAAGTTGTGTTGACTTAAGAGGGACAGTTGTTTAACGGAACATTAAAGGTGCTTTAAGCCGTTCTAGAATTTCCCCAAGCTGAGTGCTGGATTAGCCACACCCCCTTTTATCCAAAACTTTGCACACCAACAATACCAAATGAGTTTTATTGAGACAGATATCGAGCAGAAACTGTTGTCAAAAATAGCAGCAAAATAGCGCCCTCAACTGACAACTGTTATAAGCAACATGGCATAAAAATGGCATTAAGCCTCAATAATTTACTGCAACTGCAATACTATGAGAATGTGCAAAATGATTGACAGGCAGAAAGCATTCTTGACCGTGGACACATTTTTGTTTGCTGTTTACAGAGTCTAGAGCTGTCACAGAGACATGTGAAATATCTCACAACACTTATTTTATTAATATCTTTCAGGGAGTGTGACATTGTGTACCTTTCCATGACAAAAATAGCTTACAGCACCTTTAAGTTGACTTAAATCAGTATAACTTGTTAAATTAGCTTAATTCATTTTGAAAGTAAACTTAACTTTCTTAGATCAACTTAATTCTAATTCAATTTAAAGTGAATATAAAAGTTAAATTACCTTATCATTTAATTTTATTGATAACCATAAAAGAAGATAGGGTTATTCCATTGTCAGAAGTTAAATAAACTACCATTTGATGCAGTTTAAGCCTTCTTTGACAAGGAGACACACATGGTGTTCAACACTTTACACAGGAATCACAATGATGGTAACAATCATTAAACACATCATTGAGTAAAAGATGAGCTTTGAACTATTGCTACATGACAAATAACTGAAAGTGACAACAAACAACCAATAGCATATATAAAATCGGCACACAGTAAAAACAGAAAAGACAGTAACACTGCAATTTGCATAATTTATTCATGCCGGCCATAAATGCAGGGAATCCGAGCATGTGAGCATGTTGTATGTAGTTCTCTTGACTAATATTTTTGATTTTAGCTGAATAGTTTTTCTAAGTTCAGTTACTAATCACAAGTTCAGCCAACAAAAAACTTGGATAACCGAGTTATCTCAAAAAGATTAAACCAGGGCAGTTCTACGTTATGATAACTAAAAGGCAAAATCATTTTTATTTTTTTATTTTTATTTTTTACAATGTACGGCCTCCCCGATAATGCAGTAAAAAAACAAAACATATATTCTAATTGACTTGTAATGCATTCTCATAAATGCATTTTTTTTCTCATAAATAATAATAATTATTACTATTATAGTATATATACTATAATAATATACTATATATATAGTATAATAATAATTATACTTTATACTGTATATATAAATATATGACGCTTAATTAATAGTAAGCTTTAATACTTGATTCTGATTGGTCAGTAGCATATTTTATTTTTGCATTATTTATTTTAGTTTTTATTTGTATAATAACCTCTGAACTATAACTGTTCATTTTCCCAGGCTTCACATTTCCCAAATACATGGCCTCTTTCTTATCACATTGTAAAATCATTTAAACTCAGATTAATATTTCATTGACCACAGAATGCTACTATTGATCAATCAGACTCAAGTGTTCTAGTATAATAATAAACGTAACACTCCTAAAGCGTTCAGAATCTGCATACACATTTTGCATTCGTGGCATCATTAATAACCTATAAAACTATATTGTATGTCATTAATAAGTTCTTAACTGTTCATACATGTAAAAAGATTGATATTTTTGGCATGTTAACTGACAAATATAAAAGTTATTAATTAATATGCCTATATATATATATATACACACTATATTGCCAAAAGTATTCGCTCACCCATCCAAATAATTGAATTCAGGTGTTCCAATCACTTCCATGGCCACAGGTGTATAAAATGAAGCACCTAGGCATGCAGACTGCTTCTACAAACATTTGTGAAAGAATGGGCCGCTCTCAGGAGCTCAGTGAATTCCAGCGTGGTACTGTGATAGGATGCCACCTGTGCAACAAGTCCAGTCGTGAAATTTCCTCGCTACTAAATATTCCACAGTCAACTGTCAGTGGTATTATAACAGAGTGGAAGCGATTGGGAATGACAGCAACTCAGCCACGAAGTGGTAGGCCACGTAAAATGACAGAGCGGGGTCAGTGGATGCTGAGGTGCATAGTGCGCAGAGGTTGCCAACTTTCTGCAGAGTCAATCGCTACAGACCTCCAAAGTTCATGTGGCCTTCAGATTAGCTCAAGAACAGTGCGTAGAGAGCTTCGTGGAATGGGTTTCCATGGCCGAGCAGCTGCATCCAAGCCATACATCACTAAGTGCAATGCAAAGCGTCGGATGCAGTGGTGTAAAGCACGCCGCCACTGGACTCTAGAGCAGTGGAGACGCGTTCTCTGGAGTGACGAATCACACTTCTCCATCTGGCAATCTGATGGACGAGTCTGGGTTTGGTGGTTGCCAGGAGAACGGTACTTGTCTGACTGCATTGTGCCAACTGTGAAGTTTGGTGGAGGGGGGATTATGGTGTGGGGTTGTTTTTCAGGAGCTGGGCTTGGCCCCTTAGTTCCAGTGAAAAGAACTCTGAATGCTTCAGCATACCAAGAGATTTTGGACAATTCCATGCTCCCAACTTTGTGGGAACAGTTTGGGGATGGCCCCTTCCTGTTCCAACATGACTGCGCACCAGTGCACTAAGCAAGGTCCATAAAGACATGGATGAGCGAGTTTGGTGTGGAAGAACTTGACTGGCCTGCACAGAGTCCTGACCTCAACCCGATAGAGCACCTTTGGGATGAATTAGAGCAAAGACTGTGAGCCAGGCCTTCTCGTCCAACATCAGTGTCTGACCTCACAAATGCGCTTCTGGAAGAATGGTCAAAAAGTCCCATAAACACACTCCTAAACCTTGTGGAAAGCCTTCCCAGAAGAGTTGAAGCTGTTATAGCTGCAAAGGGTGGGCCGACGTCATATTAAACCCTATGGATTAAGAATGGGATGTCACTTAAGTTCATATGCGTCTAAAGGCAGATGAGCGAATACTTTTGGCAATATAGTGTATATATATACATAATAAAATGTAGAAATTCTTATAGAAATTCTTCAAAATATACATTAACTACAGCAAAACCAGTGTGATACATGTGAAGACATCTTTTTTTTTATCAACATTTCTGTGAAATTTATCTAAATATAACATAAACAATTTATTTTAACATCTAATGTGAGAATTATTAGTAATTTGAATGAATGTCTTATCACTCATAACTGCTCAAAACAACATGGTGGTCAAAAGTTATGAAACCAACATATTTGTTTTCAATTAAATATCATCAAAACAACTCAAGTATTCAACATTAATACTTATTTACTATGTTTTTATGCAAAATCTTTTTACTTGCATGAATTGCCACAAGCTGGTTGTGCATCAGATGGCTGCAGAGTAAAATGTGAACAATTTCCTCTTTCAAGCCCTATTTAGACTAATGTGTGCTTGAACAAAATCTCGCCACACCCCCTTTAGACAGTAGTACCTTTGATTTAGTGTATTTGTTACATCTGTCATGCATGTTTTGTATAGGAATGTGTGTGTGTCTGTGTGTGACTGTATGTGCGTGTGCGTAAACAAGATGCAGTCCCAGTGAGAGACAAAAAAGTGTGTAAGAGTGTATGGGAAAGAGGCCAAATGTAAGTGAAGTGTTAAAAAGTAAAAATCTAATTCATAAATGTACAAAGAAATCTACATAACATAATGTGTAAAGCCACAATTGATGCCCGGGTCAAAATTGACCCATGAATGCAAAATGGTTTTAAATGGTTATACCTCTAAAACAATTTTATTAAAAAAATCTTTAAAAAAAATCATTATGTGTATTTTAATAGTCTTTACAAAGTCCCAAAGTTTGGTTCCCATACTAAAAAATATGTGGTATTTAAAAATTATTATCAACCTCTTCCGGGTCAAAAATGACCCGAACACAATTGGAGGGTTCATGTATAATTATGAATAGCTTGAGAATTAATAGATTTGAAACATAATACTGTATATTATAAATGTGATTACAACTATATCAAAAGAGCATACAACTGATTTTAAGGTGCATTATGTGATGCACTGTGAATTCATTGCAATATAAAAAGAACCTTTGTAATGCATTACATGTACAGGCAGCATAGTAAAATGTACCGTATAATCTTTTGCTAACCAAAAATGAAAATTGTCATCATTTACTTACCCTCATGTTATTCCAATCCCACATAACCATGTTTTTCTCTCTCAGTGCAGGATATATTCAGTACTGCCGGGATCATTATGACAACAGTCACTGCGAGCAGGGCTGCAACACTGCCCCCTGTGGATGGGATGGCTCGGATTGCTACTGGAACCAGTATCCCATCTGGGCCAAAGGAACACTCATATTACACACTAGAATTCAATTCCAGAGAGGTCCTGTCCAGAACAGCTCTCTCTTATGGGCTTTAAGCACTGTCCTTCAGACGAGCATTAAACTCAGAGGCCTGACACCTTTCCAGACCAGTAAAGACCTTCATACACTAGACACTCGACAGCTCACTGACCTGTACACTCAAACACCACCCTACGACAGTGATGGGCAAGTGATATTGTCATATCTTGTTATTTTAAAAGGGGAACAATTATACCCTTTTGTAGCTTTTATTGATTAGTTTCGCCATTAATCAAGGTTTCAAGACATTTTTGCATTAAGCTTTAAAAAAATGTCTTGGGTTGTGAGTATGCCTATGTAATATCATCAGTCTAATCTAATAGTACCTATTATATGTTGTGACTAATAGTAGGTATAATGCCTGCATCACCTGTTTCTTCAACATTCAATGGTCTATTTTTCCATTTTTTGCTGACTTCACCTCATTTCTATACTACAGATCGGTGTTATTCCTGCAGTTGGATAACAGACCGTGCTCCCGTCTTCCCTCCACCTGTTTCCAGAATGCCACTGAAGCTGCACACTTCCTGCATGCCATGCTGGCACAGAATCATGCCACATTTCCCATGATCACAGAAGTCCAGGCAGCTGTAATCAGTGTGCGGGGAGTTGATGAGGAAATAGGAGTCAGAGAGGAGGTGAAACTTCCAAACGAGAAACACAACGGTACGTTTTCATTGTATTTCGGCCAAACATATGTACAGGGTTTCCAGAAACTACCTGGACCTTAAAGGAATACACACACACACACACACACACACACACACACACACACACAAAGCCTATTTTTAAGATTTACGCATTTTTATTTCATTACAAAATGTAATTTTGTAATGCTTAGCCAAATTAAATTAATACAAATGTAACTATTTAGTTCAAAAACATTTTTTTATTAAAGATTATTCAATTAGATGGAATTATGTTACATTTAAATGCGTAAATCTTAAATATATATATATATATATATATATATATATATATATATATATATATATATATATATATATATATATGTAGTTCAGCCAAAGATTAAATTTCTGTCACTATTTGCTCACTCTAATGTCATTTCAACCCCGTATGCTATTAATTTTTTTCCGTGAAACGCTAAAGGAGACATTTTGTTAAATCTTCACACAGCTATTTTCCATTTGACGATAAATAATAATAATAATAAAAAAATAATAATAATAAACAAAATAAAAGTTGTTCATATGACATGTGCTATTTTCCAAGTTTTGTGAAGTCAGATGATAGCTTTGTGTAAAAAACAGGTCAAATTTAGATCTCAAATCACCAATAATTCCTTATTCACATCTTTTAAATCTCATTTGCATCTGTTTTCACATTCAAAAATGGTGCGTTATTGTGTTGCGTCATTGACGGTGAACAGTTGCTTGATGTAAGTTCTGAGAAAAGCATTAGCATTTAAAACAGTAAAAGATGTTTCTTTTTCTCCAATTTAAGAGCATTATTAAGATTCTAAATGTAATCGTTTTGTTTACAAAGCCTACCCTACCTGGATGTGGCCTGTGGTTGGTGTTGCGACTGGACTCGCAGTGGCGGTGGCTGTGATTATTCTAGTGCTGTTCCTGTGGTTAAAAAAAAGACGACAGCGGCGAGAGGGTGGAGAGCGAGTTCGTCACAGGTCAATGGTAACAGACAGCAATAATGGCAGCAAGGCCTGGACGCGGCGTGCTGACCACCATGAGAAAAGAGGAAGAGAGAAAGACAAAAATGGGATAAAGAAAAAGAAGAAAGTAAAAGAGTCAGGAAAAAGACGTAAAGAACCCGTTGGCGAGGATGCAGTTTGTATGCGGTGAGTGAGACTGTTCAGAAACAAAAACAAAAAACATTTTTGTGAACTGAAATAAAAATGATCGTAAAGCTGAAACTAAACTTAAATATATTTGTTGCATAAATACATGCTAAGATACCTTGTTTTGGCCAAAATCTAACACAGCATCTGCAACTCCATGATGCTTTACGACATTATCAGATTAAAACTAAATCCAAGATGCACGATGTAGCGAGAGGAATGTATTAATGGGTGTTTCTTCAACTTTTATTACAACAAACAGATTTCAACTTTTTTCTTAATGTTACACCAAAAATGAATTGTGCAGTAAAAGCAGTGTTTTTGTAGTTTTTTTTTTGCACGTGCTGTCTGCGCGGGTTTAGCGCACAATTCACAAAAGGAATTATTCAGATAAGGCAACAGCGCAAACGCACCTACAAAATCGCTGCTGAACGCAATTTGCACGTGCAATTCTGATCATCTGAATCATCTCTTTAACATACCGAAAGTGCGTTAATTGACTACACCGTTATATAGGTTATATATAGGTGATAACGCTCTTATTTGTCATTTAACAATTATTAGATGAATTTCTGCTAATATGATCGATATAAAATACATAAAAATCTCTTATAGATCAAATCCATTTTACCGCCTGCATTCATTTGGCGGAAATAGCGTGATGTAAATTGCATTGGGGATTTTTTGTGAATGAAGCGCAATCAATAATAAGCCTAATTTACATATAAAGGAGGCATGTGTGCATCTAAAGTAATGACAATGACTTAATTTAAATACTCAAGACGCAGCGCAATTTCAGTGCTGAAATGCCACGGGCAAAAGCACTAGCGGCTCATGACCACAGATATAGGTGGGGCAGATTTTTTTTTTTTTTTTACAATATTCAACTTGTCCGACACAAACGCGCTGACACAATATGTGGTGTCCTTGCATCATTCCACCACAAGGCGAAAACCTTAGAACATAATGTTGATTCTAATATTCTAAATTACAACGATTTATCTTAAAATGTTGACAGATCAAAATCTAAATCAAAATGATATTTTTTAATGTTAAGTGTTGTTGAAGAATACCACGGAGAGGGAGAGAAACAGAACTATCCACACACCATTTACACGTTTCCACAGTACTAAAAAACTAAATGCTTTCTATGAAAATAATGTTTTAAATCACAGTAAATTTAAAACAGAAAGTTTCAAGAGCCAAAGCTTTTTGACATAAAATTTGTAATCACACAAAACGTACAATGTCTTATCAACTACCTTTATCTTTTGATTGCCAGACTATTTATTTTTTTATATCTGGCTCCTCAGGACCAAGTTGTTTGATTGTCAATTTGTCTTGAATTTGCAGTAAACGACAAGCTGTTACACACAAGTTAATTGATAGTGCTCAACATGTTCACAATCTGTCACACTGCTGGTGCGCACTAATACTAAAATTACCTTTGGTTTGGCACTATGTTTATGGGCAGATTTATTTCAATGGGTCTCAATAAGGGTTTGTTGCAGTATCATATTTGACCACAGATTTCCATTGGAAAACTGAGTGGCGCTGTGGAGTTCGGAAGGGCAACAGACTCTCTGCCCCACATGCTTGAATATGCAGTATAATGTATATCAAACACTGTGTAACAGAGCTTTCAGCTATTTTACGACTTAAAAAAAGGATACAAACTTTTACTAGGCCTGCTTTTAAATACATATGTCAGATTTTTGAACATATTTACGTTCAAACAAATTACATCATTGGCAGTTTATAGTATGGATCCGTGTTTTCAAGTGTATGAATATTTAGGAGGGGCTCTGCCCTACCTATCCATATAGACAAGCCGTGCCTGGGCAAAAGTGGTGCACAGACTTTCAGTATTTAACTATTAATATCCATTATAAAAGTACCAATTATAACATGTTTAAAACTATGATAATCTAAACAAACAGTGAAATAAACATAACCCATTTCAATATTTATTCTGTGAAAAAAAAATGTATCAACATTTTTTTTTTTTAAAGTGTCTTAAAGTTGTGCCGTCATTTCCACCACACCAAACAATTTTGCCCCTAAACAACATTTTTCAAAAGTTAGTGTTCTTGTTAACCAAGTCGACAAAAGTGTCAGTGAAGAGCATGCTTGAGATGAAATATGAGTGATGTTTAAAGAAAATACAGACAATTCAAGGTAAATCTCACTTGTGAGCAGAATATCGTCATTTCAAATTAAGGTGTAATTTTGCCAAATTATGCAAAAAGTGTGAAAATATTATTTAATTGTGTTATTCAGGATACATAAAATGCTAGGTATGAAACGCGTGTGTCTTGAGATGTAATTTTCTTTTCAACAAAACATCAGCATCGTAAAACTGCTGCAATCCTGCGTAAGACGCTAAACAGCGACGTCCATCTAGCACATATTAGAAAAACAATTAAAAGTAGCATAGACTAACGTAAAAACCCATTTGGTGTAAACTGCCCCTTAGAAGGCAGCTGCCTATGCAGGCAGTAGTGAGGCAGTTCACTTTTGGTACAGAGCCCCTGAGCTGCTAAAATGCTTTTGAAGAGTGTGGAAACAGCACTTACAGTAGGTAAAGAATTTCCTGCTTCCTCTACACTAATGATAGGCCCCTCAGGAAGGAACTGGACATCGGAAGTGACACAGATGTGACCCAGAGTTCCATGGAGGACATCAACAGGACGATCCGTGACCACAGATCACCAGACCAAAAATACTTCCAGACCAACCACCAACAACCTCGCATGCTAGGTGAGATCTCTACCTTCTCCAGTGAGGAGGAATACTAGCTTACTACTTACTTGTGTCTACTAATTTGTAAAAAAAAATATATATATATAAACAGTATGCTAGATTGTTGCCTCATGACCTCATCACATTGCATGTGAGTGACATCCAGTTATCATCTTTGAAATACTGTAAATATGGTTGCTTTGTATTATTAATTAAATTTTATGTAAGAATGTCTTAACGTTTGGCAGTCCGATCAAATAATGAGTCAAGAAAGAGTGTCTGATATAACTTCCAGGTCATTCGTAAAATTGGAAATGGAAGTGTGCAAGCATGCTGTTCGGAAACATAGCCTTTGAAAATCCTCCAGAATAGTATACTTTGGCATACTAATGTCAATGCCATATGATATGAGATGCATTCATTCTAATATTGCATATAATTTAGAAGGGATTGTCAGAGAATTGGGCCACTGTATTTTAATTTTCTATTCTCACCTCTAGCTCCCCCTAGAGGATGGGAGAGAAATGCTGTTCCTATACCTCAAAGACCACCAAGAAATGTGAGTCAATTTTAACTTTAAACATTCAGCCTATGTATAAAAAATATATATATTACACCTTCAAGTTTAATATGTTCTCAGAAAAATATTGCGTGTAATCATTGCTACATGCTGATTTGATCTGATATTTGGCTCTGTAGAACTAATCATATGTTCTGTTATGCCTTAGACTGCTCCAGTGCAGTGGTGTGGTCCAGATGGCTCAGTTGTGCTTATCCGAGCTGTCAGGAGTGGCCTTGACCGAGTGGTTCTGGAGCTCTTGAGAGCTGGAGTGCCAGTTAATAACACCGACCATACTGGTAAGAGTTGCATTAATAGTCCCTAATCTGTTCTGATGCATGTGGACTGTGTTCCTCCGATCAATGTGGTCTTCAAGAATACATTGAAAGAATGGTTCACAAAAAAATAAAATAAAATAAAAAAATAAAAATCAAAGTCATTATTTACTCACCATCATGTCGCCTCCCCCTCATGGAACACAAAAGGAGAATTTTTGAAGAATCTTTATGCAGCTCTTTTCCATAAAACAACAGTTTATAGTGAGCATGACAACCAGCATAAAAGTTTAATCATTGGTTACTGATAATCTTCCCCTAAACTGAAGCTCTGAAACCTCATCTGGGTTTGTGTTCGCATTAAAAATCAGCTTGTTGACACACTGCGCACTGAGTTTTGCTTACTGCCCCCTGCTGAAAACAGGTGGTACTTTAAGTTTAAATTGCTCCGATGGTAGGAATATTCAAGCGTATCTGTCTGCATCCCGCAAGACTACAAGGAACACCCACTTCACGACATGCCCACTACACGTAACGCCCCCCTTGGATCAAGCAATTCTATTGGCTACAAGAACTTTTAAAATCCTATGCAATCACTGTATGATACATTTTCTCATAACTCTTTAAATATGACAAAGAATAACTTTTAGATTATATGTCACACCATATATTATTAAACAGAAGATATAAATGGTAAACTGTACTTGTTTAATGTGAAATTTTGTGGAAGTGCTCTTTATTCCTGATGAAGGTATACTTTCTGCTTATTCAATCATTTAAATAAAAGATATAAATTGTAAGATAAACATTTATCAGTTCTGTTTTTATCCAGTTAGTTTACAAGCTAATCGGTTAGCCTATTAGCTTAGCATACCACTAGCTTGGATAGGTGTATGTTTGCTGCAGTACTCCAAATAAATACAACAAACAGTGTATGAATGTGGCATCCAACTGTTGCAAGACTTCAGGATTTCGCTGGTTATTTGGAGGGGACGTAATTTGTAGTAGTCATGCAGCACGCAGACAGACCCCTCTCGGAATATTACTTATTACGGTCAGAGGGCATGATTGATTATGTTAATTATTTTTATATAATGAATCGCACTGAATGAACTCGTTAAATCGACAGCACTAATATATATATTTTATTTTTGGAGCTTGGCAGATGTAGTCACTATGAACTGTCGTTTTATAAAGCTTTGTAAAGATTCTACAAAAATTCTCCTATTGTGGAAAAATATCAGTATATGGGTTTGGAATGACATGAGGGTGAGTAAATAATGCCCGAATTTTCTTTTTTGGGAGAACTATTACTTCAAGCATGATCACCCTTCTGTTCCTCCAGAAAACACATATTAGCTACTCATTTTGAGTAGTGTACAGTAATAATATGCTCGTTATTTGTGAGTGCCGAGGATCGAATCAGTTTTTGGCTGATTTTGTTTCCTGTGCAGTTGGGGAGTAATGTGTTTTGCCCTTTCTCGTTGTCCCTCTGTCACCTCCTCTGTCCTCCTCTACTATACTCCCCACTGCCACCTGACCTCACTCCAGCTCCCCTCATCAACACATCTTATTCAGAACAGAGTTAATGTGCTGTAGCGCCCAGTCAATGTGGAAATAATGTATTAACCTTCCATGCTTCTGTTTCTATCTCATACATTTCTCTCTTTCATGGTCACAAGTGTCTTCTTTCTGTTTTCCATTCTCGTAACACATTCACTTCATTTTGTAACTTCATCCACTATTTTGTGTCCCCCACAACACCCCATTTCCTGGCCACCCTTTCTCTGATCAATTGCTTCTTGCATCTATTTTCTTTCTCTCTATCTCTCATTCTCTTGATCCAGGGAGATCTGCCCTCCACTGGGCATGCTCGGTAAATCACCTGCCATTGACACAGACTCTCATTCGCTACAGTGCTGCAGTGGACTTGCAGGACCATAAGGTGAGATAATCTTACATATAAAATCAAAACATCCTGGGCTGGGTGGTATGACCAAAACGGTTTATATGATGATATAGTTAATTTTGCTGGAAGTTCAACTACAAAAGGGTATTTTTGGATAATCTAGTGAATTAAATACTTCATCTCATTTGAATTTTTGGGAACACTTTCTATGAAGCCCATATATATAATGCACTGTAAAGGCATTATAAATGCATTATACTGAATTTATGATGTCTAATAATACATCTTATAATAAGTTATAACTTCTCATAAATAATTATAACTACAGTTATAATGCATTATAAGACTTCCCCTATTCATAGTTATACATTCGAGTATAATGCATTATAATATCCAATTTTATAAGTGCTGTATAGTGTAAACAGTCGAAAGGCTTTATGACATGATCATATTATAAGTGGTCTTTGCCTGCTTTAATAAAGTTACACAAGCAAATCTTATAAACAGTCATAACATAAACTTGTAACATACAATACATTACAAGTCAAACTTATATAATGGAAGTTATTTATAAAATAAGTCTCCAAATAAGATGTGCAATCATTAAAGTTTATTGAATAGAGTCCAGTATAGAATATTTTTTTTTTTTATTCTTGTGTTTACACACAAAAAGATTGGCTACATGTGTGATTAACATTACATATGTAGAGTTTCTGATATATTTTAACCTTGTAGCTTTACAAGTGTTTTTCATAATATCTCAACATTGAATGTGTGTTATTTTGTAGTTGTGCATGTGTAATGTATGTAACTTCCAGCATGACTTATAATGTCTTATAACTGCTTAAAAATATATTATGGATGCTTATAAGAAGACATTTCTTTTGTCACTATACTTAAAGCATACATATTATATATAATATATTTAATACATAACTTCTGCAGATAAAATTGGATGTTGCTTGTGTTATAATGCGTTATACTCTAAGGTATAACTATGAATATATAAGAATTAAAACGTATTATAATTGTGGTTACAATTATTTATGAGAATTTATAACATATTATAAGGTGTATTATGAGACATTACTAATGCATTATAATGCCTTTAAAATGCATAAATAAATATGGGCTTCATAGAAAGTATTCCCGAATATTTTTTAAATTATATATCTTTTATATGGAACTTTATCGACATAAAACAAAAGATAAGATTATTCATAATAAATGATAAGATAAAAACGATAAGTTGGATAAGTTGCATCCGTGCAAAAACAGCTTCACATTATGTCACACTTTAGTTAAAAACAAAAGACTCAAAAAAGCAATAAAACTAATATTATAAAGCACAGAGTTCCGACTGTAGATTCTGACTGGATGAGTCACATTCAAGGCTGTTGTAAAGTAGTCTATAAACAGACACCTCTGAACACCAAATAGCTATAGCTGCAACCCAGAGATCTCTAAATTGGGTCGGAATCATCAAAAGAGGACGGGGCAACTCCAGAAAGGGGGCTGGGCCAGCTCCCAAAAGGGGGCAACACTTCCACACGTGGTTAGTGTTAGGGAAAGGGTTAGGTTAGGGGCTTTGTATATCGTTGCTAGCGGTTTGGAGTTTGCGGCAATTTCCCCACTTTTTTGACTTTTTTGTTCCCTTGAATACATGGGATGGAAACGCTGCTTTATTCGCAATTATTTTTTGCTTTTACTTTTCACATAAATGCAATTTGGATGGAAACTTGGATGAAAACATAGATGTCTGTCTAGCGCATGTTTACACATTTGTTTTTATTGAAAAACAATAAAACAAACAGTGCAGACCAAGATAACGCAGTACGTTCCCCTAATGTTGGTTAGCATATGGTTCCCTTTTGGTTCTTTTGATGGGAACCAATTCCTAATGTTCTTTTTAGATTATATTTATTAAAACCATAAACTAACTTTCCCAGAATGTCACATGGAGGTTTTTGTTTGACAACCTTAAAATAACTTCTCCAAAGGTTATTTTTAGGTTGTATTTTTATAACCATAAACTAACCTTCTGGGAACCAAAAAATTTTTAGTTGGGGATAGAAACAAATACGTGTTTTGTGTGAACGGCTCCTTACTTGGCTTTGTGTTGTGACAAACAACACTACTCAATAAGGTCATCCTCATCGAAAGCTCTACCAGTTGACACATTTTTACGATTTCACGGTAAATTCCATAAAACAGCCAGCCCTACAATAAATGAATCATTGTAATTCACCATTGATTAATTATAGTCACGTTAATTAAAAAAAACTATGTTTTCCTATAGGGTGAAACAGCTTTGTTTCTCTCTGCACTCCACGGTTGCTATGATACCGCAAGATACCTCCTCCTTAATGGGGCCAATCAAGAGCTGCCTGACTGCAAAGGGCGGCGGCCACTGGATGTGGCTCGGGAGGGATTACATCACCAAGTCCTTGAACTCTTATTGGTTCACAGAGTTCAGAGGGGGCCGGTTCCTCTAGATCCAGCCACTGAGGTGCTTTGGGATGATCGTGCTTACGTGTATTCACCTTGGGTTGCCTCGCCTCCATCTCTACCTGGAAGAAGTGCCTCTTTTTCAGGGGTCAGAGGTCAAAGAGGGATGGCAACACCTCCACCTAGGTAAGTGAATACTGCATCATATAATATCATTTGAATATAATATTTTACTTTACATTATATATTATAAATATTATGCTTAGATTTTGAATTTGTATGCTTGGCTATGTTCGGAATGCTAATGTAATGTTAACTGCATAGTGCGCAGTATATACTGCTTACTAATTTTTAAAGGTAGAATGTGAAACAGCACGCAGTATGCAAAAAGCACATACAGATACACACAGTAGCTATGGACATAGGGTTGGGAGGGTTACTTTTAAAATGTACAGAATAACTGCTGTAAAATGTAATTTGTAATGTATTCCATTAGATTACTCAAGGCCAGTAATGTAATCCAAGTACTTTGGATTACTCCTTCAGCACTGGCAGATGTTGTCACTTGTTTTGACTCTAACCAAGTTACAAGTAAAAAAAATCTGCCAGTACAATAACAGAAAATACACTTTTATTGAAATACATTCTCTGAAAAAAAAAGCCAAAATATAAGCACTGTTGCATCTGAAGTAAATGTATCTCTATTTCTGATGCTCCAAACTTACTTCAGAAACCCACAGCATGTACACAATGACATCTTTTTCTGATCGTATGTGGATTCTGATTATAGAATGAGGCAGAAAATATATTATTTGTAGCTTTCTATACAATGCTAAAGGCTACATTGGTTAGCATTTCTCATAAACATCCTTTATACTTGTAAAAATACCTAAACCGCATAAAAAACATTGACAAATCAAATATCATTGTAATTGTGTATTTATTGTGTTTCATCTATCAAAGCATTTCTAAATGTTTTCTGTTAAGCTGAAGAAATGTGCTGTAGTCCCTCTATTAAAGGGATAGTTCACCCAAAAATGTAAATTAATTCATTGTTTACTCACAGCTGTGTTGTTATTACCTCATATTGTCAACAATATTCTTTCTTTTTTCTTAACACAAAGGGAGAAATTGTGAAAAAATGTTGTGCTCAGTGATGTCATACAGTGGCAGTTTATGGTGACAACCTCTTCAAGCTTCAAAAGAATGCAAAAGTATAATTCAGAAGTCTAATAAATTATTCCATGAAACTCATGATTGTTATGAAAGCATATGATATGGTTTGGTGAGAAACAAATAGAAATCTAATGTATTATTTAGTGAAAATATTCACTGACCGTTGATCTCCTGTGCGCGTTAATGATAGGGCATGAAAGCAAAAGTTCACGCAGCCCCCTTGTGGCGAAAACTCATTTGTTTATCTAAAAACAGGTCCTCCATAGCAATTGCGACAACAGAACACAACACAGCTGCACAAAAACCAGAGAACAGAACTTACTAAACATGTCTGAAGAGTTTGTAGTCAAAGAATTGATGCATTTCTATGCCCAGCCTTATTTTCTTGACGGAGTACTCTGAAATCAAACAGAAACATAGAGGAGTCTACAGACAGCCACAGTCACACCGTGTCCTAACCTGATGGCAAACGACATGCAATAAAAGGTATATTTTCTATGGTAATCAGAGTTTTTGTCATAATCAGCAGTGACGAGCACCGGTACATTCTATCGATCGCTTCTTTTCTATTTTCGGCATCGCATGGGAAACTCCATCCGCTGTGAACTGGTACCGGTCCAAAAACTTTTTAAAAAATGAGGCTGGGCATAGAAATCAATTCTTCGACTACAAACTCTTCAGACATGTTTGAATTATACTTTTGCATTCAAAGAAATCTGCTCTTACGTTGTTTCTATACAGAAATGTGTGTATATCACTAATTCTGTGCCTTTCGCCTCCCAGATGTCCCTAATTCCACCCCCCCGAAGTTTTGGTAAAATGGGGAGAGTATTGAGACAATTCATTGAAATTAGCCAGCTTACGGTCAATTTTATTTCTCAAATAAATGCAATCAGAAGAGGAGGAATTGCAATCAAAAGGGAGCTGTTGCCCTTCTGATAGGACTGTAATATTGGTCCTGATGTTGCGCCTATCTCAGGTTGCCACCGGTTCCGACCAGAAAGTGAATCGTCATGGCCCTGTTCAAGCTGGCAACCCCCACCAGTAGTGGGGGAAACTTTCGGTCTTAGTATAAGGACCATCCATCAATGTGTATATGCTGTGTGCACAGCTATTAAAGCAAATTGATGCGGTGTAATATCAGGGTTTACATACACCGATCAGCCACAACATTGAAACCACCTGCCTAATATTGTGTAGGTCCCCCTTGTGCCACCAAAACAGCGCCAACCCGCACTATTCTTCTCACCACAATTGCACAGAGCGGTTACCTGAGTTGCCGTACACTTTGTCAGTTCGAACCAGTCTGGCCATTCTCTGTTGAACTCTCTCATCAAGGCATTTCTGTCCACAGAACTGCCGCCATCCCATCTAGCACCAACAATCATCCATGCGATTATCTAATCAGCCAATCATGTGGCAGCAGTGCAGTGTATAAAATCATGCAGATACGGGTCAGGAGCTTCAGTTAATGTTCGCATCATCCATCAGAACGGGGAAAAAATATCTACTGAATAGATTTCAGTGATTTGGACCGTGGCATGATTGTTGGTGCCAGATGGGCTGGTTTGAGTATTTCTGTAACTGCTGATCTCCCGGGATTTTCACGCACAACAGTCTCTAGAATTTACTCAGAATGATGACAAAAACAAAAAACATCCAGTGAGCGGCAGTTCTGTGGACGGAAATGCCTTGTTGATGAGAGAGGTCAACAGAGAATGGCCAGACTGGTTCGAACTGACAAAGTCTACGGTAACTCAGATAACTGCTCTGTACAATTGTGGTGAGAAGAACAGCATCTCAGAATGCTATTCTGAGATGCAGGTTGCCGCTGTTTTGTTGGCACAAGGGGGACCTACACAATATTAGGGAGATGGTTTTAATGTTGTGGCTGATCGGTGTATGATACATTCCTGATATTTAATAGGCTATTTTGAACAATCATCTAATCTAAAGCATTGCCATCACAACTGCATTATGTCCCGCATATTTGTCCAGCAACTTTTAACGATCAACTGAACTCGATTATCATCTAAAATTAATTTTAGCATCATAACGCAATTGACATTTTCTGAAGAAGCTCAGCAAATGTGATCCGAAGTAAAGAGGGTTAGATTTAAAATATTTAAACGTTTTAAAATGTTCAAAAGTTCATTTTCTGAAGGTGAACTCAGCATTGGACAAATAGTTCTGATAGTTTGTAGTCTTGAAAAAATTTTAGAACATTCTGAGAATGTCATTCAGCCGACTTTTTTCATCTACAGAACAGGGTATGGCTAATTTAAGTTTGTGTAAAGAAAAGGCCTACAAATATTACTTTTTTCATTTGGTAATTAATATTTTATTTAATGCTTTATTCATTTTGTAATGTATTTAATTTAATACAGGGAATTTTGCCGGCATTTTTTTGAAAAGTAAGCTAAATGATAATTTTATAGAATTGGGCTGTTAGTGTTCCAAAAGGTACACTGATGCTTTTCTCCTAGTATTGTGGAAAAGCAGCTTTAATAACTTAACGGATGGCTACCGTGATTAAATTAATCGCAGAGTGGCCATTCATTTGTTCTCCGTGCACTTGTCGATGACAGGTGCATGATACGAGATATTTGTGTTGGCACTGCTGGAAGTGTCATGACGCAGATGTGTTTGCAAAATCGGATCTGTGCAGGTATGCCGTTAAGACCAATCCATAGCAGTGCGAGTAATGCTTCACATACAATAAATTGGCTTTCAAGGATGGATACCTTGTTGTCATGATTAACACAGGCTAAAGATTGGGGTAAATTCTGTCATGTGACACTATATTTGTGCGTTAATGCAAATTGTTTTGACAAAAAGTATTTTCAAACCTGTTCTTCACGACATTTGAAGTATCGACACGGCTAGAGTTAAACGGAAAAATATTATGTAGACACTTGTGAAATTTTAGCGATAATTTGCATTTCCATCAGCTATATCGGTAAACATTTTGATGCGCTACACCTTTTGTTGCAAAAAACCATTGGATGGAAATGTAGTTTATGATTGAATTTTCATTTTTGGGTGAACTTCCTTTTAAGCTCCCAAGAGGACGTTTCTCAGTGATGTCAGTGATGTCCATTTTTAGTCATAATGATGTTAAAGCACCCTCTGTCTGTTTGTATGAATGAAACACATCCTAAGAAAGTGTTTCAAACACTGTGCTCAGATCGCATCATTTTAACAACTGAATAGCCTAAATATAACATGAAACAAATGACGATAAAATACAAAGTAATATCTTCAGTAATCAAAATACTTTTTGAATGTAACTGTATTCTGATGACCAACTATTTAAACTGTAATCTGTAGTGGAAATACAGTTACTCATATTTTGTATTTTAAATGCGTAATCCCGTTACATGTATTCAGTTACTCCCCAACCCAGCTTGCACACTGCCTGCTATTTTTAAGCTCTTTTTTTGCATGTTAATTTAAACAATTGGCATTCAACTATCCTCTTTGAAATAAAAATGGTTGTTGGTTATTTTCATTATTAATCCAATTTTGTGTAAAAAATAACCAATACTGCACATTTTTATCAATGTAGTAGACAACAGAAAATATCCACTACTTAAAAAGTAGTATGCTTAGTATAGTAATATGCTATTTCAAACTTAGCCTTTGTAGTGAAACATGACCAACATATCACATTTTGTTCTCAACAGTGATTGGCAGATGGGCAGTGCACAATGCTCCTTCCCCCAGAACTGGCGTCCAGCACCCAACCAATCAGCGACAGCATTGGTTAGCCCCAGGATTCTTGGCCACCCCTCTCAGCCTATCAGTACTCTTCAGGAAGTGACATCAGAGGCAGAGGATGAGGAAAGGGAGATGACCCAGAACATTACTCGAGCAGCAACACCTCACTTCCTGTCTCCTCAACCAGCACCTCGACAGCGCTCGTTCTCTTGTACTCAACATGCACTGAACCGCCGCTCCTGTGGCAACCAACCGGAGCTGTCATTTGCCACGGCAGCAGCCAATGAGCATGTTGAAATAGTGATTGTGCCCCACCCTAAAGAAATGCCCAACCAATCAGAGAGGAAAACCACAGTGACTGGGCCGAACGCAGCTCAGACTGACTCTGAGAGAGAGAATACAAGGAACTGCAATTCCAAAATCCAGAATGAGAGAATAAATAATGAGCCCAGGATCTCTATCCAAACCAGCATGTGAGAGAAGACAAAGAGAGATTAAAGGAATAGTTCATCTAAAAATGAAAGATCTGTCGTCATGTACTCACTCCACATAACCCAAGTGCTTGGAGAAATTTGAAGAAACTTTTCGCAGTTACTTTCCATACAACAGTAGTTAATAGTGACCACGGCAGAGTTTCCCAAAAGCATCCAAGCGTAAGTAGATCGTAGAAACCATTGCCGTCAATGGTCTCTACGATCAACTTTTGGGAAATGCAGCCATCTGTTTAGCTCAAAAAACATAATAAAAGCAAAATAAAAAATTACTCCATACAACCTGTGCCCTATATTTCAAGTCTTCTGAAGCCATACGGTAGCTTTATGTGAGGGAGAGACAATGCAAATAACGCATTTAATTTTTGGGTGAACAATGCCTTTAAGTTATATTCAACCTCATATAAACATGTTTCAATTGCTGAAACAAATGCATAACTGTCGTTTACAATTTTTATAAATGTGTACATTTATGTTTTTTAACAATTGAAATAATCTCCTTATTGCATAAAGCAAATTAAACCTATTGATGAGACATTTTCCCCTTAAAGCTCCCTATAAAATGTCCAGCCGTTTTTTCTTTCTACTTTACTGTTATACAATTATTTTTCTGTAACACGTTATAAGATTGTATTTTCCAACTTTAGATAATGCATTAGTTATCATGAACTGAACAATATATTTTTACAGTATGTATTAGTCTTAATTTAAGCATTTATAAGTGTAAATTTATCAAAATACTATTGTACATTGTTAGTTCATAATGCACTGTTAACATACACAACTTTCAAATTTAAAAATGTATATATGTTGAAATTAACATTAACCGAAACTAATAAATGCACTTACTGTTCATTGTTAGTTCATGTTAACTAATGTAGTTAACTATTGTTAATAAATACAACCACATTGTAAAGCTTTACTGATTTTTGTTTTGTTTTTTGTATCAGCATAAAGGCAGGACAACAAATACTACCATGATGTATAAATACTATACAACTCGAATCATGTTTGTTGCTGTAATAACAATGCTTTTGCATGCAAACAGCGTATTTCAAGAATGGCATCAAATAATCAAAAACATTTGCCTCATGTTGCATTCAAAACCACTGTTGCATCGGCCAGCAATACTCATTTAAGCAGAAATGATGAATGTGTACACAGACAGTCTTTATTGTAAAAGAGGTAGAGAATACAGGTGTTTCACTGTACAGAGAAAAAGACAGCACTGTTGATATACTCATTCAAACAGTAAATAAAGACAGTAAACACACCTCATTCATATAACTGGTATATACACAAACCCAGTAAAAAAAAAAAAAAGAAGCACGCGCACGCACACACACACGCACGCGCACACACGCACACACACACACACACACAAAAAACACAATCTTTGGATTTTCTCTATTGACCCCTTCACCCAAGCCAATTCTATCTGAGATTTTAATAAACAATATAGAGCAGTGATGATAATAATAATAATAATAATAATATAGATATAATGAAAGCAATCTTAAAGCATTTTTTAAAAAAAGCTCCCTCTTTCAACACCCAGATATTGCAGTAACAAATAGTGGAAGTTGTGATGTAGTGGAAAAGTGAAAAATAAAACAAATAAAATATATGCCAACTAAAAAACATTTTCTCATTCAGCCCTTCTCTCTTGCACAAATACACTCAAACTCACTCCAAACAGACAATGGGTCACAATTCATGCAACATGAGCAGAACAAATTTAGGTAATTTTTCGCAAAACCATACTTCCATATAAAAAAAAAAAAAAAAATAAAATAATAAAAAAAAAAAAAAACATTCTTAATGATTTACTTAAGAAGGCTTTAACTAAGGATCTATACAGAAATTCACTCTGCTAGAATTGAATTTCATGCGAAAATATATGTGAGAAGGGTTTTAAGAACGATTTACACAAATTCGCTCTTCTTGCACTGAATTCAATGCGAAAATTTACGCAAGAATGGTTTTATGAACGATTTACACAGAAAATATACGTAATAATGGTTTTACGAAAATTTACAAAGAAAATCGCTCTGCTCGCATTTAATTAAATGTGAAAATGTCTGACAAAATGGTTTTGAACGATTTACATAGAAATTCGCTCTGCTCGCTTTAAATACGAAAATTTACGCAAGAATGGTTTTATGAACCGTTTACACAAATTCGCTCTTCTCGCACTGAATTCAATGCGAAAATTTACGCAAGAATGGTTTTATGAACGATTTACACAGAAAATATACATAATAATGGTTTTAAGAAAATTTACACAGAAAAATCGCTCTGCTCGCATTTAATTAAATGTGAAAATGTCTGAAAAAATGGTTTTGAACGATTTATCAATGTCTGACAAAATGGTTTTGAACGATTTACATAGAAATTCGCTCTGCTCACTTTAAATACGAAAATGTACGCAAGCATGGTTTTACGAACCATTTACGGAAAGTCGCTCTGCTCGCATTGAGTTCCAAGCAAATACACAAGAATGGTTTTATGAACGATTTTCACAAATTCGCTCTTCTCGCACTGAATTCAATGCGAAAATTTACGCAAGAATGGTTTTATGAACGATTTACACAGAAAATATACATAATAATGGTTTTAAGAAAATTTACACAGAAGAATCGCTCTGCTCGCATTTAATTAAATGTGAAAATGTCTGAAAAAATGGTTTTGAACGATTTATCAATGTCTGACAAAATGGTTTTGAACGATTTACATAGAAATTCGCTCTGCTCACTTTAAATACGAAAATGTACACAAGCATGGTTTTACGAACCATTTACGGAAATTCGCTCTGCTCGCATTGAGTTCCAAGCAAATACACAAGAATGGTTTTATGAACGATTTTCACAAATTCGCTCTTCTCGCACTGAATTCAATGCGAAAATTTACGCAAGAATGGTTTTATGAACGATTTACACAGAAAATATACGTAATAATGGTTTTACCAAAATGTACAAAGAAAATCGCTCTGCTCGCATTTAATTAAATGTGAAAATGTCTGACAAAATGATTTTGAACGATTTACACAAATTCGCTCTGCTCGCATTGAGTTCCAAGCAAATATCTACACAAGAATGGTTTTATGAACGATTCACACAGAAATTCGCTCTGCTTGCACTCAACTAAATGCGAAAACGTATGTACTAATGGTCTCACAATTGATTTACAAAGAAATCCGCTCCGTTCGTATTTAATTAAATGCGAAAATGTACGCAAGAATGGTTTAATGAACAATTTACACAAATTTGCACTGCTCGCATTAAATTAAATGCAAAAATTTGCATAAGAATGGTGTTATGAATAAATGGTGAGAATGGTTTTATGAACGATTTACATAGAAATTCACTGCGCTTGCATTTATCTAAATGCAAAAATGTTTGAATGGCTTTACGAATGATTTACAAAGAAATTCATGCTGCTTGCAAGAATTGAATGCAGAAAATTACGTAATATTGTTTTTATGAGCAATTTACACACACATTCGCCCTGCTCACATTAAATAAAATGTGAAAATGTACGCAAGATAGTTATATGAATGATTTATACAGAAATTCGTGCTGCTCGCAAGAATTAAACGTAGAAAATTACGTACTATTGGTTATTTGAGCGATTTACACAGAAATTTGCTCTGCTTGCACTGAAATGTGTAAATTTACGTAAGAAGGGATGTAAGAACGATTTACACAGAATTCACTCTGCTTGCATTTAACCTGATGTTAAAATTTACATAATGTTTTTCTGATTCACACAAGAAATACATTATGCTCACACTGAATTGAAAGCAAAAATGTACGCAAGTATGGTTTTATGAACAATTTACACAAATTTGCTCTGTACTAAATTGTGAAAAAATGTGCATGGTGTTACGATTTGATTCACACAAGAAATACATTCTGCTCGCACTAAATTGAAAGCAAAAATGTATGCAAGTATGGTTTTATGAAAGATTTACACAAATTTGTTCTGTACTAAATTAATTGTGAAAAAATGTGAATGGTGTTACGATTTAGACAAATTTGTTATATTCACCAAGAACTGAAGGTGAAAATTTGTAAGAATGGTTTTACAAACCATTAATCCAAATTCATCTTGCTTGTGTTTTGTGAATGAGGTCCAATGTAAAGTACAATAACAAGCTTTAAAAAAAAAAGGCAAACAAATAAAACAAAAATAATGCTGCAGTTGGGTAACAGAGTGACCACCATTATTTTGTCATTACTTTAGTCCACCAAATGTGAGCCAGTTGTCAGTGGATAGAGTCGAGTTCATCAGTCAGAGTTGTCAGAGTGATTGCTTCCGGGTGAAGTGGCAGAGGGTGGTGTGTTTTGATCTTGCCAATTACCATTAGTCTGCAGAAAGAGAGATTGGAGTGAAAACCATAAATATCATACTCATCCTCAACAAAAATTATTTTCACCACACTACAGCTACCAACTTTACCCAGCTGCGACTAAACATCGTAATAACATCCTATGTTGATGCACATACATGAAATGCATGCAACTTTAATTGCAAATTACTCTCTTGGTGTCAATAAATAGTCAATAGTACATGTGAATCTATGGAAACAACATTGACAAATAAGGTTGTCCGAGGTGATAAAAAGGAAAAATCGTTTAAAAATCTAGTTTAAAACACACGTCAAGTTCATTTAAATTTGATCTTTGTGTCCAATATGGTTTCATATGTTTTTTTAAAACATTAACAATTTCTAAATAACAAAATGCATTTGATGACTTTAATAATGTCAACTGGTGTAACAATTAAGTAAAAGGTATTAAAGTAATTTACTTTAGTGTACACAACTTAGTTTTCAAACACACTTTTCAAGGTAAATTTTTTTTTACAAATATCGTCGAGTCAAATATATCAAAACGTTTTCTCAGGGTTACACCACATGACCAAAGATCACAGTTCTGTCACAGTGATGTGCATATAATCCCCTCAATAAAAAGTAGTTTAAAGCGAGACTGACATAAGCATGCATGTAATGAGCTTCTCACCCGGCTCTCTCTGGTACTATAGAGTCTTTCTGAAAAAACTGACTGAAAGTCCTACCAGAGAGAGAGAGAGAAGAAGGACATTTAGCAGAGCTGCACGGCAATGCAAACACCAACACATACAATAAACCCAATCTTTCCCTCTAATGTTACCAAACCAGTGAAGTCCTAACACACAACACATGCAAAGATTTGATAACATGCAGCAGGGGCCCAGTGATGCCGTTGACATATTCTTCATACCTGAGCGCCCATGTGATAGGGAGGCTGCTCGCCATTCATTGGAGGAACTTCTAAGAAGCAGTCAGCTGACCCCGAGAGCGAGAACGACCCTGATCCTGTTACAATGAGAGGTATGAAACACAGTCAGCTATGACAATACTCATCCCAATGCTTTTAATGCCATATACAGACCACTCTATGACGTTGAGCAAAGCCTAGTGAGCTGCCTACCTAGTAGGACTGGACGATATATCGAATATTCAAAATATATTCACAGTGATTATGCTGTCGATTAAAGATTTAAATGAAAAAAATTCACTTTCATTGTATGGGGAAAAAGATGAAATAACAATGAAAGGTGAGTAAAGGCTAAGGTGCTGCAACTAATGATTATTTTAATTAATCTGTAGATTATTTTTTCAAATAATCGGATAAAAAAAGCCTACGTTTATTTTCTGTATTTTATCAAAACATATATTTTTATTTTTTTTAAACAGAAGTTTATGATTGTTTGCCATACATTTGTGTATACAGAATGTTTAAAATATGTCATCCCCAGTCCATTCAAATGAACTTGTGTTTTCTCCGGGTCTCTCCCCACTCCTCAACTATCGACTCATCTACCACATCCAGGCTGCATCCGAAAACATAGGCAGCTGACTTGCTGCCTAATCAGTTAATGGTTTTGAATGAATGGAACTCTTAAGGAAACTGGTCTCCGAACAGTTTGAAAATCACCTTATTTTCAGCAACCGAAGGCAGCATTTTCCTGGTTTCAGACGCAGCACCGGTTTGTGGTCATGCCTATATAATCTATTGCCCTCTTGTGGTCTGAGATTTGTAACCACCAGAGCAATGCATGAGCGCATGTAAATGTATGTCTAATGGGACCACACGTTATACAAATAAAAGTGCACCAAAAATGTTAATATAACCAGCAAAATCACCTCAAATATATTATAAATATTTGAAATATTGTCCAGTCCTATTTCAAATGGACAAATTTAATATGTAAACACACTTAGGGGCCGTTCACACCGAACATGTATTGTGACCGTCTGTGCAGTTTTGGAATTATTTTTCTACGTAAACATGCAGACATATTTGACCGTTGTGCTCTGTATCGCTGTTTAGTTTTTCTTCAAAATCACACGCAGGGGCAACACATTTTTAAGACACTGTCAAGTTCAAACGAGCCTTGAGAAAACTGAATTCTATTCCATTCGCTGAGCTGAGTGTAACATTTTTAACACAAAAATGCATTCGGTCTGAGCAGCCCCTAATAGACTCAAACAAACCAGTAGAGTTTGGAGTGTGGGGCGATTCCTCGCTCTGTGTCGCTCCTAATGCCGTCTTCATGGCGTACAGATTGGCCTCTTCCTGGAACTTCCCGATGTTCTTCTTATAGCGAATCCTCTTGTTGCCAAACCAATTGGACACCTGTTCCGATTTCAGAGCCAACATGAAACTGATATCTCTCTCTGAGGAATGCACACTCACATAGTGCAGTGAGAGCCAAGCACTTCTACACAGCTGAAGGAAACCAGTCTGTTAGACTAAATGTAGGTCCAACAGAGGAGTTCTTACCTGAGAAATGGTGATGCCACAGCTCTTGGCAAGCTCTTCTTTGGCTTCCTCACTCGGGTACGGGTTCGAGAGATGTGAATAGAAGTATTCGTTCAGTACTTCTGTGGCCTGTTTACTAAAATTACGCCGTTTGCGCCTGCCAACACAAGAAAAGAAAATAACACTTTTCTAATAATGTTTGCCTTCATAATCATTCATCAGAATGTAATAACTTGCTATGCTTCTAAGGCGACTTCCCTTTTCGACTAACGTCACCAATCCCTCTTACTTTTCATCCCCTCTCCTCCAGTTATCTGGCTCCATTCACTTTTCACAATGCAATCGATTCCTGAATTATAAAATCAAGCCCTGTCCTACTGTTTCACTTGGAAATATGTCAGATGAGGCAAGAAAAATGGGTTGCAAATGGCGTTTCACCCACCTGGCGTCCAGAAACCGTGAGCGCAGTATCATAACAGCTTCACAGGTGCTTTGTTTGAGCTGCGTCTGAATGGAGCTGAACTTTCGATGGATGATAGCCACCATGCGCTCGATCTCACGGGGAGACACAGGCCGGGTGCGAGACTGCTCTCTCAGCAGGTTCATAACATGTGTGGTGAACTCACTGCAGGCCTGTAAGCAGCAATGAGATTCTCCTTTGTATATTCAAAACGTCTTCCCATGACAAAGTGCATCAGACTTCCACAATTTTTGTTCTTAAGAATACATTGAGCATTTTACACCAATGATAACTGGATTTGCTTTAGGACCCATATTTTATATTGTACCTAAATTCTGCATCATACAAAAATAAACAGAAATGTCACTAAGACGCAATGTGATACATTAAGAGCATCAAGTAATTTTTCTGTTTTCTGATGCTTAATACACAGCTATGTGAAGCAGGATTTTGGACCAATGAGATGACACTGTGGGCGGGGTTAAACAGCACAATGGCAGTACCTGCTCGTATTTTTCCAGCTCTGTGTGGTAAATGTTCCGAATTTGGCTCAATTTGCTTTTATAGTCGGAGTGCTCCAAAGAGCTGTCAGGTGACATCCCGCCAGAGCTGGTTGCGGCAGAGACCGCTGCAGCGGCTCCGCCCCCTTTTTCTGGACCGGCTACACCTTCAGCTAGCAGCATATTGTCCAATCGCACAAGCTGTGGGTCTGGAGGTTCCTCTTCCTGTGCGTTTCTCATTGAAAGACCTGAAACAAGAATTGATTGCAAAATATATAATTACAGAAATATATTATTACAGCATCTGTTCCTCAATGCTGATTGGCCAAATCAGCATCCAGCCATTATTAAATTCAAGATATAGCTCAATTCTAAAAAATCTCTCACTGCGCAGCACCAATAGAATAAGGTTCTGTTTTTGTATTCATGTCAGGAAATATATCTAACTGTACTCTAGTATTCACAATGACTTACATGGACACCAGAAAGCAGCTTATTGCTAGAAAGTGGCATTTCCATTTACATGCACTGTATAATCGGCGTACTCTTTACTCCCGTATACATGCGGCTCGGCTCAGCAGCTTTCTCCACAGCAACGTAATTTATCCGCAACTCGTGTAAATAACAAACATGGTATCCAAGGAAGACTTCCCTATTTTGTTCCCCGTTGCTTCTCGTTATTTACAGATATTCCAGAGTTGTTACTGTGTTTATTTCCTTGATTTTCTATCACAACCTGCAGCAGAATTGTGCTGCAATAGTGGGGTTTCCCTCTTATTTAAAACCCATTATTCGAGCGCATATACGCAAACGTGAAGGACAGTTGATATTTTACATTGGTGTGTATAAATGGGTTTACGGTGTATGTGCTTTTCCCACTGTACTCCCAGAAAAGCTGAATGCTTTCCGCTGTGTTGACTTGTTGTTTGACTCCATCCTATGTTATTTATCTGGTCTGCTCACGCACATGCGCACAGAATCTCTACTGGGTTAAGGTCTGGGCTCTGATTGGGCCACTCCAAAAGGTAGATGTTCTTTTTTTGAGGCCATTCTGTAGTTGATTTACTTCAATGTTTAGGGTCACTGTCCTGCTGCATCACCAAACTTCTACTGAGCATCAGCTGGCGCACAGTCACCCTGACATTATCCTGTAGGATAAACTTGGGAATTCATTTTACCATCGCCGATGGCAAGCGGTCCAAGCCCCGTAGCAGCCCCAAATCATGATGCTCCATTCATCAAATTTCACTTTTGGGATGATGTTTTCATGTTGGTATGCGGTACCCTTTTTATGCCATACGTAGTGGTCCTTGTTCTTCCCAAACAATTCGACCTTAGCTTCATCAGTCAACAAAACATTTTCCCAGTAGCATTGTGGAGTGTCAAGTTGGTCTTTGGCAAACTTCAGGCATTCAGCAATACAATAATTTGTGTGTTATTAGTTAAAACAGATTGTGTCTGTTCATTATTGTAACTTAGATGAAGATCAATCCAGATTTTAAGACAAATTTAAACAGAAATGCAGGTAATTCCAATTAAATTAGCAAGTGCAATTTTTGGATTAAAAGCAAGTATGGAACAGACATATGCCGGTATTCGTAATACAATATACCGGGTTAATTAACATGCACGTTTATGTTATCATAGACACTTGTTTAGATTTTCCTGAAAGCACCGTAGCTTCCATCCACGAGTTAAGATTCACAACCAGGAACCGAAATGAACACTCACCAAGTGACCCATTAATCATAATTTTTGTTATGATTAAATATTTCTGGAAATTGAGAATGCAAAAAAAAAAAAAAAAAAAAACATGGCTGAAGGAGGAAAGCAGGAAAGATCCCAATCCAAATATTGATTTTTTTTTTTTCAAATATTTATTTAATGTACTTTTAAGTACAACACTTGCACATCAATACAACATATTAATCTAAAAGGCATCTTAAAAAGGGCAAATATAATTTCAAGTGATATGATGGCTGTGAGTGACCTACAACATACATTTTTGTTATTTTCCATTTAGCTAGGGCCATGTCTTTCAAGCAAGCTCTAATTACAAGTACAATCTCCCTGGAGGAACCTGGGTTGAATGCCCTGCTTAAGGCCAAAACACTGAGCAGGATCAGTTATTTTAAAGTTCTTGTGTCATCCCGGCTTGAGACCTTTGTGGTAGCACTCAAGATACCAAACCATCAGGCTAATACCACTCGTAACCAATGCATTTTGTCATAATATGTAACTGTTTACCAGCATAAACTGAAATTAAATCTATGGTTAGACTTGTTTCAAAACAGCACAATGCATTAACAGCACAGAGTGCATTAGCAATATGGTATGCCTAATGACACATCATGCAAGCCCACAGGCTGTAAGAGAACATGCCAAACCAGGATAATTAAAAGGTTCCATTAGGAAAAAAGCCATTTAATTACTAACAATCACAGTAAACATTTCCTCTAATGGCATTTCCTTATGATTTCCCTAAAACTTCATTCTTCATTCAAACCAATGGACATTATGCCATTGTTGTGCAAATAGTGCTATTCTAACATGCAAATACTGGGATGCCGCAAACAAATAGAAGGGTTTAGGATTGTGTTGATATGCTGGAGGTAATTCAGGTCAAAACTGAGGACAAATTCTGAATTAATTTGGTGTTTAGTTGCTGTAAACTCAATCCTCATTCAAACCATTAACCATTTTTAAATGTTAAACTGCTACCTTAACATGTATATAATGAGTTATGGCATGCATACAATAGACTATTGCTATGCATGAGTTGACAAAGGTGAATATTTGGGATAATATTGTATTTATTTGGCTTTTAAGAGCTGCAAACTTTGTCTTTAGACAAGCCAGTTCACATTTGTTATTTTTGTTCAAACAGTCATGTTCTAACAATTCTATCTAAAAATAGGTATAACATGCATATGATGGGAATTGAAATGGTTTTGATAGACTGAGGTTACTATAAATTATATTTTCCTATTTTTGGGGGGATATGTACACTGGCGGCCAAAAGTTTGGAATAATGTACAGATTTTGCTCTTATGGAAAGAAATTGGTACTTTTATTCACCAAAGTGGCATTCAACTGATCACAATGTATAGTCAGGACATTAATAACGTGAAAAATTACTATTACAATTTGAAAAAAATGTTCAGAACTTCTTAAACAACTTCAAAGAATTCTCATCAGAAAATCCTCATTGTGCAGCAATGACAGCTTTGCAGATCCTTGACATTCTAGCGGTCAGTTTGTCCAGATACTCAGGTGACATTTCACCCCACACTTCCTGTAGCACTTGCCATAGATGTGACTGTCTTGTCGGGCACTTCTCACACACCTTACAGTCTAGCTGATCCCACAAAAGCTCAATGGGGTTAAGATCCATAACACTCTTTTCCAATTATCTGTTGTCCAATGTCTGTGTTTCTTTGCCCACTCTAACCTTTTCTTTTTGTTTTTCTGTTTCAAATGTGGCTTTTTCTTTGCAATTCTTCCCATAAGGCCTGCACCCCTGAGTCTTCTCTTTACTGTTGTACATGAAACTGGTGTTGAGCGGGTAGAATTCAATGAAGCTGTCAGCTGAGGACATGTGAGGCGTCTATTTCTCAAACTAGAGACTCTGATGTACTTATCCTCTTGTTTAGTTGTACATCTGGCCTTCCACATCTCTTTCTGTCCTTGTTAGAGCAGGTTGTCCTTTGTCTTTGAAGACTGTAGTGTAAAACTTTGTATGAAATCTTCAGTTCTTTTGGCAATTTCAAGCATTGTATAGCCTTCATTGCTCAAAACAATTATTGACTGACGAGTTTCTAGAGAAAGCTGTTTCTTTTTTTTTGCCATTTTTGACCTAATATTGACCTTAAGGCATGCCAGTCTATTGCATACTGTGGCAACTCAAAAACAAACACAAAGACAATGTTAAGCTTCATTTAATGAACCAAATAGCTTTCAACTGTGTTTGATAAAATAGCAAGTGATTTTCTAGTACCAAATTAGTAATTTACCATGATTACTCAAGGATAAGGTGTTGGAGTGATGGCTGCTGTCTAGATTTGATCAAAAATGACTTTTTTCAAATAGTGATGGTGCTGTTTTTTTTACATCAGTAATGTCCTGACTATACTTTGTGATCAGTTAAATGCCATTTTGGTGAATTACAGTACCAATTTCCTACCGAAACAGCTAAATCTGTACATTCTTCCAAACTTTTGGCCGCCAGTGTAAGTGCTGTGAACTTGGCCTTCAGAGAAACCCATAACAATTATGCTATTGTTGTGCAAATAGTGCTATTCTAACACATGCAAATAATGGGGTAGAGCATGCAAATGATAAGGTTTGAGAATATATTTCTATACTAGGGTTCATATAGGGGATTATTTTGGAAAAATATGGGATTGTTTTGTATTTGTATGAGGTGTACACTCTTTTGCTTTGTTCTAGCAAAACATGGCGTCCTGTGCTAAACCACTGGCAACTTTTAAATCAACTATAAAGTTAACAGTTACCACATTCAGAACACCATGCATGCCTGTTACTCACCAGTTTTCTCTTTTATTTCGCACAGCACACTGAATAAAGCCGGTTTCATCCGATGACAGTTTAAAGCGTGTTTTCTGTCACAAAACAACAAACAAAAAGTCAGTACGCTAACTACAGGCTAGTGCGTTGTCAATAAGAGGCTGGTTACAAGACTATAAACACTGCAATTGTGTTATAACTGAAAATAAATACATAATTCATAACATTGCTAATGTAAATAGACTTTTTTACATTTTAATTGAAATCCCGCTGAACTGCCATACTCATTTATTTTGCAACTTATTAGCATGTATTTTCGTGGAATGAATAACAATAAAACTAAAAGTGCAATGAAACAAACACAAATATGTAGATTATATTATACTTTTATTTTGGGATGTTTATATCGCACCATAACTGAATATAATGAGTTTGTTTAAAGTCACGAGACACGTAAACAATAGCAGCTACCTCGCTAACTTCAGCATGGAGGCTAATAATCATCTGAAAAATAATAACATATTTTACCGCATTATTGATCAAATAAAAGTGCATTTGTGTGGAATGCAGGTGATATTAGTGTTACAGTTTAATTATTCGGTTTTCAGCAGATGCCTCACGCGACCCTTAGCTCCGATGCTAAACGTGCAAGTTTTAAAAAGCAACAATTTCAAATAACTTCAAAACCTCACTTTGCTTGAGCTTCGTCTAAACTTTGGTCTGTGATGGTCATGATCTGTTGCAGGATATCACCGATGTCCCGGCGGCTGTCGTGTCCGTTTTCGGTGCCTTCAAGGCCCCCGGAGTCTCCTCCGTCGGGGCGGTGTTGCGAGGACGGGTGTACCGGGTTGAGGGAATGCATTCCCGGGTGGGCGCTCAACCCGAGGCCGCGGCTTGCGCTGGGACCTTTGCCTGTGATGGGCTGTTGCGGCTGCAACATCCTGAGCGGTACATTCATCTAGTTGACTCAGTGTGAGTGAGTGTGTGTCCATGCATCACCGCGCTGGAGTCCCCATAACGATTTACAGACAAAAAACCTGCCCTTGCGTGGAAATAAACATTTTGCACATGCAAAAGTCAAAATCAGAGTGCATTGTGACCTATGCAGTAGCTGCAGTCCTACTGCATGGGCCATTTACAGTATGAGAGAATACACAGAGAGGTCAAATTAAATCATATCTAATCTAATCTAGTGTCTGGTCATGCGCTTGTGCATTTTTGCGCCCTAGAGAACTGCATCATATGATGAAAGTTCATTTCAGGTTGTTTTGAGTGAATCACATAAAACCTTCCAAGAACATCTTCCCTAAACACCCACATAAAATAAAATACATACGAACTATATTTTGCATAAAGAAAATTAATCTTATTAATTTGAAGACCATTAAGATTTATGCATTGTGACAGTATTTTCATGACAACAGTAGTGCAAATACCATTGCTAATAATGTAAAAAATAAAAAATAAATAAATAAATAAATAAATAAATAATAATAATAATAATATTTTTTTAGAGTATTTATGCATGGTAGTATTTGTTTTACTGCCTTTATGCTGATTTAAATAATAAAATATATAATATTACTGTAATGAGAATCCCCACTGTAATGGGAATTACACAAAAAATTGTTGTGAATATAATGGCACAATGCAATAAAGCATGATTTTTTTTTACCCTTTTGATTTTGGTGTGAAATGTGACCTGGACATGTTCTTGTTTCGTGAGATTCACACTTGCCAATTAAAACACCACTTTAAATTGCAGTGAGTTACACAACATACTACAGTAGATTCAATTTTTGCATAGTTTACATGTCAGCATGTTGATGCCTGACGTTTTTAAGCTTTGATCAATGGGAGAAAAAGCAGGAATCGTTTCTTGGTACTAAATGGAATGTGAATGTTAAGCATCTTATTTTAAATATATCGTGTTGTGCTTTATTTTCAGATACTCAGTTTGTTTCTCCTTTAAGCTTATGCCTTACTCTGTGTCACAGAATGAAACTTCTCTATTTTGCTGGCAGTCAACAGGAAATCTGCAAAACCACAGACTGTGTTAAACAAACAGCCCGCCGGTTTCAACATGCAAGAATTTCACCCAACTCAAAAGCTGTCGATTGTCAGCAAACATTGCCCATACCTTTGCTTATAAAAAAGATTATCAGTCAAGCAAAGTTTGTTTGAGCCAAGTACAAACTAGCAATGATTTTATCATCCTTTTTTTATATTGTATTTTTATGCATCAAGATATTCCACTTGTTAAAGTAATATGGGCCAAATAAATAGGGGGTGGACCAGGGCCAAATTAGTCGAACAGGAAGAGACAGAGCAGACTTTGAGGTAGTGAAGTTGTCGATATAGCGTGCCAGCGTTTATCTCTTTTATAAATTCCTTTTGTGAGAAACACTCATATAGTTTGACTAGGATATGTGGGAGTTATTACATGTTCGTACAAGGAGGTGAGATGTATGTGGTGTATACTTGACATTCCGCTGTGGGGACCTCATTTTAACTCTAAGTTTGAGAAGGTAAGCAGGGCCATAAAATAAAATTTGCCTTGTTGGGCCGATTGAACAGCTAGGTATAGTGATCTAATTCTGGGTTAACTGATTGGTGTAAGTACAGTTATTATTGTCTGTGCATTGATAACATGTTTGATCTCAATAAGCTGTGTTGTCATATGACACATTCTCATACACTATGCTTTTATGGGTTGGTAAAAAAAAAAAAAAAAAAAATATATATATATATATATATATATATATATATATATATATATATATATATATATATATATATTTATGAAGTTATTAGGGTTTCCTCAACTACGGTCACTTTTCCTGTAGGTCTAAGGGGTTGATTTTTATTCAAACTAGCTGATTATTTATATAAAATCAAATTTACTACTCACCACGCCTTTATCATTTATTTTTGCTACTTTTCAAATTAATTTCATGGATATATTTACTGTTTTACACTTGTCCAAAACCCAGAGTTTTAATCTTAATATATGAAAATCCAAAATGATTAAAACTGTGATGCTTCAAACAAAGAGTGAAATAAACATAAACCATATTTCAATATTTAATATGTTGAAATGGCTTACTGCTACACAAATGGACAGAATTCTCTTGTGATTCATTTATATCCACTAAATGTCATTGTTAGAGGAGAAATAAACTAGTGAGAGTGTGAAAAGAGTGTTTTAAGGTAGTTCATTTTCTACCAAAGTACCAAAAGTGCCAGTAGTTGAAGAAACATACATAAAGTCTTTGTAAACAATGAATACTTTAGGTTCTGTATATATACGCTAATGCACACCAACTGTTCATAACCAAGTCCCTTAAGTGTCTTGACTTGTTTAATATATGGAAATAAGGATTCTCTACATTCTTATTTTTATAGCCTCTCATATTTTCTACATTATTTATGGAGATTTCAGTAGAACCGACGATGGACTCCACAGAGGTCACAGCTGAAACCTCAGAGGACAAGCAACTGGAACCCCTTCTCATTTTCGAAGAGGGGGATGAACCGTCAGATATGATAAACAGCAGAGAAAGAGGAAGGACGGTACTGAGAGTTAGAAAGGCTGAGAAAAACAGAAAAGATGAGACTGGTGACATTACAGAAGTCACAGAGGGAAGTCAGCAAGATGAAAACAATGTCCATGTAGGAAAAAGTGAGAGTGGAGCAATAGAAGGAGAAATTAATGAGGAGGGGACTGTAAATTTAGAACATCGACAAGAGGAAAGGTTGGAAGATCACAAAGGGTGTGAAAATATGACGAAAGTGGACGAGAGATTGTCAGACGGGACACAGGAGATAGCTGAGAATATGCTACAAGAGGAGACACAGGAACCAGTGGAGAAAATGAGAGACATGTTGACTCAAGATAAACCGAAAGCTCAAGTTAAACTACGTCCCAAAGACAGACTGAGTCCTGATGATGCAAAACAAACGGTAAAGATTCCAAATGATATTGTGTTAAAAATGTTGTAAAGATCCAATGAAATGGCTTGACATATGTTCAACATTTTTAAAAACACCCAAATAGGCTTTAGTTTACATCACATGGGACCCATGATTTAATACTTGCTAGTCGTTTGCATTTGGTATTGGGGGAGGGGCATTCTCATACACAGCATTTTATTGGATGAAAATCTGGATATGCCCAAGAGTACAGGATGATGTCATCAATATTTTTGGTCCATTTTCCTGAAAGAGAGTGTAAAATTAATCTGGTAAAAGTTTATTTAAAAATTGTTTTGGAGTACAGCACATGCACGGTTGATTACAAGTAAATGTCAGTTTTTCCGCATGCCACAAATTTGTCTTTAACACAGTACCATCAACTTAATGAGCGCAGCTTAGTTTTTCTAGACACTCGAACAGTATGCATCTTTGCGCCAAACTCATAGAATCATGATACAATAACTACATTTTTTGTGGCTCGTTATGCATATCATGTCAGTTTACTGGTAAAATGAACACTAGAGGCGCTAAAACAACAATGATTTTTATTCACTTTTACAAATCACACAATGCTATCTTAAGACATCTTAACACTTTTACTACAGAGCATGATTTGAAATGCAATACATTTTAACATTTGCTTTACATAACCAGCTACATTTAAAAGTTTACTTATTCCAGTGTGATTAGGTTGTGCTGTAGCTCAACTGAGAGAACTGGGAACGAGTTGTGACGAATGCACCATGCATTAACGTGGTTGCTTCAGCAATTGCATTTATTCAACTCACATTTGCTTTTGTGACATTATAGGTTAGATTTAAGGTTTAGGGTAGGGTGGACGAGTCACGTGATACTATGTGAGGATCAGACGTCTGAACGGTGAGCTCTGCGCACTTAGCTAGTTTTAATATTTTTTATGACATAAACTGGTGAGATTCGATACACTCTGTTCCATAACTGTTCTAGGAGGACAATATGTCAAAGAATTCAAATCCTTGGGCTCTGGAGACATAAAAAACACTACATGCTCAAGCTGACACCCCCGAGGAGGCCGCGGGCCTGGGAGTCGATATGGTCGGAGAGGTGCGGGAAATGCAGCGGGAGATGCTGAACATGTCGGCAATGCTGACGAAGGTCGTCGCTGACTTGGAGGATCTTGCTGTGATATGTCGATCGATCACTGCCATGGAGGCGAAGTTTACTGATGTGGTTACAAGAGTGGGGGATGTCGAAAAACAGATTGATTACTTTGAGTCATCGGAGAGGGAATTATCTGCTAATTCGCTAGCAACCAATGTGTATTTGGAGCGTGTCTGGGAGAAGTTGGAGGACATGGAAAACTGTAGCTGGCAGAATAGTCTGTTTCATGGGAGTCCCGGATGGAGTGGAGGGACAGGATATGGTGGAATTCCTGGGTGGGCTCTTTCCAAGTCTGCTCGACATGGCAGGCCATAAGCTGGAAATCGAGCAAGCTCACAGGGTTCCAGCTCATCAATTCGCAGAGGGAGACAGGCCCCGATCAATTCTGGCCAAATTTCTGAGATCATCCAATAAAGATCTTGTGTTACATGAGGTGAGAAGTAAAGGAAGGCTTTCTTGGAAGAACCACAGCATTTTCTTGTTCCCAGACTTTGCGAACTCGACAAGAGAGAAGCGTGATCGATTCAAGGAATGCAAGAACCTTTTTCATCAACGGAAGGTCGCTTTTGCACTGATATTCCTGGCCAAACTGAGAATAGATGCTAAGGATGGCCGTAAAACACATGCCCACAGCAAGCGATGTCCTTCATAAAGTCAGTGGAGTGAGTGGGTCGTCTTGTTGCAGCTGAGTGGACTGGTTCACTGAACATTCGCTTGACTGTTTGAAGAATCTGCGCACTCTTTTTGTGCTGGCTCCGCCTAGCGGCTGGAGTTTATTTTGTAGAATAACACACCTTCAGGACAGTATTATGGATGAATCTACATGCTCTTTGTGCTTGGTCCGCCTATCGGCTGGAGTTTATCATGTAGAGCAACACACCTTCAGGACAGTTTTATGGATGAATCTACACACTCCTTGTGCTTATTCCGCCTATTGGCTGGAGTTCGTTTTGTGGAGTATTTCTTGCAAAGTCATTGGAGTGAGTAAGTCATTTGCTTGCACCCATCTTGCAGCCGAGTGGACCGGCTCACTGAACATTCGCTTGACTGTTTGAGAAATCTGCGTGTCTTTTTTTTTTTTTTTTTGCTGGTTCCGCCTAGCGGCTGGAGTTTATTTTGTGGAGTGTCACACCTTCAGGACAGTTTTATGGATGAATCTACATGCTCTTTGTGTTTATTCCACCTATTGGCTGGAGTTTGTTTTATAGATTATCTTTTGCTGTGTAATTCTGTCTCACAAAATTTGTATAGAAACACCGGACTTGTGCAAAATGACAGCAGAGTTGTTGCGAGGGTTCTCATAGGCGTGCATGGACTGTTTGAGTTTGAAGGGATGGACGCCAGTTGGCGCTATCGTGCACGGGGTTAATGCGCAGATTTTTCTTTTTTCTGTTTGTTTTGTTCCGGGGATGTTCGGGTTTTGTGGGTTGCACTAATGTTGGAATGTGGTCTTTATAATCTTGTTTTTGACACACAATCTATTTTTTCTTATATGTCAAAATGCCAAATGTTAATATGAGTGGATTGTCTCTCTCCTCGTGGAATGTGAATGGATTGGGGCACCCATAAAAAGAAGGAAGATTATTTATCTTCTTAAGTGTAAGAAATATGATATAGTGTTTCTTCAAGAAATGCACCTTTCTCCGCAGGAAGCTGAAAAATTTGGGAAGATATGGGGTGGGCATTTTTTTTATAGTGCTGGCTTGAGTAAGAGCAGGGGAGTCATTACACTGATAAGTAAACATCTACAATTCAAATGTCTCAAACAGAGTAAAGATAAATTAGGAAGATGAATTGTTGTTTTAGCTGAAATTCAGGTACAAAGTCTTATTTTGGCTAATATTTATGCACCTAACACTGATGATCAGGGCTTTTTTATAGATCTTGAAAGGATGTTGCAAGCCGCTGGCACCCCTCATGATGTAATATTGGGAGGAGACTTTAATCTTTTGATGGACTCATTCCTTGATCGTAGTGAAGCAAAAATGTGCAAGCCCCCTACAGCAACATTGATGCTTCACAGGATGTGTAAAAATCTTGGTCTTACAGATATTTGGAGACTTTTGAAACCATCTGGTAGTGACTATAAAAATTTGTTCATCAGTCCATAAGATTTTCTCTCTCTCTCTCTCTCTCTCTCTCTCTCTCTCTCTCTCTCTCTCTCTCTCTCTCTATTTTTATATTTAAGTCCCTTATTTCATCTGTTGTTGATTGCTCAATTGTAAACATTTTAGTCTCAGATCACACCCTGGTGTGTTTAGAGGTGTTGCCACATACAAAGAAAAATAAATCATATAGTTGCCGCTTTAATGTATCCCTTTTGCAAAATCCTGAATTCCAACAAATGCTAAAGGCTGAAATCAGTGTCTATATGGAGACCAACTGGTCCTCAGTGTCCTCTGTGTGCGTGGCTTGTGAGGCACTTAAGGCGGTTCTTAGAGTATGCCTCATTCACCAAAAACTTGTAGAATTGGAAGGGAAGATTAAAAGTGCCGAGGCAGAGCCAAAGCGCCGAATGTCGTCTAATGGCCTCAGGGAATTGACCCGATTGAAATACAGATATAATACTAGTTTGTCACAGAAGGTGGAGTTTTGGCTATTCAGGGCAAAACAGTCATACTTTGAGATGGGGGACAAGGCAGGGAAACTCTGGCTAGATATATAAAACAGAGATAGTCTTTTTCTACCATTACCTCAGTGAAATCTGCTGGTGGTGAAATATTGACCTCGGCCATTGATATAAATAATGCTTTTAAAGAATTCTATCTTGATCTTTATAGTTCCACGTCTTCGTCCACTGATGAAGATATTGGAAACTTTGTGGAACCATTAGAACTTCCTAAACTGACGACTGGGCAAAAAAATTCTCTTGATTCTGAGATAAACTTGGAGGAACTTGGTGAGTTAATTAAAACCTTGCCTAAAGGCAAGGCCTTTGAATACAAATTCAAATTATTCGGGTCCGTAGCTCTTCTGATAACAATAGGCGTTTCATCAATATCATGTGGTCAGTGGCGAATGATCAGACTCCGGTCGCTGCCATCTCACTTGATGCCGAAAAGGCGTTTGATATGGTAGATTGGGATTATCTTTTTAAGATTTTGGAAATATATGGGATCGGGAATACTTTTATTGGATAGATTAAGTTACTTTATAGACACCCTGTAGCAGCGATACAAACAAATGGATTAATTTCAGATTATTTTACTCTGGATAGGGGCACTCGACAGGGTTGCCCTCTTTCCCCACTGTTGTTCTGTCTTGCCCTGGAAACATTAGCAGCCGCGATAAGAAAGGAGGATGATTTTCCAGGGGTGGTGGCGGGAGGTATGGCGCATAAGCTTTTGCTTTACGCAGATGATATTTTATTATTCGTCTCCGACCCTACTAGATCTATGCCTTGCCTCCACAGAATTCTTAATTCCTTTTCTAATTCTCAGGATACAGAGATAATTGGTCTAAATCCGAAGCTTTGGCTCTTACAGCATTCTGCCCAGTAACTGCTTTTCAGCAGGGTGCCTTCCAGTGGCCCAAACAGGGCATTAAGTATTTGGGTATTTTATTCCCAGCAAATCTGTGTGATTTAGTTAGAGTTAATTTTGACCATTTAATAAAACGGTTTACATAATGGGCAGGTGGGCTTCATTACATTTATCGATGATTGGGAAGGCTAATATTATTAAATTGAATTGAATTCCAAAATTCAACTACCTGCCACAATCTCTCCCTCTAGATGTCAGATCTCTCCCACAAAGTTTATTCTAAGGACTTGAAAATCCCTCATATCATTGATCAAATTTCTTGTCTTATGAAACACAATCCACAGAAATATAACAGTGTTTAATTTGTTTATAATATTTATTTACTATTTGTGTAACTGGCACATTAAAATCAATTGTTCTTAGTCAATTGACTTTACATAAATAAGTCAGTTCAACTGAGCTGAAGGAAGCAATCTGATGTAATGATCATTTGTTGCTCGTGTCATTAGGTTTGCCGGTTATCGCCAGACTTTCCTGATGCTCTGTGTGAGCTGCTGTACACGTTACAAGAGGGCCGACGACTCAATGACCAGCGTTGTTCATTCAGACTGGAGGGCCGGAGAAGGTGTTACTCTGAACCCAGCACCCCACGCCAGAGTCATAAAGGTGAAGAACATACACCTTAAAAAAAGTTCTGTGGCAATACCATGGTAAAGACATTGCTTAACAGGGATTTTACCAGGGGTAAGGAGTGTTCATAGGCATGATAGGAAGTGGATAAAAGACACTAATGTTTAGAAAAGAGTTACATTCACACATGTAACCATTTTGTTAATTGTATTTATTACATGCGTGGTAAAAGTTGTGTGGTAAAAGTTGCATGTTTGTATTCCACAATCAACTTGGCCTCTTTGGCTTTATTTGATTGGCTTATGTCTCTGTAGCTCAAGTGGTAGAGCATGGTACTTTTAATGCCAAGGTCATGAGTTCGGTAGTTCGAACACATACTAGAAAGGTGTACAGTATATCTTGGATTTAACCGTCTGCCAAATGAATAAATCCAAATTGTTGTGTGTCTTTTGTAAATTGTTTGTTGCGTATGTTCAGTGAAGCTTACAATTTGTATTGTTCCCAACAGTGGTCTTCTCCTCCATGACGTCACTGCAGAAGGAGGAGTTCTTCGATTTTCTGGTTACCTCGCAGGGTCGTCGACTTGATGACCAGCGAGCAGAGCTCCAGAACATTCCTTCAGTGCCCCCACCACCCCAACCCAAAGCCAAACAGAGGAAGAGCAGCTGTAAGGTCACAGAAGTCACCCCAAAAGTTCCCTCACAAACACCCAAGGAAGATTTATATAACATGATTGTGATTTCACAAGTAAGTGCTCTAATCATGTTTCAGAGATAATAATGGTAATTAATAAGTCATTGAATTTTGTTTATACATAATTTGGTTCAATATCAGTAGTACAGACTTGTCTAATTAAAGTTGCTCAAGGTTTCTCGCACCAAAAACTGGTGCTCGACAGTTATGGGTTTTTTAATTGCCATTATCGAAATCTAGAGAGTAGGGTGGCCAGTGGCCAATGCATTAAATTGTTAAAAGATTTACACAAAATTGCTGAATGTAAATAATCCCCTATTTTACACAAAAAATAAATAAATAATTAAATAAATCGCTAAAAATAGAACAGAAAACAGAATGACCACATCTGTTAATCGGCCATAAGGGCATAGTCAATGATCTCAAAATGCTCAAATATTGGTTGATTAATTGGCTATCACAACCAAAAACAATAATTTTAATAATCTTTTGAATAATTTTAAACTATAATAATTGTAAAATAGTTTTACATTACCATTTTCCACCCTCCCTCTGACATTTTGAATTAAATTGGATGTTTTTGCCACTAGGTTTGGGAACTGAAAACGAGAACTGTTTCTCGTTTTTAGAGATACTGTTTCTCGTATTTTTAAAAATACCGGAGTGGTATGACTTTCAGTTCCGTTAATGTTTCTTGAATGTGTATTTTTTTCAATGATGTGGAGAGAACAATGCACTAAAATACTCAAATCTATAGCTCTAATGAGCCGATTCTTTTACATCTATAGTGCGAAACAGCACAAACAGTATAGACCGATTCCTGAACAAATCACTGTGTTTACATGCACTTTAGAAGTTCGATTTAAGTTGGACTAAAGCAATAATTTGCCTTTGTAAAATGTCATGTAAACGTCACCGCAGTAAAGATAGTTTGCGGTTAGCAATTTCGTCAGGTTTATTTAAGCATCGCTTATGCTCTTGAAATGCATATATATCGTACCAGTCCAGTTTTTGTGAAATAACAGATTAACAGACCTAGATAATGAGATTGTAGCTCGATTCTGTCCAGCATGTATACACGTTAATCGTACCGCAAGAGAACTGTGACCGGCATATTTTTCAGCCGTCTGGGTTCTGGAAGTATTTTCCCCATTCATTTCTTCCATAGACTTTTTATAAAATCCTTCATAACAGAATAGTAAGTCATGAACCAAACCAGCCACCTCCGAGGTGAATCACAACATCACAAACTTTGTTTTGAGGCAAAAAAGCATTTGAAAATCAGACATAAAGACAAAGGGACAAGACTGTGTACTTACCGTCTTTCATGAGGGCACAAACTACAATCCCATGAAGCATTGCGAATGATGTCATTGAATAAAAAATGATGGGAATATAAAAAACTATTGATTTTAGGTTGTTCATTATAAGAAGCTGTTATAGAAGCAATATATTTTACGTTTATTGCAAAATATTCTGATATGTAAAAATATATAAGAAGTTTAAGGGTGAAGGGAGACCTATTCGATTATGTAATTCACAGTGCGGGAGTGGGCGGTCGCTCCGAGGCACGTTTAGCGGGTCTCGTTGGCAGTGGTTCTCTGATTGGTGGATCTTTCTCAGCTGTACCAATGGTACTGTAGTTGTTTACCATGAATTCCGCCATCAAACACAATTTAAACAATGAAGTTGAAATAACGTAGACAAACGGCTTCAATGGAAGCATATACCATCGATGAACAACCTCGTAGCTCAAGGTAGGTCTGTCTTTAAAGGTTTACAAGTTATCGTTGAAAATCAGTTAGTCTATGGGATAAATTAATGGGATTTTTACTTCCGGAACCAGATTGTTGCGCTCTACTCGCTCGTTATGCGAGTGCTCCAAAAAACAGAGGTGCCTTTCGATGTTAATTTAACCCAGAAATCGAACGCAACACAAAGCAGAGAACAAGAAGCAACAACAACACAAAGGTCTCATGGTGAACACTAGAAAGGTTAATTTTTGGATAGATCAGCAGTCTGTACATTGATGTGCCTCTAATTATTATTCTTTTGTCTGTATTCTACCCATTGACTAATCCTCTTATTTGTTCGCCATTGTAACACCCATATCACCCAACACACAAGTAGCAGTGGCATCATATTTCTTTTTCATGATCTTAGGTGGACTATTTTTACAAATTACATCATAAAATACAATAAAGCCATGAATTAGCACTATGAATGCAGAATGTAAACATAACAAATTACACATTATCTACTCTGCAGACTGTATATCTTACTTTCAATTATCATAGAGTGGTTATAACAGCTTTTTTTTACTTATCTCATGTTGATTCCATGTAAAAAGCATGATATTTATTGAATATGCAGCCTGAAGCAAATCGCAGTTTCAGTGACAGATGCAGAACTGTTTAAGTATACAGACAACAAACCTATAAAAATAACAACGACTGCTAGGAAAGTATAGACACACCATATATTTTCTTAAAAGGATAGTTCACCCAAAAATGAGAATTCTCTCATCATCTCATCAAGAGAGACTTTCTCTCTTCTGATGAACACAAACAAAGACTTTTAGAAAAATGTAAACACTCATTGTAGTTAAATCCATGTCTTCAGAAGCGATATGCTAGATGTGGTTGAGAAACAGATCAATATTTTTACTGTAAATCTCTACTATAACTTTTACTTTCTTCTTCATTTTTGGCGATTCGCAGTCTTTGTGCATATCGCCACCTACCTGGCAGGGAGGAAAATTTATAGTTAGATCTTAAATATTGATCTGTTTCTCACTCACACCTATCATATTACTTTTGAGGACATGGATTAAACCACGTGAGTCGTATGGATTACTTTTATGCTGCCTTTATGTGCTTTTTGAACCTTCAAAGTTCTGGCCACCATTCACTTGCATTGTATGGACTAACAAATCTTCGTTTGTCAAGACTGTAGCTCGACTACGCAAAAACCTGTGGTAGCTTGATTATTATGTACTGAATGACTCTTATGAGCCGGTTATTTTAAGTGTATCAAAAACATACACCGCAACCAGTGTAGTCCAATTCCCGAACAAATTACCGTTATGAGTCGGTTCTTTTAAATCTACAAAGCCACAAAAATATCCTGTTTCCCAACATATGTCCCTGTGAAATTCATATTTTTCTTTATATCCTTAATTTCTTCTCGCTTTTAGGCCCAGGGGCGTTTGGAAGAGCAGCGCAGTTCAGCTCCAGGACCGATGGACGATGAAGATTTCTTCTCTTTGTTGTTAAAGGTCCAGGGGGGAAGATTGGATGAACAGAGAACCGAACTCAAACCTGTTAGTTTATAAATGCTATCAAGCTAAGAAACAAACATGAAGTTCCTGCTTTAACGGGCCTGTGTCAATGTTATGCAATGTGTGAGTTTATGATGTCAGACTCTTTCCTGTCCGAATCTGAATAACTATAAAGATTAGACTACCACTGTAAGAATACTTGCACTACTTTTCAATGTTTCTGCATTTATTGCGCTTAAAACCAAAGCTCCATACAGATAAATGATGGGAGATTATAGTATGTCTCTTGCTTTTGAATATTAAATACAAATGTCAAGGATCTCTGTCTTTTTCTAATACTGCACATGTGTCTTTACAGTCTCTAAATGAAAATAAATGTTTAATTGTAAATTATGATGTTTACTGTTATAAGGAGAAAGATACATAAGCGAATGATACAAAGGCTTTTTACAGTAAGCCCACAAAGAGGTTTATATAGATGTTGTAATTACAACAACTCCTTTTATGAAATGCAAATTAAACATTGTCAATTGCAACAGAAAATAATTTTAATTTGTCCCTAAATGTATTAAACAAGCCAGAATTGGTTTTATAGTAATGCACTTACAATTCAAGTCAACGGAACAAGCCATTGCACTTGGATAAATGTTAAAATATACACTTTTTTATTTTGAGAGGATAGCTACAAGACTAGTTTACATAAGACTATTGTGATAGAATTACTCACTAACCTTGTCAGTGTAAAAACTTTGTAAATTTAGACAATATAGGAGCCAGTCTTATGCATAGACATGATAATGCATCGCCAGAAGTACATCTGCCTACTGCTAAAAGAAAAATTAAAACAGCTCACTTTTCTGCTTTTAAACCCTCCAGAACATCTTGCCCCATAGTAAGTGCCTTAATATAAACACCATTCTTGCTTGTTTTAACAAACTGAGGAACAAATCAAAATGATTGTCTGTGGTATTATTATTATTATTACTATCATGCATCACAGTAGAATAAAATGTGAGTGAAAACACCAGTTTTTCCATATTCTGTAGCAAGCAAAAGCAATAAAAAGAGACAGTTATTTCAGTGTCAATTTACACAGATTTCCATGCACATTTGTGTTTTTTTAACCACTGCTGATGTTTGTTTGAGTGTCCTGTATTTTCACTATTGACATTAAAGAGATCACTGAACATGTCAGAACTGATTGCATGCTTATGACAGTAACGGTTCATTCTTGTTTATTCGGTTCTTCTATTGCACACAGACACACACACACTAAGAGATGACCCCTAGCTAATAAGATTATTTCAGAGGAACATTTGATGAGCTTTGGTGCCTTAGTCTTTAAGGTGTCAGACCCAATTAAAATTAAGCCCAAACATTGTTTGTCACATTGCAATAAAATTCCACATTTTTGCAAATTTGCTAAGTCGCATTTACAGCATGTCATGTTGCAACTTCTGCATTATACTTAAATTAATTGGCATCTACAGCAAGGAGATGGTGTAGGAATCAAATGCTGCATGTGATTTTTCACCCTTTAAATAAAAATAAATAAATAATAAACTATATATTGGATTAAATAATAATAATAATTATTATTATTATTATTATTATTATTTTGAATTTGTCATTAATTTGCTAAATAAATAATAATATATTATTATGATGACGATAGCAGGCTATTTGTTGTACTGTCTTTAATTTATGTTGATTTAAATAAAAACTCATTATTCTACTACAGCAATTGTACACTGAATATAATGAGAATCACCACTGAAAACAATGGAAATTACAAAATAACTCAAAAGTAAAACTAAAAGTGTATACAGTATATTTTTTCTTTTGATTTGAGGAGATTCTCGAGATTCTTCCAATGAGATTCACTGGGTTACTTCCTCAATTTACCCACTAGATGGCAGCAGACACTAATGACTTTATGAGACTATGCTGAAGAGGTCCTGTCTTTAATATTGATCACTAGTTATGGTTTTCACTTATTATATAATACAGTGGTTCCAAAAGGTACTTGGACACTAAAAGTGTTTCCGTGTCATTGCATTTGATAAAAGTAGTTTTTAGTGGCATTTATGTAAGGACAAGCACACTTTCAAAGCAAAACAATTCACAGTAAAAGTTTGTTAGTTTTTAAAAGACAAAAGAATAGATAAACTTTTCAAAATCAAAATAATTTGGACACTTTCTGTTTGTAAATAGGTTAGTGGAACAAGCCCATGGTTACGGGAATATTCGGGGTTCAATACAAGTTAAGCTCAATGGACAGCATTTGTGGCATCATGTTGATTACCACAAAAAAAAAAAAAAATCTTTTAAAATAGAGCAAAAATCTGGGTTACAGTGAGGCACTCACAATAAAAGTCAATGGGGCCAATTTTTGGAGGGTTTAAAAAGCAGAAATGTGAAGCTTACAATTTTATAAAAGCACTTACATTAATTCTTCTGTTAAAATATATGTATTATTTAAGCTGTAAAGTTGATTAAATTGTCATATTTATGGTTGATTTAGGCTTTTAGGGTTTATGCAGATATGTCGTCATGGCAACGAAGTTGTAAAATTAGATATAACTTTTGACAGAAAACGTTAGTAAGCAATTTTTATTCCACTAAAATCATATTTTGGCCCCATTTACTTCTATTGTAAGTGCCTCACTGTAAGCCAGATTTTTGCTTTATTTGAAAGAAACGGAGGGAATCTAAATACATTTGTTGTAATATAAGGATTATTCTGTGTTCAATACAAGTTAAGCTCTATCAACAACATTTGTGACATAAAGCTAATTACCACAGAAAACATTAATTTCAACCCATTTCTCTAAAAAAGTAAAAATTGAAGTTACAGTGAGGCATTTACAATGGAAGTCAATGGGGACAATTTTTGGAGGGTTTAAAGACAGAAATGTGAAGCTTATAGTTTTATAAAAGCACTTACATGAATTCTTCAGTTAAAACTCGTGTATTATTTGAGCTGTTGTGTAAATCATTGTTTTACGGTCATTTTAGTGTTTTAAGATTGGTTGACATTACACCGTTGAAGCAACAAAGTTGTAAAATTGGCTACAACTTTACACAAAAAGGTTAGTTAGCGATTTTATCACACTAAAATCATGTTAACACACTTGACATTGTTTACATCTTGTGGCTATACCTTTGAAACAGTGAGTATTTTAATGTTTACAGACTGGCCCCATTCACTTCCATTGTAAGTGCCTCACTGGAACAGTCACTGGATTTTTGCTTTTTTTAATTTTTTTCTTTTTTTTAAAGAAAAGTCAAAAAAAAAAAAAAGTCAAAAAAAAAAAAAAATATATATATATATATATATATATATATTTTTTTTTTTTTTTTTTAGGTAATCAATATTATGCCACAAATGCTGTTGATTGAGCTTAACTTGTAATGAACATGGAATATTCCTTTAACAATTCATATAGTGGAATGGTTTGCTTGAAAAGTGTGCTTGTGCTATCTTAGAGCTCCCGTTATGGTTTTTCAAATATTACCTTTCATGCAGTGTGTTATATAGCTGTTTGTGAACGTAAAAAAGTGTGCAATGTTTCAAAAATCAAAGTGCACGACAAATGGAGTTATTGACTCCCAAAAGAAAGAACCTATTCTGAACACCTGAAACGAGTCGTTAGTAATTCCAGACTTACTTCCTGTACTAATCTATGTAATTTGGTAACAAAATACCCACCTCTGGTCTTCATTGGCTGCTCGCGAACAGCTTTGACCCGCCCTCAAACACTACACTAAGCGGTAGACCAATCACAACAGACTGGGACATCTGACCAATCAGAGCAGAGTAGGCTCTCTGAAAGGAGGAGTTTAGAATGAATCCTTTAGAACGGATCACTGAACGAGTCGTTTTTGACACTGGGAAAAAAAAAAGGTAATGCTGCAATTTAAATTATGAGCAAATTAAAGTGTTTTTTGACCTTGGATGCATGTAAATCTATTGTATGAGACCTTTAAAACAAAATTAGGCACAATAGGTGCTCTTTAAAATAAAAATGCCACTTAGTTTGATATGTTAATGCAACAACAATACTTAATTATTAAGTGGCTTAAGTGTCCAAATACAGATTTGGAGCCACTGTATGCGTTATAATAAACGGCAGCCAATGGCAATAAATAAACAAGTTACAGTTCCATTGTTTTTACAGGTGAAAATGACAAACAAAATATGAAAAGATGCATCCACCACACTCACTGTTTTTTACACTTTCTCACTGTTGGTCAGGCACTCCTCTGTGAGTCACATCTCATTACATTCCTCTCTTCATTTCCTTCTCCTTGACTGGTGATGTAGGTGAGCAGACACATTGTTTAATGTGTGGACAAATGAGAGCACAGCATCTGTCTCGCCCCATTCTGACCCTAAACTAATGTTCAATGCACAGGACTCAGATTTAAAGGGGTAGCTCACCCAAAATGTAAATTCTGAATTTACTTACCCTCGTGTCGTTCCAAACCTGTATGATTTTCCTTCTTCCGTGAAAGAAACGCTTGTGTTCCACGGAAAAAAAATCATATGGATTTGGAACAGCCTATGGGTAAGTAATTGATGACAGAAATAAAATTCTTGGGTGAACTATCCGTTTAGGTCACAACCTTTGATTACAGAGACATTAAGAGAGCGTGCAACATGTTAGGTGCCTTTCTCAAATCACCTGCTATATTGTTAACACTGGTAATTAGTATTTTTATGCCTGGTTTACATGAGATCCCCTGGCAGGGGTAAGGTTTATGAACATGACATTGCATGCACTGTGTGTGATATCAGCGTGAGCAATTTATACTCAATTTCAAAATCACGAGGCAGAAAATGTTTGCATGCAGAAAACTGAAGCAACAAATAGCACGTCCTACTTATTATCCTTACAATTTAATCTGTATCCTTACTGTTTATCCCTTGTGTGTCAATAAAAAAAAGTTACTCAGAGGTCCTTAGAGGACAAAAATGTCTGCGTCAAAATACTGCCATTATAATATTATATATTAATATTATTTTCCACTTTCAATGAGTTATATTTTTTAACCAACATCAGTCTTGATCATAACTACCAAATATTAATTCATTTTCGGGATTTGAACCCTTTAAATGCCAGTTTGTTTACATAATACCACTGTTGTTTTTTACACATACACACAAATTTCTCAATACACACACATAAAACACACTCTGACATCCATACCAACACACCCACACAATTTTAGTTGCATCCTTTATTCAATTGACCTGCAGTGCTCTATAATACAGCAAACAGAAAATAGGAAAAAAGCATGTATTTGCTCCATAGGCTAAACATGAGGAAATATGGCACCACCTGGTGGAAAATATTAAAATGAACACATAATATCATAGCATTCATGATTTTATGCTTTAATGGCAATGGGATCAAATATTGCAGTTTTAATGGGTTTCTATGGGGACATTTTTGTCCTGAAGGTCATGAGTGTAACTATTTTGTGTACACAGTGTATTATAGATGTATTATAGGAACTGAGGTTGAAATTCCCCCCAAAATACACACTTTTGGCAAAATTTATGCCATTGGAATTAACACATACTTAATGATTGAAAAAACAATAATGAAAAAGACAAAAATGTCCCTAAGGTCACACAAGGGTTAAACACTGCCTTATTAAAACAATGAAAATAAATGTAAACATAACTAATATTATTACACATATTATATACAGTAACTACATTTTTGGCATATATACATTTACTGTAATACCAGATGAGGACTGGCTCTCATCTTATAACACTTTTTATCATCTTATGGAGTTTTTACCTAAAAAGCTGCTTTAAAAACCACATGTATCATGAAATAAAGTCAATTATATTTATTGTCAAATAAAGTAGACTTGACGTAAGTGGCCTATCTATTGGTTTTGCCTGTCTTTGCTCTATAGCTTTGTTGCTCTAGTCTACTTTTGACAGTTTGTGTTATTGATTTGTGGCACTGCTAATACTGGTCTTTATAGTCAAGGTAATGTTTCAGGTTCAATACAAGGTATTCCAGAGGGTTTAGAAGTAGAAATGTGAAGCTTATAGTTTTGTTAAAGCATTTATACTAATTCTTCCGTTCAGAAATGACAACCTTAACATGCACACCAATACGCAGATAACAACCAAAAAAAAAAAGAAAAAGAAAACGTATTCCAAAACAATCCGACAATACAAGAAAACCATCACTGAGATTTTGAAATCAAAGTATTTTTCTCTGCTTTTGATGTCAAAATGTAAACAGTCATGCGCACAACAACTGTGCAAGTTAGCCGGTAAGAATGAAGGTAAAGATGATTACATGCAGCACAAAATTGAGGTAATGGGCAAAAATCTACATGTGCCGGTTGTTTTTGGCTGAAAACGTATAGACCGTTTAACGCATTTACATGACCTTACATGTTGTCATTGGCCAGAGGCATCATGCCCATTCAGACCGAAGGGGCACGTGCCCCCTTTTTGACCCAAGAGGAATTTGAATGGATTATATGAAATTCCAAAAAACTTATTTGCATCTTCGATAATTAAATTAAACGACTATTGCATGTAAAAAAAAAAGATGTCGGTGGCACAAATCTTTAATAACATGTCTAAATTTTGTCAGTCCAACCGAGTCACTTCATTCGCTTTAGGTGCATCCTGTGGCTGCTTCGGAGATCACGCTCACGGGAAAGTTCCAGCACTAAAGAAAAATGCAGTGTTATGGTAATAAAAAATAATTCATTGCATCAACTTCAGTGCAGTTAACGTTTGTCAACAACATCTGATCTCTGTGGAAGTTAATCAGTTTTTAGTCTAATCTAGATTATGTTTATGTTTTTGTTTGATCGGTCACTGTTCATTTCCTTTGGTGCTGAAATGCATTTGACATGTTTTGCAGGTTTTTTTTCATGTTTAAAGAAAGCAGGGTATTATTTTATTTTAGTGTGAATCCTCTCCTTTCCAACCATTATAAAAACTTTAAGTAACGAAAGGTGTTTTTCTCATGTCATGTATGGGCACAAAAGAGGTGGCAAGATGGAAAAAGTGACGTAAAGCCACCTGAAGACGTCAGACATGCACACGAATTTAAAAAATGGAACCAAATGCAACTACTACTGATACACATTAATTAGCAAACAGCTGAACATTTATATATATATATGATGCCCCTGTCATCAGCTTATTAAGTTTAATTGGTGTAAATTTGTGCCTGTAAACATGCTCAATGTGTGTTATTTGAGCTGTGAAATTTAATGTCCAGCAAAATAATGAAAATATAAATGAAATAAAATATTTGACTTTTTCTTTTGAGAACAGAAGAAATATGTAATCTCAACTGCCCAAATGCAAATGAAAACATTAAACTTCAAAATAAATACTTATGCATCCTTAAAGCAAGACACACTTGGCCTACATGAGTAGCGAAATTAAGTTGAACAATGTAAAGCTAGACAAAATCTAGATTTAAAAAAGGAATTTAACTTAAATTGAGGTTTATATTAAAAATAAAGCTAAAGGAGCAAGACCAAATAACATTTTATTGAAAATACATTATCTGAAAACAAATCTTAAAGGGATAGTTCACCCAAAAAGGAAAATTCTTTCATCATTTCATTTAAATGACTTTCTTTTTTATGCTGAACACAAGACCAAGATTTTAAGAAGAATATTTCAGCTCTGTAGGTCCATACAATGCAAGTGAGTGGTGGCCAGATTTTTGAAGGTCCAAAAAGTGCAGTATAAAAGTAATCCACAAAACTCCAGTGTTTTAATCCATAGGTGTGGGTGAGAAACAGATACATATTTAAGTCCTTTTTTACTGTAAATCTCCACTTTCACTTTCACATTCTTCTTATGTTTTTGGCAATTTGCATTCTTCGTGCATATCACCACCTACTGGGCAGGGAGGAGAATATATCTTAAAAAAGGACTTAAACAGATCTGTTTCTCAACCACACCTATCATATCACTTCTGAAGGTATGGATTAAAACACTGGAGTTTTGTAGATTACTTTTATACTGCACTTTTTGGACCTTCAAAGGTCTGGCCACCTTCACTTGCATTGTATGGACCTACAGAGCTGATATATTCTTCTTAAAATCTTCGTTTGTGTTTTGCAGGAGAAATAAAGTCATAAACATTTGGGATGGCATAAGGGGGAGTAAATGATGGGAGAATTTTCATTTTTGGGTGAAATATCCCTTTAATGTCTTATGCAATTTTGTTCAAGATCTAAAGTCAAACCAGGCAAGTTATATCAGAAACGTCATTTACAATGATACAATGTAACATTTTCACAGAGATCAAATGCATTGTTTTGGATGGTAGTTGTTTCATGTTAGGACATGAAATAAAGGCCTTCCCAGAGTCCACTGAATGCTGAATGGCAGCGATCTATCTTCCCAGCTCCCCCGTTCAATACATGAATAGCTCCCAAAGCTCTGATTTAATTCAGCTGGCTATGAGGGGTAAACTGATATTCTTTATGAATTACAGCCTGTGGTAAATATCACAGACAGGCCTGGGGTCAGCTCCTTGACCGTTTATGACCTGTCTGCTCACCTGTGACCTCTTCTGTGTCCCTCTGGGGCCCAGATTTATTATGTCTCTAGAATCAGGGTCACTGTCTGTATGCAGTAGGGCTGTAGAGAAGAATCAATAGGGTGTAATAAAATATATTTTCCATTTCAGCGTGGACATTTTTATTTGTCCACTCAAAGCTAAATATCACTGCCTCTGCATTTTCTTGAAAGGAACATGGTGATATTACACTAGTAAAATGAGCTTGTTAATCAAACACAAGGGTTTGTGTCTTGTATATTTTTGTGAGATGTATGTAGGTCTTTAAATCTGATTACAAAGCAAACAGATCTGTTACTGAACACTCTTTCTTCTCAAATAATAAAACAATTTCAACTCATGCCCATTTATCATGCCTGTTTATTTCTTTATTTGGTAAGTGGCTGTGCTTTAAGTAGGTCATTGTCACAAAATAAACCCCTTCAGGATGATACAAGATCACACTGTCAGGGTTTATTTTGCATCTCTTACGATTTGTAAGAAATTAATATTGATATTACTCAGGACAACATGTTTCTATCTTGTCAGTTCTATACATATTCCTTCATTAGCCATTGATGTTGCTTTATAGAATCAGAATATTGTATCTTTTTAAGATATAAGTGCAATGTATAAGTTACAGTAATTTAGCTCAGCCCTTTGTTATACTTACCTGGAGCCTGTGGATTCAATCATGGCTTATGTGCATGTAACCTACCAGTGATTGTATGTGTATTTTCAGTTTCACACCATTCATACAATAAAGTTTTACTCTCAAACATCACCTCGTGGTTCTGGGAGTTATTGTGTGATGGTGTTTAACTTGCTGGATAATTTAATGAGGAATCAGTGAGGCCAGTAAAGTTAAAAAAGGAGGCTGCATTGTCCCTCATAGTGTCCAGGAAAACACAACAACTGCAGTAACGTGCCTGGATTGATGCTGGTACCTCATACATGCTAAGGCTTCAAGTTATCCACTTAATATGGAGTACACAGACTTAGAAGTTCGATCTATAGCCACATGTTCATCTAAGTCCTCCCACTCAGCTAGGTCCTCCAATTCGACCAAGTCTTCCATTTTGACTAAGTCATCCCATTCTTCAGCTGTTTCAAATGCTAGCATGGCAGCAACTAAGGCACGGGCTAAGGCTGCCCTGGCTCGAGCTTCATTCTCAAAGAAAGAGATTGAAATAAAAACAGAAAAGGCCCACCTAGAAGCCACCCTAGATGCTTTGGAGAGAGAAAGAGAAGCAAAGGCTGCTCTAGCTAAAGCTAAAATCAAAATCAAAAGTAACAGTCAGTATCAGGTGTGGACACCAGCTGCATTAAGTACTGCAGTGCATCTCCTCCTCGTGGACTGCACCAGATTTGCCAGTTCTTGCTGAGAGATGTTACCCCACTCTTCCACCAAGGCACTTGCAAGTTCCCGGACATTTCTGGGGGGAATGGCCCTAGCCCTCACCCTCTGATCCAACAGGTCCCAAGACATGCTTAATGGGATTGAGATCCGGGCTCTTCGCTGGCCATGGCAGAACACTGACAATCCTGTCTTGCAGGAAATCATTCACAGAACGAGCAGCATGGCTGGTGACATTGTCATGCTGGAGGGTCATGATGAGCCTGCAGGTAGGATACCACATGAGGGAGGAGGATGTCTTCCCTGTAACACACAGCGTTGAGATTGCCTGCAATGACAACAAGCTCAGTCCGATTATGCTGTAACACACCGTCCCAGACCATGACAGACCCTCCACCTCCAAATCGATCCCGCTCCAGAGTACAGGCCTCGGTGTAACGCTCATTCCTTCGACGATAAACGCAAGTCCGACCATCACCCCTGGTGAGACAAAACCGTGACTCATCAGTGAAGAGCACTTTTTGCCAGTCCTGTCTGGTCCAGCGAAGGTGGGTTTGTGCCCATAGGCAACGTTGTTGCCGGTGATGTCTGATAAGGACCTGCCTTACAACAGGCCTACAAGCCCTGAGTCCAGCCTCTCTCACCCTATTGCGGACAGTCTGAGCACTGATGGAGGGATTGTGCATTCCTGGTGTAACTCGGGCAGTTGTTGTTGCCAGTCCCGCAGGTGTGATCTTCGGATGTACCGATCCTGTGCAGGTGTTGTTACACGTTGTCTGCCACTGCGAGGACGATCAGCTGTCCTTCCTGTCTCCCTGTAGCGCTGTCCTAGGCATCTCACAGTATGGACATTGCAATTTATTGTCCTGGCCACATCTGCAGTCCTCATGCCTCCACGCAGCATGCCTAAGGCACGTTCACACAGATGAGAAGGGACCCTGGGCATCTTTCTTTTGGTGTTTTTCAGAGTCAGTAAAAAGGTCTCTTTAGTGTCCTAAGTTTTTAGAACTGTGACCTTAATTGCCTACCGTCTGTAAGCTGTTAGTGTCTTAACGACCGTTCCACAGGTGCATGTTCATTAATTGTTTATGGTTCATTGAACAAGCATGGAAATCATTGTTTAAACCCTTTACAATAAAGATCTGTAAAGTTATTTGGATTTTTACAAAATTATCTTTAAATACAGTGTCTTGAAAAGGGAAGTTTCTTTTTTTTTGCTGAGTTTACTTAAATATTTTCCAGGACAAATAATTATTTTCCAGGACATTAAGGTATTTTTCTATTTTTCCATGACAGAAAAACTGCACTGGAAAATTCCAGGTTTTCCAGGACACTTGAGAACCCTGCAGATTATAAGTGATCCCTTACTAAACCAGTGAAACATGAACAAAAATGGACTTGGTGCATCTTTATGCATGTATATTGACCCATAGCAATTTTGATTTTATTTATTATTCTCTGTATCAGACAGCAATCAGATTCCAGAGCTCTATTTGTTCTTGTTCTGGACAAATGGACTTGGATCTGTGACCTCAGATGAACCACTCAGCAGTTCGACTATTATAAACATTTCCTGCTGCTACAAAGAAAAAAAAAATATGTTGGAGGAACATAAGAGCTTTTCAACAGCAGCTGTGGTTTCCTGAGCCAAATGCGATTAAGATTTATTGCTGTATTTGTGTAAGATGAGGCGATATGGACTCTATATGCTTTCTTCTAAACAATGGCATTAGTTTATGCATAAGTATTATGAGATAACCAATGAAAGCCTGACTTGTTCTGAAGTTACTGTATATTTTAAGTGCAATCCGATATAATAACAGTGCTTGGGAATTTATGTTTTTTTAAAACAGCATCAAAGCGTTCAGTACTGGTGAAGTATATTGGGAGAAGCATTTTCTTGAGCTACTGTGTAGCATTAATGTAACTATGGGCTACAAAACACTTAAAGACTTATTTACATACTGACAGCATTAGTTGATGTTTCTCAAAACTACGATGCCTTTGAAAAAGTAGCCTACAGTGCCATGGTACAGTAATAGTATCAGATGGTAATAGCATAGTACTTTGATGTATGCCACAGTACTAAATTACAATAGCATATTCACCATAGTATTTACATGGTACACCAATATACATGGTAATGAAATGGTACTTTAAGTGCTTTCATGTACTGTTAAGCCCTAGGTATCCACATGATTCGAATTGCCTGTTTTGCATTTCTGGTCTCGAGACACAATGTAAAAACTACTGAAACGAGTGATTCAGACAGAGAACAACAACCATTTATGTGTTATTTGGAGTAAAAATGTATTTCAGGCTCAACATGTGCAGTTGTTGGCTTTCATAACAACTCAAAGTAATTAATGATATCAGCATAACTAACCTCGGACCATTGTTTCATGACGTCTACATACTCCGGTGAGGCACTGTCGAAATAACGGTCATCTCGACTCTAAGTATCGGCATTTTAAAGCCACGTTTTTGAAAATGTTTACAAATTAATACTTTAAACATCACATAACCCGCTAAGAATATACGCCGATGCGAGCGAAAACACTAGAGACAGGAAACTGAAAACAGACGAATCGTGGAACACTTCCGCGTTCAGGAAAAAGACGCATTTTGATGAGAACGCTCGGCGTCGGTGTAGCTGAACGTGAGCCTGTCAAAGTGTACTCCATATAACTGTGCGTTGGCGCATGCACGCTACGACTGCTATGAGATGCCGGACTTTCTGTTCAGGAGTTTAGACTCATAAATATGTCTTTATATTCCTTCAGACTCGAATTATACAAATGCAGGTATCTCCAGACCTCCTCACACACACACACACTCTTGACTTGCGTATCCATTGTTATTGTTTTTACCTTCATCTCCAGATGTTTAGCGCCGATTACATCTTCTTCTAGAGCTTCTTCGTGGCAGCAGTGGCTCAAAATGTAAGTGTTGCCACCTTGTGGACCCTCTAAATAGTGCAAATAACTCCTTGTGCATTCTGCGCGTTCAAAGATGCGGGGTTAGAAAAATCGGGCTGCGCGCGTTCGGTGCTCCAGCACTCTGCTGATGACGAGATTTGTGTCAAACGTAGCGTCCGCGTCTGACCAAAGTATACTTTCGGCTTTAGTGTTACTGCAGTACAGAGTCTGCACATGTAAATTAATAAAGTTCTTCTTCATTGCCGGCAAACCATGAATTTGGAGGTTTAGTTTAAATTGATTGTAGGTCAGTATCCACTTCATTCTGCACTGTTCTCTCTTTTCTAAAGCATTAGGATAATGTTTTACTAAAGCCATGTCAACACTCATGCGTTTTCATTTAAAAACGCATTATTTCGCTACGTGTAAATACGCCTCTCATCTACACTAGAACAGCGTTTTCCTCCACCGAAAGCACAGAGTTTTTTTTTTTAAATGCTCTCTATTACCGCATACTTTGGAAAACGATGACAATAGGAAACTGCAGAGTTTTCATACTTAAACGGTTTAGTGTGGAGAAACCTCTCCAATAACTGAGTGTGTGAGAGCTGACCGATTAATTCCAACTGAACTGTGAACCAATTCACTAAACTGATTGAATAATTTGTTGAAAAGAACTGACTCTTTCAGTGATTCTTTCGCTAATCGGGCATCGCTATTTCTGATTTTAAACAGCAAACAGAAATACGGCATAAATGCTGATATTGAGTGTATTTACATGCACTTTCTTACACGATTATGCTTAATAAGCTGACAACATGTGTGGTCATGTAAACGCATTAAACAGCTTTCCTTTATCGATGTATGGTCACAAAAGTTTAAGAATAAACCGATCAACACGGGTAGATTTTTTTTCCATTGCCCCGATTTCGTGTTGCATGTACCCATCCCCCCAGTCAATGCTGAAAATAATTTAGTATGCGTGACTGTGTCATAATGAAACAAAAGACTGAAGCATCCCCTCCATTGTACGAGTTGGTATCAGCCAACTAGTTTCACGCAATCCCCCCGCCACATGGTTCTTGTTACTTTTCTCAGTGCTGGCCAGGATGAGCCAATCACAGTTGTTTATTATTACTGGATGAGGATTTTTAAACATGCTTTTATAGATAATGCTGAGGCAGATTTCCATTCACAGATATGAATCCTTGCAATTATTCGTTTTTATAAAAAAAAAAAAAAAAACTATACAATGTAAAATGTCATCAAAGGAGTATAAAATGAGATTTAAATGTGGATTTATGGAGGTTTTTCAGAGCGTCAAGCGCCCCCTGTAGGTATAAAACTTTGTGTCTCACAAGACACCGTCAGTGGCTGACAACATGTGCAATTTCGGTCTGAAAGTCTGTTACCCACACAAAACCTTCGTATGAATTTAGGAAACATGAAATATATCACATGAGTCATATGTGGAGTCATGTTAAAGGCATCCATAAACAAATCTGTTGTTCTGGGCATTCCAGATGAACAGGTATTAATTGTAATTTTCTGAAAGGGTTAATGTTACCTGAAACATTAATCCTAAAGCTTTTTCTGAATGTTTGATATGATATACTGTATGTGTATAAAATTTAAGAACATAATTTTTTATTTATCTGTGCATTCATTTGAACTGTTATTATGCACTGTGTTGTAATGTTTTTTCTTCTTTCGAGTTTGTGAGATATTAGGATTCCTGCATTGTTAATCCTCCTGATTTCCTGTCCTACACCTCGACTCTTCATGCAGCTACAAGCATTAGCATGTTTTACATTAAAAGCTTCTCTCTGACTGATGTCTGGCCGATTACAGGTGGCCAGAGTTCAGAGTATTGTCGGCTCTGCAATGTCATTGACACACAGTAAATCTACAGAAATGAAAGGCAGGGGAGTGATGCCATCGCATCGACAGGATCAGCTCCTGACTGTTATTTACACATCTATAAACTGATCAGGGGAGATTTCTGTAAACACAGTAACTGATTAATTTCGGATTCAAATCAGCATGAATGCTGGAGGTATTTTGGTTTGGTTGTGTTTGAATAAAGTAACTCTGGTAAGGCAGAGTTGTGCAGCGCCATTTAACTGAATTAAATTTGAACTGACGTGGCAAGCAGGATGAAGAATTGTAATTTGAAAGTTAATTTACAGTGAAATTTAAATGGAAATGCTGCAAACATGGTTAAAATAATAAAAAAATATGGGAACAATTTACCATGAGGTTAAATTTCTTAACATTTCTTAATGCATAGCCATTATGAACTAAGAAATAACAATATTTTTACAGTAATTATTAATCTTTATTAATGTTAATTTATAAAAATACAATTGTGTTTTTTAAGGTTAGTTCATAACGCATTAACTAATCTAAATATAAAACATACATATATATATTTAAAAAAAAAAAATTAGTTTATATAAAAATTAACATCAACAAAGATTAATATGTGCTGTAAAATTGTTGTTCATTGTTAGTTCAACCTTATTGCAAAGTGTTACTAAAACTACATTGCCACATTCATACAACATGCAGGGTATGACTATTTCCAGAAATATTAGAAAAATAATATTTTATAATCATTATTTGTCACCTATAGAATGTTTGCGCATTTCAGATTGAGTAATCTTTCAATGATTTAGGCCTACATATTATGAATTCAGAGTAAATGTTTAAATATGTATAATATATTTAATAATAAATAAATGATATGAAATATTTAATTTCAACTGAGTATGAACTTAGTAAATAAAATTCATACATTTTTAACAATAGTTTGTTAAATGGCAAAACAACTACATTTGATTTAACTAATTTTATACTCAGAGAAGTTAAGCATATTTAAATGAACATAATTGAAACAATTTAAATAAATTGTTCTTTTGCCAAGAATAGTTTAGTTACAGAAAGAAACAAGACACAAACTTATCAAATATCATTTATTTTTTTAGAAAACATTTTTTTTATATCTTAAAAAATTTTAACTGTCAGTTTATTGTTCGTAATGACGTAAAAATAATGTCTTTACAAGGTTCAAAGCTGAAGCAGAGAAACTGAAATCAAAATACAAACAATAAAGTCCTCATGTCTGGTGAAGAGGTGTTCCTACTACACGGGCAGGAATGTCTGTAACCATTGTCATAAAAACTCCAGTGTTTGTTCAAGACAACTAAATCAATTATGTGTTAGTGCACAATAACAGATTGAAGATACCCACATATAATTGACGTTATAGAGGAAGAGATTGTGTTCAAGGATTATAAAATAACTCTGAAGTGTCTTGAGAAAGGCACATTCATTTAAGATGAAAAAAAGCTTTGTAACAGGACACATTTAAAGGTATAGTTCACTGAAAATGAAAATTCTCATTATTTACTCACCCTCATGCCATCCCAGATGTGTATGACTTTCTGTCTTCTGCTGAAACACAAATGAAGATTTTTAGAAGAATATCTCAGCTCTATTGGTCCTTTCAATGCTAGTGAATGGTGGCCAGAACTTTAAAGGTCCACAAATCACAAAGTCAGCATAAAAGTAATCCATATGACTCCAATAGTTAAATCCATATCTTCAGAAGTGATATGATAGTTCTGGGTGAGAAACAGATCAATATTTTCATATCTAGAAATTCTTCTCTCTGCCCAGTTAGGGGCGTATGCATGAAGAATGTGAATTACCAAAAACATAAGAAAAAGAATGTGAAAGTTAAAGTGGAGATTGACTGGACAGGGAGGAGTATTTATAGTAAAAATTGACTAAAATATTTATCTGTTTCTCACCATCATCAAATCGCTTCTGAAGACATGGATTTAACCACTGAAGACATATGGATTACTTTTATGCTGCCTTTATGTGCTTTTTGGAGCTTCAAAGTTCTGGTCACCATTCACTTGCATTGTATGGACCTACAGAGCTGAGATATTCTTCTAAAAATCTTCATTTGTGTTCTGCTGAAGTAAGAAAGTCATACACATCTGGGATGGCATAAGGGTGAGAAAATTAGAGAATTTTCATTTTTGGGTGAACTATCCTTTTAAGCTTGATTGAAGATATGGGTGATTCTTAAAGTACAGGAACTTTTTTGTCCCAGGGGTTGATTTCTACTAAAATGAACAGATTTTAATTTCTTTTTGTTATTAGACTGTCATTAAACTGTCTTGGACACTTTTTAATCATGCCTTCATCTTTTATGTTTGCTTTTTAAATGCCTTTTATTTGTAAAGGTTTCATTGTTTTCTTTGTTTTCAATCTTAAAATAGGAAAATCAATTAAAAAAAAATATTACATTATTATTACATTTAACCTAAAGAAACAGGTGAATAAATAAACCATTTTAATATTTGAAAATGATGTGAAAATGATTTAAATACATTTGTAAACAAATCACTGCTATTTTATTCCCAAAAATGTTTCAAATGCCATTTCCACCAAAAATTCTTTTTTGAGATGTGTTGAAAACGACAACTGAAATGTTTATTATTTTCAGAAATGGCATGTAAACACCTTTACCAGTGTTCTCACCGGCTTATCCACATTTAGCGCGTCTCTTCACGGTTTGACATCATGATTTTTTTAAATCAGCTGATTTTTGGGAGTAATCAGCGTATTGGTGTGCATGTAAACGTGCTTTTGTTAGTGAACAAATTAAATTAATTTGTGAGAGCAAACGTTTCCAAAGGGGTATAAAATGTTCTGAGATTTAAATGCGGATGCATGGAGAATTCAGTTTTCGTATCGTCAAGCGCCCCCTGCAGGTATAAAACTTTGTGTCTCACAAGACACAGTCAGTGGCTGACAACATGTGCAATTTCGGTCTGTAGGCCTGTTACCCACACAAAACCTTCGTATGGATTTAGAAAACATGAAATATATTACATGAGTCATATGTGGAGTCAGTGAAGGTGTTAAAGGCATCCATAATAAAAAATCTGTTGTTTTTTTCAGGGTGAGGAAAGCAGACAGGCATTCCAGATGAACAGGTATTAATTTTAATTTTCTGAAAGGGTTCTAATGTTTCCTGAATCATTAACCCTAAAGCTTTTTCTGCATGTTTGATATGATTCACATGTATAAATATTTAAGAGTATGCAATAAATATACAGTCATTTCTTATTTATGATTTTCCTAGTTTAAGAATGTAAACAAGGAAAACAATGAAATCTATAAAGCAAATTAAATTAATTTGTGAGTGTTAAAAGTATTTTACATTTATTTTCTAGAAGTCCACAGGATCAAAAGTGCCAATAGTTAAGAAACACCCATATACTGTACGTTCCCACGTTCCCACTGTATGCAATTTGCAAGCGTTATGATGTCAAGATAAGTCTCTTGAATCATTTCACAACTGATTTTACTTGGACGAGCGGTGCAACATCAAGCTACATGGAAACACGTCCAGTTAAATAACTCTATTAGACCTTTGCAACAGTAATGTTTCCTGCAACGGTTTCACCTTTGGTTCCAATAGAACCCTGTGCTTTCAATAATACTGAGACCAGACTGATTTCTCTTTGTTGTGCAGTCGGTTTCTAACTTTAGCAAGAAAGAAAATGGCAAAAGCCGTTAAGCCCCTCAAAGAGACACAGAATCCAGTTTCTTACTCCACGTTTTCCTAATATAGAAGTGTCTTGCACAATCAATTGAAAACTAATGTTTCAAAGTAAAGTAAATAAACCCCGCCCCCCCCCCAAAATACTTGCGCCCTGCTTCATCATTTTGAGTCACTTTGACCCAGAAACACATTTTGAGTTTTATGCACTCAAGTAAAAGGGAAAGTCTCACCCAACTTTCAAATGAATATATATCTGCAGCAGTTTTGAGTAGAAACATAATAATTAAATCATTAAAAGCTCAGACATTCCTTTTTATTTTAGTGCATAACACATGCTTAAAATGTGTTTTTGGGTCAAAGTGACTCAAACTGATGGAGCGGTACTCAAAGAAGTACAGTGGCGGTACCATGGTACTGATTGATTACCATATTTACAAACCACGATAGTGAATTTACAGAGTACTTCAATGATTAAATATCATTTATCACATTAAATATGGCATTTGCTCTGATTTGATGACATTCTTCACATGGATTGTGGACCACAGTACTTTTAAATCTGTCTCTGTTGGGTCAACCGGTTTTATCAATTAAAATCTAAATGAGAATATTTAAATTAATACTTAACTGGACCTGACACTCTGAATAAACAATGTCCCCTCCCATCTGCACAATCCAGTATTGTCCAAATATGTTTTTCCATTTGATTTGTTTCATTAGATTTGTTCCATCTTTACTGAGCGCAAAGGCAAAACTAGTGTTCAATTTGTCTTTTACAAATACATATCATGTATGCTTGAACATTGAGCGTGTTAAAACGTACTGGCCACGTACACACTGCAAAGTTTTGGGAGTGACAATCACATTTAAATGCAGGATTGGTTAACTTAATTATTGTGTGTTAATGGAATACTGAAATAACTCCTGAAATTGTGATGGTTGACAGTGATAATAATAGCGAATGTTTTGGCAACTCGTGGCTGTAAACAAGAAAAATGGATGGCAACAATTAAACCAGTTTAGAGTTCACTCTTTTCGACGAAAGAAATAGGGATCCGAGACATATTATCGTCCGGCAATTATTTATTTATTTTATTTTTTTCCCATTTTTCTCCCAATTTGGAATGCTCAATTCCCAGTGTGCTTTTAAGTCCTCGTGGTCGCGTAGTGATTCGCCTCAGTCTGGGTGGCGGAGGACGAATTTCGGTTGCTTCCGTGTCTGAGACCGTCAATCCTGCGCATCTTATCACGTGGCTTGTTGAGCGCGTTACCGCAGAGACATAGTGCGTGTGGAGACTCACGCTATTCTCCACGGTATCCACGCTCAACTCACCACGCGCCCCATCGAGAACGAACCACATTATAGCGACCACGAGGAGGTTACCCCATGTGACTCTACCCTCCCTAGCAACCGGGCCAATTTGGTTCCTTAGGAGACCTGGCTGGAGTCACTCAGCACACCCTGGGATTCGAACTAGTGAACTCCAGGGGTGGTAGCCAGCGTATTTACCACTGAGCAACCCAGGCCCCCATCGTCCGGCAATTATAATAAACTATCATCGATCAGATGTGTCATGTTTTCTTCTTTTAAAAAGCATTCTTGAAACGCAAGTTAAAAAAAAAAAAGTTTTGTTTTTTTTGGCATATCAACACAAGTTCTCCCGTGAATGCACAAGCCACAGCGAATGAGCACTTCATAACGATCATTAATGTGCAATGGATTTTCACTGAAAAATTACTTTTTAGGTTGTTTCTATTATGCATCTGAGCAGCATTGACTATTTTTATGGTCCTTATTAAATCTATTTAGTCATTTTTAATGTTCAGCATTTTATTTCATTTTAGAGAAAAAACATTGACAGATGCATCACTCTGTGTTTATGCTGTTTTTTGCTTTAAAACCATTTTTGAATGCAATTTTTTGTGTGTGTGTTTATTTTCAGTGCTAATCAATATATTTTATGGTGTTAATGCACAAGCTACTGTGAACAAGCTTCTCTCATAGCGCTAACGAGGTCAAGATTTTCACTGAAAAATTACGAACATCTTGGGTTTTTTCTATGAGCCGCATGCTACTTTTAAGTACTTTTTTAAAGCTTTTAAGATTTATTTTTTAAGCTTTATTTCTGCTTTTTTTTCCACTAATCAACACATTTTATTGCATTAACGCACAAGCCACTGTGAACGAGCTTCTTTTGCTCATGGACATGCAACAGACGTCAAGATTTTCACTGAAAATTTACTTTGATTTTGGCTTGTTTCTATGAGAGCCACATGCTACTTTGACTATTCTTTTGGCTACTTTTTTTTAAGCTTTTCATTTAATTTGTAACATCTGACAATTTATTTAATTTTAGTAAAACGACATCGACAGATGCGTCATGTTTTGTTTATGCTGTTTATGCTTTTAAAAATAATATTTTAAACAAGTTTACTAAACAAAATTGCATTGCCTTTTAAGCGCTAATCAACACATTTTATCGTGTTAACGCGTAAGCCACTTTGAACAAGCTTCTTTCATAGTGCTAATGAATGTGCAATGACGTCAACATTTTCTCTTAAAAATTACGTAAAGTTTGGGTTGTTTCTATGAGAGCCTTATGCTACATTTATTTAAGCTTTTAATTTCATTTGTTACGTCCGATATTTTATTTCATTTAAGTTAAATGACATTGACAGATGCATCATGCTTTGTCATGAGCATTTTTTTAAACACAAGTTTACGAAACAAAAGTATTTTTTATCTTTTATCACGTTATCGCACAAGCCACTGTGAACGAGCTTCTTTCATAGTGCTAATGAACGTTCACTGAAAATTACTTCTTTGAGAGCCACATGCTTCTTTTATGATACTTTTAAGTACTTTTTTTCATTAAATTTTTTATGTCTGAGATTTTATTTCATTTTAGTAAAACGACATTGACAGATGCGTCATGCTTTATGTTTATTCTGCGAATGCTTTTTTTATTGTTTTTTAGCGCTAATCAACATATTTTATCGCATTAAAGCACAAGCCACTATGAATGAGCTTCTCTCACTCATGAACGTGTAACATACGTCAAGATTTTCACTGAATCGGGTTGTTGCTATGACGCAGAACCACATGGACTACTTTTATGATACTTTTGGGTCTTTTTATTTGCTTTGAAGCGAGTTGCTCTTAACTGCTGTTGTACAAAGTAGACGGGCCGTGATAATCATTTATATTTTTTGTTTTGTGTTCTGCATAAGAAATGAAGTCATACAGGTTTGGAACTATAGTGAGTAAATGATCAAATAATTTGTATTTTTGGGTGAACTATTCCTTTAATGTAAATGTGGTTGTCATTTCATCAGTATTTTGAGAGATAATCAAGTTGTAGAATACGGTTATCACTCACAAGAGGAGTAACAACCGTATCAAGCTGCAGTGTGAACGTGGCCACTGATATGGCATTGCACTCGTGACAATTAGGCCATAAAATCCAGACAGATAACGAGAGATGTTTATGGCATTGGGTCTGAATCAACCAAAAAATACAAAAAAATATGTTATTTCAACAAAATACATAAAAAGGCTCATATAGAAAGGAAGAAAAAGAAACTTTGGGCAAATTTGAGAAACACCTCCCATTTCTATACACTGATCCAAATATAAGCAGCATGAACAAGGTGTTTTGCATTCATACAAAACCCCTTTGGACTCCCAGATACAATCCATCTGAAAGTTCAGGCACTGTGACTTAGTGTTCAGCGGTCTCGCACACCGGCTTTTCCACAGGCGTCCAACGTCTTTAATAGGGGAGCAGCGCTTGCCAGAATGGCGGAAGGCAAACAGAATAAATACGCATGAGCAGCTCACGGGTGACCTCCCCATAAACCTTCCAGCCAAAGGTATCGCACACAAAGGTCTCATGTCTGTTCCAGAAGCTAAAACCGGTGTGTTGTAGTCCCCTTTCTGACTGCGCATAGATTTATGTGCATGGCTACCCATCAAGGGCTAGGTTGCTGTCATCTTTGTCAAAGCATCACAAGAGGGGGCTTGGAAGACAGAACGCTACCAATTTTGGCATTTCTTTGTGTTTTGCTAAACTCATTCAAATTACATCAATGTAAAATCGAATTGGACTTCATTTATGATGTCGTAGCTTCAGAATTTCTTCTATTTTCATTTAGGATTTCATACATTTAATCTAAATTCAGTCATTTTAGTGACGTTCTGTGATGGACAGGTCTTTGTCAAATACAAAGTTCCCTCATCATGATTTCCTCCCTCACTGAGGGTCTCCATGGCCCCCCATTTTCACCCCATTTATGTCGTTTCCCATCCCCGTTTATAAGGGCGGTAGTTTCAGGTTCGTCAGAGTCTTTCGATGTCTCTGTATTTCTTGCGCAGTATCGATACCTGGTCCTTGAACAGAACAGGATCCAGTCTCATCTGTGAATGGACCAGGGGCATGGTGCCAAACCAGTTGGCAAATTTGTTCATGCATGTCTGCCGCTGGGCAAAGTGGTCGGGGTCTGCCCAACGAGAGGCCCGTGATGTCTGAAGAAAAAAGAAAGGGTTAGTTGAAGCAGACACTGTACATCCTCCTCTTTCCCAATCTTTTTGCTGCCATGCCAATTTGACCCTTATATACAACTGCATTTTCATGTGTTTCAGCAACTGATTATGGAACAGTTTGATTAATACTGATATATAAAGCTAAATATTACACGGCTCTCTAAAATACTCGATTTTGATTGGTCAATCACGCCATTTGGACTGTTGGTCCAAGAGGGCCAAAACTGGCACCAGGAATGACCAGATCCTACAAAATCTGTGTCCCAAATTTCATAGCTTTTACCAAAATGTTCTGTGGCTATCATAGATTCCAATGCAGAAAACACAGTATAATAAGAAATAAACAGGTACAAATTATGTGTATAAACACCCTTGGTGCTTGGCTCCTAATAAAGGTTCTCAGGTTTGCAGAAATTGCTCAGGTAATCCACTACACACAAAATAAAAATCTTATTATGAGAATAACAGAGCTGTTAGAAATTTTGAGTGGAATAAACAGTGACGCACTCGGCAGTGTGAATCATACTCTTCCACGGATTTCCAGGTTCAACTCTGTGGGAAATACTAGCACTCAAACAGCTTGAAAAGACAAATAGAAGACTAAATGATGAATTCTAAAGACTAAATAACAAAATGATGTTACATTTAATGATGTACCACCTGTCCCATCATTGTCTCCTTGTACTGTTTCTTTTGAGTGACCTTGATAGGGGGCATTTTAGTAACAGCAGACACTAGGAAGTTCATGAGGATGTCTTCACAGTTGGAAAGCTGGTCCACCATACTCTTCAAGCTGGCAGGCAGGTAGTGGGTGTACAAGTAGTTGTAATACCTACAGTGAGAAAATCCAATGTGTCAAATATGTTGACTATAACTGGCTCCAATTCCCATGACAACATGAAATGAGGCAATTCCAGAATGCATTGTGGCAGTCTTAGACAAAATTTGTATATAAGATGCAGAGAAAATTTCGATTGTAAGGGTGAATCTCACAAAACTTTTTGATCTAACAGAAGAAAAATACAAATTATTATATTATTATAAAAAATCTTTATGGCCCTAAAAAGGCAGGGTTCGCACAGTCAAAGAAAACCTGGATATATCAGGGAATTTCCAAACAGGGATTTAAAAGGCCTGGAAAGGTCATGGAAATTAGTTAAATCTTAAAAAGCCAAATACATTTTTAAAGTGAATATAATTTTTTAGTTAAGCGCTGCTCTAAAATTTTCTTGGGCTAGAAGTTGACTGCACTCAAAACTTTACTCTTTATCCAGTAATCCAAGTAATTGGTAAAATCATGGAAATTCATTGGTCATAAAGGGGAAAAAAACCTTTAAAAAAAAAGTTTCAGTGTCTTTTTATTTTGGGGTGAAATATGACTCAGATATTTCATCTGAGATTTATGTTATTTATTGCTGAAAATAAAAACAAATAAAAATTTTTACCCAATATTTCTGTGAGCTACTGTATGTATTTTTGAGCTTACAGAATTGCGTTATTAGCTTAGCAACATGCTAACGTCAGACAGCGAGGCAGCTCACTAGGGTTTGGAACAGTGCTAATGTGTTTACATGCTGTTAGTTTGAGAGTTTCTGTAATGTACCTGTGATAGAGAGCAGCTCCAGTGAGCACAATGGAGTAGTCATTGGTCCATTTGGAGGTGTAGCCCCAGCGCTCTTTGTTGGTGTCCCAGAAATGACTCCGAGCGGGGTATCCCACAATCCTTTCTGGGAAACTTTGCCAAACAGTAAAGGCAAAATCCACCTGTGGGAATGAGTATGCTACTATAAGTGCTACTTACTCAACCAAACCCAGAGATAATTTATTCTGTCAAAACAGATAAATAAATTCAAGTCAATGTGAAATCAATATAGTACATATATAGAATGATCTGTTATGGCTCACCTCAGTTGTAGAGAGCACAGTGTCTTCATCCAGACACAAGACTGCATCTGTTTTGATGGCATCATATGGCAGGAAACGGCTGCTCATCACCTGAACACGTAATCAACACATGAAAACACCTGAAAACTCTCAACTTCAAAACAGATCTGACTTCAGTAAGAACATGTAAACATCAACGGCAGAGAACAAAACGGCATCAGCAACAAACCAAGACACCGTTTGTCATTCTTTTTCATTTCCATTGCAAGTGAGAAACACCAGACCAAACTTAATTTGATATGATGAGAATATAAAGACTTTGTGAGCGAGCAGCTCAACTGAATGCACTGGATGGTGGTTTACATTGCTCTCGCCCTCAATAACGATGACCGGGACAGATGTGGTGGGCCAGCGGTATTTTGCGGGCAGGGGCTTGTCACAGTTCCACAGGATAATGATCTAACACAAGAACAAGGAGAGAATATCAGATGCTGAGAAAAATCGCTGGAGTCCACACAACACCTGCTGACTAAAAGAATAGACCAGTGGCCGGGGCCGAATAGGGGGCCTCTGAAGAGGTCTGCAACCCGACCTGTCAGGTTTTGGGCCAGTTTTTCAAGTATGACTTCGGGTTCAAGTCGGATTAGGGTTTGTAATTAATAGTGCTGCCGATTTAAATTGTTAATTTAGTGCGATAAAATATATACAAAATAATGCATAAAAAACATCCGCAATCAATCTGTATGTAAATTCCTTAAGAAATGTTATTATTTTCCTACCAGAGCAATTCAAGCTTAAAGTACATGTAACTTTGTGTTCTTACAATTTGCGATATATACGATATATATATATAATTATTTGAATCATGTGTTATTTATAATGAATTATCTTCATTTGGGGGCCTTTTCAGCAAATATTTATATATACGATTAATTGCGATTAATTTGATCAATTAAACAGCATGTCATGCAATTAATTTGATTACAATTTTTAATTGATTGACAGCCCTAGTAATTAATGAAAAAATAAATAGGTCTACCTAACTTGTTTCGCAGACACACACTTAAGGCCAAAAACATACTCTGCCCAAGTATGTGTACGCAGATGTGATCGCTTGGCCACCGCATTGCAATGCTTAACATGCGTTCTTGCATTACCATGGTGGAAACATACTCTACGCAAGTTTGAAAACACGCATGCTCTGCCATGACAGTTATTGACTTGAAAGAGAAAACACTGTAGAAACAGACAGTTACCACTAGTCTCGCTATAGTGTCTCTTGCGGCAATGCTGAGAATGCAACACGTACTAGGTTACGAATTGCTCTCCGACGCATTTCAAAACGCAACGAGACATGAAACCGAGCTTGCGTGTTTACAAAGTTGCATAGAGTATGTTTCGGCCTTTACTCACAGACATGTGCAAACGGACAAATTAGGGGATATTCAAACAGAACTTGTTAAGGTGCGTGACCTTATTCACAACAGCGCCATCTTTGATTTTTGACGGGAATGACAATGAGGCAGACAGTCTCTTCAATGGGCTGTACTGCAGTTTAAAGTGTTATTGGATCATTCCGCAGACAAAACATTGACATTTTTTTTCCAAGAACATTCAGTAGATAAAAAATCTAGACAACAAAAGTTGTGGAAATCAGATGAGATCTAGGAGCTTTATACAGCTTTATACCGTGGGTGCCATTGAAGAGATGGTAAGTCTCTCTCACAGCCTCGTAGCCATTCCCATTAAAAATCAAAGATGGTGCAACTGTGAATAAGGTCTTTGTAAATGTGCAGGACGGTCTTTCACCGCTGCACTGCATCTCACTGATTTTTCAGCATGTTGCGCAGGACTGCCACATTTTTTTATACACCATGTCAAGTTAAAAAGTGCTTCCATTTTTTTTGAATGCATCTCAAGACATTTTTGTTTCATTCAAGGTTTTTTTTTTTTTTTAGCGTAGGTGTCACAAATATATACCGTTCTAAAGGAGTTCTGGTTCCAAAGAGCACTTCATGTGAATGTTACATTGCTACACATGATTCCAAATTGTTCTGCACCAAGCCAAGTTTCAGCGCTTGATAAAATGTTAGCCAGTGTTTTTTCCTTCTGTTCTGGTGTGCTGAGGGGGCGTCGTACCTTGTTAAAACTGTGGATGTTTACTGTTACTATACTCTTACTAATGTCGTCTACAATGCTTACATCAAATACAGTCTATTGCAACAAATTTACTTTCTTGGAGAAGAAATTTTAAAGAGAGTGAGCAGTTTCATATCTGACTGTACCAAGTTGGGTCAGGTCACACGGTCTTGGGTAGAAGTTAGGTTCGGACTTAATTTTAAGGCAGAACTCTAGGCCTCAGTAAATTTCCAAAGGTGACCTAACATTATTTAAAATATATAAAAATAAATTACTTTATAAAAATGCTAAAAACAAAAACAAAATAAAATGCTAAAAATCAAGTTCTTGCATAGTCCTGCTTTATATAGGTCCCGTTACTGCAATCCTGCATTTTATTTCTTTTTATTTGTTTCATATGAATAATTTATAAAATGAAACTTTGTTTTGCAATTTTCAACGTGCTATACATCCCTTTAATCTACTGACCTTCCTCATTTTTGAGTCCCAAAGGCTGATAACCACTAGAGGCCCTTTTTAGGAACTATGTTGTTAGGAACTAAGGGGCTGTTCACAAATGACATACTGTTTTGTTGCATCTGAGTTGTTTAAGTTGATCTAAACAAATATGCTAGATAGACATATCTGGCCCTTACGACACGTCTCGGGGTATTTTTCAGCAGTATTTTTCAGCATCGTACGCCATGTTAGTTTCTAAAAGTACCAATCAGATGATTCTTGGGGCAGGATAAGCATACTGAGTGTTTGTATTAGTAGCGGTGTATTGGAATTAATTTGACTACAAAATGACTTCTGTTCAATTCTGTTACATCCCCTCTAACTGTTTAAAACGAAAAAATGCGTCCTGATGTTTTTTAAGACTGTAACATTTTTACAGATTTTATTATAGGTTGAGAGTCATACCTGAGCACAGTACTGCGATTTGGCCACAGCCACGAGCAGCTTGAAAATCGGTTGTGACTGAGATACGAGAGGCGTCACTGCATGAATGACGGCTGTAAATTTCTGCTGTGGTTTGACACCTGTGGAGAATAGAATCAATTCAATTAATCCAGATGGAAGGATTGCATGTTGTACAAGGAACACAATATTTAACAACCCATTCAGTTATCATGCTAGTCATAACATCCAACACCTAAATATCATGTTAAAAATACCTGTGCTATTAATTCTCTTTGTCTACATTTGTCTTCAGTTTAAAAATGGTAACCAACCCAGTTACAAACAATGAAACAAAATGAAATACAACTCTTTCCCTTTTTTCTGACAGGCTTTGTGAGAATCACCCACTAGCATGTTTCTTTGGACATGGCACCATGGTAATTCCTTGGTAATCTTGAGGTACCTTGGTGAACCATATAAACACCATGGTATATGAAGATGGTGATTATTCAGTACCACAGTATATATCAAGTTACCATGGTATTATTATCAGATAATAACAGTACCATGGCACTGCCACAGTACTTTGCAAGGTTAAACTGAACTTTGATAGTGTTAGAACGGAGGCCACTCACCGAGTTCGGCATAGAAGAAGGGGAAGTCACCCAGATAGGAGGAGTACTGCGGAAGGGTGAAGAGTCCACCCGGCAGCCGGTTCCACATCAATGTGCTGCGGGCGTTGTGCTGCAACACCCGATCCTGGATGATCTAAAGGGTAATTCCACAAATAACATCAAGCTTCACTGATCTGAAACATTTGGACATGTATCAAATCGAAATTTCTGCAAATAAAGAAACCGCCTTTCATTGTTCAAAGATGGAGTATACAGTTGGAGTCAGAAGTTTACATACAAATATATTTACACTCAGTTTTTCACAATTCCTGACATTTAATCGTAGAAAGCATTCTCTGTCTTAGGTCAGTTAGGATCACTACTTTATTTTACGAATGTGAAATGTCAGGATAATAGTAGAGAGAATGATTTCTTTCAGCTTTTATTTCTTTCATCACATTCCCAGTGGGTCAGAAGTTTACATACACTTTGTTAGTATTTGGTAGCATTGCCATTAAATTGTTTAACTTGGGTCGAACATTTTGGGTAGCCTTCCACAAGCTTCTCACAATAAGTTGCTGGAATTTTGGCCCATTCCTCCAGACAGAACTGGTGTAACTGATTCAGATGTGTAGGCCTTCTAGTTTGCACACACTTTTTCAGTTCTGCAAATGTTCTATCAAATTGAGGTCAGGGCTTTGTAATAGACACTTCAATACCTTGACTTTGTTGTCCTTAAGCCATTTTGCCACAACTTTGGAGGTATGCTTGTGGTCATAGTCCATTTGGAAGACCCATTTGCGACCGAGCTTTAACTTCCTGGCTGATGTCTTAAGATGTTGCTTCAATATAGCCACATTTTCCTTCCTCATGATGCCATCTATTTTGTGAAGTGCACCAGTCCCTCCTGCAGCAAATCACCCCCACAACATGATGCTGCCACCCCCATGCGTCACGGTTGCAGGCCTCACCTTTTTTCATCCAAACATAACAATGGACATTATAGCCAAACAGTTCAATTTTTGTTTCATCAGACCAGAGGACATTTCTCCAAAAAGTACAATCTTTGTCCCCATGTGCACTTGCAAACTTTAGTCTGGCTTTTTTTATGGCGGTTTCGGAGCAGTGGCTTCTTCCTTGCTGAACAGCCTTTCAGGTTATGTCAATATAGGACTAATTTTACTGTGGATATAGATACTTCTCTACCTGTTTCCTCCAGCATCTTCACAAAGGTCCTTCGCTGTTGTTCTGGGATTGATTTGCACTTTTCGCACCAAACTGTGTTCATCACTAGGAGATGAAATGTGTTTCCTTCCTGAGCAGTATGATGGCTGCATGCTCCCATGGTGTTTATACTTGCGTACTATTGTTTGTACAGATGAACGTGGTACCTTCAGGCATTTGGAAATTGCTCCCAAGAATGAACCAAACTTGTGGAAGTGCACAGTTTATTTTCTGAGGTCTTTTGATTTCCCCACAATGTCAAGCAAAGAGGCACTAGGTTTAATGGTAGGCCTTAAAATACATCCAAGGTTACACCTATCAGAAGCTAATTGGCTAATTGACTAAAGGCTTGACATCATTTTCTGGAATTTTCCAAGCTACTTAAAGGCACAGTTAGCTTAGTGTATGTAAATTTCTGACCCACTGGAGTTGTGATATAGACAATTAAAAGTGAAACAATCTGTCTGTAAATAACTGTTGGAAAAATTAGATTTCGTGTCATGCACAAAGTAGATGTCCTAAATGACTTGCAAAAACTATATTTTGCTAATATTAAATCTGTGGAGTGGTTAAAAAATGACTTGTTTTAATGACTTGTTCTATGTAAACTTCTTACTTCAACTGTATATATAGTGCAACTAGCTTATTTTTTAGCACAAGACAGTTCGGTGTAAACGACTGCTAACTGCCATAAACATATGGCCAGCTAGAATGGAACTATGTCACAGATCCACCCTTCAACACCTGACCTGGGTGTCCTCTTACACTCTAACAGCAATCCAGAACATCTCTAAGCTGCAACGCTTCCACAAGGTAAAATGGTATGAAATCAGAGCCCGAGACTGGCGGTGTAGCTCCACATTCACTCAGGAATAACTCTCGACATGATTGATTGGCCAGACAAAACTGTCCAATTCCAATCTATATGACTGGCCACTGTATACTCTGTCTTTTATTAGATTCAGTCTACTGGGAGACTCAAAAGGGTTTTTGTAACATTATTCAGAGGTAGGGAAGCATTGGAGCTATGAAATGGAATGGGTAAACAATATAAAGACTGTCAAGAATACTGTATGTCCAGGTCATATTTCAACCCAAAATCAAAAAGAAAGAAATAGGTTTATTTTGCACACAGAGAGTGAATCTTATTTTACAGACTATTACGATTTTAGTCAATGTGACATTATGTAAATAAAAAAAAAAATAAATCTCACTCCACTTTTAAGTAATGAGAATAAGTCATTTTAATCCAATACGCTGTCAAATTCCGTGAAAATCTCTTCAGAGTCCGCTAGCTGTCCGTTCTGTGCGCTGAAAAAAAAAATCTGGTGTTTGTACACAGCCCTGGCTCTGTAAATGGGAAAATAAACAAAGCTGATCGGACCGATTAACACAATACTATTGTGCGTGCAAGAATTTGGGGGGCGGAGCTTCTGAAGGAGCACTGAAGGGAGGGGTGTCTTTGTTTGGCTGTTGAGTTCAAATATCAACAGTCTCTCAGGAATCACTTACTCCACCTTTAAATTTGAAAAAATAAATAAACAAATAATTATAATTAATTTAATAATATTATAACAATAATAATTATTATTATATAATATAATTATATTATTAATTTATTATAAATATTTATGTATTATTATTAGGGCTGTCAATCGTTTACAATTTTTAATCAAATTAATTACATGACATACTGATTAATTAATCAAATTAATCACAATTAATCGCATCATTTTCTGTTGAGAGTGGCCCCAAATAATGATAATTCATATTAATAATGCATAATAATTCTAATATTTATATATATAATATGTATAATATCTATAATAAAAATATAACGCTGATTGAAATTCAGTTTTAAATAAATTGCATTATCGTCGCAGATGAATAAAGCATTGATTATACAATATAAAAAGTGGCTTAAGCACTCAATATATTGTTATATCTTTGAACAAGCCTACAGCTGACAGCAATCTGTTTTACACTGAGTTAGTCAATGCAACCATGATTAATTCTGTTAATTTTTTTAATGCGTTATTTTTTATATAATTAATTGCACTAAATTAATGCGTTAAATCGGCAGCCCTAATTATTACTTTTCAAATTAATAAATAAATAGGTATTAATATTATTATAATGATGATGACAAATTATTACAGTGCTTGCAAGGCAGAATATTGATATTCCTCAGTCATTCTGGGGTGCATTTCCCAGAAGCATCATTAGCCAACTATGGTCGCAAGCTCCATCGTTACCAAGATAGTTCAACGATTTGGTGTTTCCCGAAACCGCAGTTCCAACGAACATTCGCAAACAGCATCGCAAAGTGATGTGGTTGGAACTACAGCTCTTTACCTATGGTTAGAAGCATAGTTCCTTGTTGGTTTGCTGTGTGGACATCATTTGACATCGCTGAGGCTTCTATATTTTCATTCCATATATATCTTTCATTCTGTCAAGACTTTGGCCACATTTACATGCATTTATGTAAACGATTTTTCCCCTTTTTCCTCCCAATTTGGAATGCCCAATTCCCAATGTGCTTTTTTTTATTAAGTCCTTGTGGTCGCATAGTGATTCGCCTCAGTCTGGGTGGCGGAGGACGAATCACAGTTGCCTCCGTGTCTGAGACCGTCAACCCGCGCATCTTATCATGTGGCTTGTTGAGCGCGTTGCCACGGAGACATAGCATGTGTGGAGGCTTCACGCCATCCACCGCGGCAACCACACTCAACTCACCACGCGCCCCACCGAGAACGAACCACATTATAGCGACCACGAGGAGGTTACCCCATGTGACTCTACCCTCCCTAGCAACCGGGCCAATTTGGTTGCTTAGGAGACTTGGCTGGAGTCACTCAGCACTCCCTGGGATTCGAACTAGCGCACTCCAGGGGTGGTAGCCAGCGTATTTTACCACTGAGCTACCCAGGCCCTGCGAATGCAGCCTTTTAAGAGTTTAAAGCCTGTTAACAGAGTGCTTTATCACACACAGCTTTTATAAGTTTATGTTAACGTATAAATGCCGTTAATATGTTTGTTAACATGTCCAGTGCGCATGTGCGTATGCTCAAGTGCATCGGGGAACACCAAAGTTTATACTGTAGATGGAACCCAATCTATTGCAGTGCAAATCTGTCACATTACAAAGTGCATGCCACTTTTGTGTCTTCTGCAGCTTTCTCACATTAAACGGCTTTCTGGTGTACATGTAAATGAGCCACTATAATTTAATATTTGTGCCACCCCTTGTGTAACATCATTAATGACAGCTCAACCAACGTGGTTCGACCGATGGATGTGCAACATTATTTCTATGTTTCGGGAACTAGTTGTGACCAGCTAGTTCATTTCTACAATGATGCATCATACTATGGTGGTTACACAGTGAGTTATGCCGCTGTATGGGAAACACACCTCTAGTTAGGGTTTGTTCTAAGTATTAAAGGTCTACAATTAATTCAGCCCAAACCACTTAACATCTTTGGTTTAAGTTTGAAAAAAATTGACCTTATATTGATAGAAAGTTCACCATTAAAAACTGACATCATAGAAATAATCATAATATTTGCATACTGAATTGCAATTGGTCTTCTAACGTTATTTTTGATTACTTAATTTTGATTGAGTAACATAACAATGGCAAAGTGGGCATGTCATGCACACTTGAATTTTCAGGAAGCTAGTATTTGTCGTACAGCTGTTATTTTATGATGATTTTGATAAATCAGTGAGTTGGGAGAGGGTGATTGTCATTACTGTTTTAGAGTAATGAGAATCTAATGAAAATCCTCATTGAGAATAATGGCAATTACAAACAAACTCATAAGTAAAACATTCGGACACTTTCTCTTTACGGTAATGAGAAGGAAATTTTTTCGCATTACGATAATGAGAATTGAGAGGGAATATTGTCATGAAAATAAATGTAAAAAATTGGAATGGCCCTAAAAATAGATTTCTTTACGCAAAACATAATTTAGATTTTTTTCGTTTGATTCTGGAGTGAAATATGACCCAGGTTTTGGTAAGATTCGTCCGAACAGTCATTAGATCTTAATGGCTGCACGCCTTGATAATGGTGAGTGATGTTAATTGATCGAGAAATCGCTTACCTCCAATGTAGTGAGCACGATTTTCTCTACAGAAGAGAAGTAGGCCTCCCAAAGGAACTGTGTCTGCTGGCGGAGAGATAGTATGCGATCTTGATGGATGGAACGGACTGTAGATGGAATCTGTGAGAAGACAGCCTTGTGATATTGTGTTTTCAAATTGACAAGCCTTTTCAATCTGATATATACAGGTTAAAATAACATTTTACCATTCGATAGAGCATGCATTTATAGTCTCTGCATTTATAGTCATTGAAGGAACTATTCCAAGTTAAATACAAGTTTAAACTGAACTGAAAAACTCATGCCGGGTGTTGGGGAGTAATTAACTAAAAGTAGCGACTCTAAACTTTATGATATATAATCTTGTCACTCTATTTGTTGTAACCATGAATGTAGAACACATAGTTAATTTTGTGGTTACTATAGTTTTACAACAAACACCATGGTTAAACTGGTTATTGTAGTAAAACGATGATTGTGAAGGGAATGTCACCCACACAAACACAACTGTCAGCTGATATTATTGAATTCTTCAATTAAAACTTCTGAATGCAGAATTCAATAATATCATCCGATTGTTACATATCTAAAAATGTTTTCTTCTTTAAATAGCATCAATGAAGTTAGCTACTTTTTGTAAGTAGTTTGTAGTGTAGCTAACTAGTACTTTAACTACTTTAATGAGTTGCTTGTATCTTGGGAAGCTGCAGTTTCAAAGTAGCTTCCCCAACACTGATCATGTCATTCCAAACCTGTATACTATTATTTTTCCAGTAAAATACAAATAGAGAAATTTCGAGGAATGCTCACACTCCTCTTTTCCATGCAATGACAGTTTATGACTTAACTACATTAATTTTTAATGTAAACTAGTGGTCGACCAATATGGGTTTTTCAATGGCCGATATCTGAATTGCCGATGCCAAAATCGATATCTAGAGAGCAGGATGGCCGATATAAATACAGATAAACAAAATACAATTTAACAACAGCAAATCAAATGTACATAAAATTTCCAAAGTGAAACAAACACTTATTTTATGCAATATTTTCTCAAATTTGCATTAACTTGAAAAGAAAATACCTTGGATTGTCTAAGTGAACACGGTTATCGGACGATGCCGATAAATCACAAACGTGCCAAATATCGGCCGATTATTCGGCCTGGCCGATGTTTCGATCCATCACTAATGTAAACTAATTCTAATACTTAAACAAGTACTTGATTTTTGTAATCTGATTATGTAATCCAGATCACACGTAATCTATTACTACTCAACACGGAACTTCTGGAATATTTCTTTAATTAGGCAATAAGCAGGCAAGAGTAAATAAACAGAACTACTGCATACAGTACCACTGAAAATACCTTGGGCCTTGCTTAGTCTTTCAAGAGTACTGTTCCAGTATTTACACAACCAACTGAGAGCATAAGTCTCAACAGGTGTGTGCATTTATTAAAAAACTAATCATTTTTAAACACAAACACCCCTTGAGGTAGATTTCCATTATGAATATATCTGGATGATTCGCCTCAGACTTTTTTGAGAGAGTCAGAGCCATGGGCACGGGAGCATATTAAATGTAGAAATGTGCTACTGCGCACTGACAGAAGCTGTCACTCTCCTGGCCCCAAAGTGCCTTTGAGCCACGGCTGTTAAAAGGTGAGGGCAAGAGGTCCCATTTCAATTAATAGGCAACATGTTTTTGCTCTCAGTGTTAAAGTCTCTCGGGGTCTTTAGACCATCAGTGATCATCACAAGCTTGTGCCCGGGAAATTATCATGTGACATTAGACAGATTTAATTTGTGCACAATGAATAAACATGAAGACTAAACGAAAACATGGTTATGCTGCCTTGTTTTTACGTATTTGTACTTTATTGTTTTTCAATAGATTTTAAAAACAATAACTGACACCTACTTATAACACAATCATCGCAAAAAAGTAAATAACTAAATAACAATAAATAAAATAGGTATAATTCTCATGTACGTATATGCAAAATGACTCATACTTGTGCTTACCTCTATTTTCATATTATCCATACTTTTAAGTACTTTCAGGTAAGCCTACTTAATTTGTCTTCAGATAAACTTCAGAATTCCAATAACCTACAACTTAGAAGTTATTTGTCTAGTTAGAATGGACAAGTTAAAACAATTAAACTTGCATGCTTTAATAGTATTTATGTAGTTATAAATCAATAGTAAAAAGATAAATAGGGTAATAGGACAAATATATTAAATTCTGGAAAATGAACGTAAAAATTATATGCAAAAATCAATAATAAAACGGTAAAGTGAATTACAAATGTAAATAGAACAGGAAGTTTGGAAAGACACCCTATCAGATATTTGGAAGGAATGTTCTTGGAAAATACAACATCACTTTAAGACACCAGAGATTCAATCATAATATGATGCTCATAGTACAGCAGAATGTTGGTGTAACTGTGAAGAATGTCAGGCAAATCATACTCATATACTATATTTACGCCCAGCTCTAAAAGAATATTGGACTGTAAATATGGGCTGAAAAATATCATTTTGAGTAAACTGCCAAATAAAGGCAAATTTGCATAGTAATGCAATACAATTTATAAAATAATAAGATAAAATAATAAAATTTACTTAAAATTCCATAATGCATTTTTTTCATATAAAAATACAACAGAAATAAAAAGAAAAATGTAAAAAATAATACATTTTATATATATATATATATATATATATATATATATATATATATATATAAAAATTTATAAAATTATACAATTTATCCACACTGAATGCAAAACTGCTGCACAACAGGGCAAAAATCACAGCCAATCAGAAGGTATTTAATGTTTAATATACAGCTATGTGGAACCAGATTTTGAAACAATTAGGGCTGGGTATTGATACAGATTCGATTCTGATTCATAAGGTCTCGATTCGATTCATATGGGTATATTTCAGATATAATGTCCCTTTTGGTTACATTTGAAAGAAATTCTCTCCCAGCTAATCCTGTTAATTATACAAGGGACCTTCAAACTAGGTAAATTAAGAACATTTTAATTTGACTAATTATATTTTATTAGTTTTTCACCATTTTGGTCACATTTTAGCTTTTTAAAAATAAACAAATCCATGTATTCAATAAACCAATATGATAACATATTGCAAATATTATATTTTGTTGCATCTTTATTGTTTAATTGCATAAATGTACTATTTACAAATATTTACATTGATTTGTTGAACACATGCTAAAAATGGTTACTGTCTCTTTAAGAAATCCAGCATTTCTATAAAGGAGCGCATGTTAATGAGAGAAACTCGACTTTGGACACACATTACAGAGAACAACTTTTACGGTCAACACACAGTGAAAGGATCTCGTTGCTGAATACTTCACAACTATACAAAAAAATTACTGGTGAGTGAAATCTGAACATTTACTGAGGGGTTACTGTAGCATGTAGTCGTGATATAGAGTAGTGGGTGGCAGACATACCTGTAGCAGTAGTCTCTCATCTCCAATGACTGCAGCCGTACGCCAGTCAATAATCTCGGAGAAGGGCAGCTCCCAGCCATTACTGAGCATCACGGGTATGCAAGCGGCCTGCGCACACAAAGAGACACGTTAAAACAGTCTGAAGAAAAACATAAAGCAAGCGTCATTAATTGTTCTTCAGAGCATCTCGAGCACTGGGAATCTGGTAGAGACGGAAGGGAACACAAAGCTTAAGAACCAAAGCCTCACGGGTCATAACAACGGAAAGAGAATGAGAGATAACAATCAACGACGGAGACAAGAGACCAATTCACAATGTGATATAGCAGAAAATAAATAGGCTTGATATTTTAATGCTTTTTGACAATATTCAATATATACTGTATATATTCTACCAGAGAATCTATCATTTCAACCAAACAGCTGCTGTTGCCAAGTAGATTCTAAATGTTTGAGATGAGAAGTTACAGTAAAAATCAAGTATGTTTCAGGCATGTTTTCCACACAGTGTTCACTAAATGAACACAAAGTAGTATTGTATTTAATATCTTTTAATGATATGCTGCAATATAGCAATGCAGAGAAATAAAAAGCAATGCTTACCAACTTATATTTGACTTAAACATATTTTAGAGAGACTCCAGTGAGCATTATTTGAGTGAGCAAATAGCTGAATCAGAGTTTTGAATTGATTCATTGAAAGTGGGAGTTTCACAGACATGAATCTAATTTGCCTCTAACTTCCCTCAATGTTTGCTATTGGAGTTTAAATCAGAGACACTTTTAAAACAACTACAATTAACTTGACTTCCCAAAGATCCTTCATTGTACTAAGGCTTTGGTCTTATTAAAAGCCTCATTGTATAACTTTCATGATTGTTTCCACTATAATTCAGTGCTAAATCATGAATTGCACTGTGACATGTCTATAAAGAATGTTTAAGTCACACCTGTGGCTCAGTGATGTATAAACATGCCATAGAACAGCTGTCTCAGACCTATTTTACCATGATATTGTCCTAGTGAAGACAAAACCAGTAAAAGATGTTTCAAACTCTGCACTAATTACCACTAATACCAACCGATATGCAAATTAGAAAGCGGGCAGTCATTAGATAATATAAACAATAGGCCATCTGTGTATTGTTGTCTCTTGGTCTGGTACTACTTTAGGAACAACTGACAATGGACAATTTACAGCTGAATAGAGAACATATTTCACAATGGAAATACACAGCTGCTTTAATGTGCATTTTACTGCAGAATTCATAGCACTTATTTCATCATTTGACCAATAGCAGTCAGTATTCACTTAAGAAGAGTACCACAGTAATACCATGTTTTTTAGACACGGTACAATGGTAATACCATTTTTTTGGACATTTACTTTAGTAATGCCATGTTTTTATGTACAATAGTAATCCCATGTTTTCAACATAGTACTATAGTAATACCTTGTTATTATACACAATGGTAATAATACTGTGTTTTTTGGACATGCACCATAGTAATATAATTTATTTGGACATGTATAATGGTAATAAGTGGTCGACCGATATGCGTTTTTTTAATGGTCGATGCTGATGCCGGTATCCAGAGAGCAGGGTGGCTGATAGGCCGATACAATGCCGATATATCACACAATTTAATATAGTAAATAACAAACATAAAATTGCTAAAAAATAATCATAAACTCTTATTTAGCACTATATTTACTCAATTTCACACAAAACTAAAAAAATATTGTATTTTAGATGGTAGATAGCAGTTTCTTCAGATTTTCGTTTAGTCATCAAATTTTAGTAATTTATTTGCACATGAAGAAATTGTTAATATATTAGGAAGAAGGAAATAACAGTACACCCAGTAGTCTAGAAATCATGGATGGCATGTCCACATTAGCAATCGCATTTTCTAAAAAAATACAGAATCAAACCAATTGTACATACAGTGCATAGTGAATAAGACATTTACTTATAGCACATGTGAAACGCTTTTACCTTGTGCTGCATCCGAAAATGTAGACAGCTGACTTGCTACCTTGCCGCCTAATCAGTTAATGGCTTAACTGACATCTGTCTTGATTGATTGGAACTCTTAAGGAAACTGGTCTCCGAACAGTTTGAAAAGCACCTTATTTTCATCCTACCGCCATATACAGCCTCCAGAGGCAGCATTTTCCTGGTTTCGGACGCAGCTTTGAAGCTGCACTCACGCACTCGTGCGGATCCAGCTATCTCCTGACAGTTTACACAGCCTGGATCACCTGCTTGAACTGTCATCATGATTTGTGAATCAGTGGAACTTTTGATCCTGATTCTGAAGTTTTTGATTCTGGCTGATAGAATACACGCTTCAGAGGAAGATATTATGATGAGCGCTTGACAGGAAGAAAACGCTGTATTTTCGTGAGGTTTGTGAATGACATCTGTTTAAATGAGATATCTGTAAATTTGCAAATGGTATATAATACAAGTTTTATTGATATTTGCTTTTTATCATTAGAAAAGTTACAGGGAACTTTTGATGAGAGGCTTTTAGAATACGTGCTTTAGAGGTAAATAAATGAGCGCTCCACATGATGCTGGATCTGCTGAAATTGTGTGAGGTTGGTTTATTACATCTGTTTAAATGAGATTGCATATTTGCAGATGGTATATGATAATAGTGTGGGGATGGGGGTGTGGTTGTGTGTCTGTCTGCGGGAGAGAGGGAGTGGTGTGGCTCGTCAAGCTGGTTGGCATAATTTCTAACAGCTGTTTCTCATTACAGTGATGGTGGAGAGAGACCTTAAAAACAGCCAAACACGCCAGAGAAGGGAGAGAGAGAGAACCTAACCTGAGTCGAGTGTGCCGCGTTGGCATCTGTTATCCATTGAGTGTTTGATCTATGAGTGTTACTAAGAAGTTTACGTTTATTTTGAGTGTGTTAAATTGTTGAAGTGAGTGAAAGCACCAAAGGAGAGTACACACGCTGTACAGAGAGGCCCTTATCGCCATCCTGAGCGCACAAAAAAGGCAGTTCAGGAAGAATTAGAATCAATGCTCGAGATGGGCGTAATAGAAGCATCGCACAGTGATTGGGCCAGCCCGGTGGTTCTGGTACCTAAGAACGACTGTACAGAGAGGCCCTTATCGCCTTCCTGAGCACACAAAAAAAGGCCGTTCAGGAAGAATTAGAATCAATGCTCGAGATGGGCGTAATAGAAGCGTCACACAGCGATTGGGCCAGCCCGGTGGTTCTGGTACCTAAGAATGATGAAATGGTTCGATTCTGTGTGGACTATTGGAAAATGAACATTGTGTCCAAATTTGACGTGTACCCAATGCCCCAGACTGACAAACTGCTCGATCAGTTGGGCGCGGCTCAATTTTATTCAACACTGGATTCAACAAAGAGACCTTAAAAACAGCCAAACATGCCAGAGCAGGAAGAGAGAGAACGAGTCGAGTGTGCCGTGTTGGCATCTGTTATGCATGGAGTCTATTTGAGTGTTACTAAGAAGTTACTAAGAAGTTTACATTTATTTTGAGAGTATTCAATTGTTGAAGTGAGTGAAAGCACCAGAGAAGAGTGCACACGCAATACAGAGAGGCATAGAAATAAAGAGCCTTATCTGACTGGATCACTGCTCCCATCTCCTCCTCCTCATCCACAAACATTGAGTGTGTTACTCTGGTGCCAAAACCCAGGAGAAGATCAAGGAATGCAATCATAATGGAATCGTCACCACTGGACAAAGTGATAAAAACCCTTGCCAGCATCCAGCAGAACCAACACCAAGCCCTCGTTGAGCTACGGCTGGAGCAGGAACAGCATTTCCAACTTCTGCTCCAGGCCCAAACGGAGGACCAACAGGCGTTCCGGAGCCTGATCAGACAATAGAGAGTTGCTGCTGTGGCCCCGGAGCCCACCCTGGCTGTCCCACCAGTCACCCTAGCCAAAATGGGGCCAGCTGACAATCCTGAAGCCTATCTCGACCTCTTCGAGAAGACGGCCGAGATGTGGGGATGGCTGCCTAACCAGTGGGCCTGACTGGTACTTCTACTCTCCAGGGAAGCTCAGCTTGCGGCCCAACAGCTTCCCGCAGCCAATCTCCACGTCTATGCTGACTAAAATAAAACTATCATGCAGCGGGTCGGCCAGAGCCCCAAACAGAGCTGTTAGCATTTCTGCTCACTGAAGCTGGGAAAACATGGCCACCCGTTCACGCAGCAGCTCCGGGACACCTGCCGGAAGTGGTTGCTGACGGGTGAACCCACGGTGCCCAGGACATCGTGGACCAGGTGGTACCGGAACAGTTAGTCTCCAAGCTGCCCGTGGTATGTCCGAGTGGGTCCAGTGCCACCGTCCGGCGTTGCTGGAGGAAGCTTTCCAGCTGGCAGAAGATTTCATGACGGCGCTTCCAGGAGGCAGTGAACCGGAGTCTCTCTCTCTCTTCTCTCTCCTATTCCCAAACCCCACCCCACCCCTGCCCGTCCTCATTCCATCCCATCCCTGCCCTCAGGAGACTGGTCCTCTGCCCAGGTTTCTTCCCCAGTTAGGGGGGTCTTCCCCCCTGCCTGTGTCTCTTGCTAACCCTGTCGCTCTCTGCTAACCCTCCCAGATTGGTGAACTGATACCTGATCCGTATAAAAGCTTCAGTATCGGAGCCGATACCGATCCAGGTATCGGATCGGTGCATCCCTATTATGAATGTGGATTCATAGATTTGGGGATTTAGGAACTAAGGGGCAAATTCTTTTTCACACAGGCCCAGTTAGTACTGGATAACTTTTTTGCTTCAATAAATAACAGTATCATTTAAATACTGTATTGTATGTTTACTCAGATTGCCTTTTTTATATTAGATTTTGTTTGAATTTTTGAAAATGTAGTATGAGATATACACAAAAACAATACTTGCAAATACTTTTTCACAGCACTGTAAATACAGACCAACACAGCACAGCCGCTGAGAGCTAAGGCTGTGATGTGCTCTGAGAGAGAGATTTAAATGCACATATGCATCATAAAAGCCCAGAAAACCTTGGCCATTCAATCCTCAACACCCACACGATTCAAAACACAATACATAATGGCCTGTGGAGTTAAGCCTCACATCTGCTCAACATTAGACAACCTGAGAGAGCACAGTCGCACTCCCACACAATAGACAGCTATTGACATTATTATGACATAAGCATCGCAGAAAAGTGGCCTTTATGACTAAAGATAGATTTGGTGACGTGACTTAGAATTTTTTGTATTTGCCCATAGGAATTAAAAATCACGAATGTGATCTATTTAATATTTAAATTGCTTCTCCTAGACAGCAATGAGCTCAAATGGCAAGCAAATTAGCTTGAATTTAAAATGAAAAGCTTACTTTTGTAATTATATGTATTTTTCAAATAATATTTATAATAAGATGCTCCTTTGCTCCCTATTTAGTACTTAACCTCCAGTGTGCTGTCTGTCTGCACTGGTCTCAGAACAGTTAGAAATGCACTGTATGTACATCCTTACTCCATATAAAGCCCCTGAAAACTATTTTTTTCCTAATGTGATAATGAAAAGTAAATATAGGATTTCTAATGAAAACCTTGTGCTATTGTACACATTAGTGTACATTGTGTTTAGCAACGTGGTGTTTCACGATGTTTCACTCAAATTGTACAAATACTGTATTTAGGTTATGTCGGATGAAACTAGAAACTCTAATCTTTTGACTCAAACAGGTTTCAATGTAAAAAATGAATTGGGTTTCTTACCGAATGCTGGTTGTGACTGTTTTGTTGGCTGTGATCGGCGCCATGTTGTTTTGTCACATGACTCCGTGCATCGAAAGTTTAACCCTTTACTGACAGCACAGAGTTTTCTGAATTGAGATCAGTCAGTTAAAACCAAATGAAATTATGTGTTGCATATAGCGAAGCCAAAATACAACATACACGCATGTGTATGCAGGGGTTGCACAAGGATATGTATGTATATACACACACACACAGTTGAAGTCAGAAGTTTACATACACCTTAGCCAAATACATTAAAACTCATTTTTTCACAATTCCTGCCATTTAATCATAGAAAACATTCCCTGTCTTAGGTCAGTTAAGATCACTACTTTAAGAATGTGAAATGTCAGAATAGTAGAGAGAATGATTTATTTCAGCTTTTATTTCTTTCATTACATTCCCAATGGGTCAGAAGTTTACATACAATTTGTTAGTATTTGGTAGCATTGCCTTTAAATTGTTTAACTTGGGACAAACATTTTGGGTAGCCTTGCACAAGCTTCTCCCAATAAGTTGCAGGAATTGTGGCCCATTCCTCCAGACAGAACTGGTGTAAGTGAGTCAGGTTTGTGGGCCTCCTTGCTCGCATATGCTTTTTCAGTTCTGCCTACAAATTTTCTATCAGATTGAGGTCAGGGCTTTGTGATGGCCATACCAATACCTTGACTTTGTTGTCCTTAAGCCATTTTTCCACAACTTTGGAGGTATGCTTGAGGTCATTGTCCATTTGGAAGACCCATTTGCGACCAAGCTTTATTATTACGGCTGATGTCTTGAGATGTTGCTTCAATATATCCAAATAATTTGCCTTCCTCATGATGCCATCTATTCTGTGATGTGCACCAGTCCCTCCTGCAGCAAAGCACCCCCACACGATGCTGCCACCCCTATGCTTCACAGTTCGGATGGTGTTCTTCAGCTTGCAAGCCTTACCCTTTTTCCTCCAAACATAACGATGGTCATTATTGCCAAAATGTTCCATATTTGTTTCATCAGAACAGGGGAAATTTCTCCAAAAAGTAAGATTGTTGTCCCAATGTGCACTTGCAAACTGTAGTCTGGCTTTTTTTTTCGAGCATTGGCATCTTCCTTGCTGAGCAGCCTTTCAGGTTATGTTGATATAGGACTCGTTTTACTGTGGATATAGATACTTGTCTACCTGTTTCCTCCAGCATCTTCACAAGGTCATTTGCTGTTGTTCTGGGATTGATTTGCACTTTTCTCACCAAACTACGTTAATCTCTAGGAGACAGAATTCGTCTCCTTCCTGAGCGTTATGATGGCTGTGTGGTCCCATGGTGTTTATACTTGCATACTATTGTTTGTACAGATGAGCGTGGTACCTTCAGGCATTTGGAAATTGCTCCCAAGGATGAACCAGACTTGTGGAGGTTCACAATTTTTTTTCTGAGGTCTTAGCTGATTTCTTTTGATTTTCCCATGATGTCAAGCAAGTTTGAAGGTAGGCCTTAAAATACATCCACAGGTACACCTCCAATTCAGTAGACCTACTATCAGAAGCTAATTGGCTAACTGTCTAAAGGATTGAAATAATTTTCTGGAATTTTCCAAGCTGCTTAAAGGCACAGTTAACTTAGTGTATGTACACTTCTGACCCACTGGAATTGTGATGTTGTCAATTAAAAGTGAAACAATCGGTCTGTAAAACAATTGTTGGAAAAATTACTCGTGTCATGCACAAAGTAGATGTCCTAAACGACTTGCCAAATCTATAGTTTGCTAATATGAAATCTGTGGAGTTGTTAAAAATGAGTTTTAATGACTTCAACCTAAGTGTATGTTAACTTCTGACTTCAACTGTGTGTGTATATTATATATATATATATATATATATATATATATATATATATATATATATATATATATATATACACACACACACGCACTAAATTGAAAATGTCTCTTTGATGCTTGCATTTATTTCTTTAAAGGAATATAGTTTATTCCCAATGCTGCTACATACATTTTATATAGTTTTTCCAGCAGAAGTGCTTGGCAAGGGGTGAAAAGTTGGGAAGATGCAGTTTGTGATTGATTTTCTCAAAAAAACGAAAGCCCTCTATCGTAACTGGTTGGACAGTTTCTTCATTTGGTATGAGCTCTACAATTTAGGTTTCATAATTCAGTATACGCAATGATAAAATCACATTCAGTTGATAACATATAGTCAATGCCAATCTTGTTAAACCCATAAATAAATGCATTGCAGGCAGATGCATAGGCAAAACAATGGGAAAAAAAATAGTAAAGGCCTGCACTGTCAGCTTGCAAATATTTATTAGTTTACAGGGTTTCGGTCAAAGAACAGAAACAGAGAAGGTTAATGGTGGTTGACCTCTTCCTACCAGAGTAAACTGAACATCTTTTACATTAAAGCTTTAGTCTCAAGTCTCAAGTATTTATAAAGTACTTTCAAACTTCACTGTAGAACCACTGTGCTGAACATTAAAAGAATAAAGGAATAGAAACAACCATAAAATGACATCACACCATAGCAATAAAACAAGAAAACAATGAAGAAAAAAAACATAAAATCACAACACACAGTCTCCATCAAGCATTAAAAGCCAGTGAAAATAAAAACGTTTTTAAGTACACTTTAAAAATAGAGATAGTAGTGGAGGATCTAATATCAAGTGGTAGACCATTTCACAACCTCGGACCAGCAACAGAGAAAGCACAATCCCCTTTGAGCTTTAAGCGTGACCTGGGGACAGTAAGCACTAATTGATTGGCAGATCTTAACGATCTACATGAAGAATGGAAATTTATGAGCTAAGTGATTTAACCAGGGGCCATACCATGAACTGCTTTAAAAACAAATAGCAGGACCTTCCATTGAATCCTTGCTACCAATGTAGCAAGGCCAATATAAGAGAAATGTGGTCCCTCCTCTTAGCATTTGTGAGAAGCCTAGCAGCCGCATTTTGGACTAGCTGCTACCGTGACATAGATGCCTAACTAGTTCCCAGATAAAGGGCATTACAGTAGTCCAGGCAGAGAAGATAAAAGCATGTACAACTCACTCCAGATCACTAACAGATAAAATCGATTTCAGTTTGGCAATGGCTTGAAGTTGATAAAAACAGTTTTTCACAACAGCCTTAATCTGCTTGTCAAATTTAAGAGGTGAATCAAAAACTACTCCCAAATTTGTTACTTGGGTTTGCAAATTAGCAGCCCATGGACCTAAGCCATTTATAGTATCTACACAACATAAATTAGATCCAAACATAATCTCTGTCTTCTTATTTAATTGGAGAAGATTTCATCCCATCCAACTTTTAATCTCTTCAAAATAGATCCCTGAAGAACACCACAAGTAACGGGTACTGTGGAAGAAGGAAAATCTCCAACCCTAACCGAAAAAGATCTACCCTCAAGGTAGGATGGAAACCATCTTAAAACTGTACCTTGTAACCCGACAAGGCGACTAATGAGAATCGCATAGGTTATTGTGTCAAATGATGTACTGAGGTACAATAAAATTAAGCAGCATGATTACCTGAATCACCAATTAGTAACAGGTCATTAGCAAAGCTTTATGTAAAACAATTTTTATTGAACCTCCCATGACAGCAAAAACATGCAAGGACAGTAAGTTCCTCACGTTCTTTGAGACGCTATTGTGTTTGCTAAATCACACTTTTGCGATGTGAATTCATGTCATTCATAAAAACGATTTCATCACTGTTCTGCATAGATGTTAAAAGCATCTATAAAAGCCAGTCTGGTGCCTTCATTGTATGCCTTTTCATGGGCGTGGATTTTGATAATTGTGAATGAACATGCTCACGCCCCTATTTACGAATGTTTGGAATTCACTAACATACACACATTTAACGAACAAATCTGGGGTGCACGTAGCATGTGTGAATCCAGAGGAAAGGATTCAGGAAGATCCATTTATTGCGTAAATTACTCCCAATTTACTCATATATTTACGAAAGTTTCATTAATGAGGCCCATTGTCTGCAAAGAACATAAATACTCTGAATATAGGTAGCATCAATTTTGGAAAGACCTTTTCAGTGTCGAATTAGCTGAACGATCAACACCAATTTCAACAACAGTGCAACCCTTTGAAGAACCTATTCTGTATGTCTATCCCTCACAGCCTTGTTTTTATTTCTGCCACTACTCTGAATATGGTCTATAGTTGAGAAACTCTGAACTTGAACACAAAGTCAAGCTGTTTGATTCCTCAATGTGGGCACTGCAATGATGGGAGGGAGGCAGTGTGTGTGGAAGAACTGGATGTGACTGCTAAAGTGTCTTCCGTTGGCTTGCAGCACTGGCGATGGAAACAAACGGGGAAAATTTACCTGCAGAGCTTCCAGGAAACGAAAAGAGCCAAGGCGACGTCCTCTCGGCACTAGACAGAATGTGGAGTTGTGTAACATTTCTTTATAGTCATACCTGCAGAGAAAGCAGAGGAAGCACATATTACACTGTGGCAAGCAAACATCCTGGACCAGAAAAACAGTTGGCGCCAATTCCATTTGTACAGAAACAGAATTATTGCTCATCCTAAACTTGCACTGATCAAGACTAAAGTGCCTCAGTGACTCACAAGCAAAATGCATGAGTTGAGATGCTCAGATGTTTTGTTGTCTTTATAAATTCGGGTTCTTTAAATAAGGACTTGCAGGAGAACAGACAGTCAAAAATGGCAATTTCTGGCACCAACTGAAGTCTATTCAGCGCCTTTATTTAGTGGTCTTCAAACACTCTTAATTGCATGTTGACTACATATAATTTACGAGCATGAATATTTTTTGTTAAGGTTCATTGTGCTTTGAAAATACAAAATGTCTGATAGACCTTGATTGAACGACTGCAGATTTTTTTTTTTTTTATCTGCAATCAAACTGAAGCAAAACAAACAAACAAACAAACAAACATATTTCTATCAAACTTAATACAAACGTATTCCATTTAACATCACACTTAAAATACCATAACATTATGTACGCAATATAACAACGCTCTCACACATTTTAGGTAACTAATATATGATTTAATGTCTAGAAAGGCTCAAAAGCCACCCTTATGATAATGAAGTATGTTCAGAAAAGCTTACTGGTTTATTTCATGTCAAATTAATCAAAATACAGAATCTTCCCAGCTTCAATTTAATTAAATTTTTGTAATGCTTGTTCTAAAGAACAATACACGTAAATGGTGATGAAAGCCAAAATATTAAATGCCATGGGACAATATTTATGGAGTAATCCATTATTTTGTAGAGGGGGGTCAAAATGACAATTTTGTCTATGATTTTTTTGAGCAACTAAAGAAAAAAAAAACAAAAAAAAAAGCCTTAGAAAGGTGACAGTGTCAGTATTTTATTTTTTTCACAGAGACTGGTGGTTCTGTTACTAAAATCACTTCAGACTTCAGAACCCCTTGTTGCATTATACGCCAGTGGTGCAAGTTGTTTTTCCAAATTTGGAGTGCCTGTAACTCCAGAAGGATTAAATATATCCTAATGTCCTTGTAGATTCTGATTCAGAAAAACCTTTCCTTTTTGTATCTTCACTTTTAAGGCTTTGCATGATTAATTCCCAGAGATATGGGGCTCTCAGTGCGAGTCTATGCATAAATTACTACATTTTACTCATTTTCAATTGTTGAAATCCAAATGTGGGTCAAATGGTATGAAGCCATTTTTTCTTGTCCGACAACACAAAGGTATTTCTCTCGTGTACATTCTCCGCACCTCTCCCCGTTCTCCAACCCTCCTCGGTCTCTCTGTGATAAATCAATGATGCAATGATTACTTTATCCATGCTCTTTAGGGCTAATGAACGAGCAGGCCAAGATGCCTGAAGACACAGAGAGATGAACTGAGCTTTCAACTTGTGCCGTGTTTAAGTGAGCTGCTTATGTAGGCACCATTTTTAAGTATCACAGGTGTGCTCCCCATGCTAAGGCTGTTCCAAAAGGTAAGGGTCTTAGATAACACCTTTGGCAGCATCACATGTATCTTTTGCAAAAAGGGAAATCCCATTTTGTATTCTGAGCACCTATAATGCAACACGAGCTTAGGGTAAAAAATCCATCCAAAATGGTGGACAAAGCGAGAGAATTTTAGATTATAAATATAATTCAATACTAAAGTATTAATTAAAAAAAAAAAAAAAAAAAAAGATAAGTGGACTCAATATTAAATTAATATTTGGATGGAAAACCTGCCTTTATTATTTGAAACTAAATTTTACGGTGTTTTATTTGTCACATTAAGCATTTTAATCTGCTCAGTAACCATAAATGTTTAGCCAAAATTATTGTTCCTCCGATTGAAATCAAACACCATTTTAAGCCATTTCTGAGCAAATAAATTTGATCAATCAAACAGTTAGAAAGAACAACAGAACAAATGAAAAAAGAAACACAGACAGACAGACAGACAAAACAACAAAACAATAGACAGAAAGAATGAACGATATACGACAAATAGAAAGAACGAATGAATGACAAAGAAAGAATGAACAATAGATAGATAGAAATTACTAACAAACCAATGTTGGAAAGAACAAACAAACAAATGATAGAAAGACCAAATGATAGTTAATGAATTATAAAAAACAAAAACAAATGACAGAAATAACAAATGAACGAACAAACAATAAAGAATGACCAAACAGACGAATGAATAATAAATAGAAAGAACAAACAATAAAAAAAGAACAAATGAAAGAATGAATGAGCAAACAAACAATAGTAAGAACAAACAAATGACCAATATAGAAAGAACAAACAATATGATCTTTTGATATTAAGAACAAACAACAGAATAAACAGATAGAAAGAATAAACAACAGATAGAACAAACGACAGAACGACAGACAGAAAGGACAAACAAACAATAGAAAGAAAGAACAATAAATAGATAGAAATTACCAAACAAATGTTGGAAATAAACAAATGATAGAAAGAAGGAACAATAGAAAGAACGAACGATTGACAGAATATGGAATGAGTAAATGACAGAAAACAAATGAATGAACAAACAAACGAAAGGAGGAATGAATGATAGAAAAACAATCAAACGAGCAAATGATAGACAAAGAACGAACAAAAAAAACAACAAAGAACAAACTATAAATTAACAAACAAATTAACAATAAAGAACAATAGAATCTTTCGAACAAACGAATGATAAAAGAACAAAAGATAGATAGAAATTACATATGATAGAAAGAACAAACTAACAATAGATAGAAAGACTGAATGATGGAATGAATGATAGAAAATAATAACAAATAACAGAGAAAACAAATGAACGAACAAACAAGAGGAACGAATGAATGATAGAAAAACAAACAAATGAGTGAACGAGACAAAGAACAAATGATAGAAAGAATGAACAAACAATACAAAGAACGAATGACAGAATGAACAAACGAACAGATGCGCGAACAACATATAGAAAGAACAAACGATAGAAAGAAAAAACTAATTAACAATAAAGAACAAATAACAGAATCTTTAGATCAACCGAACGATAGAACGAACAGATAGATAGAAATTACTAGCAAACAAATGATAGAAATAAGGAACGATAGAAAAATGAACTAACGATAGATAGAAAGACTGAATGAAGGAATTAATGAATTATAGAAAATAAAATGACAGAAAACAAATGAACGATCAAACAAACGAAAGGAGGAATGAATGATAGAAAAACAAATGAGCAAATGATAGACAAAGAACGAATGATAGAAATAAAGAACAATAGAATGAACTAACGATAGATAGGAAGACTGAAGGAATTAATGAATTATAGAAAATGAAACGACAGAAAACAAATGAACGAACAAACAAACGAAAGAAAGGAGGAATGAATGAATGATAGAAAAAACAAGCGAACGATAGATAGAACAAATGAGCGAAAAACATATTGAAAGAAAGAACAAACGATAGATAGAAAGAACAACGATAAAAAATAAAGAACGATAGAATGAACGATATAACGAACAGACGAGTGAAAAATATATCGAACGAAAGAACAAACGATAGATAGAAATAACAAATGATAAAAGAACAGAGGAATATGATAGGAAGTATAGGGGAATGAATGAATGATAGAAAAAACAAGCGAACGATAGATAGAACAAATGAACAGATGAGCGAAAAATAGATAGAAAGAACAAACGATAGAACAAATAAAGGAATGACAGAAAGAAAGACCGAATGATAGACTTAATGAATGATAGAGAGTAAAAACAAATGACAGAAAACAAATGAACGAATGATACAAAAAACGAGCAAAAGATAGATACAAAGAACAACGATAAAAAATAAAGAACGATAGAATGAACAAACAATAGAAAGAATGAACGATATAACGAACAAACGAACACAGACGAGCGAAAAATATATCGAAAGAAAGAACAAACGATAGATAGATAGAAAGAACAAACAAACGATAAAAGAACAGAGGAATATGATAGGCAGTATAGAGGAATGAATGAATGATAGAAAAACAAAAAACAAGCTAACTATAGATATAAAGAGCGAACGATAGAAAGAACAAACGAACAGACGAGCGAACTATAGATAGAAAGAACGATTGATAGAAAGAGTAAACGAACATAAAAGAACAAATGATAAGGAAAGAATAAACGATAGAAAGAGCGAGCAATCTAACAAAAGATAGAAAACGAAGGAACAAACAAATAAATGATAGAAAGAATGATCGATAGATATTTTTTAGCTATATTGTCCACCCTAATGTCATGTGGGATGCGTGTTGTATACAGTTAGCCGCAGTAAGTCAGGGCCGTGAACCGTAAGCCCAGACTGTAGATAACGAGACACTTCTCCTTATATTATGATGATATTCACAGATGCAGGTCAGGCCTAACTGAACTCTACACTAACTGCTGCATCGTTACTCAGACAGAAGAAGCCATTGGAGCGTAGTGGAATCTACTCATAACACACTCAGACTATGGATGAAGTGCTGCTGTCTGCGTTCAGGAAGTGATTGAGAGGGGTATGGGAAAGAACATTCTGTTGGAGTAAGCACATCCATAATTCAGCTGCTCCTGGGGGGCGTTATCTCCATGAGAACTCACTCTGCAGGGTTACACGCTGATGACCACATGCAGCTCCACCACATTACCCAGAAAACAATCAGAGACTAGGGCTTGAAGCCATTTCAGGGAAACTGCATATGTAAAGAGATATATATTAAATATAGTCAAAAGGCTGAAAAATATCAAATATTTTCATTATGTCATATCGCCCAGTCCCATCAGCAACCATGTATCAGGCCTCAGTGTATCACTTTGTGAAGGGGGTCAGCTGCAGTAATGCAAGCATGACTTTAGCATTGATGGCGTGTCTTTTAACTGCAGCTGTGGGTCGGTGGATGGCACTCACCCAATGCAAATACCTCCATCATGCTGACAAACACGCAAGATACAGGACTGAACACAACGGGCAACCTGAGACATGCAAACAAAAAATAAGCACCAAAACAGTCTACATTTTTTGTTATGTTTATATTTGGCATTGTTGTCATAGTAACAGGGGGCATGGGTGGCATCTGTGCCTTAAATCAGATTAGTGGAAATGAGAAATCACAAGGCAACTGCTGGTTTTACCAACGCTGCCAACCTGCTTGTAATGACTGTGTAATTAGAACAAGATTAAACCCGTATAACTTCACAACACACACACAAATCTCACGAAATCTGGTCTAGATCATATTTATTTCACATCAAAATCAAAAGAAAAAATAAGAAATATTACTTTGCATTAGGTAAGTCATGCCTACTTTAGAGTTTTCAACATTATTTGAATTGTGAAATTATTTTCATGACAATTCATTTTCCTTCTAAATTCTCAATATATTAGTGTTTTTATAAGCTTTTTGTACTATTAGGTTTTCACTACTGTTAAATATAAATTTTCACTCACTATTTTAACTCATAACTTTGTGTATGATAATACAATGTTTTTTTTTTTTTTGTAAATTCAAATCTGCGTAAATTAAAAGCAGTTCAACAAATACCCAGATGCATTATTTTTAGCATTTGTTTGTGCATATTATTTTGCACATTTTCCTCCCAAATTTTGAATGCTGTAATATGATATATATATTTTTTTGTACTAATAGATTCTCATTACAGTTTAAATTAATATTCACTGTATTACTGTAAAAATTACTGTAAACAAAATGATTTAAAATTCAAATTAGAACAAATTTAAAGCACTTCAACAACTGCTACAATAAGGCATAAATATTTTAATATATATATATATATATATATATATATATACACACACACACACACACACACACACACACACACACACACACATATATGTATGTGTGTGTGTATATATATATATATATATACAGTACACACACACACACACACACACACACACACACACATACATATATACACACATATATATATATATACTGAATATACAGTATACACACACACACATATATATGTGTGTGTGTGTGTATATATATATATATATTATACATACTGTATATACAGTATATACACACACACACATTTATGTGTGTATGTGTGTGTGTGTGTGTGTATATATACAGTAAATATATATATATATATATATATATATATATATATTTACTGTATATACACACACACACACACACATACATATATACACACATATATATATATATATATATATATACTGAATATACAGTATATATATACACACTCAAATACACACATATATATATATATATATAATTTTACATTTTAAATATTATATCATCCCAAATTTTCAATGCTGTAATGTGTTATGTTTGAGATTGTTTGTATCATTAGATTCTCATGACTGTTAAAAATGTATATTAACTGTATTACAGTAAAAAACCCAAATAAGCACAAATTAAAAGCAGTTCTTCAAATACTACCATAATGCATAAATACTTTACAATTTAAATATTATATTATTCTTTCCCCATTACATTAATGAGAATGAAACTGAACCTAAAAATAGGCTTAATTGTCTTGCAAAAATATATGTTTTTTATTTCTTATTTTTGATTTTGGGGTGGAATATGACCTGATGTTCTTGACAGATTTTGCGAGATTCATCCACACAGAATGGAATAATTCTGGAAATGCTAAATATCTATAAAATAAAGCGTGCAGAATCTGGAAGGCAGTGTAAAGACATATGCTCTAATGATGCAGATTTATGATTCTGCATTCTGTGCTATTAAAGTGGTTTTGCACATAATATGGCAAAGTGACCCAACTCCTCGTGTGCAGTTGAATGAATAATTCCCACTGTTACAAATAGCCCAACACAAGGTATTTTGAGTATTATAGTACAATGTGTATTTGTTAAATCCCCCATTTGTCCATGCTGCAATACTATTGTCTTGTGATATGCTCTTTAATATTTAGTTGGTTCCACTCTGAATAATACATAAAGTGTAAAAACTGATTTTTAATCACATCATTGGTCAAGTTACCAAGTCATAAATGGCCAGGCAGTAATTAAATATGGCCAATTACTGTAGGCATTCAATACTTACAAAATGTACCATGTTATTACCAGGATTTTTTGGACATGATGATATGGTAAAACCATGTTTTTTTGGATATATACCATGGTAATTCCATTTCTTAGTACAAGATACCATTGTAATACAATGATTTTATTTACATGTCAAATAGCAATATGTTTTTCAGACATGGTACCATGGTAATACCAAGCTTTTGGTAGAAGATACCAGTGTATCACCATGTTTTAGTACAAACTATCATAGTAATCCCATGTTTTTTTTATTTATATTTACTATAGTAATACCTTGTTTTTGGACATGGAAACATAGTAATACCATGTTTTTATTAACAAGTACCATAGTACACCATGCTTTTTGCACAAGATAACATGGTAATATAGTAATACCATATTTTTTATTTACATGTACCATAGTAACACCATGTTTTGGACATGGTAATACAATGATTATCTGTACCTGTAGAATGGTAATATCATGCTTTTTCTTCACAAGATACTATGGTTATACCATGCTTTTATTTACATGTATCATAGAAACACCATGTTTTTGACATGGTACATAGTAATACCGTGTTTTCATTTACAAGTCCATAGTATACCATGCTTTTTGCAAAAGATACCATGGTAATATCATGTTTTTGACATGGTACAATAGTAATACCATGTTTTTTGGACATGGTACCATGGTAATTCTATGGTTATATACTTAGGTAGTACTTATGGTTATATATATTTTTTTGTAGATGATTCTACAGTAATGCCATAGTTTTTGGTACATCATGTTTTGTACAAGGTTTAGTGGACATATACCATGGGAATTTTATGGCACTCTTTAAAATACCTTGGAATACCATGTAAATAGCATGGTATTTAAATATGGTAACCATTCAGTATCGTGGTATATTTCATAGTACCATAATATTGCCATCTAATACCATAACTATACCATAGTACAACCACAGTAAATTTTTTATAAGGGAAATATTAACAGCAATTCACCTTTCCTGAGTTATTACCTCTAAATAAACCAAAAATAAAAGTTAAAAGGACATCATTTATGGCATACTCTGAAATGGTAGTTAACTATCTCATTTACTTCAAGAAACACTAAATTCAAGGCTTTAAGCAAAGGAAAATTGCAGACAGCATAACCCACAATAGAAATGATTTTAAAAAGAGGATAGAAGGCTCTTTTTGCCACAAAACCCTGTCTGTCATACTAAAGTGCCATTTACACAGGTTTTCTCTCTGGCTTTAACATTTTAAACAATAGTTGCCATTTGACTTTCAAAGACAACAATGCACGTCAAGAGCAAATGTGCTGGCGCTCGCTCTCTGCGCAATCAAGAAAATTAGACATTAATAGCTCAGGCAGAACTGGATTGCAGATGTCCACTTATCCAATAATCCTCCTCTGCTGACAGAGTAAAAAGCCATTTGTAAAGTCCTGAATAGCTACTGCAGCTAATTCAAAGTAGTCATGCTATTGCATTGAACAGTTTTAAAGGGATAGTTCACCCAAAAATGAAAATTCTCTCATTTACTCACCCTCATGTCATCCCAGATGTGTATGACTTTCATTCTTCTACTGAACACAAACGAAGATTTTTAGGAGAATATTTCAGCTCTGTTGGTCCATACAATGCAAGTCAATGGTAGCCAGAACATGAAGCTCAATAAAAGCAGATAAAGGCAGCATAAAAGTAATCCATAAGACTCCAGTGGTTAAATCCATATTTTCAGAAGTGATATGATAGGTGTGGGTGAGAAACAGATCAATATTTAAGTCCTTTTTTACTAGAAATGTTCCTCCCTGCCCAGTAGGTGGCGATATGCACAAAGAATGTGAATCGCCGAAAACAAAAGAAGAAGAATGTGGAAATGAAAGTGATTTATAGTAAAAAAAAAAAAAAATGGTTAACTTTCACCAATGGTTAAGCCAATGGTATTATGTCCGGTCCAGTCACGCAGCTGAAAAAAAAAAATCAAAAAAAAAAAAACATATTGCAGTTCCGTTCGGTACCACTAGTGTTGCAAAAATTACATACTTTACGTTAAACATTATTTCCAGTTGAAAAAAAACACCTGGCCTATTAACGGTCAACATAAACTAAACTCAAGAGAATTAAAAGCCTTCAAATGAACCAACTTTTTTTTTCTTTATTTATCACACATTATACATTTGCACATATACGGTGAAATTCTTCTTTTTCACATATCCCAGCTAGGCTGGGGTCAGAGTGCAGGGTCAGCCATGATACGGCGCCCCTGGAGCAGATAGGGTCAAGGGCCTTGCTCAAGGGCCCAACAGTGGCATCTTGGCGGTGCTGGGGCTTGAACCCCCGACCTTCTGATCAGTAACCCAGAGCCTTAACCGCTGAGCTACCACTGCCCTGCCAACTTTCATACACAAAGCACATTCGGTAAGAAACTAGGACACAAAGTCCACTCCACAAGAAGGTCTAGAGTCTCCCCAGAGTTAGAAAATCTTGCTTACAGCTGTAACTTTCACTGCACACTAACTTTTGTTTGGGTCAAAATGTTAAAGGCTACGGGAAGGTTTCGCCACAATGCCGAGGCAGATGGTACAAATAGATGTCTGCTCTCAAGAGCAAATACAGCCAATTAATTATCCACTGCAGAATGTGTCATAACGGACACAAGTTAATATAATCCATTGTTCTGAAAACGTGCGGGTTTCAGATTTATTCTCGGAGTTATATGCTTTTAACACAATTCTGCATTTATGAGGCACTTAAAAAAAAAAAAAAGGAATATTCCGGGTTCAGTGCAAGTTAAGCTCAATTGACAGCATTTGTGGCATAATGTTTATAAGCACAAAAAAATATTTCAAATATTCTTGACACGTCCCTCGTTTATTTTTTTTTAAAGAAATTTGAATGGGGCCAGTCCAATAACGTTAAAATATGCACCATTTCAAAAGTATAGTCACAGGACGTAAACATTGTACTTGTTAACATGATATTAGTGTGATAAAATAGCTAAATGTGTAAATTATCAAGTTATATCCAATTACAGCAACTTTGTTGTCACAATGATATAACAGAAGTAAACCTTGTACTCTGGTAAACACAATAATGCTAGTAAATTCCTGATTTTCTCGAAATAAAATCACGTTAGCACGTTAGCATCTTGTGGTTATACTTTTGAAACAGTGAGTATTTTAATGTTTATGGACTGACCCCATTCACTTCCATTGTAAGTGGCTCACTGTAACCCAGATTTTCTTTTTTCCTTAAACAAGGGTTCGATTCGAAATAATTTTTAGTAGTTTCCACAAATGTTGACGATTGAGCTTAACTTGTATTGAACCCTGAAGATTGCTTTAAGACATTTTTTTTATATACTTTTGAATCAAATCTTAGCATTATACTAGCAATATAAGAATGAGTTTCTTGTCAAGTTAAATTACAGTTGTTTGATTTATCAAAACTGGTGACTGTCTATTGACAAATCTATTCCACAAATCCACAGACCTGACGGCCAAGTGATTGGGTTACGTCACACTGTAAAAAATGTCTGTAATTTTAACGGAAAAAGACTACAGAAAACAAACGTTATTTTGTTAACGAGTATTAACTGTAAAATATACAGTAAATTATTTTTTTTATATATTTTAAAAGACAATACAGTCGTTTTTACAATAAAACGTTGTAAAAAAAAATTTAGATGTAAAAAGTATGATTTTCCTGTATAATTAATGGTAAATATTTACATTATGTTTAACAAGAGAGTATATGTACTTTTTACAGTAACTTATTGTAAAAATTACAGTAAAACAAATAATCAGGTGTTCCCACAATTCCCTTCATGACCCATCACATTTCATTATATATTATGGGAATAGTTATGTTTCTTCTTATTTTTAATATCAGTTACGTACATTGGGGTGATCTGTTTTATATTTAATGTACTTTAGTTAATGTTTATTGCATTATTTTAATGTCACATGTGTTACCCTGATAATGTTTAGTGTTTGTGTGAGTGACACTACATGTTTATTGGTCATTGATCCTGCAAGAGCCACTGTTGATGAACTTCATGTCATCATGTGCTCTTCTGTGATTTTTACGGTGATTAACAATGCCTTATAAAGTAAAAAGCAGATTTTGTCATAAAAAAGTTTTTTGTTTTTTTACTGTAAATGTAAAAGATCTTTTTATTTTATTTATTTTAACAGTGCCAGCGTGGTCATGTAAATTGCAACAGTTTTAAACTGTAAAATTTACAGGTAGTTCTGTAAAGTTGTTTTCATTTTTACTGTATTTTTTACATAATTATTCTGGCAACCACAGCTGCCAGATTTATTTATTATATTTTTTGTAAAAACAACAGGATTTTCTTTACAGTGCAGTTTTATGGCAAATTCACAGAGATTTTTTTTTCCCTTCAGGTTAAACGAGGACAAGCTTTGAAAAGAAACATGAGAACGCATCACTTTCCTTATTTCAAGCCAAGCTACAGTGGTATGCTCCAACGCTTTTCGTTATCTGCCAGGAACCTTGTGTCTCAAACCTGAGGGTAAAAGACACAGAACGGTTCTGTTTTTGAGTTTTTCCATCATTATTAAAGGCCCAGAGAGAGGGCAGAGCAAGAGAAGAGGAGGACAAGAAATCAGTGACCCCATCAGCAAGGGGGTCCGCAGAGCTGGAAAGAAGGGCAGTCACCGAGATACTCAAATGAGCTCACAAGCCCTACTGGACTAACCGTTGACGCCCGACCCCAGTGATGGTTCTATGAGAGCACTCACTGAGCCAGTCGCAATTAGGAGCGTGTCTGTGGCTCTGTTCCAAAATCTAGTGAGCTGCCTCACTGTGCTGTCTACTGCCTACATAGGCCTCCTAAGGGGCCATTTACACCGACTTTTTTGCATTGTTATTCTACGTAAACGTGTTTTACCAATGTCTTAGACCGTTGTGCCATGTCTCAATGCATTATCAACGTCATTTAACAACGTTTCATTTGTTTTTTCATGCATTTTTTTACCGCAGGAATGCGTTCGTTGTGAATGACCCCTAAGACAGCATCCTTACCTAAATATAACCTCATTTGTGATTGAATTTGGAATGATCTACATAGGCAGCGACTTTGTTGCGCTGCATCTAGATGCGTTATCAGTGTTTTGAGCAGGAGCGCAACATTTTTTTAAAGCTGTGTCAGGTTAAAAATAAAAAGTGGTCAACTTTTAAAAATGCGTCTTGAGACACCAGTGCCTCTATTTAATTTGTTGCACTCCATCTAGCTTATTTTTAGTGCAGGAACGCGTTTGGTCTGAACGGCCCCTAAGGCAGCATCCTAACCTTAAAATAGAACCTCATAAGTGGAACGTTCTACATAGGCAGCAACTCCGTACATCAAATAAATAGTGCTCCCCAAGCAAAGTGCACAGGAGATTCGACTCACAATTGATTTGACGTAATTCAAGTCGTTATTCACTCTCAAGTCAATTCATTTCCCCTTTAAGATCGGATTGGCCTGCCAGCGGAGAAAAAAAATAACTGTCAAAATATTAATAACTACAATCTTGACCAACACAAAATAGGTATCGTTTGAAAGCTTAGAAGCTCTACTTTACAATACATGTAGGCATTTTGACCAAAACTGAACAAGTGCTTTGAAATTTGCAGACAAATCAGAAGTGTTCCATTTTGATCATTCATTTAAAATTTTGCACTGTACATGTTATTGTAATCAGTAAAAACATCAATCTGATCAAATAGCCATGTGTCTTATGCTGTTGGAAAGCTCTCAAAGAGTAGAATACAACCAGCCTATTTGTTTTACTCACAGAAAAAAATATAGCAAGTAATAGCTAAGTATGTGTCTTTGACAATTATGTTTCATGTGAACAGGTGTTACTTATATGCTGCATTTTCGCTTCTAACATCACGAAAAATAAACAGAACATAAAATATCACATACCATTACTTAGAAGAGGCGATTATCTTTCAAACAAGCCCAAACACAAGGTAATCAGATGCATAAATCATTGGCTAATCTACATAAAGCTCAATGTGCACACAGCATCTGGCTATCTGGCATATTACATTCTGGCTGAAAACACGTTTGCTTTCCTGGATCGGATGACGTCATCGGAAATGATGTAGCATCATGGAATGCTAAACCAATTGGATTGGGCTCAGATGCCGATATCATCCATATTTGGGCAGAAAAACATGTGATTGTTGACTGTTACATTTGGCCACCAGGAGATGGCAACAAGGTACGTGACAAAGACTCAATGATGACACAAATGGCACAGAATGAAACTCATTCTGTGAAATCTCATTACTAAAATCATGTCTGCATGCTATGCAAACCTTCAGTCATTGTTGTGTTTGCATGTGTAATTAGTTCTTATGTACAATTATTATGTTTTATTTGTTTGGAGAGGCTTTTGGAGACTTGGAGAAGATTTTGTACAATAGGATAAATTATTTTTGTAATGCTACATCAAAATTGATTGCTTTGTCATATAAAAAAATTTTTTTTCTCTGTTAGAGATGTAATGATTGGGAACAAAACAAAAGCAGTTTTTAGGAGCCACCTTATTCACACCCAGAGATATAATGTCTCAAAGTTTTCTTTAAGTTGATACCAAACACTTGACTTTTTTTTTTTAATAAACTGCTTAATTCAAATGTCGTGGCTACGTCGATTACGTCAATCCTCAATTGTTTTCATTGCATTTCATGACCAAATATCATGACATCATGTCACAAGAACCAATAAGGTTTGACATTATCAACCAGGTTTGACTTTAGCTGCCACATTTGATTTAATTTTTGCTTTATTAATGATTTGATTTAAAAGTGAATTATGATTTTAATTTCTTTCTGTTCATCGAACAAAGTGATTGTATGTCTTCAGAAGACTTGGAATACAGTCGTATCGATCACTTTTACTAAGGTCTTACGGTGGGGTTTTCTGTCCTTTTTCGAGCTTGAAAGACTGGAGTCACTATTCAAAACTTCAAAAAAAAATTCCATTTGAGTTGCACGAAAGAAAAAAGTCGGGTTTGGAGTGACATGAGGGTGAATAATAACAGAACTTTCATTTTTTTAATGAACTACTCCTCTAAAATGCTAACTAGAAAGGCAGCACACTAGGTTTTGGAACAGAGCATGTGCACGCATGCACACATCTACGCTTCTGAGGTGTTTCTTCCTAAAATAGGTGTTTGTTTGTGGCAGGTTGGGACATGAGTTTCAGACAGTGTCATGTCCCATGATGACCCTAGCTATCTGGTTACCCTGTAGATGTTTTGCAGTGCATTCTGTAAATTTCTAAGGAGTATCATGTACTCACCCTCATGTTATTCCAAACCTATATGACTTCTACTGTGGAACAAAAAACGAGATGTTAGGCAAAATGACAGCCTCAGTCACCATTCACTTTCATTGTAGGTAAAAAAGATGCAATTAAAATCAATGGTGTCGGAGACTGTCATTCTGCCAAACATCTCCATTTGTGTTCCAAGGAAGAAAGTCAAAAAGGTTTGGAACAACATGAGGGTGAGCAAATGACGACAATATTCATTTTTGGGTTTCATTCTGAAATACTACTCGCGTATCTTTCGAAACCAGCTTTCTGTACTTAAAATGGCAATTTCATTAGAATATAATGAAAAGAGAAATCCAAGCCAAATCTTCTGCAATCCACCTCAAACCTCCCTAGAGAAAACATGGAGTCCATTTCAGAAAGGTAAACACATCATGGGCAGGAAACTGGATATAATATGCATCTTTTAGACAGGATAAATAAGAAATTGTTTCTTTGGAGTTTTGGCTTAAACAAGATGTCATTTTAAAAACTTTTAGTAGCTTGTCGGGAAGCTGACTTTGTGTTCTGTGGTGTATAACGAGACAATTGGGAGGCTAAAAATAAATGAAGCTAGAGTTGAAACACATTCTCATAAATAAAATAGCATGGAGATGAACTTGTGCTGTCTGTCGCTCTTGAAAAATTCGCTGTTGAGTCGCAATGGTTGCGTTAACTCACACTGTCTGTAAACCCTTGTGGAGTTTTGCATCGCTAAGCACAAGAGTACAAACTAAAGGAATGCCAGTCTATAAGGCACACACACCAACAATCACACTGCATGGCGCTCGCTTTCAGCACGTATTCGAGATCCAAACGACCCCTTCCACCCCGCTGGAAACAAGCAGGCTCATTTACTCACAGCTATGCGCTAGTTTTAGCTCGCAGGGCCAAACGCTGTCTGCTGGGAATATCAGCATTTCCAAAGGTCGTAAATAAAGCACATCAAGAAACATGACGTGCCTTGAAGATGTGCATTAACAGGCATCAGTCATCGTATCCGAAAAAATCTAGCAAGTGCTTGAGAAAGCCAAGACAGAGCCTGGGAAGTTTGTTGTTATGAAGAGATGTTCATTCTGCTAGGCATATATGAAAAAGGCTTTTAAAAGGAATATACCAGGTTCAATACAAGTTAAGCTTAATAGACAGCATTTCATGACTAGAAAACTGCATTGCAAAATTCCAGGTTTTCCAGAACGCATGGGAACCCTGAGCTATCCTTTTGAAACTGAGTGTATTTTCATGTTCATGGACTGGCCCCCTTCACTTCCAATTCCAAATCAACATTGTGCCACAAATGCTGTTGACTGAGCTTTACTTGTATTGAACCCAGAATATTCCTTTAAAACCTATTTAGTGTCATTAAAAAACAAATGTGGCCCAGAAAAGTATTGGTATAGTACATGTAATTGGCATATAAAATAATTTAGACAACATTTTTTGGGACATTTTTAGTGTGCTTACAAAGAATACAAAATATATATTAAAAGTGGCATAAACATAATGGAACCATATGGACTTTTAATGGCTGGTGCCAAGCGTTGTAGCCGATGACCAATAACATTCTGATATTTAAATAGTACAACGGAACCAAAGCAAATGAGATGTAGACTAAACTGCATTTTTACACAATTTTACACAACCTTTTTGTGTTCCACGGAAAAAATAACAGCATACAGATTTGGATGGACTGGCCAAATCAGACACGACAGCTCAGAATACAAATAATAAATAATTACAGAATTTTCAGGTTTTGAGTGAACTATTCGTTCAATTTCATGTATTCCTCCAGAAAATTACATTTAAAAAAATAAAATCCCACTATCAAAGAGTTCCCACCGCTCATATGGGAGTCCCAGATCTCTGGTTTGCCGGACGAGTTCAAAGGCAACTTCATTAAACATTTACAGTCGCTCAGATTGAAAGACCTCCATGTGCATCTGCTCTCTCTGACCCGGGGTTAATTTATCTAATTACTGCACAAATCATTCACATTCTCTTATCTTTCAAAGCCTGCTTCTTCCACACCGATTCATTACTCATTCATTCTTCTTTCATTGTTTCTATCTAATGAGAAACATATGTACGATGGCTTACGACCTCGAATTTAAGATCTAAAGCATGGATTTCAAACCATGAATTTGTTGTTAAGGATCTAGTTATTATATATAATATTCATCTGATCATGATAGGGCCTTGCAATAGTCTGCAAGCCCTAGATTTGTGTTACGCATGATGACAAGAGCCACCTTTTCTTCATTTGGATCACCCAAAAATGAACATTAAAACTGAATGTGCAATTTTTAGGTTAAAAATGAACAAACTGCCATTATTGATTGAGCACATAAACGACCATTACCTTACCCCAATTCACTTCTGTAAGCCTATAAAAATTATTTGTATTTTGAGCTGTCTTGTCCGATTTGGCGCAAAATCGCTTGCTTATGACTAGTGGCCGACCGATATATATCGCCGAGGCCGATAAATCGGACAATATTTGGAATTTTCCATTTGGCCCAATATCGGTCAATCACTATTTATGACGTGCATCCTTGCGTCATTACATCATGTCCGTGAACAAAAGGAAAGAAGAGTGGTAATGCACTGTTTTAGTTTGCGAGTAGCTGTTAAAAGAAGAAAGAAACTACAGTTCAGGACAGCATTGCTACAATCTGGATGGATTTTTTAAATTTTTATATTTTTATCCCCTTTTCTCCCAATTTGGATTGCCCAATTCCCACTTCTTAGTAGGTCCTCATGGTGGTGCGATTACTCAATCCGGGTGGTGGAGGCAAGTCTCAGCTGCCTCCGCTTCTGAGACGTCAATCAGTGCATCTTATCACGTGGCTCGTTGTGCATGACACTGTGGAGAATCCCAGCATGTGGAGGCTCATGCTACTCTCAGCGATCCGTGCACAAATTACCAAGTGCCCCATTGAGAGCGAGAACCACTAATTGCGACCACGAGGAGGTTACCCCATGTGACTCTACCCTCCCTAGCAACCGGGCCAATTTGGTTGCTTAGGAGACCTGGCTGGAGTCGCTCAGCACGCCCTGGATTCGAACTCACGACTCCAGGGGTGGTAGTCAGTGTCAAATCCGGATGGATTTTTATCTGTTATCCATTTGGCGAAGTTGTTTACCTGCTATAATTTTAGGATATGTTGTCTGGTAGGGTTGTTGACGTTAATATTGCTTGTCATGCTTGTGTGAATCAAACATTACTCGTGTGTTCACCGATCGTGATGTATCTATGTTGTCGGGGGAAGTTACGGTGACATTTACTAATATTTATGACTTCTGAAATGTACTTCTTGTAACTGTTATAGTGCATTTTAAGCATATTATTTTAATGTTTAATAAAGTATATTTTATCCACATCATTGAATCCTTGAAACAAATTTATGTTTAGTTTACAGTGTTTTTGTGAGCATTGCATAGACACACTATTGTAGTATTACAGTTCACTTGCATTTTCAACTGAGGCTGTACAATATAATATAAAAATAATAAAGTCTTCCATTGAGTCCCCTGTTCTCTATGTAAAAGTACATTGAGTGTAGTGTCAGAAAAGTGCTATAAGTGTAAAATTCATTCATTTAAAATGTGATTACGAGTGTTGTTTATCATCAAAGCAAGTAATATTTCAGTTTTAAATGTTTAATCGTATAACATTATATCAACATGAAAATAGCATGTTATGACTCTGGCTCTGAATATCTCCAGTCATGATCTCATACAGGCGATATTCAGGTAAGCTCAAATCATGAGATTCATCCGCCCGAAGAGCAGTGCCGAAACACGACTGACGTAAAGTGTTCTTCTGCAAATTTCTTGCAATTTTAAGTTTCAAACACAGATGTCGCTAGAGAGCACAAATTTACATATGCAGCTTTAAGTCACCATTTACAGAGAGATATTAAGTGAATAATGGGCAATTAGATGGCTCCAGAAGATATATAATTACAATAATTATATCATTATTATTATTATATACTGTACAATTGCACAAGGATATTCTGCCTAACATCTCATTTTAAGTTCCACGGAAGAATGAATGTCACACAGGTTTGGAACAACATAAGGGTGAGTAAATGAAATAGAATTCACATTTTTAAGTGAACTACCCCGTTAAGGACTACAACAGCATTAAGATGACTTTAAAACTAACAGACGTGGAGTAAAAGCCACAAAACTCACATTTTTGATATCATAATGAGCAAAATATTGCAAAATAAACCAGGGTTTCAAAACGGGTTAAAATAAACAATTCCCTTATATTTAGCATTGAGAACTCCGATTCATTTAAGTGAGTCAGTTCGTTTGGACAGTTCATTTAATTGAACTAGTTCACATAAATGATTCACTGGTTCACTTGAGCCCCACGTGGCCTTAAAGGGACTTTGACTTCTTTTTTTTTTGAGGGCAGTGGTAGCTCAGCGGTTAGGGCTCTGGGTTACTGATCAGAAGGTCGGGGGTTCAAGCCCCAGCACTGCCAAGATGCCACTGTTGGGCCCTTGAGCAAGGCCCTTGACCCTATCTGCTCCAGGGGCACCGTATCATGGCTGACCCTGCACTCTGACCCCAGCCTAGCTGGGATATGTGAAAAAAAGAAGAATTTCACTGTATATGTGCAAATGTATAATGTGACAAATAAAGAAAATTATTAATTATTAAAAAATTATTATTATAATTATTATTAATAAAGCAAAAAGTACATGTACTTTTCACAGCATTGCCAGAATTCCTTGCGTTACCCATCACATTTCATTACATTTTATAGGAATAGTGTTCTTCTTATTTTTAATATCATTCATGTACTTTGGGGTGTTCTGTGTTATATTTTATGTAGTTTAATGTTTATTGCATTATTTTAATTTCATATTTATGCAGATTTTTCCGCATTAACATGAGAGCGGGACAGAATAAAAATTAAATATTACGTGCTGTTAGAAGTGCCAACCCTTCTACATATTGTGGCTATTATTATTTGTGGATTGTGCATTTGAATACACAGTTTTTCCAAATTATGTTAGTAATTAATTATAAAATCAACCATCAGTTTTTCATATCGCCATTTTCATGCTTATTATCTGGTCAGTAATTGGCAAATAAATATCGGTGGCCGATACATCGGTGCATCCCTAATATTAAGTATAAATTCGTTCAATTTAATGTAGTCACCCTATTTGTTTAACCCTTAATGCAAATGAACCATGATAACTATAGTAATATCGTAGTAACCATGGATACTTTTGTGGTGGTTTTACTACCCATACCATGGTTAAACTATGGTTACTGTAGTGAAACCATGGTTACATTTCATTTCATAACATTTCATATTACTGAATTCTGCAATCAGAACTGTCAGAATATCAATTGCTATATATACAAAAATATTTTCTTCTTTAAATAGCTTCAGTGTGGTTAGCTACTTTTTGTTAGTAGTTTGTGGTGGAGTAAAGAGTAGTTTGACTGTAGTTTAACTACTTTAAGTAATAAGTAGCCAGTAGCTTGGGAACCTACAGTATCAAAGTAGCATCCTCAACACTGCATCAAGGTTCTGACCACCCTGTTGGGTTAATTTTACAATAACGACTGGCTGTGTACATTATCCCTTACTAAATTCTGTGATTTCATGGGATTTCATTTATCTTTAATACTCCATCAAAGAGAGAGGCCTTGGTGCGATCAATCCATCAGTATGAGTCACAGAGCGACAGAAACCCGAGAACAGCAGATTGTGTCGTCTCCACTCATCTCACATAACAGTAAGATGCCCAGGGGTCAGCTCTGAAGGGTGATGGAGTGATAAGAAAGGTCACTGCTGGGCTAAAGCTGGTTCTGCCCTCTCTAGTCACCACAACAACCGTAACAGCAGTCCCGGGATGAAGCATCAGCATGCATAATTCATCACAGAGGAAGTCGTAATGACAACGAGACAAGCCAAGACATCCAAATATTGATTTCACCATGCTCTCGCATACATACCACACTCACTCGACTGGTTAATGGAATAGTTCACCCAAAAAACAAAATTCTGTCATGATTTACTCCAAAACCCATTTGTTGTTCCAAACCCATATTACTTTATTTCTTCAGTGTAAACACAAAAGAGGTTAGATGGAATGTTTGCTTTTTCAAAAGACTATATAAAATATACAACAATCTTTTTTTCCGTCTATTGTAAGATAAAAGAGAACCAGCTGGTTTAACAGCACCTGCTCCCTCAGCGTGAGGTCTTGAACCTGTATGCAACATTGGCCATGATTCATGAAAACAACATGTTCTTTCTGCCAACCCCACTAGAGACTCCCTTTTGAGAGACAATAACCAAAGACCTCGACTGGAAGCCTGTATTTTAATCCCACCTGCTGTTAAACTAATTATCTGCCCACAGTCATAGCCAGAGAAAGTGTTAACCGGAATGACTTGGCATGATTTGTCTTCTAATTTCCACTCCAGAGTGATGGAAATTCAACATTACCACACAGGAAATCGACATCTTGCTTTCAAATGTACCCTGAAATAAACCCCATTCAGGTGAATTACTGACAAGCTCCGTCCGCCATCACACATTTTTGCATCAAATCAAGCGCCAACACATTTCCCTCTAGCTCTACCTGATGGGGGTTGTTCACACAACGCGCTGAGTTATTTATTTGAACGTGATTACTTCCTGGTTCCCATGGAACTAGAACCTTTGTGTTCTAGTTCCATGGGAACCAGGAAGTAATCACGTTCAAATAAATAATGAGCACAATTTGAAGCTTGCATTTTCGCTCTAAAATGACATTTTCCACTCTACTGACGGTTAGGTTTAGGATTGGGGTTTGGGTTGTAGAGTTAAGAGTTGACCGATAGTGGATTTTGCCAATACCGATAACTAAGATGTTGGAAAAAGGCAAATAACTGATTAGTCGGCCGATTGTTTTTAAAATCAATCTATAGAATATAAAAAATATATATATTTTCTTACTACGACAGGCACAGATAAAATTAATCCAGTTAGTCCAAAATTAGTCCAAAATGAATACAATTCTAGATTCAGTTTATTGTTCAACCAAAATCCAAATAATAACCAGAAAAATGTTTATTTGCCATATCACACGGGACTTAACTATAAACAAACCTGAAACACACTGGGGATTCTTATTTTGAAATGACGAAGATTTGGCTCTGTTACAATGCTTTATATTTAAGGATTTACCAAATTAAGATTTATAGCCAATATATTCACCAGAAAAAGGTTTTTGTATTTACAATACACTGGCGGCCAAAAGTTTGGAATAATGTACAGATTTTACTGTTTCGGAAGGACACTGGTACTTTAATTCACCAAAGTGGCATTCAACTGTTCACAAAGTATAGTCAGGACATTACTGATGTAAAAAACAGCACCATCACTATTTGAAAAAAGTCATTTGATCAAATCTAGACAGCAGCCATCACTCCAACACCTTATCCTTGAGTAATCATGCTAAATTACTAATTTGGTACTATAAAAGCACTTGCCATTACATCAAACACTGCTGAAAGCTATTTGGTTTGTTAAATGAAGCTTAACATTGTCTTTGTGTTTGTTTTTGTGTTGCTACAGTATGCAATAGACTGGCACGACTAGATAAAAAAAATGGCAAAAGAGAAACAGCTTTCTCTAGAAACTCATCAGTCAATCATTGTTTTGAGGAATGAAGGCTATACAATGCTTGAAATTGGCAAAAAAACTGAAGATTTCAAACAAAGATGTACACTACAGTCTTCAAAGACAAAGGACAACTGGCTCTAACAAGGACAGAAAGAGATGTGGAAGGCCAGATGTACAACTAAACAAGAGGATAAGTACATCAGAGTCTCTAGTTTGAGAAATAGACACCTCACATGTCCTCAGCTGACAGCTTCATTGAATTCTACCCGCTCAACACCAGTTTCATGTACAACAGTAAAGAGAAGACTCAGGGGTGCAGGCCTTATGGGAAGAATTGTAAAGAAAAAGCCACTTTTGAAACAGAAAAACAAAAAGAAAAGGTTAGAGTGGGCAAAGAAACACAGACATTGGACAACAGATAATTGGAAAAGAGTGTTCTGGATCTTAACCCCATTGAGCTTTTGTGGGATCAGCTAGACTGTAAGGTGTGTGAGAAGTGCCCGACAAGACAGCCACATCTATGGCAAGTGTTACAGGAAGTGTGGGGTGAAATGTCACCTGAGTATCTGGACAAACTGACAGTTAGAATGCCAAGGATCTGCAAAGCTGTCATTGCTGCACGTGGAGCATTTTTTGATGAGAACTCTTTGAAGTAGTTTAAGAAGTTCTGAACATTTTTGCAAATTGTAATTGTAATGTTTCACGTTACTAATGTTCTGATTATACATTGTGATCCACTGAATGCCGCTTTGGTGAATAAAAGTACCAGTTTCTTTCCATAAGAGCAAAATCTGTACATTATTCCAAACTTTTGGCCGCCAGTGTATATACATTTCACCAGATGAGGTTTAATGAGGAATTAGGTTTATTATTATTCACAAAATATGAAGTTGGAGACACGATGTATGTGCTGGCGGGGCATGCTTCCATATAGTCGCATTTCTCTTTGCATTCCCTCACTTCAATTTAGAACACTTGATTATCTAATCAAAATATCAAAATATGTTATACTATAGAATCAAGCCATTCTAATGGTAGAAACCTCCAGCGCCGGCCACAGAGCAACATGGAGGAATAATTTTACCAAAAACTTATCGCCAACTATCGACATAGATTTTTGCCTGATTACCGTTCCAAAAAGCACCGAAGTGATTTTCATTTCACCTCTAGAGGCTACTGTTATACTATAGAACCACTGCGTTCTAACTGTAAAATCATCCAGCGCCAGCCACAGAGGAACAATTATAAAAAATATTGCTGCAAGCAGCGATGATGGGCCCAAGCACCATGGGTCCATTTCCACCAGGTGGCTTTCGGAAAACAATGCAAGGTGGACACATGCATTTGGCATGACATTATTTTAAACAATTTTGAAGCAATTTAGATAAATATAAGAGGATTATTTTAAAGTGGCTCTTACAACAGACACTTCCTGCTGCCAGGTGGTGACACTATGAACATGACCCAAAATTGTCACATCCATATGATTAGCCCCCAAGACTAAACAGAAGGCATGTGACACTTCCTGTTTCCCATTTTCACCATTAATTTAATGCCTCGCCATAGCAACACCGTTCAATATATCAAAAATCTGTTCACAATTTAGCTTTGTCAATGTCTTGGCATAAATGTGGTGACAGTCTCAAGAATCCCCTAGGAGGAGTATTTAAAAGTTCAGAAACTTCCAAAAAATCCAAAATGGCCAACTTCCTGTTGGGCAGACCTAATGACTATAATTATGAATGTTTTCCTAATGGCTGACGACTCTGGATTGTGTGCAAAATTTCATGAAATTTTAAGCATTACAAGTGCCTCAAAAACACCCAAATATAGGAAGAAATAATAACAATTAATGCGTTGCCATGGCAACAGTATTTAAGACATCAAATATTCCTTTACAATTTTTACATCAGCAGGCTATTTTAAAGTCTGTTAAAAGTGCCATACTTCCTGCTGCCAGTTGGTGGCACTATGACTGTGACCCATAATAGCTGCATCAATGTGATCAGCCCTCATTACCAAACAAACAGCTGAATTTTCATCATAATCACACAATGCACACAGACTATATAATCACTTCCTGTTTCCCATTTTTTCACCATAAATGTATTGCTTCGCCATGGCGACACCATTCAAAATCCATTCGCAATTTAGCATCTACAATGTCTTGGCATTATTTTGCACAACTTTGGTGCCAGTCCCCTCTAGGGCTGTCGCAGAAACAATGTCACATATTAACTTTTGAAATACTTTGGCCCGGTTGAATAAAGCACCTTAAGTGTAATTTTCGCTTAAAAACGCACTAAAGTTTCCTTTAAAATTATTATTATTTTTTATTTATTTATTTATTTATTTATTTATTTTTGAGTATTCAAAAGTTCAGGGCCCGCAATTAAAAAAAAAAAAAAAAATGCACATTCAAAACAAAATGGCCAACTTCCTGTTGGGCAGAGCTAATGACTTAATGAGAACAATATATGTAGCAAGTTTGGTGACTGTAGAAGAAACTGACCCCACCACTTTTGTCAAAAGGTGGCGCTACAGAGCTCCCAGTCATGCCCATGTATGAACTTTTGCCAAGACTTAATGGCCAATGACTCTGACGCGTGTGCAAAATTTACTGAGCTTTTGAGCACATTAAGTGCCCCAAAAGCCCCCGAAACCTTTAAAAAAAAAAATCCAGAATCCTCCAGCGCCGGCCACAGAGGAACACGGAGGAATAATAATAATAAAAAATATCAGCAAATATTGGCATAGATTTTTGGCTTATAACAGATAGTTCCAAAAAGTACAAATGTGATTTTTTTTATTTCACCTCTAGAGGCCACTGCTATAATAAACCACTGCGTTCTAACTGTTCAATCCTCCAGTGCCGGCCACAGAGGAATAATAAAAAAACATTTATTGGCAATTATCAGCATAGATTTTTGAAGATTTTTAAAGCACAGATTATTGGGTGAAACCGTTATATCGGTCTACCTCAAATAGAGTTAATAAAATATGCATTTCTGTTGACTGTATTACATTATTTACAACTAAAAATACAACTCGCTTTTAGAGCTACACTGTGGACATTTCGTCCGGAAACTGGAGCGCAAATGCATCCATACGTTCTATTACACGTCCAGCTTTGGCCACTGGGGGAAGTGATTTGAATTTAGGCCACGTTCACACTAATCCGTTTAAGTCTAAATCCTCCTACAGGCTGCTTTAATGTGGATGAGGTGTAAACGTACCAAAATGAATGCCTTTGAATTTGTATTAGTGTGGATGTGGCCTCAGAATGATTTCAGTAGCAGAACTTTAGACTTCCTGACACCGAATTCACAGTGTGGTCAGCAGTGTTGAGGAGTAACGAAATACATGTAACGGGAATACGTATTTAAAATTCAAAATATAAGTAACTGTATTCCACTACAATTTAAATCATTAGTAATCAGAATACAGTTACATTCAAAAAGTATTTTAATTACTGAAGAGATTACTTTGCATTTTATTGTCATTTGTTTCATTTAATATTTAGTCCTTTCAGATGGAAAACATTTATTCATATAAATGATGCGATCCAAAGTGCATTTGAACAGCGGTGAAACACTTTCTTATGATGAGTTACATTCATACGAGCAGACAGAGAAGTAAGTTTGAAGTAAGTTTGGAGCAGAAGAAATAGAAATAAACAGTGTATAAATTGTCAGCATTATGCTAAGCTAAAATGCTATTTCTAACCATTTTACATGCACATGTTACCAGACACAATCATATTTTTTTATCAAGAAAATTCACATTGGATCATAATTTCTTTTTTTCTAGTAAGACCTTTGATATTAGGGGAAAAATCGTATTCTTGACAATAATTTTTTTATTGTTTTCCTGTAAAAATATCTAAAAATCCTTAAAACAAGATCAATTTGATTAATCTTGTTTTAGAAACAACACTGCATAAGATATTTAGGTTTTTCAGAGAATATATTTTTAACATGTATTTTGTCTTACTGTACTGGCAGAGTTTTTATAGTCAAAACAAGTGAAAAAAATCTACCAGTGCTGAAGAAGTAATCCAAAGTATTTACAATACATTACTGACCTCGAGTAATCTAACGGAATACATTACAAATTACATTTTACAGCATGTATTCTGTAATCTGTAGTGGAATACATTTCAAAAGTAACCCTCATAACCCTGGTGGTCAGTCTATGAAATTTCTGTTTACTTTGGGTTTTTCTAATTATTTTAGTTTCCTTTTTATTTCTGTACACAAAATGTTCATGTAGTTTTCAATTTAGTTCTCATAAAAGTGATAGTTCACCCAAAATCTGTCATCATTTACTCAACAAACCTGTATGACTTTCTTCTGTGAAGATCAAAAGGAGATGTTAGGCAGAAATTTTGCATCAAATCAACGTTCGCTTTAAATCTTTTTTTCCTATACAATGACTTTTAAGTGAATGATGACTAAGGCTGTCAGTCCCTAACATTCTGCTGTGAGTGTGAATACTTGACTATAGAATAAAACATTTTGGGTGATCTATCCCTTTAATGTGGAGTACAGGAAGTAAAGAAAATGGGCTTCCTTGAGCGTAGCTCATTAGGAGTCCAAATGAAATCGAGTGCAACTAGAAATCTAGTTCCATAACTAGGGCTTTGCCTCCTGCATCTCTGCTGGAGTTTTGCCCTCTGGATCTAAGAGCAGTTGGTTCTCCGTTGGAGCTGTTCCATCCGGAGAATTCACATGTGGGTTTGAGCGGGTGTGCTTTCTGTTCTTGAAAGTTGAGAACTTGTTATAATATTCCACTCAACAGAGCCCCTGTGTTACCATCATACCTCATTAATCCCAACAGCCTCTCCAGGACCCCGAAGGATTATGGCAGACCAGCGTGAATGCATTCCTTCAGATCTCTTTGGTCACTTCTAATGTGGTAATTTTGCACCACAGGTGGGTCAGAGACTTGGAATAACCTTTAGTAATTATAGATCTGTAATAACACAGGGGCATTAGGGGTGTAAAAATGCATTGATCTTACAATAAAAATTCAATGGATTGATTATGGGTTTTAAAAGGTGCTCTCAGTAATATTCATGTTTTATGTTGCGCTGTCACCAAGAGGTGAAGATGCAGCATCACGCAAAAACAGAAGTTTTCAGGGATGATGCCACTGTAAAAATGCGCGGTCCCACTTTATATTAGGTGTCTTTAACTACTATGTACAGCATTAAAATACGTACAGTACAATGCATTTATTCTGTAACTCGGGCTAGGCAAAAAAAATATATATTTTTAGATTTATTTATTTATTTTGGTCGATTCAATATCGATCTTTTACTCTATGCGCAACCCTCTACTACAATGAGAGGAAATCACTTGCATTTGCAACCAAATTTTGCAATATGCAACTATGTAAATATTTGGCAACTGGCTGGTAAATGTTTAGATTCCACCCACCAGTAATAGCGTAGTGTAGTGGTGGAGTATTCTGGTTAGAAGGGATATTATAACTGAAATATACCCATATGAATCAATATCGAATCGAAATTGAAAGCTTGTGAATCTGAATCGAATCTGGAAATCTGTATCAATACCCAGCCCTGTGTGTAACTACATGTTGTTCTAAAAATTCTCACAAGATTCACATTTGCTGATGAGATTGCAACTGAGGTTGAGGTACATGCAGGTTTAGGAGTAGTTTTAGGGTTAGGAGTAAGGGTTGGGTTAGGGTTAGGTTTAGGCGTAAGGTTAAACGTATAATTACAGATGTAATTAAATGCAGGTACTTTAAATTCCAGTACAAACCAACAACACGTACGAACATAAAAAAGTACATTGTAGCAAGTACATACTAGTTAAAGTGGGTTTAAAAGTGCTATTTGCTGTCAGTCATGATTAATATATTCTGCGAGTAAAAGCGTTCAATTACAAGGAATTAAGATACAGCAAGTAATATCTGGCTGGTCATGTGATCTCAACATTGCAGCGCTAGAGTCTTTATCTCATTATTTTAAACATATTCTGCAAAATACAATTCTACTGCTATTACTACTCATTTTCGTTTAAAAGTTTAACAATACGTTTAAAAAACTCACTAAGTGCACCTTAAATAAGTGGGATTATGTACCATGTACCATGCCTGTTGTCTCATATTTAAGTGGTGAGACATTCAACGTCCCTGGTTGTACGGCAAAACGCCCCGTATTAGAGATTTTTGTCCCGTATTGAATCGGAACCCCCATCCTACAAAAGCACTCAAAATGCTGAGGCAGTAATCCTGTATTTGCGAAAAGTTGGCAACCCTAATCGTGAACCATCTTTACTCAAACACTCTTATTCCATCTCAAAATATATAATCTGCAAAAGAACACAGGATGGGTTTTCTACTGTTTTTGTTGTTGTGCTAATGTTCCGACAGATTTGGGAGACACACTAAGTGGCAAAAGTGCCAGAAAAAACTCTGGAAAGGTGCCACCTGATCTCTGGCAAAATCATCAGCATTATCATCGAGTGAACAAAGGCCAAGACAAGTCTAGGCAAAGAGCAACAACACTTCAGCGGTGGGAGGCAGAACAGATTATCAGAGGCCTGGCAGACATCTTGATTGAAAAAAGAAATAAAGAGACAAGGCATGCCACCAAATGTCTAAATAATAACATTCTTAAAGGAACAGTTCACCCAGAAATGAAAATCATTTACTCATCCTCTTGTTGTTTCACAGCAATGAGGCTTTTTATTTGCAATTGAACACAAAATGAATTTTAAATGATCTTCAAGCTGCAAACAGTATAGTAACCACTGCTGTCAAGCTCCAAAAAGGACATACACAAAAACAATAAAAGTACCAAACATAACAACAAACTAAGCTATATAATAGCTTTGTGTGGGGATCAGACCGAAATTTAAATCCTTACCAAATTAAGTTTGAAGTTCAATGAGTTCCCTGTAAATCTTCAGTGATGCTTTTGCATATTCAAAAAGGTTTGACGTCAGTGTCTAATTCCACTGATTCTTTCACGTCTTAAGTTTTTTGCAGAAGCATGCATGAGATTTGAGAGGTAATACAGACAATAACATTTTAAGTAAATAGCGATGCTAATTATGATTAGAAATGACAAGAGGGTGAGTAAATTATGGCAGAAATGTACATTTTTGGGTGAGCTAATCCTTCAAATAGTCTCAGCTCTATTAAGCTGTAGTGCATTCAGACAAATTTATGATGCCTCCGGGCTCCATGTAGCCGATTTGTAATTAAACCATGTAATTGCCTTTGGAATTTAACTTCATTTAACTTCACAATAACCGACAGAAGACTATTCAGTGAAACAAATAATTTAGTACATGATTAAAATTCAAAACTATTTAATAACACAATGATATTAATTTCGAAATCTTAATACTGTTCTCAGCGGGAAGCAAGGAAGAGCTTGGGGCAATATCATTCAAAAATATATTTGGAACTAGTGCCAAAGCAGATTTTTATGTAGCTCTGTCTATGGGAATGACAATGTTATGAATGGAATACTAACTGAATACTGTACACTGTATACTGCGTACTACAGTTTAAAAATAGTATGTGAAACTATAGGTATTATTCCATGATACTTTGCATGTGAGTGGCATCCAGTTATCATCTTGGACATAAAAATGTTCATTTCCCATTTTAAATTGAATTTTGTGTAGCAATGTCTTAAAACTTGGCAGTATGATCAAGGAGGGTGACAAAAAAAGGAATATATAATTTATTAATTGAGGTTAAGTTGAATGTAAATATGGATATTCCATGCACACAGAACATTTGAATATAAATATGGAGAATAATGTGTACAGCAGTGTTATTCTCAAACATTCTATTATAAAATGCCCTGGTCATATTTAACCCCAAATCAATACAATAATAAAAAAAATGACCATTACGATTTTTTGAATTGTTACATTATTTTCAGGACACTTCAGCACATTTTACTCAGCAAATTGTCATTACCGTAACACATCCGGATGTTTTACTTTTACTAATCCCATTGTTTTCAATGATGATTCTCATTACAGTTACTGTATTACAGTAAAAAAAAAAAAAAGATGCCGTTACACAATGATTTTTTTAATTAAAACCAACTAAAATAAAAAGGCAGAGCCAAGGGAGTACTACTATGATATATACTTTCTAAATAATATAACATTTTCATAATAAGATTATTATAATGACCACTTTTTTCTCGTTGCGGTAATTCAATTTTGGGGGTAAATTGTGCGATAACTGTCATGTAAATAATGTAACAACATAAAACAATCTCAATGGCCCTAAAAAAAAAAAAATAAAAAATAAAAAAAAACCCTTTCATTTTCTAAATGTGAAATAATTTTTTTACTTGTTTCTTTTGATTTGGGAATAAAATAAGACCAGGACATTTTCTTGACAGGTTTCCTGAGAATCATCTCATTATCGCCCACAAAATCTAAATGAAAGAATTTTTGTTAACAGAATAAAAAACTAGCATAATTGAAAATGTATTTCAGTTTTCCTTGACTTTAAAACTAATTAAAACACAATACAAAATTAGATTAATTATTTCCATATTTGATACAAAATATCTTTCAAAATTTTAATTAATTTAAGAAAAACTAACAAACTAATAGTCAGAGCGAAAACAAAAACTAAATAAAAAGGACAAATTGAAAATAAAATGGAAAATAGGGGTTAGCGATGTAAGCAAAAATCGTGATTATATATTTTAGGGCTGTCAATTGGGCAGAGAAACTAAATTAGAATTTTTACCTTAATTTTCTAAATTCGAATTAAATTCGAATTTTAAAGTCAGCTGATTTTTTTCATTGAAGTTATTTCCTTAGTCCACAAGAGGGTGCATTGAATACATATAACCATACAACATTGTGTTATTTTATTGCAAAGAACATTCCTGGCTGTTAAAAAACATTCCATTTTAAACTAAAGTGTATAAAAAAACAAAAAGGTTTTAGTCGGTTCATATTCTCAAATTTTAAGTCAAAACAAAAAAAGAGGGGGGAAACGCTTCAATAGGCAGTTCTGTGTTAACATGGTATGTTACACTTGCACTGGTGCCACAGTATATACTAACACAAACTCAAACTTCATAATAACAGCGATATGCCACAGTGTTTTTCCATTCATTACAGCTGTATGTAGGGTAGAATTATTCCCAGATAGCAGTGCTATTTGGCAGAACTTGGTGGTAAAGCGGCTCATGATCCCTGGTCAGGGGCTGTTCAAACAGACGGACCACAACAGAAAGGAACAGAGAACGAGATTCGAGACACACATTTCCAACTTGAACTCCTTTACAGACAAACCCATTGCTTAATCTGAGAAATGCTGATAAGAAAGCAAGACGCAACGGCCAAAGACCTCCACCCTACTGTAAGGGGTTGTTCACACTGAACGCTTTTGCAACCATCCAGTTTACCATTTGTTTTTCCATGTAAACACGCTAGACGAACGCCTTTGTTTCGCTTTGGAAAAAATAACTTTTAAAAAGAACTTTAAAACGTGTCTCGAGACACCTGGTTTCTGTTAAACTGTATCTGCCTTCAGTGTGATTCATGCCATTAGGAAAACACAGTTTCACAATGAATAAGACACCCTATGCCTTTGGGCAACATATATTGTCACAGCTAACTAATAATACCAATTGACATTTTAAAAACACGTCCATCTACGAAAGCCAGAACTTGAAATGACACTTAATGCTCAAGCAAGTCTAATTTTAATTGCAGCATGACTGTTTTGTGAAATGTACGTCTCCCGAACAGACATTCAAAAATCATAATTTTTCATATGAATCTACCAAGGAGGTCTATAATACCTGGAAAACTCTAATAATATTTGTGATTTAAATGTTGCTTGCAATAAATTTCATTTCATCAGGGTACACGGTTACACTGCGTTCCATTCAAGTTGAATGTGGGATATTCCTATCTGATAGCTCCATAAATGCATTCCATTCCCCGATATTAGGAACTGCAACGCTCCCGTTAGCTTAGCAGGGGTTTGACTCTCATTAGAGATGTGTTATCAACCCAACTAATAAACAATGCTGCAGCGCTAGCATTTGTGCTTCAGGTGTACGATTATCAAAAGAGATTATAATGTTTTATACACCTGTTTCCGCAGCCGTTTGTTAAACAAGCTTTAATATCATGTAATGGGGAAACGAACTCATTTATCGATATTACTTAATAATGTTTATCACCCCCATGCTTCATGGTTGGGATGGTGTTCTTTGGCAGAGGACATTTCCTCCAGCACGGCCCGCCACTGCAAGTATCTATATCCAAAGTAAAACGAGTCCTATATCCACATAACCTGAAAGATTGCTCAGCAAGGAAGAAGCCACTGCTCCAAAACTGCCATAAAAAAGCCAGACTACAGTTTGCAAGTGCACATGGGGACAAAGAGCTTACTTTTGGAGAAATTTCCTCTGGTCTGATGAAACAAACTGAACTGTTTGGCCATAATGACCAACATTATGTTTGGAGGAAAAAGGGTGAGGCTTGCAAGCCAAAGAACACCATCCCAACCATGAAGCATGGGGGTGGCAGCATCATGTTGTGGGGGTGCTTTGCTGCAGGAGGGACTGGTGCACTTCACAAAATAGATGGCAAATGGGTTTTCAAATGGACAATGACCCCAAGCATACCTCCAAATTTGTGGCAAAATGGCTTAGGGACAACAAAGTCAAGGTATTGGAGTGGCCATCATAAAGCCCTGACCTCAATCTGATAGAAACTGTGTGGGCAGAACTGAAAAAGTGTGTGTGAGCAAGGAGGTCTACAAACTTGACTCGGTTACACCAGTTCTGTCTGGAGGAATGGGCCAAAATTCCAGCAACTTACTGTGAGAAGCTTGTGGAAGGCTACCAAAAACATTTGACCCAATTTACACAATATCAAGGCAATGCTACCAAATACTAACAATGTGTATGTACAATTCTGGGAATGTGATGAAAGAAATAAAAGCTGAAATAAATATTTCTCTGACATTTCACATTCGTAAAATAAAGTAGTGATCCTAACTGACCTGAGACAGGGAATGTTTTCTACGATTAAATGTCAGGACTTTGTATTTGGCTAAGGTGTATGTAAACTTCTGACTTCAACTGTACATATATACTGTTACACACTATTACAAATTATGGAAAGTGATTTAAAAACTTCTGAAGAAAAGTGTGTGTTAGAGAGAGAGAGACCTCTTATAAGGCCATGAGAAAAGGACACATTTTGATGCAAAAATAACGCAAAACTAACTAATGATAGATAAAAAAATAATTATAATAATATATTGATTCTTTTGTAGTGCAACCTCTGATAGGCACACCCATTCCCTTCCATGCATCACCATTTTGAATAAATGCAATAGAAACATTCCTCAAACATTTTTACCGGTTAACACCGTTGTCTACCGATTTTTCGATTTAACTGGTACACTGCCCACCCCTAAATAAAATAAGAAAATAAAAAATTCCAAACTATAATAAAACCTTTGCACAAGATAAATACAATATACTGTAGAAATCGAAAGAGCAGTATGGTAGTACATAGCCAAGTAATGTGCAGTAATCTTCAAACCACAATACATACATGCAGAACTGCAGCTGTGGCGCAGATTAAAGAAGCCGGATTTGTGTGTGATCGCAGCTCTGCGTAATTCTACTTGTACCTTTCAAAACATGTTTCATCGTACAAGTGGAAAAATTGCAAAAGCCCTGTCATACCAAGGAAGCAAGTCATCACTGGCAATGGAGCAGCAGCGTGGTCATGCACAGGAAAGGCCCAGTGCGCTGGAAATATCTGCTGCGCTCAGCATTCCTCATCAAATATATCACCTGCATAGTGCTGCCAAGGTCTACAAATATATCATTCTGTCAGAACACCTGGAACGCTTGGTAAACAAATGACAATGGCCTACAGCCCAAAGGAGTGGCGGCCAGAGGAAGAAAATACTCACTGATTTTGGGGAATGGTTGTAGGATGTACTGCAGCAGAAACATTTGATGGAAGTTGTTTTAATGGATGTTTGCATGATGAGTATACACCGATCAGCAACATTAAAACCACCTGTCTAATATTGTGTAGGTCCCCCTCGTGCCACCAAAACAGCGCCAGAAGAATACCATTCGGAGATTATATTCTTCTCACCACAATTGTACAGAGTGGTTATCGCAGTTTCCGTAGACTTTGTCAGTTCGAACCAGACTGGCCATTCTCTGTTGACCTCTCTCATCAACAAGGCATTTCCGTCCATGTCACTGCATGTTTCTTTATTTTGGCACCATTCGGAGTAAATTCTAGAGACTGTTGTGTGTGAAAATCCCAGGAGATCAGCAGTTACAGAAATACTCAAACCAGCCCATCTGGCACCAACAATCATGCCACGGTCCAAATCACTGAAATCTAATTTTTTCCCCATTCTGATGGTTGATGTGAACATTAACTGAAGCTCCTGACCCGCATCTGCATGATTTTATTAACTGCACTGCTGCCCCACGATTGGCTGATTAGATAATCACATGCATGATTGTTGGTGCCAGACGGGCTGGTTTGAGTATTTCTGTAACTGCTGATCTCCTGGGATTTTCACACACAACAGTCTCTAGAATTTACTCCGAATGGTGCCAAAAACAAAAAACATCCAGTGAGCGTCAGTTCTGTGGATGGAAATGCCTTGGTCAACGGAGAATGGCCAGACTGGTTCAAACTGACAAAGTCTATGGTAACTGTGATGGACAAGAAAATATAGATTTTTAAGCTTAATTTTCATCAAAAACATATGCTTTGATAAACAAATCAGGTAAAGCAGTATTTTATGAAACCAAGGTTATAAGAAAAGTTCATCCAAAAATTTAAAAATGGCAAATTAACCTCACAAATGTATATTTTATTTGCCATAACATTTATTCATAATGAAACTCTAATTCTAAAAAGATGTGAATAGAACAATATAATCTTAAAACATAATGTAAACAAAAAACGTAGACACAGAGCATGGTCTGAATTTGTTAAAAATATTTTCAAAAGTGTCAAAAAAAAAAAACAACACATGAATGCATGACCACCGAGTAGTGTTGCGCAGCTGACAAACACTTCATCCTGTTCTCTTCATTTATGTGCATGGATGGACACAATAGAAGCCCATTAGCCAGAGCCGAGAGTATGTTTTTTAAGGTTCTGCTTGTCCACCAATCATCCGTTTATCCACCCACGCATGCATAAAGAAAACGTTGATTCAGCTGACATTAAAACACGGTGCAAAGCTGTGAATATTCAAATGGATTTACTCTACTTCATAAGAAGAAAACTCATAAATAATGCATGAGGTTGATTGACATTAGTAAGGTCAGACATCTTACAGAAGTGTCACTTTATGGCCATAAGTATTTCAAAAGGCTTGTGATGCCACAGGTGAGTCTTGAGTTATGATTTGACCCCTCTCGATAGTTTCTCTGCATTCCTGAGTGTTTGGCTGCAGGGGAAATGTGATCAGACGTGGCCTCCTTCGCAATGAATCACAAACGTAGGAGCCCTATGCAAAAGAGATTGTGAATAGAGCTCTGGGCTTCAGAACCTTTGGCCGAAATATACTCTTATGCAACTATGTGAATGCAAACACTTGTGTTGATTTTGTGCATCATTGCATTCTGTATGTCAGACCGCACTTCACATTGCAATGCAACAGGCAAACCACTCACATTTTCTTGAGAAAACATACAAATCAAGGTTATTTTTGCAGTTCTGTTGGGTACCAACAGTGATACAGAAATTACACACTTCTGAATTACCTTTCATTATTTTTAATTTAGTAGTTTATCAATATTTAAAAGTGTACATCAAGATATTTTATCCTTATCAACAAAATATTAGAATATTATGATATACAATTTTGCTCTCAGAGACCGAGTGTTGCAGAATTGCAACATCTGTTGAAGGCAATAAAATATCAAATTTTTGAAAGTTACACAAAAAGATCACGGCTAGTTGACACAATTGCTAACACTTTAGGTACAAATTTAGCATTTTTCCAAGTAAGAATTTGACCTGTAATATTGTTTTCTTAATTCTTAACTTTACTGATTTAAAAAAAAAATTACGTCCCTCCAAAATATCAACTTTTATAAATTTGAGACAATTGTTCTAAGCGTAGCAAAAATGCAACACTAGGCATTGTGTTGTCAATGCAAAACTTCCACTTATTGGTGAAACTTTGCAACCCTAAATAAATGCCCAGAGCTTTGAAATTTTCGGTACCTCAAAACACTTCCAAGGAAGAGAGAAAAAAAATATATAATTGATATGAATGAAAAATAAGTTTTATTGGCAAACATCTGTATAACTTGTAATTAGACATGTTGACTAATATTACCCTTCAAAACACCATGTGAACACTTCACAAACTTAAAAGTATAACCACATCAATCACAACCCAAAACAAACATCATATTTCAAAAAACCAGGTGACAGGACAATGTTTTGCTGACTCTATGACCTTGTCAGGCTTCCTACGTAAAGTTTGAAATTAAAAAACAGCTGTGCCATCACTGGACACAAAAAGGAAAGAAGAAAGAAAGAAAGAAAGAAAGAAAGAAAGAAAGAAATGGACAGACAGACAGCTGGAATGAAAGAAAGAATGAACGAAAGAGAAAATAACTAAATAACTAAAGAAATAGAAAATGAAAGAGAATGAAAGAAATAGAAAAGAAAGAAAAATGCACAGACAGCTAGCTGTCTTGCAGAAAGAAAGAAAAGACAGAAAGAACTATAGAAAGAGAAAAGAATGAAAGCAAGATCTAATAATGAAAGAAATACAAGATGAAAGAACAAAAAGAAAAAAAAAATGGACAGACAGCTAGCTGGCTGGCAGAAAGAAAGAAAGAACTAAAGAAAGAAAATAACAAAAGAAAGGATGAAAGAACAAAAGAAAGCCAAAAAAAAAAAAAAAAAAAGTCTCATCAATAATGTAGATCTTGCTAACCAACGTAAACAGACTGCAGCCGAGAGGGAAAGGCCGCACAATTAATGTGGCAAGGAAAAATACGTTTTACTGGCAAACATCTATATAACCTATAATTAGACATGTTGACTAATATTACCCTTCAAAACACCATATGAACACTTCACAAACTTAAGAGTATAACCACATCAATCACAACCCAAAACAAACATCATATTTCAAAAAACCAGGTGACAGGACAAAATTTTGCTGACTCTATGACCTTGTCAGACTTCCTACGTAAAGTTTGAAATTAAAAAACAGCTGTGCATGAAAAGAAAGAAAGAGACAGACAGCTAGCTGGCTAGAAAGAAAGAAGAGAAAGACACCAAGAAAAAACTAAAGAAGGAGAAAAGGATGAAAGAACAAAAGAACGAAAGTGAAAACAATGAAAGCGAAAAGAATGAAATAGAGAAAAGAACAAAAGAAAGAACTAAAGAAAGAGAAAATGAAAGAATGAAAGAACGAAAGTCTCATCAATAATGTAGATGTTGTTAACCAACGTAAACAGACTGCAGCCGAGAGGGAAAGGCCGCACAATTAATGTGGCAAGGAAAAATAAGTTTTATTGGCAAACATCTGTATAATTTGTAATTAGACATGTTGACTAATATTACCCTTCAAAACACCATATGAACACTTCACAAACTTAAAAGTATAACCACATCAATCACAACCCAAAAGAAACATCATATTTCAAAAAACCAGGTGACAGGACAACGTTTTGCTGACTCTATGACCTTGTCAGGCTTCCTACGTAAAGTTTGAAATTAAAAAACAGCTGTGCCGTCACTGGACACAAAAAGGAAAGAAGGAAAGAAAGAAAGGAAGAGAAAAGAACAAAAGAAAGAACGAACAAAAGAGGAAAGAACAAAATAACTAAAGAAACAGAAAATGAAAAAAAGAAAAGAAAAAAATGTACAGACAGCTAGCTGTCTAGCAGAAAGAAAGACAGGCAGAAAAAAGAAGAACTAAAGAAAGAGAAGAGCGAATGGATGAAAGAACAAAAGAAAGCAAAAAGAACGGAAGAGAGAAAAGAACTAAAGAAAAAAAAAGAACAAACGAAAGAGAAAAGAATGCAAAAGAGAAAAGAATGAAAGAACTAAAGAAAGAGAAAATAACAAAAGGATGAAAGAACAAAAGGAGGAAAGAAAGCAAAAACACAAGAGAGAAAAGAACGAAATAAATCACGAATGAAAGAGAAAACAAAAGAAAGAGAAAAATGAGAGAATGAAATAGAGAAAAGAATGAAAAAGAAAAATGGACAGACAGACAGCTGGTTAGCAGAAAGACAAATAGAACTAAAGAAAGAGAAAAGAACGAAAGGATGAAAGAACAAAAGCAAGCAAGCAAAGAGCGAAAGAAAAAATGAACGAAAGAAAGAAGAGTTAGCAATCTAGCTAGCTAGCCAGATAGCTAGATAAATAGCTAGTTTGGGGGAAAAAAGGCAAGCTAGATAGCCATCTCGACATATAGCCACTTAGATAACGCCATCCAGCAAGAAATCAACATTTATATTTGACACCTGTTAACTGGCCCAAATTATTGCAAATAATACAATTAGGTAAATTCAAATACAAAAGCCTCCTTGGCTTTCAGAAGACCAATGTATTTCCACAATGTTTTGACTATGGTGCTAAATCTAGCGCAAAATCCCAAACACAAGCACCAGCCACCGCTCTCATTTCCCAGCTAGCGAGATGCGAGAGACTATCTGCTGTGGCCAGATGGGATCAAATGCTAACCGTAAAGCTCACGTTACACTTCTTATTAAGAAGCAGAGCCATATGATATGAGGAAAACACAAACTAGCTATATGATGTGCAGACAGCCTGACGTCGCTCTACGAGATGTATTTATAGAGCCGTTTAGTCTCTGGCTTAGCCACAGTGAGACGCAAAGCAACACGTTTGCTCTAGCCCACTCATTACAGAGACCGCTTACTGTAGGCAAAGGTATAAAGCAAATGACACGCAAAACAACATGAGGAACAAATAAGACACCAACTGGTTATTGTTGTTTTTCATTCATTAGATGTTTTCTTATCCAGAGCAAGCTACAGTATAGACCTTATTCACAGCAGCGCCACCTTTGATTTTTGACGGGAATGACAACGAGGCTGTGAGGGATAGACGGACACTCTCTTCAATGGGTTGTACTGCAGTTTAAAGTGTTTTTGGGTCATTCCACAGATAAAACATTGAACAAACATCATTCCAAGAGCATTCAGTATACAAAAAAACTCCATACAACATGAGTTGTGGAAAATCAGATGTGATCTAGGAGCTTTTTACAGCTTTATACTGTGCCATTGAAGAGAGTATGTATATCCTTCACAGCCTCGTTGTCATTCCCATTAAAAATCAAAAGATAGCACAACCATGAATAATGTCAACACTTACAATACTTGGATGTTACTCTTGGACCCAATTGCACAATGGTGTCAGGGTTTGAACCTACAACCTTTGAAATAATCTTTCAGTTAATGTTTACACTGAATTTACACAAACATCCACTGTAGTTTCCCATCATTTGTGTCATTAGCATTACGCTCTGCTGGCGCTCAAAAGTGACACTGTTTGTACACACAGATAACATTTCATCTATATAAATTTTGATGACATCAGCCATTTCAACATGTGCCTTGTTTGACCGTACAACATCCTAGAGTTTACCCGTTATCAATTCCATGGATGAACATCTGACTCTCGAAAGCCTTCCAATGTAAACATAAGGAGGCCTCAAAGAATCAGCAGTGGTGTTTGCTAAGGCAAGCGTCACTATAACTATTGCTCATACTTAAGACAAAGGATTTGAACAAACCCCTAACACTAAGTATGAAACATGGGCATGTAAAAGTGTTGCCTGATTTGCGAACAAATTGTTCTTTTGAACCGATTTTTTTTTTATGACTCAGGCCAACTGATTTTGTACAGTTTGTACAAGAGTAATACTGAGATGGGAACAATATAGTTTACATTATAATTAATATTGGGACATAATCATTAATATCTATGATTTGTTTACTGTCTTTGGCGTTTTGCTGTAACACAAATCACTAATCATTAAGCCAATGCGTGACAACGCGGTGCCGTTATGGTTAAAATGTAATTGCTGTGATTAATGGTAATATGACCAACATTAATCTGTTTTAAATTGGGATCCTCACAGAATAGTGCTGAGATGAGTGACTGATGAGATACTGAGAGCACACATGTTTGATTGACACCGCGAGTGAGCATATTAAAGGGAGTCAAGCTAAAAGTGCTCATGATCGCTCAACAGTCTATCGCTCAACCCAACGTCTGATTGTCACGACTCACGTTACATCACGTGTACTCAGATTTGTATATGCATGTTAATTTGTTTTTATACATGTTTGCAGTCTCTTTATCCTCTCTGTGCTCACAGTGCCGCAAGTCAGAATTACTACCGTTATGACTCCAGAAAATGGTCAACTATATATTCATACACGTGTAATTCTTACACATTTTTAAAAACCTGCATACTCATCTGAATAACAGCATGTCTGAAAGTTTAAATTCGTGAATACTTAGAATTGCCAACAATTCACCCTCCAAAGGCCACACTGTCATGTATCAAGGGCTGAGAAAGCGCTCATTCATTAGAGGAGCAGTGTATGTGTGATTCCCTGCATGCTGCAAAAAAGATTGGCCCTGATTCTAGGCATGATCGGCCGATCATAAACTGAAGATGAAGACTGGCCGATTTAGATCTGTGGCCAATGTGCACTCCTAGAGAGGCCCATACAACAATTTTTGGAGGGTTTAAACACATACATCTGAAACGTATAATTTTATAAAACACCTTGCATTAATTCTTCTGTTAAAACTTGTGTATTATTTTGCTGTAAAGTTGTTTAAATTGTAATTTTTACAGTCGTTTTAAGGGTTTGTTGACATTACATTGTCATGGTAATGAAGTTGTAAAATTGGCTATAACTTTAGACAGAAAAGGTTTTGTAGTGATTGTATCACACTGCACTCCTTCAAAGGTGACGGGAAGTTCACTCGGAATTGCAGTTAGACGGTGGAAGACGAGGACATTTGCGTTTTAGACCGTACATGGAAATGACACAGGGCCACGCCCTTACAAAAAATCTAGAGTACTGGCAAACTAGCAACAAACTTGCCCGTCATTATATTCACATGCAAATGAGTTTGTGATTCGCCACACGTTTCTCAGACGTTTGTAGCTCCTCACCGCTAACGGTGAACCTGCAGCAAACCTTTGGAAACAATGGACAATTTGCCGCAAGTTTGCAGCAAAATTAAATTGCATGTGAACAAATCAGTGACGAATTTGCAGCAAGTTTGCAGAAAATTAGCCATTTACTCTCGATTTTTGTAAGAGTGCTTCTTACACTTGTAAGTAGATTTAAGTGTTTTCAGACATTTCAGTGTGGACGAGCAACTTTTGGAAATGATTGAAAACGGCAGTGTGGATAGAGAGCATTCCAAAAACGAAAATGGCATTTTCAAATTCATCCGAATTAATGTGGACATAGCCTATATAACCAAATACATCAGACAAAGTAAAAACTATTTTACGTCAAAAATGAAACATAGGGGGGCCTGGGTAGCTCAGCGAGTATTGACGCTGACTACCACCCCTGGAGTCGTGAGTTCGAATCCAGGGCATGCTGAGTGACTCCAGCCAGGTCTCCTAAGCAACCAAATTGGCCCGGTTGCTATGGAGGGTAGAGTCACATGGGGTAACCTCCTCGTGGTCGCTATAATGTGGTTCTCGCTCTCGGTGGGGCGCGTGGAGAGTTGTGCGTGGATGCCGCGGAGAATAGCATGGGCCTCAACACGCGCTACGCCTCCGCGATAACGCGCTCAACAAGCCACGTGATAAGATGCGTGGACTGACGGTCTCAGATGCGGAGGCAACTGAGATTCGTCCTGCGCCACCCGGATTGAGGCGACTCACTACGCCACCAAGAAGACTATGGGAATTGGGCATTCCACATTGGGGAGAAAAATTAAACATAAATGAGGACTTTTGGCAACATTTTTGAGCGATGATTTGTTATTAATATTGGGAACAATATTGTTACTGAAGTCCTAAACAAAACTGTTATTTACAATAATTTTGGGACAATAACTTCACGGTACATGGTGCAAACTATATAACCAAATACTTTGAAAACAGTGAAAATGATTTTATGACAAAATGAAACGCAAATACCACACGATGAATTATGGCAACAATATTGAGCGATGATTTGGTTGTAAATCTGTTTGTTTAACTGGTTTACTCACATGAACCTTCAGAACGAACTGATTCGCTAAAATGCATCTGACCTCCATTTGTGCTACAGACTTAAACCTCAAATCTTGTGTCAAAAACAAGTTGTTTTTACAGAGGCATCTAAATTCGATATGTCCATCAGTGTCACTTCGAACAGCCTGGTTCATGCCTTTTTTTTTTTTTACTGGAAGTGTCTCAGTGTGTTTTCCCACACATCTAAATGGCTTTCCAATCTGGTTTCCACATACATGGTGCAAAGCACTTCTAAACTATCATTACTTCCGAATGAAACATTAGCTGCACACAAAATGTCACATCGCCCTGCGAATACTATGCTCATGTTACCGTGGAACCCTGTAACATCATTAGCTTTGCACGCAGTGCGAAACAAGACACAAATTGAGCCTCGTCTACAATATTAATCATTGACCAAGTCCTTCAACTGCAACTGAAAAACATAAATACAAAACTAATGCGTCTGAAGAAAATCTAAGAGGCACTTGCCCATGCATTACTCATCACCACAATGCTAGTGTGTTGTGGGTGGTTTACATTACATTTATGCATTTGGCACACACTTCTGTCCAAAGTGACTTATTCAAGGAATAGACCTACATTTTATCAGTATGTCCATTCCTGGAAAACGAATCGATAACCTTGGCGTTTCTAAAGCCATGCATCAATCAGCAATGGCTTTAGAAATAATAATAGTCAACAATAAGACTCAAGGCAACTTATAACCAGCATAAAAAAGTTCTAGTCATAGTTATTTACAGAATAAGTGATTTAATCAAACACAAAGTCCTATAGGCTTCAAAGATCAGCCTATCGTATGAAACAATCTGAAGCTGCTAATGAATGAAATAAATCAAAAGCTTCTTATGAGTAAAAAAGATCTTATGGGAATTTCTAAACACAAGGCTTTTGCTCATGCTTCAAACAGAAATCCAAATCAACTTCATCCATGACTGACAGCATAATATAAAAGCTGCTCACCTGCAAAACCGAAATGAGCTAAACAACGCGCTCCACTAATTGAGCGCATAGCCTAATTTGAGATTTCTCCACTATTTTGATAATCACGATATGAATATATGGCTGCTAGGTTTTGAAATTGCTAGGTAAAGTCGGCAACGTTATCAACAGTGTTTCTAATAATCACATGGAATGTTTTAGCATTATTATCAGAAGCTCAATGCTCGCACTCAAATTTATTCAAGTCCCATTATACTGCAATCTCCAGAGCTTGTGTGAAACTCCCACCGTAATTGAGCACTGAAGCAGGACTGGAACATTCGTTGATTTGTGAACAGTCTGCTGTCTTGCTGAAGTGTCTTATTAAATCTTTTGCAGAGCCCAAGTACATAATTACAACTGCAACTTTTAAAGAAGCAAAAGTCGTCAAATCTGATAAAATAATACAGGAAAAAGCTGGAAAAGCCAGAAATCCTCTGAGAGAAATTCTGAATGTGAATCAAATGTGAATAATTTGTCTGTTTATATTAAATCAAAGATGTTATATTCAACAGTTTTTAACCATTGAATATTCATAAGTCAATTGATAAATGCTCAATGTTGCAAGCTGAAATCTTAAAGGAATAGTTCATGGAATTCTTCAATAGTCTTACAATACAAAGAAAATAAATGAAATTTAATGTGCAGAATTTGCAATTGTTCAAGCCTGTGTAACCATGTCAAAACAAATTATTCAAATCTCAACAGCACCATGAGGGACAGACCTGTGGCATTTTGCACGGCTGCCATTTACAGTCACTGAATCCAGACAATCGCGACTTCCTTGTTTTTGGTGACAGAGAAAGGCTGGATTTGCCACATAATAGATAGTGGAAAAAAGGGCAGAGGATCATTTCCACCTTATTTAACCACAGACGGCACTGTCCGGTGCGATTCAGTACACACTGCGCTTCATTTACAAGGGCATGAGCTAACTGTTGAACATGGCAAACAATTAAAAATTACTATTTGGTTTGAATGAGTATTCACCAAAAAATGTACTATTGTTATAAATATTTAAATAAAAAAAATAAGTTGCACCATCCAACTAGACTTGCTAAAAACTAGTGGTACACTAATATGAGTGTTTAAATGCCTGATCTTGATACTGATATATTGAGAACATGTTTGCTTATGGCTGATATATTGCTGAATTGTACTGCTGTATATACATGCCAACAGTGGCATCTTGGCAGTGTTGGGGCTTGAACCCCCAACCTTTTGATCAGTAACACAGAGCTTTAACCGCTGAGCCACCACCTCAAGAAGCATTTTCAAGGCTTTGGATATGTTTTTATAACCTGTTCCATTACCTTGTTACGCAGGTCTTTTGACAGTTCTTTTCTGCTCCCCATGACTCAGTGCATCCTTGTGAGAGCAAACAAACTCATTGGCTATTTATACACAGACACTAATTTCAATTGAAAAAGCCACAGGTGTGGGAAATTAACCTTTAATTACCATTTAAACCTGTGTGTGTCACCTTGTGTGCCTGTAACAAGGCCAAACATTCAAGGGTATGTAAACTTTTGATCAGGGCCATTTGGGTGATTTCTGTTATCATTATGATTTAAAAAGGGGCCAAACAACTATGTGATAATAAATGGCTTCATATAATCACCATCCTGAAATAAAAGACAGTTTTTTTTTGCATGATCAGTCATATTTTCAAAATCAATGCCAAAATTTCACAATTTCTGCCAGGGTATGAAAACTTGGGAGGGTTACTTTTGAAATGTATTCCACTACAGATTACAGAATACATGCTGTAAAATGTAATTTGTAATGTATTCCGTTAGATTACTCGAGGTCAGTAATGTATTGTAAATACTTTGGATTACTTCTTCAGCACTGGTAGATTTTTTTCACTTGTTTTGACTATAAAAACTCTGCCAGTACGGTAAGACAAAATACACATGTTAAAAATACATTCTCTGAAAAACCTAAATATCTTATGCAGTGTTGTTTCTAAAACAAGATTAATCAAATTGATCTTGTTTTAAGGATTTTTAGATATTTTTACAGGAAAACAATACAAAACATTATTATCAAGAATACGATTTTTGCCCTAATATCAAAAGTCTTACTAGAAAAAAAGAAATTATGATCCAATGTAAATTTACTTGATAAAAAAATATGATCGTGCCTGGTACGTGCATGTAAAATGGCTAGAAATAGCATTTTAGCTTAGCATAAAGTTGACAATTTACACAAAGTTTATTTCTATTTCTTCTGCTCCAAACTTACTTCTCTGTCTGCTCGTATGAATGTAACACATCATAAGAAAGTGTTTCACCGCTGTTCAAATGCACTTTGGATCGCATCATTTATATGTATAAATGTTTTCCATCTGAAAGGACTAAATATTAAATGAAACAAATGACAATAAAATGCAAAGTAATCTCTTCAGTAATCAAAATACTTTTTGAATGTAACTGTATTCTAATTACCAATTATTTAAACTGTAGTGGAATACAGTTACTTATATTTTGTATTTTAAATACGTATTCCCGTTACATGTATTCCGTTACTCCCCAACTCCCCGAACTGTCCTTTGTAGTCTTCTGATGTCTGATTTCGAAGCTGAACCAAACCAGACAGTTACAGAAGTGCAGAGGACAGACTCAATGACTGCTGAGTAAAACTGTATCAGCAGTGCCTGTGGCAGGTTGAACTTCCTCAACTGGCGAAGGAAGTACAACCTCTGCTGGGCCTTTTTCGCAATGGAGTCAATGTGGGTCTCCCACTTCAGGTCCTGTGAAATGGTAGTGCCCAGGAAACAGAATGACTCCACTGCTGCCACAGTGCTGTTTAGAATGGTGAGGGGGGTCAGTGTTGGGGGATTCCTCCTAAAGTCCACAATCATTTCCACCGTTTTGAGCGTGTTCAGCTCAAGGTTGTTTTGACTGCACCAGACAGCCAGCTGTTTAACCTCCCTTCTGTACACAGACTCATCATCATCTTGGATGAGGCCGATACAGTGGTGTCGTCTGCAAACTTCAGGAGCTTGACAGAGGTGTCTTTGGCAGTGCAGTCATTTGTATACAGGGAGAAGAGTAGTGGGGAGAGCACACATCCCTGGGGGCCCCAGTGCTGATTGTACAGGTGCTGGAAGTGAATTTCCCCTGTCTCACAAGCTGCTGCCTGTCTGTCAGAAAACTGGTAATCCACTGACAGATAGACGTGGGAACAGAGAGTTGGTGTAATTTAGTCCAGAGTATAGCTGGGATGATGGTGTTGAAAGCCGAACTGAAGTCCACAAAAAGGATCCTTGCATATGTCCCTGGTCTGTCCAGATGTAGCGGATATGATGCAAAAATGATATGCCAAATTAATGAGTCTGGCCGATACACTGATCTATCATTAATAAAAACTGCAAGTGAGCTTCAGCTGTCTTGCCACTTCCTCAGTAGAAGCCGCTTCCTCAGAGCCCCAATTAAGAAGCATTCTAAAAAAGGACTGGGTTTCATTTAAGATGATTAGCTGTGTTAGCAGGGCACCAGTGTAAATCCAGGGTTATGTAAACAGGCATCGTTATCAACCAGTGTCTGACTTTGCTTAGTAAAGAAGAGCACTCACCAATTAGATTATAACAATCGGTCTAAACATACAAGACAGCCCATGGAAGACAACGTACTTATAGTTGACTGCATTTTAAGAAATAATTTCTTTTAAGTTTAAGAAAAACTTAAACACATCAGCTTTAAGCATAAGAGTTTGCAAGCCATAATTGAAAGAAAATACCTTTAAAAAAAAAAAAAAAAAAAAAAATCAACATTTTCCAACCATTTAAAGGGTTCATTTTAAGCTAATCACTTTGTTCCATAATCTTTCATGAGTAAATCTGGAATGCTGGAGTGAAATGATGTGGATGATATTCCTGCACGCATGAATAATACATGGGCACCGAGTAATTTCCAAGTAAAAAAACAAAAAAAAAAACATAACATGAATAAAACACATCTGATCAGTTATTCAGTGCCACAGCCATCAGCATTTCACATTCACAAGAACGGTGATGTTTAACAACTCTAGCGTCCATCCTTGCAGAGCGCAAGCAGGCGAGAAGGCCGATGGCTACCGTGGCAAATGAGAACAGAATGAACATCCGCCTCCAATGGAAAAATACCATGCATTTTTCAAAGTTGTCATACAGCACTTCAAGGAAAATGGCCCATACCGAGAGCTTCAATGCATGAAAGCATGAAAAACTGTCTAAAAATTGGGTTTTAAAATGTTTAAAAGGTCTAGGGATGTTAAGGGCCGTTTAAGTGTTGTGATCAAAGCTAATTAAGTCAATAGCCGCTTTTCCACTATCAGGCCAGTGCGAGCCAGGGCTATCAACTGGCCAGCCAGGGCCAATAGCCTCGGACCTCAAGCCGCAAGACCACAATCGATCTGTGTTTCCCACCATCGGGCCAAAAACTCCGCAGCATTGCCCAAAAACCCACCCTTAATAAGGCACTGCGGTGCCAACTTGACACACCCTGCCCATTTCACAAGCAAGAGGGAAGCTCATGCTGAAGTGTCATGTTATCTAGTTATCTAGAATATCAAGTTTATTTCAAATGTAAACAGCAAGATAAGTTAGCGTTGACAACTCACCGACTGTAACTGCCATGGTGTCCCGAGTGGTCTCTACACTAACAGCAGGACGAAGTCCCAGCACACCGTCTATGAAAGTTCACCGGACTATGGAAATAATTTCTTTGGGCACCACTTTGTCCATTGGACGTTTTAATGGATTTGTACTGTGCCTGCATTGTTTATTTTTATCTTGAACCTGTACCGCTGTGCGCTGGATACACAACCTGGGACGTTCACAAAAACTCCGCCTTTGACACTGAACCCGCCTCATTCCCCAGTTGGCCTTGTTTGGCCCAAGGGTAATCGGCGGGCCAAAGGCTATAGGCCCCGAGAAATGAAGCCCTGATGAAGCCCTGGATGTGACAATGCGAACGTAACTGGCACGCACTAGCACGTCCTCATTTGGCCCGATAGTGGAAACGCAGCTAATAAGGACTTCTGGGTGAAATGTGTCATTTTTCAATGTTAAAATACTTTTTTCTAAGCTAACTTTATATGGAAAGAAAACAAATAAGTAAGAAATGTATAGGTTGATTATCCCCAAAGTCATAAACACTGTGGCACTTTCAAATCGGAGCTCTGTTGGTTTAAGCAACCAAATAAGCCAGACACAGCAACTTTCACTCAACCAATGGCGTGAGTTTGGGGTGGGACTATGATCTGTCTCATTAACTGTGGTGAGTGGCATGTGAGCTTTTTCATAAGACACAGGCATTCACGGGTGATGGAGTGGGGCTCTGGGAAATCACTGTTCAAACAGAGGGAAGGCTGCTTTCCCCCCCACTGGCACCAGAGACATTGTTTCCACTAATCTGTCAGAGAGCCCCCCGGCACCGTCTCACTGAGAGCCGAGTCACCAGGAAAAAAAAAAAAACACAGCAGGAAAATGGGGCCCGAGGCCCCTGCAACACACATGGAGAGGACTGTTTATTCAACACTGTTAAAGGCAAAGTAATGAGGATGCAAACGTTTGATTTCTTAACACAGGTCTCTGATCAAAAGGCCAAAATGGACCCTAAAAAGTTTTTAAAGCTGAAGGGAAAATTAACCTAAAAATGAAAATTCTGTCATCATTTATTCACCCTCATGTTGTTCCTAACCTGTCCAGAAGTTTGTTTGAAAATCCATTTTGCAATTCTATTTGGTGCCACTTTATTTTAAAATTACACACCAGTTTTAAATACAACTGCACAAATTACTTTAAACAATTTTTATTGCGACCAAATTCAGAACAATATATGAAAATGATGACATCGATATTGAAAGTGAGACACAAAACCATAAACAAACACTTCTAGGCACTTGCAATATATTCTGATCATGTGCTATCGATATTCCAAGAGGGTTCAGTGTTGTCTTACACACACATAGAAAGCTTTTGCATCCTATTCACTGACCGTGCACCCCTAATACATTGAAGCCAAGCAGTATTTTCATCTGCACTCCACTCTGGATTTAAAATGATACTTAGATACTGATGTTATAATGTTAAGCATCAGCTTAGGGTTAAAAAAAAAAAAACACTGCATTAGGAACAACTAGTTTTGTTTCCATAATCTGAAAGCATCCCAACATGCAATTAACTGATATTTGCTGCAAATGTGCATTTAGAGTTATAGCACAAAAACAAATTTCAGTATCTATTTGTTGCCAACCAAGCTGTCAGCAAATACATTTTGGTAACACATTCTAACAACTCATTTTCATTAAAATAACATTATTACATTTGTTAGTTAATGCTTAACAGATTATTACAGTACATTCAAATAGTTAAAGATCTCTGATCTTGGATTCACATATTTTTACGTACTGTGGCCCCATAAAGTATTTGAACACTTAAGTCATAGTAAAAAAATAGTGATCGACTGATATGGGTTTTTTTAATGGCCGATGCAATACCAATATCTAGAGGGCCAATATATCGGTCTATCACTAGTAAAAAATGTGTAAGTGTCATTGCATTAGATAGAAAATATTAAACCAAGCAGCATTTATTGCGAGTAAAGACAGCAGAAACTAGCTAGAAGTAGACCGATATATCGGTTTTACCGATTAATCGTTGCCGATAGTTGCTTTTTGAAACTATCGGTTATCAGCCAAATCTATGCCGACAGTTGCCGATAGCTTTTTAATTATTATTCCTTCATGATCCTTGGTGGCCAGTGCTAGATGAGTCAACAGTTAGAAATGCTTGACTGTACAGTATGGCAGCAGATTTTAAATAAAATCAATCATGTGGGGGGATTTGCTATTTCTAAATCTGCCATCATTGACAATATTCATAAAAAAATTTATCCTCACGAAAATTGCGAATTTTCAGCACATCCATTGTGTCTCTAACTTCATATCTTGTAAATAATAATAAAACTTATTCCTCATCAAACTTCATCAGGTGAAATACATTTGTTAGTTTTGGGCTTGTTTATAGTTAAAAGTCCCATATTATGCACCAAATATTTATATTCTAGTTATAATTAGGATTTTGGTTGAACAATAAACTGCGTCTGGGATTTTATTCATTTTAGACTCTTGTCACCTCTATGTCTGTGCCTGTCAAGACTAAGAAATCTTGTAACATTCTAGAAATACATTTTTAAAACTATTGGCTGATTTATCGATTATCGGCCTTTTCCACCACCTTAGTTATCGTTATCAGCAAAATCCACTACCGTTCGACCTCTAGCAGAAACACACTTTTTCCGAGCATTACATTTCTCCAACAGAAGTTTGTTAGGTTTTAAATGCTAAAATTTTTTTTTTTTTTAAATCGATATACAGTTCAAAATTCACACTTAGACACTTGTCAAACTTTTTATGAAAATTTTATTAACTATTCATGTGGTTACTCTGCTTGGACATTTGTGTGAACATTCATCCACTAAAATCACCTTGAAACAAGTTGATTAAAAGTAATTGCAGAAAAGTGAAGCTAGTTTTGAGAAAAGCTCGAGTAGCATTTGTTTGCAGATGTTGTTATCTAATGCAAAGGCATTCACACATTTTTAAATGTAGCTTTCATTTTGTACAGTATATCTATTGTTTAATCATTCAAAACCTAAAAGGACGTTATTTTTGTGATTATATATATTGGTTGAAAAATGCCTTTTGTTCAAATAAATGCCACTTGGTTTGATATTGCGTTATCTAATGCAATGCCATTCATAGTTTTTAAGTGTCCAAAACTACTATTATATACTTTTACACGCTTATATGTACTACTGAACTGTTAAGCATTATATCGCTTAATATTTATTATAAAACTTTTTAACATGATTATGCAATATGACCTGACCAAAAAAGACCAATGTTTAGGCTACTTACCTGTCATATTCAGCATTGTCCTTGTCGCAGCGAGCATCTTTATGTCTCTGCCAGTCTTTGCCATGTTTGCATGTAGTGAGCAGCACCACATCTTCTGCATTATGGATATGGTAAAGTGCATTCCTAGTATCTGATCCAATTCCAGTCAAATAGCGCTTGCCTTTAAAAACCAGCATATATTTCCGAAAAGGAGGGATGGTGTTGTACTTTAAATACCCCCTTAACCCTCCAGTCCTGGGGTGATCTTTGGAGAACAAGGGGATGGAGATATCAAAGTTGGGTCTGAAGTTCTCAGTGCTAATGCTGGCTTTTGCCAACATGGCCTGACCAATGTCAAACCCCAAATCCTCAGTGTAATCCGGCCACGTTCCAGAGTAAAGGTTAAAGATGAGATGGTTTCTCCCGTTATTCCACAGACTCAGGTTCTGGATCTTAGTTCTGAGGTTGTGCATGTACTGTGGGGACAGCTGGTCACGATCCAGGGTGTCCAAGTTCAGAACAAAGAGACAAGCCTGTCCTGGGTCAGAAGTGTAGAACCTGGAGCTCTCGATGGAGGATATTATGTTCTGGTAGCTTTCTGAGATCTTCTCACCCTTTTGTTGAGGGTAGACGTAAACTTTGAAGCCATTCATCTTACATAAGGCAAAATCAAAGCAGGAGTCCATATCACACTTGATAACTCCAGGGTTATCTTCTCTCTTGTGTCTTGGAGATGTCCGAACATTATAGTCCTCGGTTGAGGTCTGATCCCAGGGTATGAAGGCTCGTAAAGGGTCTGAGAAGTCGGGCCAGTGTGGATGCGGGTCATCCCGTCGGTTTGGGCTCCTTCTGGAAGCTGGTCCATGCAGGTAGAAGAGCAGACTGAGACATAAACCAGCCGACAAGAGAATTAAATAGCGTTTTTTGGCCTGCATGTGTCCTTCGATCCAGATGGAGATGTTTGAATCCAAAGATCTTCTCAGCTCCAGCTGGGCAGCATCCTCCACCAACCTGCAAGGATCTGATGCTCGCAACGTCCACCTTGTGATTCCAATCCCAAATCCAGTGCATGTGGACGACTTCACCTAAACACCTTTTTTATGGATCTACCTACCTCTCTCCTTTCCAGTATGACTCCGGTTTCATATTAGACAAGCATCTGAACACTAACAGATGAGATCTGAACCCTAATGTCCATGAAAAAAATCAGAAACTACTTTAGAAGAAATCCAGCTTGGATAATTTACAATCACCAACATTTAGAGAGGTTAGGTAGATTATTAAACCAGTATTTCCAGTGATGGATTAGAGATAGATGTCATCCCATGAGCGTGGGTCATAAGGTCACTATTACAAACTTCCAAAACAGATAAATCCCGTCAAATCCACGTATTCTCGCATATTTTTGGATGACAATGCCACAATCTTGTCGCACGGAGCTTGACTGCCTTTGTACTCATGCAGAATTTTCTATCTAGAATAAAAACATAACAAACAGACGAGTCGTTCCATTCCTCGTATAACATTCAAAGCGCTTTTCCGACGCCAATGATACAATGTAACATTCCAGCGCTTTAATCTGCGAGCGGTCAGCCCGTTCCGATTGTTACACAGTAGCATTCCAATCCCCGCACAACGCCGGCTGACGTCAGCGCTGCCATCGTACACAGGGCGCTGCGATTGGCTCGCGTCATTTCCGGGAGGGGCGGTGCTACTTTAACCCGTTCACAACCACAGGCGACTCGAGTGTGAAGTTACTCTGAAGCAACAACTGAGTTGTGCACAAAGTATTTGCGCAAGCCATCCTTAAAAATGTATATGTTGTCTTTGCATTAGGCTAAGATACAAAATGCCAAACCAAGTGGTATTTATTTAACGAGGTACACTTCAAGCAAAATATTTAACATAAATAAGTTGGTGGTTTAAAATTGTAAAACAATAGATATGCTGTTCAAAATGAAGACAAAAAATGCCTTTAAACTCTTTCTGGTAGTAAAATATTAGTGGGACATTAAATAGTTCACAGTTAATGTGATAAACTTACACATGTGGTTATTCTGCTAGTACACTTCTGTGAACTTGAGGGGAACTGACTTCATACATCCACTTCTTAGCTGGTTTTGCTTAAGGATCCTTTTTTCTTTCTTTTTTTTTTTTTTTACTAAAACCAATAACATCTTACATGAAAGATTATTGCAGCAATTACAGAAAAACAAAATAAAAATAAAAGAACAAGAGCCAGAGAGAAACAATTAAATGAGATTGTACAAAGATAATAATTGTTGACATATCAGCATTATTATTATTTTGTGTGTGTGTGTGTGTGTGTGTGTGTGTGTGTGTGTGCCTGTATCAGTATAGATGTAACATAAGAATAAGAATCCACTTAAAAAAAAAAATAATAATAATAATTTAAAGTAGCGGCACCTTCGATAAAAACTTAAATTTATGCATTAAAAAAAAAAAGTAAATTAAAAATAGAGTTAATCTCCAAGTTTGTGTCATAATTGAAAAAGTGAATTGTGAGGTGAGTACACAACTCATTCCAAAAGATTTTAACATAAACACACTCACAAAAAAAGATGTTCAATCCTCTCTTCTTTGCCACAAAAAGTAAACTTTCAGTGTTTTGTGAAAGTATGCTTCTACAAAGGTAACATTTGTGTAATATTTTAAACGCAACTTCTTTTAACATATTTGTTAATAAATACTTGTGGGGTAGCAACTCGACCAACTTTCAGTTAACTTCAAACAATGTCATCCATTAAATGGAAAACATTGGAATAAACCTTCTATTGAAATGACTGCGAACAAAGTGGTTCAGACCTAATTTTTACATTGGACTTTTATTAGCGACCCAACAAACTGGCAACAAATGGTTATCATACAAAAGTAAACAAATATGTCCTTGAAGTCAAACATTTACTGACTTGTATACAAGGGCGTAGCAGCTGCAGGGAACATAGGGGCAGTGGCGGTTCTAGCTTGTATAGCGCCCTGTGCGAAACCCGCTTCAACACGCCCCCAAAGTTGTTGACGGATTTTTGTCCACTGCACTTTTCCAAAGCTAAACCCATACCGAGTACAAATGGTGGATTTTTATACAGCATTCTTTGCGTTTTGTTATTTATCAGCATTGATGTTGATCGAAATGAATAATCTTGAGATGAGGAACACACGAATGAGAGTTATTTATCGGCATATTGTTCTTGATTGGCAGCATTACGTGAAATGCACTGCGGAAAAAAAACAAAGGACAGTCATTCTTTTGAGCACACATTGTAAGTGGAGTTTATATCAGCGCATGAGTCTACATTAAGTTTTTACATTATGTTTGTGAGGTAATAGTTTGATCGCTTGTTTTTCCATTTAAGCAGATTACTAGATCTGTGTTAAATATGTAAAGCTATTTTTAATATCAGCTCCTGTTTTTTACCTCTATGCTGGTGTGCAGTTGACAAGCTGTAGGAAAAAAGATAGATCTGCTGTGATCTTAGAACACTTAAGCATTTTGCTGAATTGAACTGATATGTAGACACGCTTATTTATACATGAAAACGTACAGACGTTATTGAAACTCATTATAATTATTATAAGACTATTATTGTTGTCTTCTGATCAAAGTCCTTCTCAGCAGCTCACAAACAGTAGGGAAATGATAGATTTGCTTTGTTCTAAAAATGCTTAAAACCTCTACTAAAGTTTCTTTTTAGGTCTGTCGACACACATTTTAAAGGATTAACATTTTCTTTTGATTGTTGATTCAGTGACTAACTCATTTCCCACAAGACACTCATTTGTCACCACCCTCTGGCATCACTAGAAATGGTCAACGAATCATTAAATGGATCTGAACTAATTTTGGTGAACGTAGTCAAAACACTCGAGCCACTTGGATACATTTAAATCCCACAATGCACAGAGTAAAACATAAAATTGTGCACATGCACATTTGTCATTATTGTAGTTGATTAAATAATTTATTCAAGACCAGCTTGTGCTCAGTCTTTTATTGTCATGTGTGAAAAAGGAGCAAGTGCTCCACAAGATGCACTTTATTTAATTTTGCAATTATTTTGTAATACTTGAATCTTTAAAATACTACAAATATTAAAAGTAAATAATATGTATATATCAATATAATACTTATATCATACTTATATATTAATATATACTATAAACTATTAATGCTGCACTGTAAGTGTTGGGTCTGTGCGAGCCACCTACTGACAGCTGTGTCCCCCCACTTTTAAAATGTCTGCTACGCCCCTGCTTGTATATTACCCTCAATTGCATAGGTCCAACAATATGTGAATATATTTAACATGACATGGGCTAAATAGACGAATTTACTTTTTATTTCACTTGTCTTTGTAGTTTGAATGTTTGTTTTCTAAGTGTCTCTTGTATTTCAATGCTCTCGGTATAGCCAGTAATTCACAGCATCAAACACACTGTGTTCGGACTCGACACAAACCATGTTTAACCCACGTGTTATTTAGTTTGTGTCATATTTTCTTGCACTTTGCATAGTTATGATCATGATTTTCGAGCATGAAGACATGTCAAGCAAGCTATCAATGCAGGTATCTGCCTAATTTGGCTAGCTTCAAACAAGTGACAGATCAATTTAGAGTTTGATTGGATGCACGGCCTTTGACGTCTACAACAAAAGATATGGGAAACATTTTCTTTCTTTTAAAAGTCCATAAGCAAATGTATTTATTTTATCTTCATGATGCACAGTTAGGGCCTGGGTAGCTCAGCGAGTATTGATGCTTACTACCACCCCTGGAGTCGCGAGTTCGAATCCAAGGTGTGCTGAGTGACTCCAGTCAGGTCTCCTAAGCATCCAAATTGGCCCAGTTGCTAGGGAGAGTAGAATCACATGGGTTAACCTCCTCATGGTCACGATTAGTGGTTCTCGCTCTCAATGGGGCACGTGGTAAGTTGTGCGTGGATCACGGAGAGTAGCATGAGCCTCCACATGCTGTGAGTCTCCACGGTGTCATACACAGCGAGCCACGTGAAAAGATGCATGGATTGACTGTCTCAGAAGCGGAGACAACTGAGACTTGAGGTGAGTAACCGCGCCAGCACGAGGACCTACTAAGTAGTGGGAATTGGGCATTCCAAATTGGGGAGAAAAACGGGATAAAAAAGAAAAAAGAAAAAAAAGGAAAAGAAATGATGCACAATTAAATGGTAAATTGCATCTTATTATTTGTATTTAGCTTTGTTTTTCTTTGCTGTATGCAAGAATACAACAGACCTGAGACCCGTTTTTGAGTTGTTTTGTGTACATCTCTGAGATGTCTGTTCAAGAGAGTTTCATCAAAGCATCACATTCTAATTAACATCTGCTAAATATCTTAAAAATATCAGATTTATAAACATTCTTAATTGTCAACATCTCAAAGACATCTGCTGTATGTCTTATTGACATCCGAGAGGAAACGTCTTATAAACGTACTGCAGATGAGCAAACAACCTCAAAAATAAATCTTTTAGATGTTAACACACATCAAATAGATGTCTGGGTGATGTACATGCTATCAGGGAACAAACCGATTGAGAACCAATGCTGGGAACAATCCAAGACCAATTGCAATTGCAAAATGAACATTTCTTATGCTACCGTCTGAGTGCAACCCAGAATTATAAGTTTAAAGTAAAGGTCATGATATTGCATGGGTGCATTACACAACATTTTGATTTAATAGTTAATTTGATAGTTGCATTGCTCTGTGTGATTCGGTCCCTTAGATGATGCTTTATTTAAGTAAATATGTTGCTGAGTAGATTTGGTATATAGGGAGAAGGGAAGAAGAAATATAACTGTCTAGATGTTCATGCAATTCTTGTCAATTTCAGCGCACTAAGAGCACTGCATAGTGGATCACAGTGGATTAATTGGATGAAACAGGGCTTTAGAAATTAATGTACATTAGCTAAATTAAATATATCAGCAGGGAGCCATAGAATGTTCCTTTGAACTGTTTGGACAGCTGCAGGGGTCTGAAGAGACTCAAGAGAGAGAAGTGATTTTGCAGGAGAGGATCTGAGACAGCCAGAGAGCAAAGGAGGTATTTGAAACCGCATTCCTCGGAAGTTGTGGAGCCATATCCGTATTCGGGTGCTACTACGGGCCAGTGATCAAAGCGGAGGTCTTTCCTTCCAGCATTCCTTCCATCTTCTCATTCTTTCCTTTGCTGCTAATATTGCAAGTCACATTTACATTCGCAAGCTGTCCATTCAGATGCATGACTTGAATGTGTTTGATTATGTTCAGGTTGAGGGATTATTTTTTCTGCACCGCACTGAATTTATGGAATGGATTTAAACATGGTAAAATGTGTTTAACAGAACTGAAAGTACCATACTTATAGTTGAAAGCACTATCAAATTAGTCAGCATATTTAATAAAGATATAATTATTTTAAATATTTTTTATACATTTAGAAAAATATAATTTATGACATTTTGTAATTTAAAAATGTTTTTTTTACAATTTATCAAAGAAAAACATTTAAAAAAAATGTAAATTAATATTTTATCAAATTTAGAAAACATTATTTATGAAAAAATTCATAAGAAATAATTTTTTTAATGTATAAAAATGTAACAGATTTATCCATCACCCATCATGATTATTTCACAAAGTGATTGTTTTTGGTTGGTAGAGTGTTAAAGGTTCAGTTTATGTTTCTGAAACAGTAAATAGACTGGTGGTGACACTAATTAAATGAAGTCTTTTATAAACGATAAACATTAGAGGAGAAAACAAGCCCAAAATTAATCTCTGGCGGTTTGAGAGACCCATGGCAAATGCAGGGTCATTTACATTCCACAACAGCCACAGTAGAGTCTAAAAAGCTATTACATCCAGTGGGGCCGTCATCATTAAGCAATCATAAGCATTCCTTCGCCACGGTGTGCTGTTGACATGGCATATACATTTTAGTCAAGTCAAACAGACAGTTCACTGATCATATGATGCAAGAGCTGTAATATGGCAAGAGCTGGCTGAAATCGACTGGTTGGCTGCACTTTCGGAAGTCGAAGTGTGCAGCAGTCCATCTGGAAATGAAGTCATCACATTGATACAATGAGCGCTTCTGAGGGAGAACTAATCACTATATTTGCCCATGTGCAAATTTCCAGACTAATCTCACCATGAATTCGGCAACAGTAGGTCGAAAGTTCTTTAGCTGAAATCGGTCTGTGCTTATCAAAATTCGAACTGCTGCCCCCAGTGGCCGAAGTTGGATATGTTGTTGAATATAGGGGCACTTGTGAGCCCCAGTTTCCGGGTAAAATGTTTACAGAGTGGTGCCAATAGCAAGATGTATCGCAAGTTGTTTTAGTTGTCAGAAAATTCCAGTTTTTTGTACCATTAGACAAACTATATAAAGAAATCGTAAAAAAAAAAAAAAAAATTTGGGTGTCATATTTGATACATAAGGCTTTAAAGGTCATTATCCTCCTGAGGCACAGCAATTCATTTTTGTGCAGGACATTTTTTTTATTTAAGTTTTTCTTAGCCCATACATGCTACAGTGGTAACTCTTTGGGTATTATCAGAGGACTTCCTGGGCTTATCAGAGATACCAAATGTTTGAGAGGATGGCTATGACAACTTCCTCTCCTTCATCTTAAATATGGACTGAAATGTATCAAGGTTCAATTCAGCACATCAGATAAAATATGAATAAAATATTCTTTACTCAATAAACAATTTTTATCATATGTATTTTATGCACCAAACACTATATTGACATTTAAAATAGGGAAATTGTATAACTTTTTTTGCTGGATCTCAGGAACGTATGGTAAGATGACATCTGTTTTTTTTTTTTTGGTTTTTTTTTTTTAGATGGACATGAATTGAATGTAATGGTGATTGAGAGATATACCTCAAAAGACTGTTGTATCATATTTGATACATGTATTTTAAAGAGGGTTTTTCAATAAAATAATAAACAAAAAATTAATCTTGCACAAGTGTCTTATATTCAGCAAATACTCAATTGAAAATATCAATAACAATATAATAATTACTGTCACTTTTACTTTATTAAAATAAGCTGTCATTTATCCCAACATAACAGTCACTTTTCACGCAAGTCCGCCACTATTTTAAATAGATCGATAGAAACATTGAAACCACTTTTTTCACAAATAACCACTAGATGGTGCCATAAACATGTGAAACTTACATACTATAGGTTGTTTGGCTCATCAGCTTAAACAGAGAGTGAAACAGGAGTTGTCAAATGTTGTGTTTCATATTTGATGCACACAGCATTATAGGGTTAACCATACTTCCTAACCCAAATGTTAACCCAAAACCTAACTGTAAGTGCAGTAAAAATTTAATTTTAGAGTGAAAATGCAACCTTCAAATGGTGCTCATCATTGATTATGTGACCATGATTACTTTCTGGTTTCCATGGGACTAGAACCCATGTCTCTGAAGTTACTCGTACAATGTGCTGTTAGTAGTGCCACAGGAAAAGTAAACCATTTGAATTGATGCAAAAATGTCTGAAGGGGAATGGCATTTATCAGTAACTCAGCAGAATGGGGTCGGTGTCAGGGTACTAGAACATTCGGTAGAAACACGCGGAGTTTTATCAGGAAAGACTTGGGATAATTGGAATTAATACGAATGAAGAGATATTTGAAAATTTGGTGTAAGCCCCACCCTTTCAGTCAGTGCTCATTCAAAGAGGGAGCAGTGCTTTCCTGAGGTAATGACAGAAAAACAGCATCTGGAGTTATTCACACTAAGTAATGACAAACCTAGACGTGACGTATTATAATGGGCTGTCCTTTTCTGCATATCGCTGCCCCCTTCGGCATATCGCTGCGCCGTTTTGTGGCCCGTTCTGCATAATGCGGCGGCCCATTTCAGCTTATCGCTGCCCTTTCGGCCCTTCGGGAAAAGTCCCGGTTCTCCCGATGGCCAGTACGCCCCTGGGTATCGGTATTGGTATCAATATCGGTGATATTGTCCTATAAGTACTTGGTATCGGATCGAAAAGAAAATAAGTGGTATCGCCCATCCCTGTTCGATATACACAAATGTATCAGTTTAATAGCACGTTGTTTCAAATGAACTATTATATTATTGTTTTTACCTAATTTAATTGGCTCAAAAGAAAACATGCCTGAGGTTAGTCATTAAGCAATTGATTCCACAAAGTAGTGCAAATATAGCTGCACTTCATCTGCACACATTTACATGCACAAGGAAAAATGACATGGATTGAACAGGATCCAACTTCACCAAAGGGAACTCTAAACAACCTAATGGTGACTTTACACACACACACACACACACACACACACACAAACAAAAGAAAAAAAAAAAAAAAAAATATATATATATATATATATATATATATATATATATATATATATATATATATATATATATATATATATATAACAACAGTAAAACAACATCAATAATAAAAATGAAAAAAAAAGCTAAAATCTCTATACATTTTTAATAACAACTAAATAAATTCCCCAATATGTTCCTTTTGACCAAACAAACATTCTTAGTCACATGCAAGGGCTTATATTGCCCACAACCTCAGTTTTATACTTTTTTTGTGAGTTAGTAGTACCTAAAATCTTAATTTTATGAATTTTTAAGACAAAGAAATTCAAGGGACTCCCAATTATTCTTTTACTTTATGTATCACTCTAAGTTCACCTTATAATTAATATTTTGTGTTGTACATATTGATGCAGATTAAGTAAAGTTAAATGTTATAAATATGTACGTTTCTGTGTAGAAGCTGTTTATTTTCTTACGTTATGGTTGCCAAGCCAACGATTTTTCAGGGTTGGAACAACATGAGGGTAAGTAAATGATGACAGAATTTTAATTTCCAGGTGAACTATCCCTTTAAAGATATCTAATTTGTGAGTTTTCTTTTCTTTGTGTGCCACATCCCTCATCACCTAGGGTGTTTTTCATAAAGCAGATCCAAGCAAAGAATTAGGACACAGACAAGTCTGTTTACTGTATGTTATCATCAGGGTCAGTGCTGTATATAAATATAAACTTATTTCCTGTTGCAGTCTCTTATGAAATCATGTAGCTAGGCAATTCTCTGTTATCCATGCTCACATCAGGGATTTTAGATCGCTTTATTATGATATACGACTCTGAGCTGCTTGTCAAGCCAAATGAAAAATACAGGTGAAGTATAAGGTAACATGTATCTGAGTTTGAACCATAGCAACCATCCCATAAAAATTCTTTGTCAGGTTGACACTTATTTTTGTTCTGGCTCACTTGTTGCATTATTAATAACAGACTCTCTGCATGTCAACGAATATTTACTTGGGGCCCAGAATATGAAGGATCTGTCAGCTGCGTTCCTCCAGCGATATTATCAGACCTTAAAGGAATAGTTCATTCCAAAATTCTGTCATTATTTACTCACCCTCATGTTGTTTCAAACACATGTGACTTGGTTGGGGGTGGGGGTCATTTTTCATATCGCAATAAACCTTTTCAACATTTAATCTCATGCCAGATATGAATTAGACATCTGTAATTAAATTTTTACTAGTTAAAATGCTAATTCTTGATATCAGTAATGGAATAATTACTATTCAGCAAGTATTGACACTGACTACCACCCCTGGGGTCACGAGTTCGAATCCAGGGTGTGCTGAGTGACTCCAGCCAGGTCTCCTAAGCAACCAAATTTGCCCGGTTGCTAGGGAAGGTAGAGTCACATGGGGTAGAAGCATTACCACCTTTCACCCCATTAGCTACAGCCCTGGGTTGCAGACATGTGTTGAAACATCATTTTCTGTCACATATTTGTCATTTTACTTGATTATTCTTTTAATCCATTTTAAAATACCGGCAGAATATTTTGGTCTACAGAGCTGATTTACTGATGGCAGACGGACTACAAGAGAGCATTGATCAGTCGAGATATAATGATTGATTAGCTGCAGTCCTTTTAAAAAAACAGTCATTTTAATTAGTGCTGTTAATGCTTCTGGAATGTGTAGTAGATTCCCCTAGTGATGTCGACTGATATGTCGAAGAATAGATTCTTTTGGGAATCGACTCCCAGCCCTGGCTATTTTAAAAGACTTTCTTACTAGTTATACTCATATAACAGATATCTGAAATTAACATTCCAGTAGTGAAAATCAAATTACAGATATAAACAATGAGCATTTTTACTAGTCGTAGGCAAGGCAAGGCAAGTTTGTTTATATAGCACATTTCATACAAAATGGCACTTCAAAGTGCTTTACATAAAAAAAAAATAAAAATATATATATATATATATATATATATATATATATATATATATATATATATATATATATATATATATATATATATATATATATATATATATATATAGATATAGATATATATATTTAAAAAACATAAAATAAATGTTAAAACCAATTAAGAGCAAGAAATAAGAAAAAAAGAAATTAAAAAAGTAAAAAATTATTCAAATGAATATTTTTATTTTTTTAAATTGTAAATAAATTGTTGATATCGGAATAGGCATTTGCACTACTAACAATGTAATTATTGATACCAAAAATATCATTCACTTAGGGCCCCCATATGCTTAGAAACGGCCCTGATTGTGAAACTAGTAAAAATGCAGTTACATTGTTGAAATTAAGAATGAGTATTTCCACGAGTAATGCCATCATTTTTTACATAAAAAATGTTTTACTAGTGCAAATTTAACTACTGATATAAAGAAAATGGCATTTTTACTATAGTAATTCTATTCCTGATATCAAGAACTAGCATTTTTACTACTGAAAATTTTAATTATAGATATATAATTTATGTCCTGCATGAAAGGGCTTGGGGCATTTGTCATTTGTAGCTTCAATACGGGACATGATGCCTTATGGGATGTTTCAATTGATACCACTGTTTCGCCGTACGGGACGTTGTCATTTCGGCCAAAATACGGGTCAGTTGCCAACCCGAGAGCCTTGAAAGAGGTTGTATTGACAATGAGTCCAACTGCTATACAAAAAAAAGCAAGACTGAAGTAAAACTTTGCCAAAACATTTCGCTTGAGTTGAGATTTATACTCATAGGTTATTTTACTTGGAATGTTTACTCTACGGCATGTCACTCACTTTCAACTGCATGTTCATCCCTTTGCAAAACCGCATTACATGGTGCCATGGGCACATCAAAACATTGAAACAAGATACAATTAAAAAGCGACCACCTCTAATAAAATATAATGTGCTTTCTGTGCTAGATATGTCTACATAAGCATATAGACAGATGGAAAGACAACGTCCCTTTGTGTTATAATCCTCTGAGATTTGGCATGGACTAGATTTCCCACAGCCATCTGTCAATATGCATGTTTAATTGATGTAGAAATAATCTGACTGTCAAAGGCTGTTAATACCGTATTCCCTCGTTGCTTACTTATTACAGTATAAAGAGAATGGTAGCATATCAACAGTTCTAAATTCCTAAAGGCTTCGTTTAATCTCCCTTAACTGTTTGCTATCAGAGGTTAGGAATGAACAGGCCAATACACGTATAGTGACTCTAGTGACAAGATGAAGAAACAGATCTTGATTTGAATTCTGAGTGTGCTTGAAGCTGTAAAATCACTGGCGAGCCAAGAGTGCCCTGAGGAGAGGCAGGTCTGCATGAAAAGGGCCTATTTCTGACTCCATTTCATTGAGTCAGGTTTTTTTAATCTTCAAAATATGAACACGGTCATTTGAATAGTTCCGCTGGGTTCAGATTGAGATGTAACGTTTTGTGAACTTTCACATTACAGACAGTTTTTATGTGGTATTGCCGTGCAAAAGTCGCCGCCACGATGCTAGGGGTATTGTGGATGGTTACCATAGTGTTGCTATGCAGTCTTTTGTTCAAATCCCTCCTTCAGTAAAATGTAGTTGATTATTTTATTATACCTCTCCTCAACAAGCTGCATGATTTGTGCATTCATGTCCATAACAGAAATGGCTTGGGATGAGTTTAATAGGGTTATGAAAGTTAAATACGTAGGGTTAGGGGTTTGTTGAAATCTCTTAGCATAATGGTGATGCTTGCCTTGGAAAACACACTAATAAAATTTAGCATTTGCAGCGTCTTTAAATGTCTATAAAAGTCTGGGTTATAGTGAGGCACTTACAATGGAAGTAAATGGGGCCAATCCATAAACGTTAAAGGACTCAGCCACAAGACGTAAACAGTATGTGTGGTAATGTGATTTTTTGTGTTATAAAATCGCTTACTAACCTCTTCTGTGTAAAGTTATATCCAATTTTACAACTTCAATTGCCATGACGACGTGACACCATAAACGCAACAATTTAACAACTTTACAGCTCAAATAATACACAAGTGTAAATGGTGTAATTAATGTAAGTGGTTTTATAAAATTAAAAGCTTCATATTTCTGCCTTTACACCCTCCAAAAATTGGCCCCATTCACTTCCATTGTAAATGACTCACTGTTACCTCGATTTTTGAGTTTAAAATATTTTTGTGGTATGAACATTATGCCACAATTGGTGTGGATTAATATTAACTTGTATTGAACCCAGAATATTCCTTCAAAGGGATAGTTCACACAAAAATGAAAATTCCCTCATCATTTACTCACCTTCATGGCATTCCAGATGTATGACTTTCTTTCTTCTGCTGAACACAAAAGAAGATTTTAAGAAGAATTTATCAGCTCTTTAGGTCCATACAATGCAAGGGAATGGGGTCCAAAACTTTGAAGCTCAAAAAAACCATATAAAGGCAGCATAAAATAATCCATAAGACTCCAGTGGTTAAATCCATATCTACAGAAGTGATATGATAGGTGTGGGTGAGAAACAAATCAATATTTAATCCTTTTTTACTAGAAATCCTCCTACCTGCCCAGTAGGTAGCAATATGCACACAGAATGTGAATTTCCCAAAACAAAAGAAGAAGAATGTGGAAGTGAAAGTGAAAGTGGAGATTTATAAGAGAAAAGTACTTAAATAATGAGCTGTTTCTCACTCATGGATTAATTTTATGGTGCTTATATCTGATTTTTTGGACCTTCAAAGTTCTGGATTTGAATTGTATGGACCTGCACAGCTGAGATATTCTTCTAAAAATCTTTGTTTTTGTTCAGCAGAAGAATGAAAATCATACACATCTAGGATGGTATGAGGGCGAGTAAATGAAGAGAGCGTTTAATTTTCTGGGGGGGTGAAATATTCCTTTAATAACATTATTTTTTTAAATGACAGCACTAAGAGTGGGTGATATACCAGTCGCAGTGTTGTCAGACCTCGCAAGAGTGACCCCGACTGGAAAAACAAGCTCAAAATAAGTGACTTGCATCACCAAATTAAGCGAGAAAAAAAAACTATCCAATATTTGTGTAATATTATCTATGATTTTAGCATAGAAATCACCACAAGCAGCTTATATAAAAGAATGTATTTTCAATAAATGTATCCTTATGATTAATTACATTCAAAAATATGTTTACAAATACTTACAAATATATTCACTCTGGCCATCTAAAATAAATAAATTAATCTCTATGCATTTAAATTTAGTAATTATAACCTATGTAGTCACAGAACGCTACATCCATAATGTGCAATTAAGCAAAAAATGTGAGATGCAGCAATTTCCATCAGGATCCAGCACATGCACATCATGTTCAATTGTAAATAGAGAGAGGCCTCATTTATATGGGCAACAGGTAGTGGTGTAATTCAGAAAAATGTATTGTGATAAACCCTTTGTTCTTTGGTTTCATAAAAAATACCTCATTACGAAATAATGTTTTCACTGACAGTTAAAAAGGACATTGTTCCCGTTTTCAATTTCTTTCTGCAAAAAGCTTCGTTCTTCTCGGTTTTCGTTCCTTGAACCGTTTCTAGTCCCTGGCTAAAAAGAAAAAAGAAAAGAAAAGTTGTTTTCAAGCTTTAAACAGCACAACAGTGTCCTTGGCAAATCAGGCCCGCTATAACCCTGTGGTCTCGCAGGCCGTGGAGACCATTTATATGCAAATGCAGCTGACAGTTTCAGTGTGTTCACATAATAAAAGACAGATGTTTGATCGAGACTAATTTTACTTCAGAGTGTATAGGTCTCCAGCTGTGCCTTTTTTGTCTTGGTTCTCGACCTCTTTGAATCGAGCTATATTTTGATCGTACACACATATAGCCTTGAATGGCTTATTGCAGCAATAATATAAAATCACCAATGTTTAAAGAACAATTGCATTTATTTATATCAATAATCAGAATAAACATCTGCTTAGTCATATAGTTCATTATTCGAACTGTTAATGGTTGCCAAGCAGTGTAACAATTTAGCACTTTAAAGGAATACTCAAGGATCGACATAATTTGTGGCATAATGTTGATTACCAACAAAATGTATTTCAACTTGTCCCTCCTTTTCTTTCTATAAAAGCTCAAATCTGGAATATAGTGAGTCACTTACAATGGAAGTGAATGGGCCAATCCGTGTAAACAATTCATCCATTAACATGATTTTTGTGCGATAAAATCACTTACTAACCTTTTCTGTATAAAGTTATATTCAATTTTTCCAATTTTACATCTTTGTAATGCCGCAACCCCACCCCCAATATTTATACCATGATCAATGGAAACATGGAGATGCCTCATGCTGCAACCCCCCAATATTCAAACCAAATCTACGCCCTTGCTTTAAGCCCTCCAAAAATTGGCACCATTCACTTCCATAGTAATGGAGCTTTATTATGTTTAACCCGGAATATTTATTTTAATATAAAATGTGTGGTCAGAGGTGTGTTTATCTGATATTTTAAACATATATTCAAGAGAGAGTTAACAAGGCAGACCACATATCAAGGTAATATCTTGAATCTTTTTTAATACGATATTGTTAAAAAGGTGGCTTGCACATCTTTTAATTGAACCTGAGCCTGTGTGGAATTTCAATTGGACAAAATTGAATCAATTCATGGGGAGTTTTCATTTGCACATTTTGATTAGTCCCATTTCTCAGAGCTGTTCCCAGTGAATACAAACCGTGTCTGATATGCTAAACAATGCCATCACCTTTTCTCATTACCATGCCAAACAGACAAAAGAGTAGGGCCAAGGGATCGCACACACAGACCTGTTGCACCTCAGGTTTTATTACACTTTTCACCCTGAGGCATTACAAAGTCAACTGCCATCTTGGTGACGCCCCTGGGCAGCTATTTTCTATCTAGGTAACAGAGCACAACAGTGATCGCTCACTTTTTAGCTGCCTTGGTTCTGGGAGTATTTTCCCCAATCATATTCTCCAAAGGGTTTTTAAAAACGTACATACACATCTATATGACTCTTATGCTATTTTACAGTGTTTCAATAAAGCATTGCATTCCTATTGCATCTGTAATCTGCCACAGTGCCTTCCACTGTGAAATGTGAAAATGTTTCCTGCAAATTCCAGCCTGCTTCAGCGAGATCTAAATTCATTTAGTCGCGGTATCAAAGGCGCAGAAGATCAATGGGCGAGAATAGCTTGGGGTCTGCAGCACGAACGCCCCTTAATCACCTCTCCCATTTTAAATCAACTTAGCACCATGAAAGAGACACTGAGTAGCGGCTAGCCTTTGGTAACTGAGTGAACTCATTCTTAATAGAAGCCAATCAAGGCCTGCAGCAAGCTATACGCAAAGAATGAAACCAAATATTCTTCATGCTGCATCAATACGTTGAACTATTTTTTGAGGTTTGGATGCTGCTGATTAGAATAGAGTAATACATTTTTCTTTTTTGTATAGAAGAATAAAGCGAGAACGAGGCAAGTTGTCCCACATTTCTCATGGTATCTTTATGGTCACTTTTGAAAGTCAATTTCTTTATGGAAAAATTAAAATCTTGACTACAAAATAAGCTTTTGCATATTGCTGTTATATTGATTATTCTTCTGTAAGTCGCTTTGGATAAAAGCGTCTGCCAAATGAATAAACGTAAATGTAAATGTAAATTGCTGAGGTAAAGAACAGCTAAAGTTCATTTAACACATGTTGACCTTTGGTGACCACATACCCCATAGCATGCATAAAAGCCAGGGGGCATGTTGTCACAATATGAACCAGCTGTTTATTGAGAATGATTTGAAAAGACTACACCTTTGTTTTTTATATGAAATACTAAATTAAATTTTAAAAAAAGCCACCTATATTTAAATATATTATGACTTATGACTTTTCAGATAGAATTTAAGCAGTAAAACAATGATGACACACAAAACAATTTATGAATTGAAAAAAGTAGCATAAAAAAGTACGGTAAATTAATGAACTGTAGAAAATTACAAACTGTATATCAATGTGACAACTTGCCTCGACCTGACATGAAAAAAAACCTCTGTCCTCAGAACACAGTTCGACCTTTCAGTTCAAATCTACCATCAGTATATAGCTGACCAGTGTTGGGTAAGTTACTTAAAAATAGTAATCCACTACAAATTACTAATTATTTATCTAAAATTGTAATCAGATTACTTTACTAATTACTTCATTGAAAATGTAATGACATTACTAATTACTTTCCTTTTAAGTTACTTTCTAAAACACTTTTTCACAGAACAAATAAAAAATAATGTCTATAGTGGGGCCTGGGTTGTTCAGCAAGTAAAGACGCTGACTACCACACCTGGAGTCGCATGTTTGAATCCAGGGCGTGCTGAGTGACTCCAGTCAGGTTTCCTAAGCAACCAATTGCTAGGGAGGGTAGAGTCACGTTGGGTTAACCTCCTCGTGGTCGCTATAATGTGTGGTTCTCGCTCTCGGTGGGGCACGTGTTGAGTTGTGCGTGGATGCCGCGGAGAATAGGGTTTGCCTCCACATGCGCTATGTCTCCGCGGTAACGCGCTCAACAAGCCATGTGATAAGATGCGTGGATTGACGGTCTCAGACGTGGAGGCAACTGGCAAATTCGATTGAGGTGAGTCACAACGCCACCTCGAGGACTTAGAGCGCACTGGGAACTGGGCATACCAAATTGGGGAGAAAATGTATTTTAATTTCAAATAAAAAAAATGAATAAAAATAATGTCTATATATCTTGTTCATTGTTACACACAAGTCATACACTCAGCACCTCACATTTCTCCTTCACAATGACTCGTTATGGGGCCATAATTAATGTATTCTACCGAAATAATATTACATTTATGCATTTGGCAGATGCTTTTATCCAAATCAACTTACAGTGCACATATTACAGGGACAATCCCCCTGGAACAACCTGGAGTTAAGTGCCTTGCTCAAGGACACAATGGAGATGGCTGTGGGGATTGAACAGGCAACCTTCTGCTTACAATGTCTGTGCTTTAGCCTACTACGCCACCACCAAATGTAAATGTTAATATAATATATTAGAAATAAGCATAACCCTATAATGTACTTATAATTCTTGAAATGAAAAAGTAATTAGATTACAGTAACTAATTACTTTATAATTTGATTACACCCAACACTGTAGTTGATCATTGCATGAATGCACCTCAGTGTAGTTTTATCGTGTTCAATATGTCTATTATCAGTGTTGGGTAAGTGACTCTAAAAAAGTAATTAATTACTAACTACTAATTACATCTTCTACAGTGTAATTAGATTACTGTACTAATTACTCTGTCTGAAAAGTAATTGCATTACGTATTAATAATTACTTTCTAAAACCCTTATCAACCTTGACCAGATGAAGTTTCATGTCTATCCTTGAATTGTTCTTTTAACTCTTTCAAATAAATCATTTAAAATCAAATAAATTATTCATGAACTGGCCAAAGAATTTAAAGGGGCAGCGTTAAATTAGAAAACATTTATTTTAACATTAGACGTTAAATTGCGATTTTAAATTCACTATTGTTTTATTTTGAATTGTTCTATAGTCTGTACAGTATTTATTGCAATTATATCAGAAGTAACTGTAATTAAATTACTAAAAAATGAAGAGTAATCCCTTTACTTTTTTCAACAAAAAGTAATTTAATTACAGTAATGCATTACTTAGTAATGCATTATACCCAACACTGTCTATTATTTATTATAAATATACAAAAGATATCCTTCCTCTCAGCTCATTGTTGTGAGGCCTCGTCTTTAAGAACCAACATTCGTTTTGTAACACAACACCGCCCTCTGTCAACTGCACAGCGCGCCGTCATTGGGCTCTCCGGCAGCCGCGTCCTGTCAATCACCGCTCAAGTCCCTCCCTCCACCGTTCTTTCAGGCAATCGCGGTCCTGTCAATCACCGACCAAGCCCCTCCCTCCACCGTTCTTTCCGGCAATCGCGTCCTGTCAATCACCGACCAATCCCCTCCCTTCACCACTCTTTCCGGCAGTCGCGTCCTGTCCGGCAATCGCGTCCTGTCAATCACCGACCAAGCCCCTCCCTCCACCGTTCTTTCCGGCAATCGCGTCCTGTCAATCACCGACCAATCCCCTCCCTCCACCACTCTTTCCGGCAGTCGCGTCCTGTCCGGCAATCGCGTCCTGTCAATCACCGACCAAGCCCCTCCCTCCACCGTTCTTTCCGGCAATCGCGTCCTGTCAATCACCGACCAATCCCCTCCCTCCACCACTCTTTCCGGCAGTCGCGTCCTGTCAATCACCGACCAAGCCCCTCCCTCCACCGTTCTTTCCGGCAGTCGCGTCCTGTCCAAGCCCCTCCCACCGCTGAATTTTGACTGTAAACATCCCGCCGAGAGTGCGCGCCATCTTTGTCGGATTCAATGAGAGGAAACGGTTGCTAACTTCTCTCCGCAGGAGGGGAGCGAATAAACCAGCCGAAATCAAACACGAAAAACATATATTGGATGGTGAGTTCTGGAAAATGCGTGTTCTTGTGGATAAATGTCCCTGGAAAGTCAAACATATTTAGAGCAGGAGAATGAAATTTGATGCTCGCGCGGTGTTGCTAATCAACAGTTGGCTAATGCTAATTGCTAGTGCTAGCTTGAAAAAAATTACTTGGACTTTGTAAATATTTTTTAAAATCATACATTTAATTGGTGTTTAAATTTACTGTTTGTATACCATCGAGAAAAATAGAATATTATTTAATATCTATAGATTTATTAAGCCCTTATTTGGCTTTTTAAAGGTTTTGCATTGTATAGTCTGGCGTTTTAATGGAGTGGAACTGTGTTGTAGCTTGCTGTCTGCATGCTTTGGTGTTGTAAAGGCGGGCAATGCTGCACAATATTATTACTGTAATAATTTTAATTATGAACTCGAAATCTAGGCGTGCAATAGTTAAAACAAAGTAATCTTAAGATGCATATTTGTTGTTATTTTGCATGATATTTGAGTAGTACATTTGATTGATTGGTTGATTTGTCAATCATTGGTCACATGTGATGTTTTTTCCGCATTGGAGAGCATGTAGTTGCATAATGCCATACAGGGTTCCCACGTTCATGGAAAACCTGGAAATATCTGGGCTTTTGAAAATTGTGATTTTCTTGGGCTTGGGATGTCGTGTAAATTACGAAATTCATTTCATATTGCGTATTTGTTATGCTCTGCTCTAAATGCGTCATTTTTGTGAGTTCAGTCGCTATAAATGGATAATCACAACAATTATGGAAAAGTTAGGGACTTTTTTTTTTTTTGTCAAAAAGTCTGGGAACTCAGAATCTTATGCAGGGATCCAGACAAAAAAAAAAAAAAAAAAAAAGGACTTAGGAGCCATTGGCTCCTAAACTGAAACATTAAGGAGCCAAATGGCTGTTTTTAGTAGCCAAATCACAGAATTGCTTTATTTAGATAGACAGCTGGAAAAAAGACAGCTGGTAACCCATTAATCAGAAGTTTAATAAACAGTAGATATAGTTGAGAAGATAAGTTTGCATCCCCTTTGGTCCCTTTCATAACTTATACAAATATAAGAGATTAAAAATAAATTATTTAGTACTGCTGTTCAGAATCTACATTACAGATATTTACAGAAAGTATAGTATGCATATAGTAGTGTGTTGTCTTCTTGAGCATCAATGAATGTTTTCACCTTGTGTAATAGTTGTGTACAAGTCCCTCAATTGTCCTAATTGTCAAAAGCTTGATCTCATATATATATATATATATATATATAAATTTGTTTTACAGTTGCCTTAGTCTGTACTGTTACCGGATGGACACAGAGACTACAAGAGCGCAAATTGAATGAAATCCCAGATGCAGTTTATTGCGCTAATCCAATCCCAATCAATAATTACCAGAAGAAGTAAAAAACTGGTATACAATATGTGACTTTTAATTATAAAGAACCCCGGAATACACATGGGACTCTTATTTTGAAATGTCTGCGCTCCCTGTTGTGAGCTCACTGGCGGCTTATTCGCTGAGAACGTGAATCGGATTCAAACTGCTAACCTGAGTTCAAACCCTCTGTTCTTTTCAGTTGATTCATGAAAAAGACCCGGTTCAAAAGAGTCATGTGTTCATGACTCTCTTGCGCTTGGGTTTTTGTTGCGTGCGGTTCAGCGAGCTCTTCAGAAACAGAACGGGTGTAAAGTGGCGTGAGACACACTGGTGCGCATTCTAAAGATGTCATCAATAACTCACAAGATGATATCTGACGAAACTGCATATGAACGAACACAACTCAACTGTTGCCAGTGGCGATTAGATTTTAAATTATTGTCACAATTAATTATTTTTGGTCGCATTTGCTACCATTTGCTACCAGTCTGGAGCCCTGTTATGCAGGATGTCTCAAAGCCTAGTGAGCTGCCTATCTAGACAGCATTTTTGGGTGTGCCTATGATTCCCAAAAGTGTTAAGTTAGACTAGTAAGACTAGATTTTGAGAAAGCTATCAAGCCTTATTTTTGAATGCTCATATGTCTTAAATGCTTATGTCCCCTTCCAGGTGTAGCAGAGCATTCTCAGAGCTTTGACCAGACACTGGGGCAATGTTTTACGCCCATTTCGTCCTCAGCAAACGTGGGCCGCTAGCCAAGATCTGGCTGGCGGCTCATTGGGACAAGAAGCTGACCAAAGCACACGTCTTTGAATGCAACTTGGAGAGCAGTGTTGAAAGCATCATTTCACCAAAGGTTTGTCTCTAATGCGTGTTTTTTGAATGCTATGTGTGTGTTAATACAAATGTTAATTTTGCTTCGATACTCTGATTAATAGGTGAAAATGGCGCTGCGTACATCTGGCCATCTTCTCTTGGGAGTGGTGAGGATCTACCACAGAAAAGCAAAGTATCTCCTGGCTGATTGTAATGAAGCATTTATCAAGATCAAAATGGCTTTCCGCCCAGGTAACGATTGTGAAATGTCAGCTACTATATTCTTAATGCATATTTTTGCTAGGATTTCCCGATTAGATTCCGATTCACAAGCTTTCAATTCCAAATTCGATTTGATTGATTGATACTAGATCGATTCATATGGGTATATTTCAGTTACAGTGTCCATTGTTGCTGACATATTAAATAAATTCCCTCTCAGCTTATCTGGTAAAGTGTACAGAGGACCTTCTAACTTGGTACAATATGACATTATTAATTTTACAAATTTGATTTAATCATCGTGTATCGTTTTGGTCACATTTTATCTATTTAAAATTGCATGTTATCCATCAATAAATATGATGTCTTGATAAATTGCAGATATTATATTGCGTATATATACTGTATATACAGTATTTTGTTTACATGCATTATTAGCATCATTTTAGCATATTGAACATTTTGAATTTGACACTGAATTTTTACCTTAAGGTACTATGTAAATTCAAAGTAAATTTAATTAACATTTATTAAAATGAACTTATATAGGACTTATCATATTCTGTCTGTACATTAGAGTACTTTACTGATTTGGGACTGTGCTAGTGAAAATGTTTGTTTCCCACTCCATAACAGAAATCATTTTTCTTTCATCAGGCGCCTAGTGATTTGGGCTAAGTAATCATTACTGTGGTTAGGTCAATGTAAATAGCCTTTTTTTAAACCTACCACAGTTGCAGTGAATATTAGGGGTGTAATGGTTCTCAGTAAAAAAACTAACCATACGGTTTGTCACCCACAATTCAGTAATTATTGCACCGCGGTTCACCAAATGTAATGACGACACATGGAGCACAAGGTTTAGCGAAGAAGTCAAAGCATCAAATATACTTGCACAGAAGGTTTGCCACGGTGTTACCAGTTTTACTCTGGACAAGGG